>NW_023270453.1:20028541-20058697 GCF_011800145.1 Mirounga leonina
ACACACATGCACACATACGTGCACACACATGCGCACACAAAGAGACCAGTCCCAGAAGCATGTGTGCATACAACACATACCATGCATGTGCGCCACACACATGCACACATACGTGCACACACATGCACACACAGACCCATCCCCGAAGCATGTGTGCATACAACACATACCGTGCGTGCGTGTGCACCACACACACACACACACACACATGTACGCACAAACACACACGCAGACCCATCCCAGAAGCAGCACCAAGCAAACCATCTGAGGTAGGCAGTGAAACCGAGCATGTATATAATGCGGGGTCTGGTCCCAGTGAAGATGCTGACTCATCCCAGGAAACCTACAGCAGACGAGACACATGCAGGGAAGGTTTATTTTTGGCCTCTGATTCCCCCCCATGGAAGGCCGCATTTGTGTTCTAATTACCAGTGGAAGGAAAGGGAAGCACTTTCCGAACCCCTGCTGCTCCAGGCACTGATGAGGTAAAGAAGGTGCAGGGAAAACAGCCCTTTTAAAAATCCTACATGTAGCTAACTTAGTCTATTTCTCTAACACGGTTGCAGCCTGGCCCAGAAAAATCCATCCTCCTTCCTGCCACCTTTGCTCCAAGACTACGGCTCTCCCCTCTGGAGTAACGTTTTCCTCACTGTCTTCCTCTGCGGCCGCTGGGGTGCATTATAACCAGCAGGCATTTCTTCCTCACAATCTGGGGGCTGGACATCCCAGATCCAGACGCCCGCAGGTCTGGTGAGAGCCACAGCCTGGTTCTTGGGCAGCGTCTTCTGTGCCCTCACTGGGGGAAGGGGCGAGGGGGGCTCCCTGGCGTCTCCTTCACAAGAGCACGAATCCCACCGGGGGACCCCACCTCCTGACACGGTCCCCTTGGGGTTGGGGCTTCAACACGGGAGTTTTTGAGGGACCCAAACACTCGGTCCATAGCCACACCCTATGGAAAGTAAGTGGTAGAATCAAATCAAATTGAGAGTCAAGGGAAGGGCACCCATTAACTACCAGGGGCCTTTCAGGGAGCCGCCCCAGGAGAGAGGGAGGGCTGGGACGGCCTGGCAGGTGACGGCAGGTGCATCCGCCCTCAAGGGTCACGCAGGGCATTCCTTCACCGTCACATAGTCTCAGAAAGAGAAGGAAGGAGAAACAACATGAAACGGATTCATTTTTCTTGGAGTGTTCATCAGGCTGAATCTACAAGAACCAACTTCCCATATGAAATTGTGAAATGTGGCCCATTAGACAGCTGCTTAGAACTGTCTTTCCATTTTCTCTCGGAAGACTGGGCATCATGAAGACCCGGCCCAGGAGGCCTCAGGTCTGGGAGGAAAGGTCTGGCAGAACGTTTGGGGCCAGCCCTAATTTACCTCATTTACCGGCTTCCTCCTGAGGACAGGACGGCTGAGTGAGGACGGCCTGAGCCCCGCCGCGTCTCCAGAGAGGCAGTTCTGGCTCATTGGGCCCGCGCCTCTGTGCATCCGGCACCCACGGCGGCCTCCCTGGCCCCCGATTCCAACTTGCAAAGCCAGTGGTTTAGAAAAACACACAAACACATCCTCAGATGCACCCTGGGGGCTCACTTCCCGACACAGATGTCTTTTATTTCATGGTGCTTTTAAGAAGTGGCAGGTGCTGCTAGGGCAAACAAAATAAAGTGTTTTCCTCCCATTTTTACTGCAGCTATGCCAGGCAAAGTGACATGCTGCTCCCGGGTTATTTAGCCTGCTGTCCCTGGCACCCGGGAGGGGGCTCTCGGCGAGTCTGTACTCAGACTCACCTCCGGGAGCCACACACCACCTCCCCTTATTCGCCAGGAAGGGTAAGAACACCACACTGCCCTCTGCGGGGAGGGCCTCCCAGAGAACCTGTGTGTTCTTCACGGGCCCAGGAGGGCTTGGACACTCAGGAAGGACTCCCGCTTTAGAGAGAAGGCACTGCCACCGAGGGGGGCTCTGTGTGTCACGTCCCCCCCCATGGTACAGGTCTTTGCTTTGGAAGGATGGCACATGGGGGGACTGGGACCTCTGCTCCCCCAGGAAGCACAGGCCTGTGGGCCCGTCTGCTCCCAGAGGTCAGGGCGTCTGCGTCCTCCAAGTAACCTTGGAGAAACCCTGCCTGCCTGCCACAAGCCTGGCTCCACGCTCCTAAATGGAGCTCCCGGAACGCAGCCCCAAAGGTCCACAGAGGCAGATCCACCCCTGCAGCCAGCAGGCGCCCCAGTTCGGGAGCCACGACCTCCCCGGGTCCTGCACACCACCCAGCATAGCCCCTGCGGGGTGCCCATTGTGTCCGCTCCTCTGTTCTCAGCCTCCTCTGCTCTGCACAGCCCACGTGCGCCACGGCTCTGCTCTCCACCCCCCTACACACAAGGATACCCGTGCGAAGAAGCACACCCTCCACAGGCGTGTGATGCAGCAGATCTGTAGTCAGGCCTCCAACAGACTGCGTGCAGCGGAGAAAGGAGATCCCGTGCAGGGGTCTAGACCATCCCTACAGCCCGCGTCACACACCGCAGGGAACAGTATCTGACCTGGCGTTTCTAAGAGCAA
Organism: Mirounga leonina; assembly: GCF_011800145.1. Taxonomy (NCBI): domain Eukaryota; kingdom Metazoa; phylum Chordata; class Mammalia; order Carnivora; family Phocidae; genus Mirounga; species Mirounga leonina. Next base: position 20,031,100 of record NW_023270453.1, read on the forward strand.
ACGCCTGACCACCCACCAGCTGCGGAGAGACAGTGGCCGTCCACCAGGGACCTCTGGCCCCAGCTGTCCCGGCGCTCGAAAGGCTCCCCGACTTCCCTGACCCCACACTCCCTATGGCCTGGTCCGTGTCTAAGAGACCACAGAGCGCGGTGCTGTGAACCAGCCTCACCTCCCTTGGATGCCTGTGGCTCAAGAAATTCTAAATTCCCCCGCTTTATTTGTTTCCTCAAAAATACTCATCTAGATAGATAGTAGTTCTTCCTCCCTGGAGTCTTTCACAATGAAATCAAAACCAATTGGTCTGAGAAGTTGGGGGGTGTTGCCCGTCAGCAGGCAAGCGCTCCACTGGGCTGTCTCCGAACCTGCCTCATCTATCAGGATCCGCCGGGAAGTCTCCACAGACGCAGTTCCCTGCTGCCTGCTCTGCCAGAGACTCTGATGTGTTTAGGGTACACTGGGCTACTCTTAAAACTTCCCCAGTGATTCTGAGAATCTGATATGTTTCAAGCTACTGGATTCAAAACCCCCCAAACAGTCTCCTGCCCAGATTGGGTGTGTATCTCCTGGCAGGATAGCAGGAGTCTGGTCCGGTGTCTGCAGGGCCAGGCAGGCTCGGGGGACAGGTGTACAAGGCTCTTACCGGGGGGGACGAGCTGTCCCATGAAGGTCCTTGGTCTTGGCAACCAGAAGCGGCTCCATTCATTCCGGGAGGCCGGACCAACAAGGATGATGCCACGTCCTGAGTGGCTCTGGGCAGGCCTGGGCTGGCCCCAGACTGCTCTGAGGGGAACCTCCATGGAAGAGAGCCCTGACAAGACTCAGGGCACGTCACTGTGGCTGAACAACCACTGTCCTCCTTCTGACTCACCAGCATCCTTAACGCAAATGCCACTTTCGTGGTGTGTCTTTGAAACAACCTGAGAAATTCAGTTCTTACTGCCATTTTCCAAGATTTAACAGTGTAGTTAAAATTCTCCCCTCTACCTTCCCCCACGTGCCACGAGAAGGAGCATATGATGTCGTAGCTTACGAACACGTGCTAAATGCCTCCTACATTCTAGGCCAACTCCGTTCATTGTGCATTAGGGAAGTTCAAGAGATTGGACCAGAACCACAAAGCCAAGTCTGAAGCACGCGTCCTGACAGCCCCGTCTTCAGGTCTGCCTACTGAGTCCCTGATGCTGGCACAGGATGCGAAGGTCTGTGCACCACGGGAGCAGGTGTCCAGACGGCCTCCAAGCTCCCACCACCACCGCCGCCGCCACCGCCGCCGCCGCCACGTCCCACAGGACGCACGGGACGGATGCTGTAGACATCATGACAGGAAACAGCGGGGCGCATCACAGGTGTTCCCTGCGGGGTGCACACACCTTCTGAAGACGGTCTGGAAATTAAAAGTTTATCTGGTGCTCAGACAGACTGTCTGTCTTCCGTTCTGAGGCCTTTCCTCCCATTCCCGGCTCTCCTTCCCTACAGCAATCGTGGCAGCCATGTATCACTCCTCAGACACAGCTGTGCTCCCTCGGTGGACGCCAGCAATTGCCGTTTTTGTCCACCCGCTTCTGATTCTGTCCTAAAAATAAAATATTCACCTGAACAAGCCTGTAAAGCATATGACCACCCTTCCTGTCTCTTCACACCTGTCTTCAAAGGTCTCAGACTGATAAACACTACAATGATGAGTCTGGGGACATGGAATACTAGCAGATTAGAATATTCTCCTGGATTTGGGAGGATTTATATGCACTCGGCATATTTCAATGTCTCAGACCCACTGCAGCTTGTGTGGACTCAGTCCTCTGCGGCCTCTGGCTGGACCGGTGTTTGTGCTACTTCAAGTGCCAACTTCAGCTCCCTCCCACCTCTCACAATTAGGCAAGGGAGAGCCGAGGACATGGGCTCCACCGATCACCCGCACTCAGAACACCGCCCCCACCGGACTGATCACGCTCATCGGGGAGCATGCTAAGGAAGGCAGCCTGAGAAGTAGCACCTCCAAAAATAAACAAGTTTCAGGAGCGCCTCATGCACCTGGCTCTTCAGGCAAAATTAATCCACCTGAAAACTTTGAGTTAACTCCTACAGACCGGTTGTTAATTCAAGCCAGGACTCCCTGTTGTCATGGAGTCTACTTCATGGAAAGTTAGTTGTGCAGAAGCAGTGGGTAGGAATTTAGAAAAGCCTTACAAGGTAACAGGCAACTTCCAGGTCTGAAAAATGACATGATAGTTGAAGCACCAGGAGAACAAAAAGGATGCCATAATTAATAGAAAGAGAGGGCAAAACGTACCATATTCCCTGAGAAAATATCCCCCACATAGAACGGCAAGTCCCTGACACTGGCAAACTGTGGGAACTGAGGTGTACTGGTCCTCCACTCTCCCAGTGCTGAGGTTGATGAGACCAATAAGACCCCACCTGGACAGTGTAAAAAGTCGGGTCCAATCAAAGGTTTATTCAAGGGTTTTTGAGTCATATGAACTATTTTATGTTCATTGTATCATCTTCACCATCATCACTATCACCATCATCACCATCACCACCACCTCCATCACCATCAGTACCACCACCATCATCACCATCTTCACCACCATCATCATCACCACCACCCTCATCACCATCATCACCACCATCACCATCATCACCACCATCACCACCAGCATCACCATCATCACCAGCACCATCAACATCATCATCTTCATCATTATTGTCACCATCGTCCTCATGACCATCATCATCACCATCATCACCATCTTCACCACCATCATCACCACCACCCTCATCACCATCATCACCACCAGCACCATCATCACCATCATCACCACCAGCATCACCATCATCACTAGCACCATCAACATCATCATCTTCATCATTGTCACCATCATCCTCATGACCATCATCACCATCACCACCATCGTCATTGTCATCATCTGAATCCTGGTGCCATTCAAAGCTATAGAGATTTGCACTCTCACCATCACCATCATGGAGCATCTCTGGCTGTGCATACCCAGGTTCAGTCTCTCATCTTGGTTCTTCCTTCTATGGATGACTCACAAATCAGTCAAAATTGGATCTCATCAAGCACCTGGTTGGTGAGGATCAAAAAGCAACCTGAACCCTTTTACAAGTTTACGTTCAGCAAGGAGTACAACAATCTTTCTCCCTAAGACATGGACATTAGGGACTACAGAAATGTAGTAAAAGAACTTCAGCTCCTAGAAACAAAGAAAATATACTGTCAATTGTTGTGAAATCTGTAAAAGAAGGTGCACATATAAATCCACGTTATTATTTGATGCCTTCAGTAAGGATAAATAAGGCAGAAATCCTATTTCCACAACTTCAAAACTTAAATAGAAACCTTTTAAAGAAAGTATCTTTAGTATCCATCTATGTCAGCATACGTATGTAAATATTGGAATCACTATATTAAATAACATTTGTATGCAAAGCACTTAACCATTTCCATTTTCCAATATAATCCAGACTTAACGTGCAGAACTCTTTTAAAGAAAGAAAGGATAAAGATAATCTTCCCTTTGTTCGTGCTAGTTCTGCAAATAACTGTAGGGTGTGGGGTGCGCGCGCACGCGCTGAGGGGGCTCTGGGAAGGAAAGCAGGAGTATATGGGACGAAGGCATGAGGGGCCCACAAGGACCAGTTCAAAGGCTGTGTTTCGTTGTTCGTCCTATAGACCCTGGTGGGAGCGGATGCCCTGCTGACTGTGCATGTCTGACCTCATCCGTCCCCACAGCCCAGGAGGCAGGCACCATTATTAGCCCTAGTTTAGGGTGCAACACCCGTGTCACAGCGGTCGTGAGTGACCTTTCCGAGGTCATGGAGCTAGAAAACAATATAGCCAGGAGGAAAATCTCGACTGGGGTCTACAGACCACGGCCCTCAGGCCAGACCCCACCCACGGCCCTTCCAGACGGTCCAGGAACTATCTTTAGATGGCTGAGAGAGGTGCGAAGAGCAGTATCTCCCAGCACGTGGAAGGCATGGGACTCACATCTCAGCGTCCGCGAATACAGGGTTTGGAGCGCAGCCACGCTCGCTCGCGGGGCTGTCTGTGCAGCCGTGAGCTCTGGCAGCGGCGACAGAGGCCACGTGACCACGGAGCCTCAGACACTGACTGCCGGGCCCTTCCGGAGAAGTCGGGGGCTGGTCTAGAGGGGGCGCTCTGGAGCGCAGCCCTGCAGCAGCCCCTGCCCTCCGCTGGGGCACTCATCTGTGCTTCCCCAGCCCAGCAGTTGTCCACGTGCCGCTGGGGCCCCTGGAGATGTTTTTGGGCACCTGCCCTCCTCCCGCACGGCTCCAGGTGGGGACTCACGTGTCTGCACCAGCAGGCTCACGGCCACCTCTTATCTCCTAGTGAACAGCAGGAAGCACATCGTCAGGAAGCTCCGCGGGCACCTGCGCACGAAGATCGAGTCTGGGGAAGGGACCGTCCCCGTCCGGGGCCCTAGCACGGTACAGACGTGGGATGGCGTCCTGCTGGGTGAGCAGCTCGTCACCATGTCCTGCACGGACAAGATCGCCAGGTAACAGCCCCCTTGCTCGCCTCCGCCCAGGTGGCCTGGCGGGGCTGAGTGAGGGCGGGACGGGGAAGGCGTTGTGGGGGGGCTCGTCCTAGTTCGCGGGCCACACTCTCCACTTCACCAGCTCCACTGAGCACAGGCCGGCTGCCCCTATGGAAGAGCAGGCCTCGGTCACATCGGATGTCCAGCACCACCAACCTGGCCCACTGGTCCATCAGGAGCCCACCGATCCTTTGGGCAGCTCTCCAGGGACCCTCACCTCTCAGATGTGGGGTGCCCCCGTCAGACCTCTTCCTGTTCCCTAAAGCCTGATAGGCCTTCCAGGAAACATGTCCACCTGTGCCGTCAGCCGGGTGCAAGACCTCCCCATGCCATAAGAGAATCTCTTCTTAGAAGGAACCTCAAAAGCCCCCACTTGAAGGGTCTCGGTGGGGAGCCGACAGGAGGATGAGGGATTTGCAAAAAGGCATGCGGGTGTCCCTCAAAGGCACCTTCTTTTCAGGGAGAGGCCCCCTTGCTCACGACCCCACCACCACCCCGTTCCCCTGCTCCCCCAGATGCGCCAGCCCCACTGGGGAGCATTCCTGTCACTTAGGTCTGGAAACCGTCCAGGGCCCCTGGTGAGCAGGAGTTTGCCCCAACACAGCTGTACACAGCTCCAAACCCACCCTGAGGGCGCCAATAATAACACGCTGGCCGTGGAAAGCTTTGTTGAGAGTCAGAACTTCTTCTGGGCCCTCGGATACATGTATTAATCTGTAATCTATAAACTAAAACCCCCACCCCACCCCTACTTCCAGCCACATTGCTGCCCCCAAGATCCTCGGCCTGGAAGGGCTTGGGGTTGGAACTCACCGGAGATGAGGGGACAGGAGGGCGAGGTTAAGGCAGGAGGGACGCTGAGGCTCAAGCGGAGTCAGAGTCTGTCCGGGGGATGGACCTGGAGGCCAGGCGGGGTGCAGAGGGCAGGGTGTCCCCACGGGGCCTGGTAAGGTGCACCCTCCCAGGTGTGGTTCCCCGGCACGTGGACTCCCATGAGATGGGACTGTCTGCCCATTTATTGCGCAAACGGCACCTCCCCTGCCCCGCAGGTGTTTGCTGCCCGGCCTCCCTCACTAGCAAGATGCCGCGTTCTCCCCGGGAGGCCGAGCGCGGGGCCGTCAGGGGCAGGCAGGGCAAGGGCAGGGTCGGGACCCCAGGCCACCGCAGGCCCCACACATGGGGCCCCTGCCTCCTTAGGCTTGTCGGGCTCAGGGGCAAACCGAGTGCTCCCAGGGACTCGGCAAACAGCTGCAGGAGCAGCGGGGCTGTTCGCTTCCCTGGCTACGGCTGCCCGGGCCTGCAGCGGCAACAGGCCGGCCTAATGACGCTAACTCAAAGCACTGATTTCTGCATCAAAGAGAAAGGCCCAGACTCATCAAGCAGCTCATCTTTCAGAAGAAGATGCATCCCTCCTTTTTAATATTCTCATCTATTCACGAAGCAGGAAAAAAGGGGCAATGTTCACCTTAGGGAGATTCTCTTGATGCCCGAAGATCACATTGGGTTTCTAAATTAACTCTGAGTCCCTAGAAAAATGAAGTGAATTCATGCTATAGCACTGAGATTTCATTGTCTGTGGGACCTTACACATCAACAGACAGCAAATTAAACACGGGATACGGACCCCACGCGATGCTTGTTGTGGGCAGGTATGCACCAAAGTCAGTCACAAAATCTGGAGGAACAAAAGCCCCCCTTGCATCTCTCCAGGGGTCTCAAACGGTATCCTGGTTGAGAACGATTCTAGACAGCCTTTGAGGAAGACAGGGCATGTGTGGGGACTGCCCTGGCTCGGGGTGGGCCGGAAGGACAGCTCTCTCTCCCTGGACTGACCGGGGAGGTAAAGGACTCCAGCCCCACAGGCAGCCTCTCTCCATGCGCCGAGCTCTGGTCCCCACGTCTGGCGGTGGGGCCCCCGAGAGCCACGCAGGGCCGCCCTCACTCACTCCTCCAAGCCCTCATCCCGCTTCCTCCTGCCCCCATCCCCATCTTCTCTCTGAGCACAGAGATGTGGGAGTTACGTCCTCCTCCCAAGAGCCGGGAGGTGCTGGAGGACCCCCTTGGCTCCCCAATCCCCGCACGGCTGCTGGAGCCAGCTCAGCCACGAGAGCCCACTGTCGTCAGGCCATTAGGAAAGCAGACTGCTAAACGCAGTTGTTATTAAGAGTCAAATAACATACACTAAATAAATTATATTAAAAATAAAGGCAAGAAATACTCAAAACCCACCTCTTCCTGACTATTGCACTATTATGTTTGGTCTTGTGTCGTATGCAAGAGGTACACGAGAGGCTGAGCCACTGCAGGCCCGGCCCCAAATCTGTGCTCTGGGCCCTCACGCCAGCCCCGCGAAACTGGCCGCAGGGATGGTGTTTACAGCACGGAAGTCGGCCGACGCTACAAATCCAGGCCTTTGTACCGGCACACGTCAGAGTCACACGGGTTAAGTCCCCGAGACTAGAAGTGACGTGTGTGTCATCTCACTAGGGACAAAGCGAGCCCACGAGGGCAGGAGGCCAAACGGGCGTGTGTGTGGAGGCGGGAGGCGCGCAGACCAGGCCACTCCCCCCACTGCGCCCCGGCGGTGTCCCACCCTCCCCGTCCCACCACAACAGGGACAGCCGCCTCGCATCCACCCCCGCCTGCGGCTCTCACCTTCCTCTGAGCCTCCAGCCTCGTCTCCCTCTTGTTCCAGCATCTGCTGGCCCGAAACCGACCACGCGGTCATCACACGGCTGGTCCTCCTCACCTTATAAAGGAAACCCCTAAACCCAGCATCCCTCCACCGGCACTTCCATGCTTCCTTTCTAACCCAGATTCCCTGGGGTAACTATGTGCGCTCACCCCCAGCCACCGCCGAGGGCATCTGGCTTCCACCCACCCCGCTCGGGCGAGCTCATCCCCTCGGAGGCCGACCTGTCACCCGTGGGTCCCGTGGGGCTGCCCACTCTTCCTGCTCACCCTGTCTGCCCCCCAACCTGGGGCGCCACACCACAGCAGTGCTCGCAGGAGAAACAGGCAGAGAGGCGGGCGGGTGGACGGAGGCACCCTGGCATCTGTGCGGGGACGCTTGTGAGGCAGGCAGGAAGCAGGTGATGGGTGCCGGCAGGGGCTGCTAAGGACAGTTGTTAGTGAATATCCAGAAACTCATGGCAGTCACTGCGGGAAGAAGGCAGGGAAGACACGGGGCCGTCCCGGACTCGCTGACCATCCCCCTGATGAGGCGCCACACGCTCAGCTTCTGTGCCCCCCACGCGGCACACACAGGGGCGTCCCATCGGTGAGCAGGAAATGCTGGGCGAACGGAACCTGCTCTGCGGCCATGGCGTCACACATGGGGGGCACAGCACAGGGGCCCCAGTGGGACCCAGAAACTGAAGGCCTGCCTCCTTCCAACGACCCACAGAGACGGCTTGGCAGACCCAGGGATGCAGCCTCTGCCAGGCCCTCACTCTGCCCTCGGCTGCCAAAGCTAAGGCCTATCTGTGCCGCCCGTAAACCATAGGGAGGCGTCCGAGCCAACTCACTACGGGCTCTCTTCCCAAGGGACCACCCAAGGGTCTTATCCCAGATGCTGCTGGGACCCACAAGCCACATCCACGTGAACTTTCTCTATGAACAGATGCAGTTTTATTTGAGCAGCTGACCTCACCATCTAGCGCATGTGACTTTTATGTATTTAGATGAAAATAAATGAATAAACTTGTATCTTTAAATAAGGTAGAGAAAGCGCATCCATGAGACAAATTTGTATTTCTCTTTGCAAATCCCCCTCAATATCCGTGAATAATGAAGGGGATCGGGCTCTATCCAAAGATCTGAACAATCAACACAGCTCCATTATTTCCCTCCCAGAGATCAAAAGCAATACACAGGTGTCACTTTTTGGATCAATGACACCCACGCAATATAAATTAGAGCACCACAGACGTTCTGAGTACGATTTCATGAATAACAATTGGTATCATTTTACAACGTCATTGGTGAGATGGTGTAAAGACAGGTTTCCAGCAAAACATGTTACAGAAAGCTTGACATTTTTACAGTGGTTTAAAATGAGCCATAAAACATCGTGAACAAACTTCCTGGATTCCAGCCATTGGATAATTCCTCACATTTCCTTCGTATCCTTCCAGTTCCTCTTCTCGGCCCTCCGGCCTCGGCGTCCGGCATCCCCCGCGGCGCTGAGGCAGCAGTGGGTCCGTCCATGGGGAGCAGGGAGCCGGGCGAAAGACTGCGGCAGTCAGGGACGCCCACTGAAGACAAGCGCCTCACTACAAAGATCAATCCCTTCAACAGCCAGTGGTACAATGTCTTCCAGGAGAGCTTCTGTCTCTCTGGGAACCATGCAGTGCTCTCATCACAAGAGAGGCTCAGCCCTCACGCAGAGGTGGGAGATCTCAAGTACTGCTCTCTCGCCCCAGGCCACTTTCCTCCCCCGTGAGGAGGATTCGGGGCTGTCACCCAGCCTGGTCCCCCACCCACCTGAAACACCATCTCAGCGGCCCCCTCTGGGACCCGAGGCTCTGTGACAGGTGGAAGTGCTCACAGGACCCCGCCCTGCATCACCTTGAGACGGCCCACCTGTCTCCACGAATCGTGGGCACGCCCCGGGCCCTCTTCGAGATTCCGGAACACACTGCCGGGCTTGGCAGACGCCCACAGACGTGACACTCACATAGCCACTCTGAGACATGAAGGGGCATTCAGCGGGCACCCAGAAGCAACGGACCTAAGTCCAGCCATGGGACAGGACAACAGACTCGGGAGCGTGGGAGGTTCTCCACCAGCACCTGTCAGTGGCCCTGCTCTGCAGAGAAGAGAACGGGAGAGGGAGGCCGGGCCAGCAGGTGCCTGTGCCCGACAGGACTGCGAGGCCCCTCTGCCCACAGTCAGGAGGGTAACTGGGGCAGTGCAGGGTGGCACCGGGTACACTTGGAGAGTGAGCAGAAAGCACAGGCTGGGCAGCTGGCTAGGCCAGAGCCGGGACACAGAGAGCACCGACAGAGGCCCCAGCTACAGAGGCAGACCTGGTTTCCTAAGTAAGTCAAGGGGACTGTCCAAGGTGAACCGGCAGCTGCCGGCTTGGCGACGTCACTGTCATTAAACTCCTGTCAAAGGTGTGGGACCTGCAGCTTGAGAAGCCTGTGCTCTGGGAGGCACGCTGCCCGAGTTAGCCCAGCTTTCCAAGTCAGCGTCCTTGAAGGCTTCGTTCAGAACGCGGGTGGCTCCCTCCACTGCCTGACCGAGGTCATGCTCGGCTCCGTTTGGAAGCAGTGCCTGGGGCGTCCTGAGCAGTGGGAGGTCAGAGGTGCCCAAAGCCGGGAAGCCAAACAGAGCATCCTGCGTCACAGAGAGCTCTTTGCTGCCTGTGGATGGGAAAAGACACCCCAGAGCCTCGGAGTGGGGACACGCGGGCTAAATTTTTTCTCCCTAAAAATAATTTTGGCATTAAACATAGCACAAAACAAAATCTGGTCTCTTTTGTTAGGAACAGAGTCCTCAGTCACCAGGAAAATTCTTGGGTCATCAAAGTCTTTTGAAAGTGAAGTCATTTCTCTGTAGGTTCTGCAGAAATCTGTCTTGAAGATAAAAGCCAGTCCTGGTGGTCCAGCCGGGGAGAGTCAGTCCCTTGTGGGTGAACTGGCCTTGCACCGAAAACCAAACCAAACTGCGAGGTTCCCCACGGTGGGCGACCCGGGATGCCCCAATGCCGTGGGTCTGCTGCCTCCAGACGCAGGCGGCAATTGAGCAAGAATCAAGAGACCAACCAGTCCCGCCCCTCCCACCGAAGAAGAGCTCAGAGAGTGCAGTCGTGCGGATGGGGGTTCCCCCATTCCTGCAGGATACAAGATACGAGAAAAAGGTGGAAAGCAGAAAAGAAACAACTAGCGATACCCCAGCAGTGACAGACAACAGCGGCCGGCCACCATCTGCTCCTCCCATACTCAGACCTCACTGGGTGGCGGCGCGCTTGCAATCCCTACAGCACGCGGTGCGTGGCACCTTCAGGGCCCGTGGAGCTCAGGTCTTGGAGCAATCCATCTGCACGGTCCCCTGCTGCTGGGCATCCAAGATGTTCCAACCTGAGCTACTGTGAATGGTGGACCCCATGATGTCCTCACACAAAAGCTCTGAACCCGGATGTGCTCCCCTACGTGGGTCACAGAGCCCACCCATGGTAGAGGGTAAATGAGACAGGGTGGGATCTCCCAATGGGCCACAGCAGATGCACCGGGCCCCCGAAATGGTATGTCCATGTCCTCACAGCCAAATCCTGCAAAAATGCCCTTACGTGTGGGCGCTCAGCTAAGCACGAAGGAGGATTCCAGTTGGCTCCGAATGCAGCCACGTGTATCCTTGTAAGAGAGAGAGGGGACCCAGGGACAAGGAGGTGACGTGTCTACACGCCAAGGAACACCAGGGAAGGCCAGCCAGCAGCCACCCGAAGATCAGAGAAAGGCCTGGTCCAGCTTTCCCAGAGCCTCCGGACAAAGCACAGTCCTGCCCACACCTTGACCTCAGACTCTGGTCTTCGGGACCTTGAGAAAATTCGTGACTATCATTTCAAGCCCCCGTTTGTGGTGTGTGCCGTCGTGGCCCCAGGAGACCAGTACAACCAGGTAAGAGGTGGTGCTCGCTTAGCCCAACTTGTGTAGTCTTTGGAAAATTACAGAACCAGATAAAGTCATAGTAAAATCAATTCCCACAACGCAACCACCAATATCTCCCTGGTGAAGACTGAGCGTCAGGACAGAGATGGAGCCATTTCATGGCGTCCGTGACAGTCAACCTTCAGCACCACAAACTGAGTGCACCAAAGAGCACTCCGATATTTCTTCAGAAAGATGAAACAGAGCAGATGCGCCACTCCGTGAGACAAGGAGGGGCCAGCCACTAACAGCACTGTCCTGGCGCACTTTCCCGAATGCAGGATCTGCTTTTCCCACTGTGGGACGCCCATCCCCATGCTCTCCCATGGGCGAACGCAGTCTCCTGGAAGGAGGGGAAACCAAAGCAGTGCTCTCTGCCTTTGCCTCTAAGAATCAAATTTGAGTCGCACATAAAAATCTAAATCTTCTGGAACTAATGTTCCTTTAGATATGGTTTCTAATTTTAAGTACCTGAGCTTGATTATTGATTGCAATGTGTCTTTAAATGAACGGACTAAAACTTTCTCCATAAAGATGAACTGTAAAAAATTATAGCTCTTCTCCAGGGAGTAAGGCACTGTCTGACTTCTAAATTTGGATTTCAGACGGTGAAGAGTGACTTTCTCCTTCTGACTGCAGCCGTGGGCTGCGACTCTCACCTCTCCACCACCAGCCCCCCGATCTACTGTGGTCGTCCTGTGTTTGAATGTTACCAGCTCTATGGAACTCAAGTGAAAGTGTTGCTCATTTTTCCATTCTCGAAATACAGGTCCTTTTAAAACAGGTCCTTCCAGGATGCTCATCCAAGGATGGTGTAATAATCCTGCTATGCTTCCTGTACCAAAGACTGCACCCAGTCTTACAGACTCTCCAGTGATAAAATCAGTAACACGTATCCAGTACAAAAAGAGTGGCAACAATCAACGACACTCTGTACTGGCGCCTCATTGCTTGTACCTAAAGCAACACAGATCTGCATAGCGCCCTGCTGTCCAGCCCCGGACTCTGCAAACGGCTGGGAAGCTCGGTTTCTGCAAAACCATCTGGAGGTCTGGTGGGCCCCACAGGAGATGATACATTGGTCCACGGAAAGCAAAGAGGTCAGTGAAGTGGCCACGTGAGGCAAGGCCACAGACATCTCATGAACAGTACGGTGTCGGCAGGACGTGGTGGGGGTCCGATGACGGGACCGAGGGGAAGGAGACCGTGTCTGGGGACTTAAGAAGAGATGGTCTGGAGCGCAGGTCTGGGCAGAAAGAGCCCGCGGGGCACACACAGTGGCCGGAGCTTTACCTTACGGTTTCCATCTTCACCAAAGGAATGAAAGGCGTTCCCTAGAGTAACTTTGTGTGATGTTTGTCCCCCAGGAACCAAGAGGCCAAATGCAGCCCCTCTCAGGAGAGCCATGGGGCCGAGAGCTCTGAAAGTCAGCCAGAGCCTGGAGCTGGCGATGGGGGGACCTCCACCCACGCACCCTAGAAACGGCAGCCCCCACGTGCAGGACGCGGACCGTTACACTGTAACAGTCTGTCAGGGGCAGATGCAACCAGAAATGTCGGGCCAAGAGAGGACACTTCCCAGGTAGGCTTCGAAGAACAGAGATGAGACAGTGTGTTAAGCGGAAGTAATTTCTTTCAGCTGAAAATAACCAGAAGTGGCAGGACATCGTCCTGACCCCAACCCAACCGCCAGGGCACCTGTGCCCCCAGCTTCTGTAGTCACTGCCAACGTCCAGGGGACTATGATCGCCACGACATACACGGACGTCCCGAAGAGTTACCAGTAGCCAAAAGTCACCTCAGAGAAGGCAGTGGACTCCACGACAGTCGTCCACTGCAAATAACAACAGTCCCAAAATGTAGTGGCCTGAAACAAACCACGTGTTCTGTGTGCACACCTTCCATGTGTGCGGGTTTGATCAGGCATCTCATTTAAGCTCTGCACGGTATCCGCTCAGGCAGCCCCTGGGACCGGGGGCCACTTTCTGGACGGCACGCTCACATGGCTGGCCAGTTGGGTGTCAAATGTCAGCTAGGAGCTCAGCCAAGCCGTGCGCTGAGACCGGGTTCCCCTTCATGGACTGCTTGGCTGGGATCCCAAACAAGGTGGCAGCGTGAGCGAGGGTAGGGGGACAGCACACGTGGTTTCCACGGCAATGGTGAGCACCCCACCTCGACTGGCCTATGGCCTCTAGGGCGAACGAGCAGAGGGGGCCAGCAGGAGAGCAGTCAGGAGAGAGAGAGGTGCGGACGAAGAAGGTGACCGTGCCCCCCGTGGTCAGGCAGGCTGCGGGCGGCCGTATCCACACTCTTCCACAAACAGACCATAATTTATTTAACCAAAACCTAGTAAGAGGCTATTAGATGATTTCAGGCTCTTCATTTTGTTTTGCTTGCTTTGCAACAGCAAACAATTCTCTAGTGACTCTGCTTGTCCATATATCCTGCCATTTTACTGAGAGTATATCTTTCAGTATCTCACTCAGTAAAATTACTGAGTAAAAGGGTTAATGGTCTGGTCCTTCTCTTTTGTTTGGAGGGGCCCCATCAGCAGACTAGAAATGGGATGGGCCATTTGTGCGGGAATGTCTCTGACTTGGCATGATTACCCATCTTGGTCAAAAGGTGGGAGAAGAAGGTTTGAGACTGGGGATAGGGGAGGCTATGCAGGGGGGAGGTATCAACCCCCAGACCAGTAGGAGATTAAATCCTCTCCTGCAGACCTTTGAAATGACTGCAGAAGCAGATACTACTATTATGACCCACACACTCAGCATGGAGACCCACCATTCTAAGTTCAGCAGCATGAGAATCACCTGGAAGTCTTGTTGAACCTCCCTCTGCCAACCCTAAGTTTCTGACTCAGTAGGTCTGAGGTGGGGCCCAGAGTGTGCATCTCTATCAAGTCTCAGGTGATGCAGATACAGCTGGTCCAGGCACCACACTTTGAGGACCACTGCCGTAGACTGTTGTCCAGGGTAGCAGCAAAGTGGTCAAAGGGAACACAGCTAACTGGTGTCAGGACTGGGATTTGACTTGAGTTTCTGACTCCAAAATCTGTGCCGACTGCCTTACAGCAGAAGGTTCTCGCCCTGGCTCACATCAGAATCATTTGCGGCATTGGAAAGGTGGGTGCCGGGCTGCACCCTGGACCCATGACATCAGAGTCTGGGGGGACTTGGCACCAAAAGATTCTCAGAGCCCCCCACATGAGCCCAAAGTGCACCAAAGCTGGAAACCACTCCTAGGCTGCAACGCTGGAGTCATTCTGGCAGAATGGGGAACACTGGGTCTCTATCATGCCTCCTGCCCCCCAGTTTGGACTTCACAGATGGAGCACAGATGGGATTTTTCCCAGTTGGGTATGGCTATACTTTCAGATAATGGGCAAATTTTCCTACAGATGAAGAAAAAAGTGAAGTAAGTATGTATCCCCACCCACTTTATGGAGATGTAAATGACATAGAGTATTATGTAAGTTTGTGTAGAAAGTGTTGCTGATACATTTACATATTGCAACATGATTACCACCGAAGCTTTAGCTAACACCACCAGCAGGTCACATAGTTACCATTTCTTTTTTGTGGTGAGAACACTCAAGATCTACTCCTAGCAATTTTCAAGTATATAATAATTATTAAATATAGTCTCCATGCTATAATTTGATACCCAAACTAATCTTTCTTATAACTGAAAATTCGTATGCTTTAGCCAATATCTCCCTAGTTCCCCCACGCCCTTCAGCCCCTGGTAACCACTCTACTACTCTGTTTCTATGAGTTCAGCTTTTCTATATTTCACTTAGAAGTGAGATCATACAGTATTTGTCTTTCTCTGTCTGACTTATTTCACTTAGGATAATACCTTCAAGATTCATCCAAGTTATCACAAATGTAAGACCTGATTCCAGGTCCTACATTCAAGTCTTTAATCCATTTCAAGTTTATTTTTGTGTATGTGTGAGAAAAAGGTCCAGTTTCATTCTTCTGCATATGGCTGTCCAGTTTTCCCAACACCATTTGTTGAAGAGACTGTCCTTGCCCCATTGTATATTCTTAGATCCTTTATTGTACATTAATTGACCATATAAGCATGGGTTTATTTCTGGGCTCTGTTCTGTTCCATTGATCTAGGTGTCTGTTTCTATGCCAAGTAAGTATATATTTTGATGGCACTTGAAGACTGTACCATAGACTTCACTGTAATTTAGGAGAGTTATATCACCCTGAAGGGCCACATCAAGGTGGCAAAAACAATAAGCAAGAACCCCAACTGTCCAAAACATATAATGGGAATCGCTGTCCCTGTCTTATGTGCCAGGGGCACACTGGTAGTGGCCATCTGAGGTAGGGCTCACCCTGTGACTATTTCTGCTCATCCTTAGAGGCCAAGATTCAAACTGAGCAAGGAGACTGCATCTCTTGGTTAAAGAAAGGCAGCTTTTCTCCAAGATCTCTCCTCCACTTATCTTTGGTATTTCCATGATTGACAGACAGAAATATATTTATTAAGGGATTATCTATATTGAAAACCAGACATGGGATTTTTTTTTTCCTCTGTCAACATTGCAGAAATATCAGCTGTTTGAACAAAAGGAGAGGTATTTTCATTCAATCCCAAACACTGAAAATTCACCAGTTTATATTCAGGAAGACATTTGGTTTTATTGATCATGTTAGCTGAATAAGTTTAAACTCCTATAGCCAGACAAGGAGAAGATTGATTTTCTCTTTATTATAAAGGTTATTAAGAGGAAGCCAGATATAGAAGTTATTTGTTTTTAGACAATCCCACAGAATCAGAACCACTCAAATACATTCCAGAAGTTTTGTTCAAAGCCAACACCTGAATGGCCTAAAGAACAGCGCTGTCTCTTCTGGGAATACTAATTTTATTGTTCAAGACTTGGCATACTTCGGGCGAGTGCTTTGTTATCGATGGGGGAAATGTCCATTTCTCTGATTTTAAGTCACACTTCACTAATGGTCAGAGATAGAACAGACGCACCTGGGCTGCCTGCACCACAGAGCCCTTGGCCACTGACGGTAACTTAGCATCATCCCTGCAGACTGACTGCGTCCGTGACTTTCGCTGCAAGAGCACCTGTGTTCATCCACACGTGCAAACACAAGGAAGCCTGCATGTCTGCCAGTAATCAAGTGTGCACTTAAAAACCAATACCAAACACTTTCATAGTGAAATAGACTTACCGCTAACTTGCTCTTTCTCTTTTTCTTGGCATAATTTCCCAGTTTCTTCAAATCCAACAAGGAGGTATCCAAAATACTAGAGGAAGTGACTTTATTGGGTTTTTCTTCACTTTTTAGTACTGCCTAGAAATACTGGTCTCAGATTTAAGGGAAGGAACCCAATCCCTCAATCACCACTCAAAAACACAGGCGTTCCTTCCACAAAAAGCTCACATACCAAAAAAGTCCTCTCCGGGATTTTGTTGAAATTCTGTACTTCATCAGTGAGAAGTGAGGGACAGGCAGCCTCCTGAGCGCCCCAGTCGGCCTGTCAGCTGATACCGTCGGGTGCGAGCGAAAGTCTGGGTGGGGGCGTATCACCAAGTGACGGGTCCCTATAACCAGTGCGAAGTTCTTGTGTTGCTTTCAGGAAGTCCACTCCTTCAAAACTTTTTGACATTTACTTTGGTAAAATCATATATATATGAATCTCCAAAGGACAGCAGTTTCAGTCCTTTCTGAAAGAAATGAGGTGACTTACAGAAATGACCATAATTACTTTTTAAGTGAAGTTATGCAAATCTGATAGACTAAAGTAAATGTTTCATAAAACCAATGACTGTTCAAATTGTAGGACTAAATTGTTTGTATATAAATATTACCTTTTATATTCCGTTTGAGTTTTATGTAGATGAACACATTACTTTAATGACCTGCGTTTGTGGAGAGGGTAGGAGACTCGCTCTCTCGATTCTCCCCCGCCAGATGGTTGCCTTTTCTTGCATGAGATTAAAACATGTCTCCCATTCACCGCAATGCTTCTGAGGCAAATTAATATCACCAGCTAAATTGTTTGTGTTTTCGGAATAAAATTTAAAGAGAACTTTTTAAAGCAATCGGTGTTGCCAGTTCGCAGAGCAGATTGCTCTCCAGGTAGGGCATGCTGGTTTTAAACATTCAGTAATTAATGGAAAGCATTCTGTGTTAATTGACTGCTTCAGGAAAGGGAAATATAATGGTTCCTTATTAATCATGAAAAGAAATGTACGGCATGGAAGCACCACAATGATTGCCCTAACAGCGGAGAAACGTTAATTAATGAAAAGAACAATGATGTAAGAAATTAGCTGCATAATGTTCGCTGCTGATGGAGGCTGGGTTTTAAACACGTTATTTACAGTGGAAACCACGAAATGTTGCCTCAGACAGATGGATGTAACCTTGTACCACCCAAGTTTAGGGGCAAAAACAATCTTAAAATGCTGCTGTCATCTTTGCTTGCAGAAGAAAAACACTTGCCCAGGGCTCTATTTCTTTCAGAGAAGGACGGCCCTGTCCTTCGTGTGGGATCTGGGCTTCTAAAATCAAAATCTTCCTCGGAGCAAAACAGGGTCACTTATTAATGTCATTTAATGACACAGCAGGTTGTTCTAACTGCTGAGGACAAAAGAAGAAAGTATTCTTCCCTAAACTGAAATAAACTCCATTTCTGATATTTCCCAGCTAACGTAAAGGAAAATTTAGATTCGTTTTGGGGACAGAGTGTCTTTTTTTTTTTTTAATTTCAAGTCCCTGCGAGAATATATAGCTTCCACTCCATCTAACAAGTCATCTTCTAGAAAAGGAAATGCAGGGCCCCCGTCAGCGGCGCGCACGGCAGTTAGGGGCTCAGAACTGGAGCTGCCCGAGCTGGTGGCCTCTCTGCTGGGTCGGGCAGCACAGCCACAGGGCGGGAAGGCAGGGACCGGGGCTGCGCACAGCCCGCCCCCAGGTGGGTGGGGAGGGAGGCCACTCGGGGGGGCCTGCCCGCGCAGGTGAGCCCCGCACTGACGCCCTCTCCTTGCAGGTGGAACGTGCTGGGACTGCAGGGTGCACTGCTCTGCCACTTCATTGAGCCTGTGTACCTGCACAGCATCATCGTGGGCAGTCTGCACCACACCGGCCACCTCTCCCGGGTCATGAGCCTCCGGACCGAGGACATCGGCCAGCTGCCAGCCTCGTACCGACACAACCAGCCCCTCCTCAGCGGTAAGAAAACTCCGTCCCCATAGACACGCAACCAGTGCCGTCTCATCGGCCAGCCCCATGTGTCCTAACTCTGGCAGATTTTACCCATGTTGGCCGCTGGCTTAAATATTTACGATTTAGTGAGCAAAATTACAATAACACAAAACTTTAAAAGAGAGGAAGGTTACCGTGCATCCTGAATGTAGGAATGGGCAGCATTCTGAGGTGGACGCAGAACAGGACACAGCACAGAACCGGGTCACACCATCACAGTGACTGAGGGAACCATCACGCGCGGGCCCAACAGGACGACATACCCGTCCCGCTCCGCTCCGCGGGCAGCACCTCTGATGAAGGGCAGCTGGGTCAGGAGCAGTAACATGGAGGGTGGACAGCGCAGGCCCACAGGCTGCCCCGAGTGCTTGCAGGACTCGGGGTCCCCGTGCCCCCCTCGCACAAGGGATTCAGAAGGCACATCTCAGAGGCAACAAGGTAATCCAGCAAGCACTGAGCATCTATCCTACTTCCCACACTGCCTGTGTCCATAGCACCAGACCTCCGGAGCCTCAGTGTCCCCACAGCAAAATGGGGACGGCCAACTCCTAGGCCGCCCGGCACACAGCCGGTTGTAAGGATCAAGAGTCACATGGCCAGGAAGCGCTTTGAAATCCATCACGTTCTGTACACTGGGAAGGATCGAGTCCTGATCTCGGCATTTTGGAGGGGAATGCCTGTGGTGACCACTGGTCTCCACATCACAGACCCTTTCCTGGTTCCTGAGAATGAGCCTCACCAGAGGCCTGGAGGAAACAGCGCATGCAGAGGGGGATTCCCTTGCTTGGGCAGGACAGCATCCTGAAGGGACTGCCGGAGGCCGCCCTGCAACCCCAGGCAGATGTCTTCAGGAAGCGGGAATAGCTTTCCTGGGAAGGAGCAGGGCTGGCTGGCTTCAGTCTTGGGCCATATCACCTGAGAGAGAAAGAGGAAAATAAAAGAGGTGTTCAGTGTTGTGGCTCAGACTCGGGCCTAAGATTTATTCCCAGGATTCTCAAATTGTTCTAAATTATAAAATCAGGGTGATAATAGTGCCCCATGGGGCTGGGAGTGAGAACAACTGAGCAAGTGTTGAAGAAGACACCTCCACATCCATTCCCTTTGTCTCTTAGACTCACCGACTCTCTGCTGCTCTGGGAACAACCTGCGGGCTGGGGGCTGGCTGACCACCCAGGTCCCCGCTTTATTACACCGCAGGCCTTCCTTTATATGTGAGAGCCTATGCCCAAGATCCTAGACCCCATGCTGAGAGCCACCTCTCTGCTGCCACAGGAGTATGAGTGGCCCTCAGGCAGCAGGTCCAAGATTAACTGTGTCAGCCCGTGTCACCCGTCCTCACATCCCTGGGACCATGTTAGAGTCCAGGGGCATGATGTGTCCAGTGAGGGGACTTAGAGTCAAAGTCAGCGCACCTCAGTGAGGCCATTGGAGACAAGGTCACAGATTCTGTCCAGAAACACCAAACAGCACCATCTTTTAGAATTTCACTTGCGCTACTGTCCCCAGGCTTGCTCGGTCATGGAAGGGGTTAGTCCTTCGCCACCGTCCCAGGGGCTGAGAAAACAACATCAGCAAGGCAGGATTTCCTCACCACCATCCTTGCTCAAAAGGCTGCCTTTGGATGCAGCCCATCGCCTGGTCCAGCGTTGCAGGGTCCCCAGCCCCGAATCACAACCGACTCTGGACGATGGTGGGCCTGCAGGTGGTCGTGCTGGGGGGCGAGCACCCGAGGGGCCCGGTCTGCATGGCGCAGGGAGAACACAGCACCCGAGCCTCTTGCTGAGAGTGACTACGTCAGCTACAGAAGGGAAGGTCCTTCTCAGCATCACGAAGATGGCGTCCCACCAACCAACAATCTCCATGTTACAGATGTGGGAACAGACTCCTCGAAACTATGGACGTGGGGCAAGGATTTAAACTCAGCTCGATGACACAGCTAAGCCCTTTCAACACCCCACACTGCATCCCATGACCTGCAGCACCATTTAACAGATGTCCATATTTTTAATCCCATAAAGATTAATAATGCAAAACAAGACTAGCGGAAGAGGTGATAGAATCTAACTCATGACGAATGGTGTAGGAGAGGCAAACCGACCCAGCGGGGCCAGCCGGGGACACTCACTCCCAGCTCATCAAGGGTCACAGGAGAGGCGCAAACATTTGCCTCAAATTCAAAGTCTATAAAATTACATTTATTTTTTAAACAGTTGGTAATTTTAGGAATTCTGATAAAATATCACTTTGGCTCAATTTCAAGCTTTCTTTCATTTTTCCTTTTTTTCTCAAAGTGGCAAAGAATACTTTTTTTAAAGATTTTATTTATTTATTTATTTGACACAGAGAGAGAGAGAGCATGAGCAGGGGGAGGGACAGAGGGAGAAGCAGACTCCCCACTGAGCAGGGAGCCCGATGGGGGACTCCATCCCAGGACCGAGATCATGACCTGGGTCGAAGGCAGACACTTCACCAACTGAGCCACCCAAGCATCCCAAGAACACTTACTTCTTATGGCTGAACAGCCAGCACAGCTCTGGAGCAGACCCAAAGTCCTAGACCTACTGGTTTCATGCTAAATCCAATGTTCCCAACTCGGGTGCCCCACAAACCTCACTGAGGTTCTTCAGTCTCTACATTAAACTTACAAGAATTCTCATCTGTTCTCACCTTTCCCATGAGGGGGCTGGTTTTCATCCAGCCTTTGGGTGCCACACAGAATGGCCATCCATTCTTGCAAAGCTTTTTAAAAATTTTATGTTCAACTGGGAACATGTAAACAGATAAAAACAGGAATTTTGAATTATAAGTATAAAAGCAGTAAATTTTTTTTAAAAAAAGCTCAATTAGAGAAATTCAGAACACCTGAAATCATCAAGTGGCGTACCTGATGGCAATGCGCCTGAGACTCCCACGTGAACCCCCACCCCCGGGTGACACGCACCCCTACTTAAAACCAGGACAATTTAACTAGACATTTCAGTCCATACTGAAAATACAGCTTTTGTTATTGCAGAGATGCAAATAAGCCTAAACCGTGGTGTCTCACCTGCACACGCTTAGCTGCAAGAACTGCTCTGCTTTTGATGGATATTTAAAAACCAATCATGCAAATTTTGAAAGGAAATCATCAGGATTTTTTTGCAACAAAAGAGAGACAGAGAGATCTTGTATAAGGAGAGTAATGAAAAGCACACTCAAACAAGCCCATGAAATCTGCTTGAAGATTCCCTCAAGGTCAGTTTGCAAAATTGCCTGAGAAGATGAAGCCCACGTACTCGCAGAAAGTCCCGCTGTTTAGCTGGGGCTCAATCAGCTCTGGGTTAATAAGAAGCAGCCGAGCTGAAAAAGATACCCTACTGACACGGTTGTAGGATGCATATTAATGTCCTCCAAAGATATCTTGAAGCATTCTGCACAGACCAGCCTACACCTCTGGGCAGAATGTGAGGACGGACACCCACACCATGGCTGCTATACACCCCGAGCCCTTTGGCACATCACATCACTGGATGAGAGTGGCTCCCCTAAAGGAACTTGCCTTCAGTCTTTCTCGGCATATTGAATACGACGAGAAAAAGGTGATGATGATAATAAAAATCTATGCTCTGAATACTCATCTTGTTAGAAAAACATTAAGAGAAGTAGAAAGTGACTTTGAGGCTACTCTGCTGGGCAGAGGGTCTGGTTTGTCTGTGCTTCCAACCTCAAGGTAAGTTTCATTTTTCTTCATCAGGAAAAAGAGAAATCTGGGTGGGATACACAAGTTCTTTGCTCCTACTAGCGGCGTATTTACTGGATCTGGTGTTCAGCGCTGAACAGTCTTAGTTCACACTGAACATAAAACTTTATAGCCCATGGCAAGGTCCTGGCAACGAACACGAAATCCGAGAGATGAACCCAGAGAATCGGATGTTAGAGCCCTGAGTTGGCTCAGACCCTGGTTTACGTTTGCATGATGGGAATCACAGGATCTTGACAAGCAGAGCATCGGCTGTCTTCCTCCCCAGCGTGCATCTTCCTGAAGGAGTAAAATGGGTCACTGGTGGGTCAGAGCCTCTTCAGACTCCATGTTTCTCAAGCAGCTGAGTTCATTGAAATGTCCTGCCCAACACCACCTACTTCCTGCACTCTAGACTCCTCTCCTCAAGGAGTGGTAGTGGGTGGGATGGAGAAGGAGGTCTGTCGACATGCATACCCACATTTTTGTGAGTTCCAATCTCCAAAGTATTGTCATATTAAACTGTAGAATCCAATATGGAAAGGCAAGTCTCTTTAATTCAGGAGAAATTTCTGAAGTTAATGATCATTAATAGTATCTTGCAAAACAACCCAGTGGGGTAGTAGCAAACATTGTTTTTATGCAGATGGTAACTAATAGGCAAAATTATTTTTATATTAAAATAAGCCCTAGGGCGCCTGGGTGGCTCAGTCCATTAAGCGTCTGCCTTCGGCTCAGGTCATGATCTCAGGGTCCTGGGATCGAGTCCCACATTGGGCTCCTTGCTCAGGGGGTAGTCTGCTTCTCCCTCTCCTTCTGCCCCCACCCCCTGCTCATGTTCTCTCTCACTATCTCTCTCTCTCTCAAATAAATCTTTAAAAAAATAAAATAAGCACAGGTTTATTATGGAATAACCTATAAATTTTTCATAAATGTTTAGGATAAAACACATGAGCTTAAAAATATATCTGAGCAGCTCCTTTGTCTTAGAGTTCTTAGAAGTAGAAATTTATCTCTTGTGCCCTTGAAGGAATATTTGGTAGAAAAAAATTTATTATAAATCTTACTGGAATAATCTAAAGGCAATCCTAATATCTGCATGAAGACCAAAATGCTAAATTCAACAAAGAAATATTTAATAAGACATTTCCATAGATTAGCACTGATTTCCCTCTGCAAATTAGATGGCTTATGATAAATTTAAAATTATAGAAAAACCTTGTTTTCATTTTCTGAGGAGTTCTTTCAAAAATACTTGTTGTATATTAAGTTAAGTTACATTTAATTTCTACCACGATTTTAAGAAACTGTTACACAAAAGTATTTGAACACCAACCTTAATTATATTGAAATTTTTACCATTTAGGGAAAATACTTCCGTTGTCAATACATTTCATTTATCCAAACACCAAGAAGTTGGTCAACATAATCCATACACTTATTTAATCATTCAGCAAATGTATATTGATTGCTGATGATGTGCCCAGGACAGTTATGCACTGGGAATAGAGCAGTGAACCAAACGGCTGAAACCCCATAGCCCAGGGAGACGACACTGCAGTGGGGAAGGCAGATAGACAAAATGAAAACACTTTGTAGAAAAACAAAGCACAGAAGAGACTAAAAGTGACCTTCAACCCTCAGTCAGAGGGTCAGACCCCACCGGTGGCATCAGAGTGAAGTCCTGCAGGAAGAGGGAATGATGTGGGTGGGGGGGATGCAGGGGAGGATCGGGGGGGCAGAATTGGGGCAGAGTCTCCAGGGTTCAGGATGGAGGCAGGCTGCAGCTGCCGCACATGGATTAAATTAGGACTAAGTCTGAACCCCGAGTAAGCAGGAGGGTTCACAGAGCAGCCTGAAACTGTCTCCATTCCTAAATTCACACAGAGACGATCCTACTAAGAGCTGGATCAAAAGAATGCTACAAAAAATCTGGAAATTCAGCACTGACACACCGCAAAGACCAAGCAGGCACAGGAGAAGACCATTTTAACAAAACCCAGCAGACACACAGTGGAGAAAACCCATGATGTCAGAAAGCACTGCTCCTGGACAGACTTTGGTATAACCATGCTCACAATGGAAAAAGAGATTTAAAAAAACAAGAGGGAAAATACAGGGGGAGAGATAGAAGCCAAAAAAAAAAAAAAAAGAAAGAAAAGGAAAGAGCCAAATAGGAATTGCAGAGGAAAATAAAACAATTTGTGTGACAGGGGATAGGTTTAGTAGCAAATTAAACACAGCTGAGGATGGGGCACCTGCGTGGCTCAGTCGTTGAGCATCTGCCTTTGGCTCAGGTCAGGATCCCGGGGTCCTGGGATCAAACCCCACATCAGGCTCCCTGTTTAGCTGGGAGCCTGTTTCTCCCTCTCCTTCTGCCTCTCCCTCCACCCCGGATGTGCTCTCTCTCTCAAATAAATAAAATAATTTTTAAATTTATTTTTAAAATAATAAAATAAACACAGCTGAGGAGAGAATTAGTAAATTGGAACACTCCCCTGAAGAAAGTATCCAGAATGCAGCACAGAAACAGAAAGAAGGTGTATTAGTTGGGGTTCTCCAGAGAACAGCAGCACTAGGGTATATTCATTTTCCCAATAGAAGGAGATGTAGTTGAAGCCACTGGCTCCCATGTGTGCAGGGCTGGCCAGTCTAATGTCGGTGGGCAGGCCAGCAGGCTGGGAATTCCAGCAGGAGACGGTGCTGCAGCCGTGTCCACAGAGAGCATGCAGGCAGAACTCCATCGTCTTCAGGAGCTGGAGTCTCTGCTCCTGAGGCCGTCACCTGATTGTATGAGGCCACTGCACATGCAGGGTCATCTTTCCCCTCCACGTGCACCGAAGGCAACGTCCATCACACCTGAATGCACCCTCACAGCGACGTCTGGTTCATGTTTGATGAACCAGCTGCGCACCACAGGCCAACCAGGCTGACACGTGAAAGTAACCATCCCAGGGGGAAAACACAAGGAGGTCAGAGACGGAGTGAGAAAGTCTGATATACCCAAGATATAACCTGCTCCAGGAGCAGGGAGAAGAAATGGAGCAGGCACGGTGTGTAAAGAGGTAATAAGTAGTAGCTCCCCAAGACAGGTGACAAGCATCAATACAGATCTAAGAAGCATCGTGTGGCCCAAGAAGAACCTTCTTAAATCCTCCTCCCAGCAGGAAAATAGCTACCACACAAAGCAGAACAAACAAAAAGACAAAAAGTCGTCAAAGCCGTCAGAACACAAAAGAGCAGCTCCAGAGGGTCCAAATCAGACTCACCGCTGATTCTTGGAAGATAAGAAAAAATGAAACAGTATCTCTAAGATGCTGATAGAAAACTAATCTCTACCTAAAATCCCAGACCAAGTAAAAGTATCCTTTAAAAATGGGGGCAAGGGGTACTGGGGTAGCTCAGTCGGTTGAGCATCTGACTCTTGATTTTGGCTCAGGACATGATCTCAGGGTCATGGGATCGAGCCCCGTGTTGGGCTCTGCTCTAGGTGTACAGCCTGCTTGGGATTCTCTCTCACGCTCCCTCTGCCCCTCCCCCACTTGTCATGTGCACACGTGTTTTCTCTCTCTCTCTCTCTAAAATAATAGATAAATCTTTTTTTAAAATAAATAAAAATTTAAAAATTAAAATGAGGGCAAGACAATAGTCCAGACAGACAGAAACAGAGCTAATGCAAATCCAGCAGACTTGCACCAAAGGAGACATTAATTATGTTATTTGGGCATAAGGAAAATAACCCCAAATGGATAAAGCACAATAAAGAGTGATGAAAATAATCCACATTTTTTCCAGTATAAAACTTGGCTTATTACTATAGTTTGGATACTACAGTAATGAAAACTGCATAATATGAGGAAAACATGACCACAGTCCCCTTGTCCCATGTCTTTCAAAGTTATGACAATTCTTACAGGGACCAAGAACCATGTCACTCTCAGATTATAAAATGAAATATTCAAATTTTTTCCTGCCACAGAGGAAATTTCGCCCCTTTCAGGGTTGTCCTGTGAGCCCATGCATTTTAAACTGTGAGGACCACACACCACAGTCATTTATTTTCACAGATAAGGCCACATTCCTATTGACTCCAGGAAGGAAGCCCCTGAAAATCAGTGGGGAAAACTCTCATTACAGGAAGAGGCTCCAGCCTCCGGAGCAGGTGCTGCCAGAGCCTTCCCTTGCATGGCACGCACACACTCAACACTGGCTTCCAGCCACGGCAGCCACCACCCCACCCGCCCGCCGGTCAGACCGGGGGAGGGGTCGTCCATTTCACAGCCTTGATGCAGTGCTGCCCTGAGATACGGACTTGCCTCACGTCCTATAAAAATCATATTCCTGGATGTCCTATGTACACTTAACTTGGAGAAAGTGAATTAAACTTTAAATACCTTAGACCCACTAGCTATCTAAAGAAATGTTACTACGTCTCCCATATACTGCTTTTCAAAAAGAGGCGTGTGAGGGTTTTTTCAAAATAAGGCATCTTTTCATAGCTAGATAAGCCGTCACGGAAGTCACTTTCACAGACGGATAGTGAATCCGCTCCCATTGCTTAGCCATGGTGGTCGTGCCAGTTGGGCGGTGTAGGACTCACGGTGACGGGAGCCGTGCCGAGGCGGCCACAGTCTGGCACAGAAGCACCGCTGGCGGGAGCGGTCCTCACAGTCGTGGCAGCGGTGGCCGTGGCCGTGGTGGTAATTGCACTGCGGTGAAGGCAGTGGCAGCAGGAGTCGGTAGGTTCATTAACCGATCCAAGGCCACACTGCCGTTAAGTGACAGATGTGAAATCTGAGCAAGACCTAGGTCAGGTTCACTGTATTCACACTGTCGTGTGAATCACTAAGTCACTAAATCAAATGTCAGACAATCGTCATGGAGACGCCTCTGTGTATTTGTCATCGTGGCAGAGTACGTGTGTCGATGGCTGGTGGAGACCTGCTTGGTCCCCCACATATCTACTCTGAGATACAAGACGTGTCTAGAATGTTCCATAGAGGATGAATGACCGCATGCGGTGTGGTTCGCTGACAGATGAGCTGCACAGATCTTACTGGTGATGGTTCTGATGGGGAAGGTGTTTGTGGAGATCAGGCTTCCTTCCAAGACGGTGGGATAATCACTACAGAAATCACTAAGGAAGAATGGCCGTGGACCTGGTCCTCACCTGGATGCACCACCTTTCAGGGACACCTTTTCTCTCATCCTGTCTTGGGCTTTCTCTGCTGAGGAAGTTTCCAAACCTAGATCCCCCCGACAGAGGCCGACCACATCATCCCCCAGATACAGCCGCGCTAGGCTTCCCTCCCCGGCCACAGGCCGAGAAGAGACGTCCACGTGGCTATAGCCACAGGAACCCCCCTCTCCCGCCAACTGTGGTGCCAGAGGG
>NW_023270453.1:20058707-20087328 GCF_011800145.1 Mirounga leonina
AGGGAAAGAGGCGGAGACAGACAGACACAGAGCGGGGGTGGGGGGGGCGTGGAAACAGGCAGAGGAGGAAATGACACATCTCCAAGCCAGGGCCCCCTGGGGCCACGGAAGCTGAAGGGTCCTGGAGGGTGCACAGCCCTGCCAACACCTGGTGGCCTCCAGCAGGTCCATTTCCAGGATTTTCTGCAAGCCAGCGAGCGTGCCGGCACTGGGTTGCCGCAGCCCCGGGAGACTAACACCGGGCTGCCGTGTCACGGTACAACCCTGTGCGGGCGGGAACCACACTGAGAAATGCAGCCCTGTGCTTCCGTCACCACCCAGCGAAGGCAGACGTCCCCGGACCCATGCGGGCTGCTGATACTGTGATCGGTTCGTTTCTGGATGTCAAGGTGCAGGTTTGCCGACTCTTGGGCTCAGGTGCTCTGCGGTGAAAAACACGAAGAGTCCAATGTCTGTGCACATGAAGAGACCTTGAACACAGGTTATGGGTACACAGGGCTGAGTCTTCCGAGGGTTTATGTTTTAAGAGGGCTTCTTCCCTTCCTGCAGACTCAGGCTCCTGCTTTCAGTGTTCAGAACGTAAAGCTCTTCCTGAAGTCATGACTAGGACGGGGGCAGATCTGGATGTGTTCACATCCTCCTGTGGATGGAGACTTCTGATTCGCCCCAGGAGGTTTGCAGAGAAGGTAACACTGTGTTTTCTGAGTGCCTGGATCTGTATAATGTGCCAACAATGTGTTACCATCTCAAGGATGATGATGAAAGCCCGGGTAGCAGGTGATATCTAGGACTTAAGTACATTATGCACTTGAACTTGAACTTGAGGCTTGGTTTTTATCTTCAGTCATTGGACGTCTGCTTCCAGAAGAACGATCCCAGGAATTTGTGCCTCTCTTACTTTGACAACTTCCAGCCAATGGGAGGAAAAGTAAATGCAGGCCAGATGCTCCTTCCTGGGAGGAGGAGACCTGTCTCCCCATAACGCAGGACGTCTGGCAGCAACACTCAGAAGCTCGTTGTCCTGGGCCCAGAGGGGGAGGCTGCACGAGCTCCCCATCCGGCCACCAGGCCCTGAGTGGCTCCTGGGAAGCTGATTTCAAATTACAAAACCAGCACATAACGAATGAGATCACTCAGATACACGCAGGAGGCTCCTCAGAAACGAGTGTTTCCCTCGGGCCAAGATGAGTGAGTAAAGGACAGACAGACCTGGAAGGAACCTAACGAAGCGTTGTAACACGCCTCCTGAAGGGCACCCATGAGTGTGGTGCAGAACAGGGAGCGGGTGGGAGCGCCATCCTGACACGCGGGGCAACTGAACATAAGCAGCAGGAACAGCCCGTGCTGGCCACAGCCTCCCATCCGCCCCAGGCCGCTCGTGCCTCCCTCTGAGGACAGATAGTGTGACCCGCCCGTGAGCGTAGGAATCATGAACGAGCTCCCCTCGCCCGGCGCCTCCTGCCTGCACTCTGTCTGGCCTGTGGGTTTAGACCAACAGACGTTCTGTGAAATGACCATCTTTCCTTGCGCGCTGACCGATTTGCACGGTCGAGTCAGCGTTCCTGCGACAAACTCGACAGTCAGTCCCGACGGTGCCTCCCGCGTGTACCACTGGCACGAAGATTTCGTAAACACAAAGGCGCAGCCTCTCTAGGGTAGATTCAGGGACAGAAGCAGAGAGACAGAGAGCAGGGAGGGAGGGAGGGGGAAAACTGTCGATCCTGCAGGTTGCTTTGGGAACTTTTCTCCCAAGCAAGACTTAGGGAGGGAACCCTGAAACCCGGAGCCCCAAGGACACACAGTAATCAACTGCACATACATGAAACCAAATCTGCTTCACACAGAAGGGACTCTGACCCTGATGTGTGGGCTGCTTCCTCCACTCCCAGGACAGCAGGAGGTGAGCAGGCCGTCCACTCATAATGACACTGGGAAAGGTCCGTGCAATCTCAGTGGGGCGCTGTGATCCCCACGATGTGGGGGACTCCCCACAAACCAGCGCTGGCCCTCACCCCTTCCCCTGACAAAGGCAGGCCTCCAACGAGACGCTGTCGCTACCGAGAGCACAGGAAGGAACAGAACGGCGGGTGGGACAGCAAACCAGGTGCAAAAGCAGGACTGGGGCTGCTTCCTGAGTCAATGCAGATCTCACCCCATGTTTTCCACTGGCCACAGAGGTGATGTGGAAGATCGTGGCTGGACCTACAATCTCATTTCACGACGCACATGGTCGTTGATAGGGCCATTACAATTGGAAATCGACAATTTTCATACTGTGATTTATGGAGTCGTGATTTATAGCCTGAGCCACTTCCCTCCCCACACACTTCTCTGCTTCAGCACACACACCAACCAGCTGGGACCCGAGCTGCAGGAAGGTGGGTCAGGGCTGGGCAGTAGGGGGGCTGTCCAGCAGCCAGTGCCTTTTCTCTCTGCCTGCATCCGTGTGCAGAGCTGGAGGACCCACGCGTGGACGCCCTGCCAGGGCTGCAGCCGAGCCTCTCCAAGCAGGCATCTGTGTGCAAGCGGGGCACTTTCCACCGCAGAGAGGACACACAGGGAGCCAGGTGTGACATGGACATCCATGTATCCTGGGAGGCTCTCCCCACGTGCAGAGGGGTGGAGAAGCAGGATTGTGCACTCTCCCTCCCTGGTCCGGAGGAAGAGGGGCAAGGGAGGGAGGGTCCGAGAGCGGAGGGCAGGGGGAGGGGGGCGGGGGGACCCGGCCGGCATGCCTCTCTTTGCGGCTGGTCACTCCTGACCTTGGCCACTGCCTCCCTCTGCCCAGCAGGGCCACCTCATGGCCCACGGGCCAGACCGTCCCACTGCCCAGCTCTCCGTGTGGGTGGCTGCCGGAGGGAATTGCTTCAAGGAACGGGAACACGCTGACCTGGCTGGAATTAGCCCAGGACGCCTGGCACTGCCCATCCATGACCAGGAGATGGTCGCTGGGTGACTATGGTCAGGAGTCAGGCTGTTGCAGCATGCAGACTCGGACAGCAAGCCCCTGGGTGGTGGGCACACCGGTGGCCGCGGGAGGACCTGGATCTGTGGCTTTGCCGGTGGGAGCTGACGGGACGCTGCCCTCAGGAGGGCCTGGGGTGCTGGGCTGCCCCTGGACACAGGGCTCACTCCCTCACATCTGCTGCAGGCCCCCCAGGGCCAGCCGCACCCTTCGTGACAACCCGGCGGAGCCACCGGTGAGGACCCTTGGCCCCCTCCCACCCGGGTGCGTGGTGGGGTCTCCGTGGGGAGCGGCAAGCAGTGTGGGCCCGGAGGAGGGGTGCTCTGGTGGGGCTGGCTCTGGGAAGGGGTCGTGAGGAGGGGCAGTGGGACTGGGAACGGAATATCCCACAAGGCTGTCACCGAGGTGAACCGCAGGGCTGGGGCCTCCTCTGCCCAGCCGGGCCACGCCCACATTGCTGTGCACAGAGCCGCACCACAAAGTCCGCGGCTCCATGGCATGTCGGGGCCTTTCCTCCCGCCCACCGGCACCTCCCCAAGGTCACCTTCGAGGGCGGACGGAGCAACGCTACAGGATGGCGGGGGGAAAGCCAGCAAGGGCCCCCCAGCAGACTCAGGCCACAGGCAGGGCGGAGGCCAGGCAGAGGTCAGAGGCTGCTGCCCCGAGTAGGGACGCCGAGTGCCCCCTTCTCTCCAGTGCGCTAGGAACTGGGGCTACTGGGGCTGTGTCGTCCCGATGAAAACCAGTGTGCAAGCTGACACGGACAGACTGTGGAAGAAGGGCTGCACTGAAAATTCCGGGGGCCCCGTGCACGGGACTGGCCTTGGGGCAGTGCTCGGTATCCAGTGCAGTCCCAGGGACCCGCCGCCGTCATCCTGAAATCCTCCATAACTACTGAACACGGGGACGCGTGTTTTCATTTCAGAACAGGCCTCAAAACTTCGGAAACCGCTGCTGTTTCTGGGATCACATCACTTGATTCATTAGCCTATGCTCTTAGGTCTCTCTAGTTTGCGTTAGCTTTTTCAATCTCCTTAACCAAAACGATAGCCCTCAGGGCCTGTCTGGGACCGTAACAACTTCCAAGGTAAAAGTCCCAAGTTCCGTGTGAAAATGGGCAGCAGGGCAAATCCAAGCCTGATCTCCCAGCAGCCAGCCGCGGGGGCCCTGCCTGGGCCGGGCACCCTGACGCCTGGCTATGCGCTTTCTCTCTTGACAGGAGTGAGCCTTGCCGAGGCACGCCAGCCGGGGAAGTCTCCACACTTCAGCGTGAACTGGGTGATCGGCAACGCGGATGTGGAGGTTATCGACGGCACCACCGGGAAGAGGAGCTGCGGGGGCTCGTCGCGGCTCTGCAAGCACGTGTTCTCGGCGCGGTGGGCGAGGCTTTATGGAAAGGTACAGCTCCACTCTGGGGGAGGCCGGCCCAGCTGCCCTCGGCTCCCGATGGGCGGACACAGGGAGGGGCCCCCAGAAAGCCAACACTGGTCTGAGCAAGGGTGACACGCAACACAAAAACACTCCCGCTCTGTTTCCTTCCCCCACCCCGGCGCCCTGCAGACTCGCAATGCGGCCGCTGCGCCCAGGGCCCCGGCCAGCAGCCATGGACTCTGAGCCGTGGCCCTAGAAGTCTTGCAGACAGGGCGCTAGCTGCTGCATGTAGGGAAAGTTCAGAGAAAGCTCCTGATGTGGGTGTTACTCCCAGTTGAGGTACAAGGAAAGCGAGCGGCTTCCCCGGAAAGACGGGGAGCGAATGCCAGGCGGGAGGTCAAAGCTCTTCTCCTGACCCCAAAGCTGTGCATTTCTACTACAGTTCTGAGCTTTCTCCTCGATAAATAAAGATGGTTACTGCATTTCCAGATTTAAGCTGAGATATAGAATTCCACATGTTTCCAAAGCACAGAAGACTGTGGCAGAACCAAACAAACAAAAACAGAGGAATCAGGAAAACATAAACCCATAAAAGCAGCTGTGTGCTCGCTGCTCCCGTACGTCTTTATCAGCAACAACTCCAAACAGGAACGGGGTTGTTGGGGTCATGTGTCAACCAGAAGAACAGGACAGACACGCCGACCCTTAAGATCAACATTTCTTTCAACCCAGAGGACCCTGGACGTTGTGTGTGTCGCCCTTTGCGTGGGGCGACTTGTGCGGCTGCCACGAGCCGCCCACGGGACCTGGGTCTGTCCTGAGCACATGGCCTCGGCTGCCTCCCCGCCCACTCGGGCACCATCCACGCTTCCCTCATCTATACACTGCAGGGACCCGAGTCAGAACACCACCGATTCTGTCTTCCTAAACAAAAGGGCCCCTTGCACCTGCTCAGGGTGAGGCTGCCAGCACGTGGGCAGGGCCCACCAGGGGATTTGGGCCTCCTGCCCCTGCTCGCCGCACCCCTGGCCTCTCCACAGTGCGGTCTCTGCCTGCCCTGGTCTCGGGGCCTTGCCAGGTACTGGCCCAGAAACCCAACAGAGGAGCTGGTCAGTTCACCGGGTTCCTGACTGGTGGCAGGAGAACCCCAACTCCCCCATCTCCCGCCTGCCCGAGGCTGCTTTAGTGCCACAAACGTCCCCGCCACCCCACAACCCCACCCAACCTCAGCCCCAGATCCTCCCCCAAAAGGAAAACTCCGCACAGTGTATTTGTTTAATAGCAGGCAAGTTACACGTGTTTTGTTTGCTGAGCACTCACACTCCTTGCCGAGCAGCCCTGGTATGTCTCAGGGTTGCTGGATGGGGCTCACCCCTTCACTGGGTAAGACTGACACATAACTAACACTGGACAGACTTAGTGTGGGTCACGTGACATCCTGACGCATGCACACTGTGAAGGGACCGCCACAAGCAAGCTAGTTAGCGCACCCATCCGCCCAGTCACTGTGCACGGTGAGAACACTTAATTAAGGAAGCTCCTTTGGGGCAAGTTTCACGCGTGTTACTCTTTGCCACGTCGCTTTTCCGTTTCACGGTAAGAGAGAAGGGAAGGTGGCCGGGAGCCGTGTTTTGCATGGGGGCCCCAGCATTTCTGTCTGTCCAGCTCACTTGTCTTGTTCCTGCCCCACAGCTGAGCACGCGGATCCCGAGCCACGGAGACACGCCGTCCATGTACTGTGAGGCCAAGTGGGGGGCGAGCACCTACCAGTCTGTCAAACAGCAGCTATTCAAGGCGTTCCAGAAGGCCGGGCTGGGCACCTGGGTGAGGAAGCCGCCCGAGCAAGACCAGTTTCTACTGACTCTCTGAGCCACTGGACTCCCGTGCTCCCAGAGCAGGGCGAGCACCCGGACTGGGCAGGGCGTGCGTGCGGGTGCATGGGGCAGCAGGCGATGCTCACTGGCTCCCCGCACCCATTTCCCTTTGGTGTTCTGGAAGCACGCGCATGGTCAGTGTTCCGTGGGCAACTAGACTCAAAGTAGGAGCTGCTCCCACGTTGTCAGAACCCAGACGCCCCCCAGACCTGAAGGCACAGGCGCGGCCCAACGTCTCTCCCTGGTGTGTCCACGGGAAAGTTTCCGTTCAGGCTGAAGGGTCATCGGTGCGGTCTTGCCACGCGGTGCCTCGGGCGCCCCTCCCGCCTCCAGCGCCGCGTCCGGTTCTCAGTAGCACGATACTTCAGGAAAAGCCACAATGAAAAGAAAAGCCATGGGCTCCTCCCCAAAGAAGCCAACAGGACGCTCTACCAACCCCATTATTCACTTAAGTTTTTATTCCACCTCCTTTCAAAGCGGATCTGAGATGCGCAATATTGAAGAACCCCCTGAACTAGGACCAGAGAAATGAAGACCCTTTGCGCAGTGCGCCGGTGAGCTGAGACGTAGGACAAGGGGCTCCAGGACCGAGTGCTGCCAACCACTGCAAACTGCCGCACCCATCCCAGGCCCAGCGCAGGCTCCACGGCAGGTGCCCACGGCCACTGACCACGTCTGTGGCAGATGCATCCGAGGTTAGTGACCACCTGCACCTCCTCACCAGGTAACAAGGAAACAAGTCCCAGACCACGCCCTGTTTAGCTAAGTTTGCATCAGAGAGCAAGCCCAAAGAACATCCACAAATCCACAACAACCTCTCCTTGGCGCTGAGGAGCTACCAGATCTCCACTGCTTTAGGTTCCCTGGTCTCCATCTTGCATGATTGAAACAAATCACTCACAGCAGCTGCTGAGATGCAAGAGACCAGATTCTGTCCCCTTCAGAGCAGGTGTCAGACACCCAGACCATTTGGGATCCAGCCCCTGGCACCCTCTCTAAGAGGACGGTGGGGCCGTACGGCCGAGCGTGGGAGGGGCAGGCACCCTCTCACAAGCCTTCAGTCTGTCCTGGTACCTTGAACTGTGCATTCTGACCACCAAGAACTCATCTCTAACACCCATCATGCTACTGACGGGCCTCTAATTTCTCTTGCAAAAGATCCACATCTGAAACTCACTGGGCCACATGGCCACGCTTCGGAGAGCCCGCTCTGGGGTAAGGGCTTCCTGGTGAGACTTCCAGCCGCCAGCCGTGGGTGCACACCCTGACGAGAACACGGGACTGCACACAGCCCAAGACGCGGGAGCATAACATCGAGCCGCACACATTCAAGGAGAGATTGCGGGTATGATAAGGAGGCAAAAATGAGCCAACATGAGTTTTAGATATTTGCTGTGGGACAAGAAGTAGAGGTGTTACTATGGAAACCAACTATTCTTGGGACTTCCTATAGGGTCAGATTTCTCCACAGACACAAGGTCGGTTCCCACTGGAACTGCTCCCGTTCTGAGCCCCTGCTTCTGTCCCTGCACTCCAAACAATACCCCTTCCAGAGCGAGGAGACAGCATTAGCAGCAGCCGCCCCAGAACAGAGGCAGATGGGCCCATCCACACAAAGCACCGCAGGACCACCCGGACAACCGGACCGCAGGGACTTGGACCTACCCGATATCGGACACTCCCGTGATGCCTCAGCTGCAACTACTTGGTCACCGTTCATCTCGCCTGAGGCACTGGCCCTCCAGAAAAACCTAAACTCCACCAAAATATCTACTTCTGGAGAAAGTGTAGGGACTCGTCTGTTCAGTCAGCGGGGACATCCTGGAAGGAGAGGCGAAGGCTCGGTGCAGGAGCTTTGTCGCAAGAGGGCGTTTCCAAGGCAGCAGAAAGCGCATCTGAGAGGCTGAGCTTGGCGGGAGCTGCCTGTCCAGGAGCAGGGATGGAGAGGCACAA
Source organism: Mirounga leonina (assembly GCF_011800145.1). Classification (NCBI taxonomy): domain Eukaryota; kingdom Metazoa; phylum Chordata; class Mammalia; order Carnivora; family Phocidae; genus Mirounga; species Mirounga leonina. The sequence goes on from NW_023270453.1 coordinate 20,066,871, forward strand.
GGGACAGGGAAGGTGGCACGGCGGGGCCGGATCACCAACAGGAGGCCAGGTCACAGGGCTCAGATGTGGTACCTGCCGTGGCTGGGGGGACGGGTGGTGCCGGCCCAGAGACGAGGTCGCAGGGGAGCCTGAGGATCTACTCTGGGCTTCAAAGCCCAAAAGAGCACCCAACGCTGCTGGAGGCCAGGCCAACGCTGCTGGAGGCCAGGCCAACGCTGCTGGAGGCCAGGCCAACCCTGCATTTTCAGGGTGGTCTGAGACCTGGGAGGAGCCCACAGGAGAACTCATAGGAGAGCGCAGCTCGGCATGTGACCGTGGGGCCACCTCCTGGCGCCCGAAGGCAACAGAGGCAAGACCCACAGAGCCGAGGCAGGGGCCTGCTGGTGCCTGTCCGCACATGGGTCAGATGCGGTGGCTCTGAGTCCTTAGTCTTCCCATGTCCTGTGCCGTGTCTGCACGTCAACCCAGCCCCGCTACTCAAGTCGAGATCAGGTCGACTCCACCGGTACCTGCCTCGAAGCACACACTGCCTTCCCTGAGGGGAGGTCAGCCGTGCACGGCCTCCCGCCTGGCTCTGGCCACAAGGTCAGTGTCCGCAAGCCCTTCCACAGCACGCAGCCCGAGGGGGAAGGTCACCGGCCGTGGAGCTCCACCTGCCCGTGCCTAGCACGCGGTTCCACTGCAAGGGACTGGAGCCAGGGCTTCTTTGGTTTTGGTTTCTGCCCAGGAAAGGATTTGCAGGTCTCTAACTATTGTTCCTTTTTATACCTGTGGGTCTCTTCAAGTCTGTATATACCTTCACGTCACTACTGATTTTGTGAGTCTTGCTGTTCCTTGGAAACGTCAAGTTGAGTTTCTCCCACATAATTTCTCATATAATTTCCTTTTCACAGGAAGCTGTTCTTATCAATAAAGTTAAATGGTTGTTTTGAGGGTTCTGGGTTTTTTTTGGTATAGCGTTTACCACGTCTGGAGAGCCATAAACAGTAAATACATGGTATATCGATGCCCAGAATAGAATAGAGTATTTTGATGAAATGCTATTTTTAGATTATAAATTTCAAGATGTGTCTATAGTATCTTGTTTTAAAAAATTTAAAAAGACATTTGAAACTTAGACATTTTTAATTTAGGGAAACTTCTACAACCATTTTTTAAGCCATTCTAATGAAATCATCTAATTGGCCCAAAACACAATAAATATTCCTTCCTAATAAAGACCAAAGGGAAGTCAGGACTACCACCTCTGTTGACAGAAGTTTCCGCTAACACTCAGCAGCCTTTGCTGGCTCATCCAGCACCTTCCCTGGTGGGGGTTGCGGAGCCGTAACCCCCGGGGTCAGGAAGGGCCACTGCCCGACACACTTGCAAAGGCTGTCCCAGCTTCAAGTTCTTGCGGAGCTCATGGACAGAGTGAAAGATTTAAAGCTCTGTGTTTCAGGAAAGGCGTACAATACCACCATCCAGCGGCACTTAGTGGGGACAAGCCGGAGGGTCTGGGGTCCCGCTGGGGTTCCGCGCCCTCCCAGGCACAGGGCCTCCTGTGTGGGAGTGGGGCCAGAGCTGGGGCGCGCTTGCCGCTGTCCACGGTCCTGCCCAAAGAGCTGTGTTGGCCATGCAGGGAGTTTGTGGGCTCCTGTCAAACGTCTCCCACAGATTCTGAGTCAGATAAAGGGTTGGGGGGGATGAAGAAGCAGAGACAGATGCAAAACATGCAGGTTGTTGGAGAGGTGGCCTGGAGCAGGGGGGCACCTCTCAGTTCTGGGAACCAGGAGATAGACACGCGACCCATCGCCACCATTTTTTACCTCCCAACAGGGCTGCCTCTGGTTTTCCCCGTCATCTTCCTCTCCTTCCCCTTCCTCTTCCCTGTTTGAGTGCCTGTTTCTCCCTGCCCTACACCTGTGATTCCCCAGTGCAGTCGAGAATCAGTCTCAGGACTGTGTACCCCTGAGCTCTGCCGCGCTGACCTCGAGGGTTCTTGTGACTTCCGGGCCAGGGGGATTTACCGGAGTCCTTTTTTGGACCCCTGGAACATGTCCATTAGTCTGAGCTCCCAACAAAGGGACACTGATGGCCAGGTCTCCAGAAAGTCAGAACAAACAACAGCACTCCCGCAGGGGACTGCAGACAGTGTCAGCCCCTGGAGAAAGAAATACCTTATTTCCCAGCTCATCGTTGCAAAATCAGACTTGCAGGGATGATAAAGATACAATGATCGGGATTCCACGGCCTCGTTTCACGCCGGCACTGGATTTCTACCACTCTGCAGGATATGCATCAATAAAAAACAAACAAAAAACACACTTTCCCAGCAGTGCCCAGTTAGTTTTCAACTAATTTTCAGCATTTTTTAAGCAAATGAACTTAATATATAGTAATTCTTAAGCAAAGGTATGTACATAAAAAGCATGAATGAATGGCAATATTGGATGTACATTTGTAATATTTGTAAAAAAATCCAAAACCTTAAAGTATTAATTTACATGTTAATTTCCCTCTAAGTTCTGTAAATCGCACTTCAGTGGTATCTGATAAGTGAATGTTTCTGTTAAGTGAATAAAAACATGGAGTAAAATTGTGCTTCCCTGGCTTGTTGGGCATCTTTCATCAAGCAGGGCTCTGGGGGTTCTCTGAATGCCACGTGGAGGTGTAGGGAGAGTTCCCAGAGGGCGCGCCCACTGCAAAGAAATGTCATGTCCACTCCAAAATTTTCTTCCTCCTACGATTACATGCATCAGCAGGCTCAGCAGGGTGAATAGCTACCCTTATGGCTCTCACGTCAACCAATAACCTGACTGTGGAGGGTGGGGACAACTGTCAGCCCCTGCCTCTGGGAGCCGCTAGCGGATCCACGGACTCAGAGGGTGACGGTGCTTTGAAAGGTTAATGCACTACAAATATTGAAGGTGTTCTGAGTCCCCCTCCCAAATTTGCCCTAGCATGTGAAATATAGGCATGGCTGACAGTCTCCTTGTGGAATACTAAGCCGGATGGATTCGGACCTAAAACATCATTCAGGCTGTTTACGGCCTCGGCCCTACAGGAATCTGCATGGGCTCAACATTGCAGAGCCCACCTGAGCATTCTGTCCCTTTCAAGGGCTGCCCATTTCACCTGCCCCACCAGGCGTGGAGCAGAACTGCCAGTATGCTGGACACAGCACCGGCAGGCTACAGTCCAAGTGACCCCAACAACACTGCCTGTTTGAAAGTGTTCCTCTCATCCACCTGCTTTTGGGCCAGGGCGCGGGGGCGTCTTACATCCTGTTCAGTCTGCCCTTACTTCCCACGAACCACAGGGAGGTTCCACTTCAGGGAGGACACAGCAGACCTCAGGTCTGCAGACCCCCAGGGCTGTTCCGACACATTCCCTCACCCTTGGGTTAGGGCAGAGGAGTCTTGCAGTAAGTTACCCCCAACAGAGACGAGAGTTGGGGCCATAGTTACCAGGAAGGAAGACAGCAGGCCTGAGCATAAGGAAGATTCAAGACAAGTCACAAATGCATGAGCGTAACGTGTCCCACACGTTCTGAGTTTGGGAGTCTGGATGTCTGGTGGCAGGGACCATTCACTGGTCTTGGCGTGTCCATTCCACCTGCCAGTACCCAATGCTCTCAGCCAGTACCCAATGCTCACTCTCGCTCCTGGAGGACACCCTCCTGCCAGAGAATGGCCACTTGCCTTGGAAATCAATCGTCTGGTCCTTGGTAATCTCCTCGAACCTGATGGTCCTGTGAGTCTACCCAAATCATTTTCCAAGCCATCCAACTTCCAGCTGCCCTAGCCTGATGGCAGCTCTCTTCTGTGGCCATTTTTCTTTCTTGGTAAGAATTTCTTTTATAAAACATGAAGTTTATGATATATTGTCTCAGGAAACACTAAGTGCGTGTTTCCCAAGGAAAGTAACTAGAGGCTATTCTGATTCTTAAAATGTGACGGGTATGCATGACGTCTGAGGAGCAAAGGGACTGGACAAGCACTATGATCCTTCACACCTGTGTCCACGCCAGAGTGACTCACGTAGGTTCCTTCAGCTGGGGTTAATTTGGTGACAGAAATGCACTCTCCCAAGTGAGTTTCATCCACAGAGATGGAGGGTGAACAGGACAGGAGAACAAGAGGGGCCTTGATGAAGGCCTACCCCATCCAATAGCCTCTCCGATTTGGAATTGGCTGCACGAGCCTGGGGCACAACTTGCCGGGGCTGTAGGTCCTCCACGGGCTCAGGTACAGCTGTGCTACAGAGCGTTTTGAACCACCGTGCATGCTCACCTTGCAGAATGACATGAATCAGCTCTTCAGACCCGGATTGGTGGGGGGGGACCAGAATGGAGCACGGAGACTCCTTCAAGCCAGAGGACTGGACTTCTCACCCTTGCACCTGTGGGGTCCAGCCACCGCAGCCTGAGGTCCCTGCTCTGCTCAGCCTTTGACAAAGCAGGCCTCGTTACTTTCAGTTTGGGTCACCCGAAATGGCTCATTTTAAGATAAATGGCAATGTACCCCCCAATATCAAATAACAGCTGGTGGCGAGGACAGCAGGTCAGCCGAACCAGCCAGGAGGGGTGGAGGCAGAGAGGGGCGGTGGCTCTGGTGGTTCACAGTGTGGGCCTCTCCCCACCTCCCCAAGTGTGCTGACCACTTGCACACTTGGATATGTGCACACTTGGATGAGGAAGACATCCATTATCTTTTAGACACCAAATGCAGCCCCCCAGGAGACCAAACCCCCAGAATTCATGTGCTCTAATAATGCTCAGCTGCTTTACACCCTCACGCACTGGACATTCCTGTGTCTCTGCTCATGCTGTTCTTCGCACCATTTCAGGTGGAGTTCTCCGAAAAACAGCCAGTACGATGTGTGCATACAGAGAGAGGCTCACTGTAAGGAACTGGCTCAGGAGATTTTAAGAGGAGAGCCCCATGCACAAGCTTCAGGCAGCGAACCTGAGATCCACCTGGTGTGGAGAGAACCTACAGACTAGTGAGTGAAGACAAAGGCTCACCTGGTTGGTCAGGGGAAGGGTTGGAAGTTCAAAACTGGGACAAACAGGTCTGGGAGAAAGACAAGTGGGTGGGCTTCTGAGGTGGACACTAAGTGACTCTCCTGACCAGTGCCAGCTGGACAGCGTCCACTGCAGTGGACGACACAGCCGGGGAATTTCAGCCAACCGCTGCCCGCCAGCACCGCAGGGCCCACACAGTCAGCTCATGGGACATCACGATCCTGCTTCCCGGAGGAGGGCAACCATCCATCCTGAGAGGAACTAATCCATAGTCTGGATGTGGGTTTGTCTTTCCTGCCCGTGGTGCCTTAGCCAAACCCCACCCAGGCACGCAGAGTGACCTCACGGGATGGGCCACCTCAGGCCAAGGGCCCCATGTGACGCCAGCCCCACCACAGACAGACAGACAGACGGACAGGGTGGCTAGATGGAGTCTTGCAGACGCAGCTGAGGCACAGGGCGGGGCACTATCATCCAAGAGGTAGTGGACCCTCGAAGCCAGCAGCCACTGCATGGGGGTGTCCCCACCCGGCAGAAGACATGCTTCTGGAGCCAAGCAGGGCAGGGGTGGACCTGCTCCCCACAGTCCCATTAGACTCTCCGAGATTTGTGCTTCTCAAGCTGCAACTCAGGGGGACGCCCAGCGGGGGGACGCGGATCTTACAGCGGCTGCGGCTGCCCGGTCTACCCGTGAGCCAGCAGGAAATGGAGTGATCGCACTGGTGAGGGAAATGGACCCTGACCATCATGAGGGCTGCAACAGGCCCAGGACAGAGTGTGTGTGGCCCTGGGGGGTGACACCATGCCTCGTGCGGCCATAATGGACACGCCCAGCAACCATAGCTTCATAAGAGCACAGTGAGTAGGGGCTCGGGCCCCACAGGATGAGCTCCAGGTCCCTCCACCAGGCGGTCCTCCCGGTGTCCATGGTGGGTCCCCATCTGTGGGCACCACAGCGCAGGCAGAGCCGACCAAGGCAGCTGCAGTGATGAGGGCAGAGAGAAGCCATGAGTACCCGTGATGAGTATCACGGCCAGCAGGAGCCGCAGGGCGCAGTCCCCTGAGGACCCCCAGAAGCTGTGACTATGAGAAGCCGTGCCCATGCAGAGTGGATTTGTGTGCGAGCTGGCGGCCCTGGGCCTGGTGGTGGGACCATCTGGGGCACCTCCCGGTGGGCGGGCACCTGCACACCCCGCCGCAGACGGAAGAGGCGGCAGAAATTTGTGAGCGTTCATCTGACACACCAAGGAGTCCCGACCGTGGGGTACGGGGAGACTCTGAAGGGGCCGCATTTCCCAAACAGGTGCTCGGAAGCGGGAGCCAAAGAATAAAGCGCATCACAGTCGAGGAGACGGTTCAGTTCCGGGGCAGGGCGACCTCCCACCACCTCTGCTGTGACTGCAATCTGCTGTTTGCATCTCCTTCTCCCCACAAAGATCCAGAGGGTCCCTTGTTTCTGGCTTGAGTCTCACCCTTGCCCCACCAGCCTCAAAGCTGGAGTCTGGGGATTTCTGCCTCTCAAGAAGGACCGTGCTTGCATTTCAAAGAGAAAAGCGCTCACTAGGAGAACAAGGCTGCATTGTGGGGGCAGGCCCATGGTAAGCTCCTCCCCACCAGGCCAGCCACGAAGGGAGGAGAACTCCCCGGCCAGCCCCGGACGTGGACACAGCTGCTTTCTCCCAGGGAGTGGGGGCTGTTGCCACACAGACCTGCCTTCACTGTGCAGCCCCGGGCAGGTGACCTTAACGCGCCAACCCTTCATCTGCTACTAACAGGCTGACCAAGCCTAAATGGAGGGGCTGCTGGGAGGACTGAGGGGGGAGGAAAGGAGAAGGGATATGATACAATGACCACAGTTAGTATCAGAGGCAGGCGTGGCTCCCTTTTGTCATTCGACCTGGAGTCACCCTCTTCTCAACACACTGGGGTTCAGCTGGGCACAGAGAGAAGCAGTCAGAGGGGGCACCGCAGGGACCCCCCACCTCCCAGGCTCTACAATAGTCTGTCTGGAGCCTTGCTGTGGACAAGGCACCATGCTCAGTCCTGAGACATAGTAAAAAATATGTGGATCCCCGGTCCCAAGGAGGTGACAGATTCGGTGGTGGAACAGAACAGCATAAAGGTCCAAGTTATGATAACACTAAAGCCAAAGATTCTGTGAGAACAGAACCCATCTTGAGCAGCTGTCCTGCACCTGCTGGGTAAGCCCACACCAGCGGCTGCACCAGCCCCTGCCCGCCAGGCAGCTCAGCAGAGGGCACTTTCCCACCTTCTGAGGAGTGCAAAATGGCCCTCTTCGCTGCCATCAGAGAATTTTTCGTGAGCTCTGGGGTAGAGAGCCGTGCCAGGAGGGCAATGAAATAGAGGCTTCCTACCGGCCTGGAGCCCATAATGGTCAGCAGTCAAGGCTGCAGGCTTCAGCAATAAATACGGCATTTCTCATGACTCACGGCAGTTAAATCCAAAACAAGTGCTGTCAGAATCCCCAGTGAATGCCTTCTAGGTGCTTCCGGAGATGCAAGAGACAGAAAGTCCTGCACATGCAAGGAACTCAAGACCTGCGTTGTGGCAAATACAGTCTCGCCCTTCGAGAAATCTAGTCAAATCAGGAAAACAAAGCAGCTGCTCTGTTCTTTCTCCCAATTCTGGGTCTACAGTTTATTAGCTAAGTCATATCCTCCAAACTCAACACCTCAGTGTTAAGCACCACGCCCAATAGTCATACAGCCATGTCCCCAGTGCCTCGATCCGGACACTTGATCACCCAGAAGGAAATGCTGTACCACCAGCTCCGGCCGGCTCCTGGATGACTTCTCACGTCTACTCATCTGCCTACCCCCCACCCCGCCACGCCGTGTAAACGCGACCATACACCGTGTGGCCCTTTATGTCCGCCCACTCTCACTTAGCATAACGTTGTCAAGGTTCATCCATGTTGTAGCTTCATTCCTTATTTCTCAGTAATATTCCACTGGATGGAATATTTTGTTATCCATCCATCAGTTGATGGACACTCGGGTTGTTTCCACTTTGTTACAATTATGAGTAATGCAGCTATAAACATTCATGTACAGGTGTTTCTCCGGACAGAGTTTTTAAATTCTCTTGGTATAGGGCGCCTGGGTGGCTCAGTGGTTAAGCGTCTGCCTTCGGCTCAGGTCATGATCCCAGCGTCCTGGGATTGAGCCCTGCATCAGGCTCCCTGCTCCGCAGGAAGCCTGCTTCTCCCTCTCCCACTCCCCCTGCTTGTGTTCCCTCTCTCGCTGTGTTTCTCTCTCTGTCAAATAAATGGATAAAATCTTTAAAAAAAAAAAAAAAATTCTCTTGGTATAGTATATACCTAGCAGTGGAATTGCTAGGTCAGCCAATAATCCATATTTAACATTTTGAGAAACTCTAAACCGTTTTCCAAAGTGGGTGCATCTCTTTACACTCCCACCAGCGATGCATGAGCATCCCAGTTTCCTCTACATCCTCACCAATACGGTGTTACTTTTGATAGAACAGCAGCTGTCTTTGCTATTACAGCCACCTAGTGGGTGTCAGGTGCGATCTCATTGCCGGTCGAGTTGTATTTCCCTAATCACTAATGATGGTGAGCTTTTCATATGCCGATTGGTCATTAGTATGTCTCCTTTTGAAAAATATCTATCAGATCCCTTGCCCACTCTGAATTTGGGTTACTTGCCTTTTTATTGTTGAGTTACAAGATTTCTTTGTATATTTTGGATACAAGTCCCTTCTCAGATAAATTTCAAAAATGTTTTAAAAGTTTTTCCCCCTCCCACTCTGTACACTGTTGTTTCACTTTCTTGATATCCTTTGAAGCACAAGCGTTTAACTGTGATGAAACCCAATTTATCTGTTTTTCCCTTTTGTTGTTTATGCTATTGCTTTCATGTCTAAGAAAGTGAGATTCCTGTCTAACCCAAAGCCAACAAGATTTAAACCCGTGTTTCCTTCTAAGGGTTGTATAGTTTAAGCTCTTACATTTAGGTAACTGATCTGCTTTGGGTTAATTTTTACATATGGAGTGAGGTAGGGGTGCAGCTTCGCTCCTTGGCATGTGGGAATCCAGGTGGCCTATCACTTGCTGAAGAGTGCTCATCCTCATTGAATGGTCTTGGTGCCCTTCCACAAACCAGCTGACCACAAATGAAAGGAACTGTTTATGAGCTCTTGTAGTTCTCTTGTGGGTTCCTCAGGACTTTCTACATACAAGATCACATCTGTATATAGAGACCATCTTATTTCTTCCTTTCCAAGATTTATGTCTTCCACTTACTTTTCTTGCTTAATTTATTGGCTAGAACCTTCAGTACAGTGTTGGAAAGAGTGGTGAGAACAGTGTCTTGTTCTAAATCTTAGGGAGAAAGATTTCAGTCTTTGACTATGGAGTGTGAGGTTAGCTGCAAGTTGTTCATAGATGCCCCTTATTGGGTTGAGAAAGTTGCCTTCCACTCCTAGTTTGCTGAATGTCTTTATCATGAAAGAGTGCTGGATTTTGCCCATTGTTTTCCCTGCATCTACTGAGAGCACCATTTGAGTTACTGTCTAGCGTCCTTTCATTTCAGCCTGAATGACCGACGTGTTTCTTGCAAGGCAGGTCTGCTGGTGACAAGTTCTCAGTCTTTGTTTATCTGGGGCTATCTAACATTCTCCTTCATTCCAGAAGGATAGTTGGCCTTTCATGTCTGGCTTCTTGGCTGACCTCTTCTTCCAGCACTTTGAACATGTCACCCTGATGCCCTCTGACCTCCACAGTTTCCAATCAGAAGTCAGCTATTAGTATTATTGAGGATCTCTTGGACGGGATGAAGCATTTCTCTCTTGCTATGCTCAAGATTCTTTGTCTTCGTTTTTTGACAGTTTAATTAAGATGTGTCTAGGTACAGATCTCTTTACGTTTATTCTCCTTAGAGTTCATTGAGACTAATGTTTTTTGTGAAATTTGGCAAGTTTGGTCATTATTTTTTCAAATATTCTTTCTGCCCCTGTCTTTCCCCTCTCCTGTGGGACTTCCATTATAGGTATGTTGGTCACTTGATGGTCTCTGAAGCTGTTTATGTTACTTCATTTTTCTTTCTTTCTATTCCTCAGATGGGATCATCTCAATTGACCTATCTTCAAACTCAATGATTATTTATTCTGCCAATTCAAATCTGTTGTTAAGTCCTTTGTGTAGGTTAAGTCCTTTGGGACGAAGAAGAAGGATAACGCCTTCTTCTTCCCAAAGATGTCCACATCCTAATCCCAGGAACCCGTGTTTCCTTAAAGAGCAAAGAGACTTTGCATATGCGATTAAATTAAGGATCTTGAGATGGAGAGATTATGCTGGATTATCTGAATCTGCCCCAGTGCAGTCACAGGGTTCTTACAAAAGAATCAGAGGATCAGAGTGGGTAATAGAACATGTCAAGACAATGCAAGAGACACACTCAGACCTACAGACATTCCCTAAAATCCTGTTATGTGTGAGGGCAAATCATCTTCCTAAAAATTAAAAGCCATGGGGTGCCTGGGTGGCTCAGTTGGTTAAGCGTCCACTCTGGATTTCAGCTCAGGTCATGATCTCAGGGTCCTGGGATCGAGCCCCATGTTGGATTCTGTACTCACTGGGGAGTCTGCTTGAGATTCTCTCTCTCCCTCTGCCTCTCCCCCCACTTGCTCGCTCTCTCTCTAAAACAATAAATAAATCTTTAAAAAGAGAAAATGCCTTGAACAAGTGAGATCCCCAGCATTTGCAGAGGGGTTCCGTGAGCATGTTGGGGCATGTCTTTCATGCTCTGCCAGGCACTGTATAACTCTGTCTTAGCCATCACCTTCCACCTGTGCAGAGCCTCAAGGTCAGCCAGAAGTGAAAGACCAGGACCGACTCTGGTCTTCCCTGGGCATGGAGTTGTGCACAGTCCTGTGGGTGTATGTGAGCTTTCCCAAAGCCCTCTGTGGACATCCGTGTCCCCAGCCTTTCAAGCTTTTTGGTCAGCTTCTTATTTGCCCTGTTACTGTCACCTCAGGCAACTGTGATGTTAAACAACTGCTGATTTTTTTTTTCAACAACTGGCCCAGGGAAAAAGGCTGTTGACAGTGAGAAGCTGTGAGTGGGGGTTCCCAGGGAGGTACCACATTTGACAACTGTCAGATGGCAATGCTCTGGGGATGGGACCTTGGAGAGCTCCAAACCCGCTCTGCCCCATCCAGTGGCTGCCTGGCTGCAGCGTTTTGTGCTACCGTCATGTGAGGCCGCCACAGAGCTGGGGGATGGGGTAGCTCCAGGTGAACTACCATCAAACTGTTTTCACCAAGAGTCAAGATTCAGGCACTTTTCCTTGAACTGTTGCAGTCTTTGGCTATTTTCCAGAGTTCTGAAAGGGCTGATTTTGACCATCATTCTCATTGCTTTCATGGAGGAGCAGGTCCACTCCAAACATGCCTGCTTCCAAGGCCACCTGCTTCCAAGGCCAGTGCTCTAGTTGCACGGAGACGAGGCAGAAGGAAAAGTCTGAGCTCAACTTCTGTTCCAGAAGTTTCACTGCACATCATTAAACATCTGAGTGAACCCCTTGGTTCCCCCATGAAGCTTCCCAATCTTTGTTACCTGCTCCAAAGATCGATTTTTCTTATAGATGAAGAGGCTCTGTCCCCTGTTGAGCATTTTTTGATGAACAGAGATAACTTTTCCTGTCCATTTAGCCATAATAGCTCCAGAACATCTCCGAGCTTGAAAATGGTTAATGGAAAGCCATGTGCAATATGTCACTAAAAATGATTCACTAGAAATATAGTCCTTCAAGAGCCCAAATATATTAAGCATCAGAACTATGTGTGATGACCTTATAGGACACTAAGCAATGAAATCTCAAGAAAAAGAAGCAAAATGCATAAGGAGTTAAAAATAAGAAACAAAACTGTCATTATTTACAGATGATAAAATTTTGTATAGAGAAAGCTCAAGATAATTTACACATAAATTATCAGAATTAAAAGAAGTGTAAGACATAAATAAATGTAGAGAGGGGTTACATTTTGTTTACTTCTATTCATGTGACATTCTGGAAAAGGCAAAATTATCAGGACAGAAAACAGAGCAGGGACTGCCAGAGGATGGAGGGGTGGTGGCTGCCTGCCAAGGGGGTACACATGGGAATTTTTCGGGTGATGGGATTGTTCTGTATGGCCCTGGGGTGGTGGGTACATGACTATGCTTTTGCCAAAATCATAAAGAGTGAACTTTCACATGCAAATGTAAAATAAAATCCTAGAATGGAATATGACAAATAAATCTAAGTAATCTACAAATGAATGAATTACAAGTATAGCCCATAACTTCACTCTGGAGAATAGGTTTAAAAAGTAGAGTCTGACCAAAGTAATTCTGTTATTGTGACCAGAAACTAACGACAAGAAGAACTGTACATAAACACTGAACTCGAGTCTGTACATTTGTTTGTCACAAGGGTGTGAGCTACCAATTCTGAGTATTTTCTACTTCTGTCCTAGAGATGAACAGATAAAGAAACGATGGACATGGGAGCCAGGTTTCTCAATGTCAAGGAGAAGGTGCAAATAAGCCAGGGGCAGTTAGAATATACCCTTTCATGGGGCGCTGGGTGGCGCAGTCGGTTGGGTGTACGACCCTTGACTTCAGCTCAGGACGTGATCTCAGGGTCCTGGGATCGAGCCCCACGTCAGGCTCTACGTTCAGCACGGGGTCTGCTTGAGATTCTCTCCCTCTGCCCCTACCATTTGTGCTCTCTCTCTCTCCCTCCCTCTCTAAAATAAAGAAATAAATTTTTGAAAAAAAAAGAATACACCCTCTCATGAGACGCATGAGTGTTAAGTTCATGGTTCATTATAGGGATAGGTGATAGAGAGACAGCTAAATGATGACAGAGAAACGTGACACAGACGCATGTTCACACATGCGAGTCCACACACCTTTCCTCACTCCATCAGCTGAGTGGGCCCAGAAGAAATGACACCCCAGGGGCACCTGGGTGGCTCAGTCGTTAAGTGTCTGCCTTCAGCTCAGGTCATGATCCCAGGGTCCTGGGATCGAGCCCCACATCGGGCTCCCTACTCTGCGGGAAGCCTACTTCTCACTCTCCCACTCCCCCTGCTTGTGTTCCCTCTCTCGCTGTCTCTCTCTGTCAAATAATATCTTAAAAAAAAAAAAAAAAGAAATGACACCCCAGTAGCAACAAGTACACCAAATGCTGGGGCCATGGTTTCTAAATATCCTCCTCCAATGAAAGGAGGATGGTCTCTCTCCATGATTCTTTGGAGACCTGACAGATTCTAGGGTTGGGGCAGAGAAAGATGATCCAAGAACATCTTTTTGTAACAGAGGGAAAGAAAATGTATAACAAAAAGAAACCCATCATGATGGGGTTATGTCACAGGGACCAAAAAGTCAACTTGAAACGGCCCCGAATGGAAAGCGAATAATGTAGTACTGGATCCTAACCCCAAGTATAATATACATATCCATGAGTCATACTAGTATAATGGCTGAATAAATGAAGGGTGGAGAGGAGAAGAGATGGAGAGCTCTTACAAAAGATTTGCAGGAGCGTAAGGAGACACTCCTCATCCCAACCTGACCGTGGGTGAGACTTAGTGACTCACAGCAAGGAACAGACTATGGAAGGGAAAACTGGTCCCCTCACAGTGGAGAGAGTGGGCTAGTGCCACATTCACCAAGCGCTACCTTCACCAGGGAAAAGTCACACTGCTTTGACATACCCCTGATATCATGCAATGAGAATGTGGTATTCTTTCCCAAAACCCACACCTCAAACACAAGGAAGACGTCAGGCAACCTGAGATTGATGGACATTATACAAGATACAAGACTGACACTCTTCAAAACCATGAAGACCATAAAAAAAAAACAAAGACTGAAGACTGAGGAGACCATGCAGCCACGTGCAACGGGGGATCCCGGATGGGCCCTCGGACAGAGAAAACCACAGTGGGAAAGCCCGCAAGACCCGAGTAAAGTCTGCAGTTTACTCACACTGCTGTGTCTTGGTTCATCTTGTAGCATGGACAAATGTGCTACAATCGTGTAAGATGTACACACTCAAGGAATCCAGGTGAGGAGTACACAGTAACTCTTTTTACTACATTTTCAACTGTTCTATGAACCTGAAATTATTCCACAACAAGCAATATATGAAAAAGAAATTCAGATTCCAGCAAATCTTTAAACTCAAGAGCAACACACACATACACACACACACAGAACCAACTGCATTTCCTTTAATGAACAACAAATAGTTAAAAAATAAACTTTTAACCACTCCCCCTGCTTGTGTTCCCTCTCTCGCTGTGTCTCTCTCTGTCAAATAAATAAATAAAATTTTTTAAAAATAAATAAATAAATAAACTTGAAACACCATTTACAAAACCATTACAATTATGAAGTACCTGGTAATAACTAACCACAGATGTTTAAAACCTTTATGGAGAACATTATAAAACTTTACTGAGAATTATTAAAAAGACCCGAACACATGAGGTGTCATCCCATGTTCACACACTGGAACATACGTTATCTTAAAATACCAATTCTTGGCGTGCCTGGGTGGCTCAGTCGGTTAAGCGTCTGCCTTCGGCTCGGGTCATGATCCCAGGGCCCAGGGATCGAGCCCCGCATCGGGCTCCCTGCTCCGCGGGAAGCCTGCTTCTCCCTCTCCCTCTGCCCCTGCTTGTGTTCCCTCTCTCACTGTGTCTCTCTCTGTCAAGTAAATAAATAAAATATTTTTAAAAATGAATAAATAAAATAAAATACCAATTCTTCCCAAATTGATCTCCAGATTCAGCGGAATGCCAATCAAAAATCCCAACACTCTTCTTTTTTAAATCCTAGGTTTGCCTTATTAGATACAGATTATGAAGCTCAGTGAACTAAGATACTGACACATGGATTGACAAAAAAACGGTGGCGCCTAATGCTGAGAGCCCGGACACAGAACGGGGCGCACACTAGGTACAGGGTGAGTGGCGGAGGTGGACTCTGGGATCACTGGCATTGGGGCCGTTGGCTATGCACGTGGAAGACACGTGGAGGCGTACCCCAATGTCCCACTACATGTGAAATAATTCCAGTTGTACAGGAGGCCAAGGGTGGAATCTTTTGCAAGATTACATACAAAACTACCTGTGTGACCTTGGGATGGGGAAGAATGTCAATAAGATACAAAAAATTAAACTCACAAAGGAAAAGATTGATAAATTTGACTCCATTAAAACTCTTTACACCCATACAGTGGAAAAAGACACAACGTATAAAACTGACAAGGGATTACACAGCAGAGGAGACAGCAAGTGGCCAATAAAGACACAGAAAGACCTCCGTAATGAAGGAAATACAAATTAAAACATGTTATCATGGCACAGCCACCAGCCTGGGAAAACATTCACCACAACGTTCACATACGGCGGGCGAAAGGTGAACTGGTTGGCCACTTCGAACAGTGTGTCCTAATCAGCAGGACCCACTAGTGAAATTTCCCAGCGCAGGTGAAAGCACAGGACTAATGTGGAGAGTCTTGAGCAGAGCACGAACCAAGCGTGGGGCCTGCTAAGGGCAGGGCCCTGTGGGACTGGCCGTCCCCCCACCCTCCCCCCATGAAGCCAGCCCTCTTGTTAGGATAGCTGCACAAGTGATGTTGGACAAGCCAGCAGGTCATCTCCAGGGAATACACCCACAAGAAATTTTGTGTCTGCTCACCAGAGGCGGGAAAGCTTACAGCGCCCCAGCAAGCCGCACTGCAGGTGGGCAGCCCCCCTCAGGCTGTCCCCTCCCCGTGACCGGGCCAGGCCTGTGACTGGCAGAACATGTGAACCCAGACCCTGTGAACCTGTGGGCTGGGTTAGGGCCCACAGAGCTGGCCACTTCCTCCGAGTCTCCCGGATGGCTCTACCTGCGAGAGTCCTTCCCGTAACCAGGGGTCAGGCCGAGAGATCATGGACAATCTTGTCCACAGTGTGGGTGAGCTCTGCCCACTGCCAGACCCCTCAGTGGCCATGACGCAGGCATCCTTGTCATCAGCCCAGGAGGGGACAGACACTGCATAGGAAAGCCAATGCGCAAGCCCAGCCGAGCCGGTACCCACAGAACAGGGTGTGCACAGCACCGGAGCATGAGCCCCTCAGTGGGTAAGAGACAGCCCATCGTCTGGCCCATCGCATGTGGACCAGAACTGCACGTGTCGTGGACCACGAGCCTGTGAGCGTAACAGGGAAGACAGACACACGCAGCATGAACCATCCACGCGAGGTTCAAACACAGGCGTGTCTAAGCAATCACGACCCAAGGAGTATATTTACATTAAAGCCACAAATAATTGTCTCAGACGTCAAGACAACGGTCGCCTTTACAAGGAAGGAAATAAGATGGGATGGACAGGTCCAGGTTACTAGCAACGTTCTGCTTTCACTCCAGTACAAGTAGCCTTTCCCCTTCTAAATGTTCTAACTTGCCTTTAAATCATACACAGACATTTAAGGCACTGTTTTGAAGATGTGGTCTATATCAGCTTAAAAGCAGTTAAAGTTTTTCGTAGAGAAACACCATTTCTAGGGGCTCCGTGTTCCTTTAATATTATCTTAACATATGGAAAATAACGACTGTTACTCCACGCAGCGAATCCTGTGGCGGTGGCTGGTCCGGGATCCCCAGTTCGCCTGCACTCCTCGACTTGACTAGGTCTAGGAAGTCATTCCACCCATCTGGGCTTCAGCGTCTCCTACAGGAATGAACATGTGAGGCCACCTACTCACAGAGGCGCAGAAAGGGCCATAGACATTAGTACTCAGCCAGGAAGCGGTCATGTAAATTCTGTTTGGTACGCTCCAACCCGAGCGGAGTCTTCTGAGCACGCTGATTTTGTCCTTGGGCACACAGCCCTGCATCCTGACCAAGGTGGACTTAGGCACGGAGCCCTCCAGGGGGCTGGCATGTGGGAGCCGTTGTGGATGGCACCGGGACCGTTGCTCCCCACCCCCAGAACCAGCCCAGAGCCCTGGGGCTGCTCTCCGGCCCCCTGCCCCTCCTTCAGGGCCTGGGGACACCGTGGGCCCAGCATGGCCTTGCAATGGCCCCACCCTGCCATTCCTGAGCGCCACACACAGATCACCCGGCCATGCTGGGCTGCGCCACTTTTCAAAACAAAGCCAAGGGTCAGGCTGGGTTTCAGAAATTCCATGACAGGCCTGGCCAAAAATGACCCCAGGGCTCCCGCAGGTGTGGGACGTGTGGACGACGTCAGAACGCTCTGAAGAGGGAAATTAATCACCAGATGGCCCTCCCTGGAAGCTCCTTCTTCTCTCTCAACCGGCCCAAGTGGACCTTCTCACAGGTTACTTGTTCTTTAACTCCTCCTGCAATGTCATGGAGCCAAAAACCCAGCACCTGACATGTGCTGGAAGAAGTTTCCCTGAGTTTCTAAAGCACCTGCTTCCTACCAGGGTCTGTACCGGTTGCTTCGGGGACAGACAGAGAAGGTCAGTGTGTCCTCGGGCAGCACGTGCCCCAGGAGAAATCACACGACTCGCTGGGGAGTCAGGAGGACAGGCCACCCCCTGCCTGGAGCTGCGAGCCCGCCACCCTGGGCCTGCTCCTCCGACCGTGGCTCTGTGTGCCCGCAAGAAGGACGGCCATCACCCAGAGGTCCGGTCAGACAAACCCAGTGTCCCGGGGGCTGGGGCAGGGCCTCATCACGCACATACACACCGGCTGCACGAGCCCCAAGACATCCAGGAATAACCAAGAACTTCACCTGGTGAGATGCAGGAGTCCTGCAATTCAAAAATCTTTAATGTTAACCTTCTAAAAAAAGTCAAATTCCTGTATGTTCTGCAGTCCATCTGTGGACTCTCTCCCCATGTCTCTGATCTACCCCAATGTGCACCCACAATTACTACCACACAGCTTCAATCACTACAGATTTTTAATTTCTAGTGCTCCCCTTCAAAATTGTTCTGACTAGTTTTACTCACTGCTCACTATTGGATTATTTCGTCTAGAGTCCTATTGAGATTTTTATTGGGATTACGTTAAATTTATGGACTAACTTTCAGGGGATTGATGGCTTTTTGATATTGAGCCTCCTTGCCAAAAATGTGGAATACCTTCCCATATGTTCAATTAAAAAAAAAATTCCCCTTTTACCCATTTTTCTTCCACCTCCACCTCTACCCTGGCAACCACCAATCTGTTCTGCACCTATAAGTTGGTTTGGTGGGGTTTTTTTTTTTTTGGTTTTAGATTCCACATATAAGATCATATGGTATTTGTCTTCATCTGACCTATTTCACTTAGCAGAATGCCCTAGAAATCCATCCATTTCATCACAAATGGCAAGATTTCATTCATTCTTTTTTATGGCTGAATAATATTCCGTTTTATATATATTTCTCCCCATCTTCTTTATCCATTCACCAGTGAGTGGACACATGGGCTGCTTCCATATTGTAGCTACTGTGAATAATGCTACTATAAACAAAGAGGGCAGATATCTTTTTGATTTAGTGTTTTCATTTTCTTTGGCTAGATACCCAAAAGCTGGATTGCTGGATAATTCTGTTTTTAACTTCTTGAGGACCCTCCATACTGTTTTCCAGAGGGGCTGCACCAGTTTGCATTCCCATCAACAGTGTAAGAAAGCTTCCCTTTCTCTGAATCCTCACCAACATCTGTTTTTTCTTCTGTTGTTAATTTTAGCCATTCTGACAGGTGTGAGGTGGTATCTCATTGTGGTTTTGGTTTGCACTTCCCTGATAGTCAGTGATGTTGAGCACCTTTTCATGTGTCTGTTGGCCATTGGTATGTCTTCTCTGGAAAGATTGTCTCTTCACATCCTCTGCCCATATTTTAATCAGATTGTCTTTTTGCTGTTGAGTTGTATGAGTTCTTTATATATTTTGCATATTAGCCTCTTATCAGATACATGATTTGCAAATATCTTCTCCCCTTCTGTAGGCTGGCTTTCACTCTGTTGATGGCTTCCTTCACTGTGCAGAAGCTTTCTAGTTTGATGTCCCATGTGTTTATTATTTTTTTGTTGTCTTTGCTTTTGGTGTCAAATCCAAAATATCATTGCCAAGACTGAGGTCAAGGAGTTTACTGCCTGTTTTCTTTTAGGAGTTTTATGGTTTCAGGTCTTACATTCATGTCTTTCATCCATTTCAAGTTTATTTTTGTATATGGTGTAAGAAAGTGGTCCAGTTTCATTCTTCTGCATGTGGCTTTCCAGTTTTCCCAACACCATTTGTTGAAGAGACTGTCTTTTTGCCAATGGACATTCTTTCCTGCTTTGTCAAAGATTAGTTGACTATAGAGTTGAGGGTCCACTTCTGGGCTCTCCGTTCTGTTCCATTGATCAATGTGTCTGTTTTTGTGCCAATACCATACTGTTCTGATTACTCTAACTTTGTAATATGGTTTAAAATCAAGGAGCATGATGCCTCCAGCTTTGTTCTTTCTCAAGATTGCTTTCAATTTTCAGGGTCTTTCATAGTCCCATACAATTTTTAGGATTTGTTCTAGTTCTGTGAACAAGTGCCATTGGAATGAATTCTGATAGGGATTGCATAGAATCTGTACATTGCTTTGAATAGGATGGACATTTTAACAATATTGGCTTTCTCAGTCTTTAAGAATCTTCTTGAGGATGTGTGTCCTCCTATACTAGACCCCAGTTTAATTTTCCCACTTCTAAATATTACAACTTTTTAAAAACAGGATTGGTTACTCAATGGCACAGAATCCCCAAGTAGATTTAAAGGCCACAAACCCTGTCTCCTTGAGACTTTTATACTTTACAAACCAAAGAGGACATCAGATATTGCATCAAAACAATCAGAGAAGGACAGAGATCACAGGACATGGGCCATGAGATGGTAAGTACCAGAACTGGCTGTGGGAACAGGGGCTCATTATTCTCTTCTGCTTTTGTGCATGTTGGGGAATGTCCATAATAAGCAGTTTAGAAAGAAAAAGAAAACAGTCAATATTGCTGCCCACGCAACAGAAAATTAAGTATTCATCACCTTCCTTTCTTCCTTGCAAGATGACAACCCAGGAGAAAATGGCAGGTCCCCCCAAGGAGGGGGTTCAGCTCTAGGGCCCTCCATCAGAGAAGGAAGGGCCAGGGAGTGCTGAGAGGGGCCCCCAAGGGTCAGGGGCAGGCTGACGAGTCAGGCAGCGGGGGGACGCTCTGCATGTGCCCAGAAACAGAGCTCGGGGAACAAGCCTTCACTTCCTCATCTACAAGGGTGCTGTCACCCCCTTCTGGGCCCCTAGAAAGCCCCATCCTGACTCCTGCTGCTCCTCAGTGTGCTGCACGTATGCATGAGTGTGCACAGGTGACTTGAGCACTGCACGTGTGCCCATATGTGCTGTGTACACGTGCGCCATGACGGCATGCATGTGGTGTGTGC
>NW_023270453.1:20087338-20166972 GCF_011800145.1 Mirounga leonina
ACAGGTGATGTGAGCACTGCACGTGTGCCCGTATGTGCTGTGTACACGTGCGCCATGACTGCATGCATGTGGTGTGTGCGCTGTGCGGTGAGATGTGTGTGCGCACGTGTGCACTGGTGTGTGCACTGTGCAGTGAGATGTGGTGTATGTGTGCGCGTGTACACTGGTGTGCATGCTGTGCAGTGAGAAGTGTGTGCGCGCAAGCGTGCACCGGTGTGTGCACTGTACGGTGAGGAGACGTGTGTCTGCGCACATGTGCACTGGTGTGTGCTCTGTGTGGCTGTGTGTGCACACGTGGTTCAGGGTGTGCACTGTGGGTGAGTACGTGTGGTGTATGTGCACGTGCATGCATACGGTGTGCTCACGCAAGCTGACAGCTGTCCTGTGTGATGGACGTGCACGTGTGTGCACGCATGTGTGTGCACTGAACAGAGAGCCGGGCAGCCATGCCATCACGTGTGGTCCCCCACTCCCCCCTTCCTGGCTGTGTGGCAGTCACTCTGCAGGTCCCGGCAAGGCGCTCTCCCGGTCCACACAGCCCTCCTTTGTCAGTTTCACAAAACCCGTTCCACACGCTGGGAGCGGCACCGTGACTGGACTCCCTCCAACGGCTCCACAGGTTCCTCTGGGACCCTCACTGACCTGACTCCGTGTGCCATCCTGCCAAGGGCTGGCCCATTCCCTCTTCCCCAAGCCCTCCCTCCCACACCGCGGCCCCATGCCCAAGACTGTCCCACCCAAAACAAATGTGCACCAGACGGCGCTGCCCAGGGGCCCATGCCGTGTCCTGTGTCAGACGATCATGCTCGCTGTCTTCACACGCGTGGGAGCCTGCCACGCCCGAATCACATCCTCACTCCACCACATGCTAACCCTGTCCTTTTTCAAGTTACGGAACTCCCTAAGCTGGTTTCTGCATCGTGAATTCGGATGAGGCCCGTCTCCTGGACGCAGAGTGTGCAAGCAGCGAGTGTTCACCCCTGGACAGGTGTGCCGCGTGCAGAGTGGCCTGCTGTTTCTCATTCGTGTGCTGGGTCCCTTAGTGCCGGGAAGCATAAAATGCCAGCGACCTGAGCACTGTGTCCACATCCTAATTCTGACTTGAGTCTCCACTTCCTCATCTTTAAAATGGGGTTAACGGCGGGATCAGTGAACTGCCGCATGAGGAGCCGCGTGAGGAGCTCCACAAGCATTCGCTGGAGGTAGGTGTTCCACTAAATGTAATTTATTTTCACATCACGCAGCTGACACCCAACGTGAGCATGACAGAGGGAGAATGTTCGAGGGGAGCCGTTTACATAGCAATAACGCGGCCCCTTGCAAGAGCTGTGTGGTCCCAGCACCTTCTTGGCCTTTCTGAGCCACAGTTCCTCCTCCATAAAGAGGGGACAGGGTCCATCAAGTGTCACAGGGGCCAGATTTAAAACGCTGAGTGTGAACCCGGATATGGGTGCTCGGTGTCACCCAGGGCACAGCGATGTCCAGGGCAGGCAGGTTTCGGGAGGAACCGACCGGCGCACCACTCAGCTTGCAGAGCGGAGCGGAGGGGCGTTGTCACTGCCCGCGGTACAGTGTGCAGCCCACCGTGGCCAGACTCCCAGGGGAGTCACTTCACCAGCACGACCCAACCGGAGTGCGGGTCTCAGCAGACACTGACACTTTCACGGCTGGGCCGGGTGCCTCAGAGAAGCACGGTCGGCCAAGGTCACTGTGCTTCTGCCTGAGACACGGGACAACGGGGGCTCAAATAGGACCGTGGTCTGTCACTCGCCCATGGGGGGCCACCCGGCTCCCACCGCCATGTCCAGAGACAGACCTCCGACAGCCCCCGTGCCGAGGCACTTGGGCTACAGTGAGCACCCTGTCCTGCCCGGCCTTTCCAAGGCAGGACAGCACGTTCTGATGTGCCTAGCAGCGATAAGCTCTCCAAATCGTGTTCTTTAATAAAACTCGTATACGGGAAAGCTGCACGACATGCTGACTCAATGTATTCCTAGTGAAATGATCGCTCTGGTGAAGCTAATTAGCAGCCCATCTCCTCACACGGTGACCGCCGTGTGCGACCGCTGTGTGCGCAGTGAGCGCGGCTGAGATGCGCTCCCCACATGTCTGGCGTTCAGTGCAGGATTACCTGCGCCGCCCTCACGCCACCGTGCATGAGCTCCCTGGGCTTGCACGTCTGTGCACCCACCTGCAACCCCTGGGAACCGGCCTTCTCCTCCCTGCTTCCTCAGATTCGACTGCTTAGATTCCACATTTAAGTAGGGAAGTGAGTGCCTTTCCTTGTTTCACTCAGCATAAGCAACAGGGAAAACTGAAAACTTTCCCTCGGACATCAGGAAGAAGGCCAGGGTGCTGCGCTCACCACGGTACTCCACACGGCACTGGAAGTCCCAGCCAGAGAATTGGGCAAGAAAAGGAAATAAAAGGCATCTGAACTAGCAAGGAAGGAGTAAAATTATCTCTGCTTGCAGATGACATCATTCTACATGTAGAAAATCCTAAAAAAGACTCCACACACACAAAAACAAACAGAACTAATAAATGAATTCAGTAGTTACAGGATAAAAACCCACAGGCAAAAATCAGTCACATTTCTTTACACCAACAACAATCTACTTGAAAAGCAAATTTAAAGCCCCCCGTTTATGACTGCATCAAAAAGAATAAATCACTCAGGAATGGATCAAATTCTACCTTCTATATAAAGGAGGGCATGAACGGAGCGCCCCACAGCAGCTGTGGTCCACCCGCCAGGCCCACGGAGGTCACTGCAAAGCTGACTCCGCTCGGCAGTTCCTCGGGCCCAAAGTTCTGTTAGGCTGTGCCGCACAGGAAACATTTAAAAACCACTTCGGAATTCAAATACACCATGCTTTTTTCTGGCCACAATCAGTGACAACATCCGATGACAACTGTTTCAGAAAAGTTGGATATTCCATTTGATTTTTGGGTGGAATACATCCGTGGCTCCATCACCTGCACAACCGCCTAAAGCCTCGGAGGTGTCTCCCTGGTCTGACAAATCAGAGTAACAGCGGTCCCCGCGCAGGGTACAATGTCTGACGAGTAATTATAATTATGGGTATTGGTGCCCCACAGCCCCTCCCTGATAGCAATGTGGATTCAAGAGAAGCTCTTATTTCAGCAGACTCAAAACACATCCCAACACAAGGATGGCACGGTCTCTGGGAGCAGGGAGGGACGTATCACAGGGATGCAACACATAATGTTCCAGCCAAGGACACACCCTGTCTACGTGATCACATCACATAGTGTGGTCCTTGAAAAGAGTTTTGTGCTTTAAGTGACCTTTTCTTCGGGGCGCCTGGGTGGCTCAGATGGTTAAGCGTCTGCCTTCGGCTCAGGTCATGATCCCAGGGTCCTGGGATCGAGTCCCGCATCAGGCTCCCTGCTAGGCGGGGAGCCTGCTTCTCCCTCTGCCTCTGCCTCTCTCTCTCTCTCTGTCTATCTGACTCTCATGAATAAATAAATTAAAAAAAAAAAACATTTTAAGTGACCTTTTCTTCCTCTCAGGAGAAAAATAAGCCTGATGGCCCTGGCCATGCCCCTCCTCGTTCATCCTAAGGAGACAGGGTGCTCGTGCCAGCAGACCCTGCTCCATGGCCATCGAGCACCAGCTGGGGCCACGTCCATGGAGACATGGATGTGGCCTCCGTCGGGAGCTGCCGGGAACCGGGACCCCAAGAACGAGAGAGCCGTGCACAGGCGTGTGACCCCCACCCAAGACGACACATCAAAGGGAATCCCAATGGACCAAACGTCTGAAGGCACAAAGTAGAAGACCTGACCCTGTCCAGCCCCGTCCTCACCGTAGCAGTGGGGGGGTGTCTTCATTACCACCGGAAACCTTTCTTCTGCGGTCTCTATGCCATTTGTTGTTGGGATGCGCGAACACACTGACGACACCCCTGCACTTCCCACGCTGGCAAACACGGACCTTCTGTAATCACCTGTGACGTGGGAGCAATCTGGGTCCTTGAAAGCCCAGTGGCCATCGGGGAAATCCGAAGACAGCGAAGCCGACCACACTGGGGGGAAAGCCTCTCAAAGACGGAGACACGTGTGCAGAGGAGGAGGCGCTCAGGGACACAGGAACAAACATTTAGCTGCAACAGATGAGGATGTGTGTCAGACAGAACATCGTCTTGTGCTCTCTCAGAAGGCGACACAACAGAGGCTCACGTTCCCGTCATGCCGCTGGGTGGAAAGCAGTGTGAACACACACAACTGTACGTCCAGCTTTATCTGAAGACGCGGAACCCTGACCGTGATCATCTCAGAGTTGGGACCCATGAATGACGTTTCGATCATTAACACGTGTTCCACTGGCGATTCGGGGAAATCGTTAATCTCACAGCATCAGTGCCAGTGTTTCAGAGCCGAGGGAGTGACGGTGTAGTAACTCTTTAAGATGAAAGCAATTTCTTGGAAGACATTTTTCTCTCACATTCAGGGGAACTTCAAGCCCCTTTTATTTGAAAATATAATTAAAATGGAGGAAACAACCAAGACGTCCATGGAAGTGACCTTGCCGCTCACCGCGCTGCTACCCCCGTGTGTCCAGGGAGCCGGGAGCCTGGCACCTCGCGCTGCGACTGCCAGGGCCACGGGCATGCCAGCACGCATGGGCCGCATCGGTCCTCGGCAGCAGGACACTGAACCATACAGGAGCGGCATTAGCTGGGGTGCTACCCCACCCGTGGGGGCCTGTAAGGAAGGCTACCCGTGAGAAAGAATTACACCTAATCAGCATGTGCTCCAATCCCTCTGCTGGAGAAGCAAGAGAAGCAAAAGAACCCTCGGAGGAAAGCAGGGAGTGAGGGAGTGAGGCTGGTAACGGAAGGGCAAAGACAGAAGGAAGCCCACAGGCTGCGTTCTCAGGAAGAGGGAAGGCCTGAGGCAAGTCTCCATCAGGACAGACGACCTGCAAGTGCTAAGCAAGCATGGAGAGTGGCTGCCTGCAAACATCAGGAGGGGGAGGGGGAGCCGAGTCCCCGGAAATGACAAAACGCAAGGACTGCTGGACACCCGTGGCCAACCCCGAGCCTCCCGAACAGCAGAGGGCCCATAAGCATCAGGAGCTGCATGGAGCAGAGAGTGCTTCTGGGTCCTCTCAAAGAGCTGACAAACCAGAACCACTCTGACCAGACATTCGTTACAGACTGAAATGCAGGGCCTATCTGTGATGGGGTCGCGGTCCATGCAGTCAACAAATCCCAATGCACCCAACTCTAAATGGAAAGGGGAGGCTGATGAGGTTAGGGTTGGGATTCCCTTCCCAGCAGTGGCCCTGAGTGCAGAGCTGGGCACTCCTGGTGGGACCGCAGGCTTCCGATCATGCAAGCCCAACCACCCAGGGCTGACCTCTGCTCTTCTCCGTCTGCATGGTATATGTTTGCCAGGCATCTCTCAGGAGCTGACCATGAGGCCCTGGGTCTAGGGGGACAAGGTGTGGTCCATGAAGATGTCTGAAGCTCCCAGCCCAGCAGCTCTGCCTCTAGCACCAAGAATCCAACCCGAGTGCTATCCAGACACAAACACCTCTTCCCATAGCCAAGGGCTCAGGCAGCAAAGCCCTGCCTGAGTGCAACAGTGAGGAGGCGGCATTCAGTAGCAAGGTGACTCCACGCCCCTGGGGACCAAGGGCTAACAGGAGGCCAGGAGGAGGCAGAGCCCCTCCAGACGGGCTGCTATCCCTATACAAAGATCTCCATCCAGGAATGTGATGGGGCTTGAGCTCTTCAAACAATGCTCCCTGGACGTTCCCAGACCCCAAGCCTATGGGACGTGCTTGCTTCTCCAGAGCCACCGCACCCAGGCCAGAATGCCAGGGTGGAGGACACCCTACAACCTACTACCTGATCTTAGCATATAGTCTTCACTGAGGTGAGCTGTGTGTGTCCTGGGGCAAGGTATCTCCTCCCTGGGCCTCTGTTCACTAGTCAGCAAAGAGCACAAATGACTACATGACTTCTTTCTCACAACTCTAAAATTCCACAATCCTGCAGCTTAGCCCTTTCCCACCTGTCCTGAGTTTCCATGCACCTGTTACTAATGACACCTAACCCAGTGCTTCCTGCATGAATGGTTTTCAGGATTTGGTTGTTAGTAGGAATGGAAAGAAGTTCATGCTTGAGTAACACTGATCTTAAGCCCTGAACGGTCAATTGCTTGACTGTGTGGTGGGCCGCAAACGTCCACTATCCTTTAAACCCCCGTAGCTTGAGGGGATATAGGTGGTCTGTCCTCAGCAACAAATGAGGAAACTGGTCCCCAGAGAACTTAACCTGCCTGAGATGTGCCAACCTCAAAGTCCGAGCTCCTCCCTCCACCCACACATCTTCCAGCTGCCCTCCCAAGCTCACACCATGGTTCCTCCAGCAGGATCCTCTTCCATTTAGCCAGGGAGAACCCATGGTTCACCCACACAGGGATCTGAAAAATTTCTTGGACCCAAAGACAGTGTAACCAGAGCTTCACAGTTCCTGGGAACCTATAATTTGAAGTCAAAGAAAGAGATAGTATTGGGGGCCTCTGGTCAACATCAAGGAATCAAGTGCGTGTGAGATATCGTTACCACAATGTGCTGATGGACCATGGTAGCCACCTGCCAGGAGCAAGCCGCTCTGCTTGGTACATGAGGGAGTCCACTGGAGGGACTAAGAGTGGCATGTCTGGAACACATTACACACACACATGTAGACATAGAACTTACATGTAAAGAGCATAGGACTCTCACAAGACCTGTCACCTTGGAGATGCAGTCAACAATGACCCAAGTCCCCGAGAGAGTTATTTATGAAATTCCTCATCCATTAGCACCATCACATGTCACTCCTAGGATGGTCTTGGAAAAATCATACGTACGTGTGACTTTATCACGGGTACAGGAAAGTTCGTGGAACCCGACCAACAAGTCAACTTATTAGACTGTGGAGACAGTATGTTAACCAAGTCATGAACTGAAAACCCGTGTGGACCTGCCAGCCAGACTTCACACTCATGTCACCCTCTGCTGGTGGACTAGGGGACAAAGTGTCGGCTCTTCAAACAACATACAACAAACCTTGCAAGGATGCACGTTCCCCGGGTCATGTGGCAGGGTCAGGCTCAGGTGTCTGGAACGTACCCAGCCCCACTCCTGAGCAGCTGATTTCCTCGGAGACCCCCTTTCCCTGGTCATCTACGGGAGGGGTGGGACTGTTTCTCACCACAGAAGCCAGGAGGTCTCCACAGACCCTCCCTCTCGCCAGCTCAGTGAGAAGGGGGTGGGCAGGCGAGTTCATCCTGACCTATCCACACTCACTCCCAAAACTCAGACTGGAGCTAAGGACACAAGAAACACCCTGACCAAACTGCCTCTGCCACACGATGGTGGCGTAGGCTCCTCATGTCTGAACAAGTGTTTGCGCCAAGGGGGGGCATGATCTGGGAGCCCCAATGCCCACTCGCACAGTCCCTGTACAATGACGCGCTGCAGTTCCCATCTAGAAATCGCGGCGTGTGGAAGGAGGAACGCTGTTCCAGACAAGCATGTCATCAAGCAAGATACTTCTGGGCTCACACATTACCGTTCTCCTTAATCCAGAAAGAGCCCCACCATCGGTGGCAGGTTTCCCCCGAGAAAGCTGTACTGTCTTTGTTAGGTCCTTGTGGGCTCATCAAACGGGAACCTGTGCGGTAACAACCAGGGAGGATGAGAGCTGCCAGGCTTCCACGGGCAGCATGAAGAAGCAGCAACCACAGAACCGTGAGGTGTTTTCCTTCTAGAAAAATTAGAAGGAAAATCTCTCTGGAACAAGACCTCACCCGTACACACAGCACTCGGACAGGCTGCACGCCCGGGAAGCAAACCCAAGACTTCCTGCCCCCTACCCTTTCCTTTCCATCAGGACTTTGAAAATTGTAGACATGAACTTTGACCCACTCAAAGCATTTGGCTCCAGCACAAGCCAGGTGCATCCCATGCAGATTCTCAGCTGTGAGGCTCATCTCGCTCACACCGCACCTCCTGAGTGTGACGTTCTGCCATCAACCGCCCAGGGGGAGCGCATCTCCTCCCCGACGAGTGTGTCTTCTGTCATGCTCTCCTGCCCACTGGGCGACTGGACGGTGTGAGAAACGCTCTGCCCACCTCGCCACCAAGCACCTGCTCCACGCACAACCCAAACTGCTCAGGGGAAGCACACCCCAAGGTTCAAAATGCGGCTCCGGATGATGGGTCTCTGACATACTTGTGTGGAATGAAGACACTAAGTCCTGACTTAGGCATCTCCTAGCTTAGGAGATCACAAGGAGACATTTCCGTAGATGAAAATCTTCAGTTTTCGATGCTGCAAACCCAGAAAGCGTGCTCTGAATTTTCTGTGTTACCTCAAAGCCACCGAATGCTTTTTATTTCCTTTTTTTTTTTTTTTTTTGGTAACAAGCCAACCAACTGAAATAAATTGCTTTCCATCTGAGCAGCTCCAACAGCACATCGCCTGAACTCCAGCAACTCCGCTGGTGGCGCGTCAACTCTTCGCCTTGAAAGATGAGGTTTGAGGTTGAAAGGCCCTGTCACTCACCAGCCATCTGGGCAGATGTAACTACTCCGGAAGCAAGTGGCCCAAACAGACAAGGAAGGCCCTGTGCAGAGGTGGCCTCGGCAGGGAAGCGGCCCTAGGGGAGCCCCCTACTGCGTGCTATCCTCCTTCAGAGTGTCCCCTTCCCGTGCTGACGCACTGACGCGGGCTCTGGTCCACCATCTGCCTCGGCCAGCCCTGCCGGGGTGCTCCGGAAACAGACCCGGCCCCCGGGGCTCAGGTGCAAACGAAATATTTATGAAGGACCTGTGCCCAGGAGAACATGGACGGGCACTGAGGAAGAGCAAGGCAGAAGCTGAAATGGGACGGGTTTCAGGGGGAGCCACAGGCGCCCTGACCACACGCCGATGGGGTGTCGGAGCAAGTAGGCAACTTCTGGGAAATGTCCTTCCAGGGAGCACGGCTCCCAGGGGCGCGCCGACGTGGGAAGCTGCTGGGCGCGCACAGAGGGGAGCCAGCCCCGCGACTGCCCCAGTTTCCCTGACGGACCGAGGGCGCGGCGGGGCCTCCTTGCGGCCGGGCTGCGGGACGCGCGTGCTCGGCATGTTCGGAGGCTTGAGGCCGGCGTCCCCGCGGGGGGCTGCTCAGCCGTGGGCGGGCCAGCCTCTCTCCGGCTGGAAATGTGTGTTCTGAGCCCAAACAAACACGTTCTGGAAATCTGCTTGCCGGTGAGAAGAACAGGGACTTTTCCCCCCAAGTTTATGTTGGCACAGGCTGACTTTTTATAAAACTGTTTTACTTCTAAACATCCCTGACTTGGGCTATTTCAATCTGCACATGACTCTATTTTTTGACAGATTATGACTGACATTTGTTTCCGTGACTGGGCGCTGCAACTCCAAGCCCCTTTTTCCACGGTGAACGCCGACACCGGGGCTCCTGGACGTCTGCAGGCGTGCGTGGGGCTGCTTTCAGCCCGGGAAATCTTCAGAGCCGCGGCCGACGGGGCATGGAGACCAGCGCCACGGGCATCAGCCCCCACGCATGCGGTCTAGGGCGCAGGACAGTGCTCCGCCCTCCCCACGCGCCTCGCCCCCCACCCTCCCCACGCGGCTCGCCCTCCCCCACGCCGCTCGCCGCCTCCCCACGCCGCTCGCCCCCCCACGCACCTGGCCCCCCACCCTCAACACGCGCCTTGCCACCCCCACGCGCCTCGCCCCCTCCCCACGCGCCTCGCCCCCCCACGCCGTTCGCCCTCCCCCACGCGGCTCGCCCCCCCACATCGCTCGCCCCCCCCCCACGCTGCTCCCTGCTCCATCTCGTCCCTTGGGTGTCTATTCTCAAGAGTCCTGGCGTCATTGCCGACCGGCCTCCCCTGTGCCCGTCTTGACCCCGCAGGTCGTCCCAACTCCCGGATGGCGCTGGGAGCCTCTGCCCAGGCTCTGAGTCACTGGGGCTTGTCCCCTGCACCCCCAATGGGTGGTCTGCTCCCCCCAGAATCACCACACGGTGTTCTTTCAAGAGCCCGGGGCATCCCAGAGCTGCACCTGGTTCTTGCTGACTCTCTCAATTTTGGCTCAAGTTCCTATTACCTGTCCCTCCCCACCGCGGTTATCTGCACAAGCTCTCAATTGGAAAAATATTGATTGTGTACCTACTAAATGCCATACAAACAAAAAGTCTCCAAAGGAGTGTGCCAGGAGCTAGCAGAGATTAAACAAAAGCCAACCATCAAGTACCAAATAAGTGTCCTCTTGGAGTGTCTTTTTTTTTTTTTTTTAATCTTATTTACTTATTTATTCATGAAAGTCAGAGAGAGAGGCAGAGGCAGAGGGAGAGAAGCAGGCTCCCCACCTAGCAGGGAGCCCGATGCAGGACTCGATCCCAGGACCCTGGGATCATGACCTGAGCCGAAGGCAGACGCTTAACCGTCCGAGCCACCTAGGCGCCCCCTCTTGGAGTGTCTTTTCCATTCCCGTCCTGTGCCCACGGCGGCAGCCCCCTCCCCAAGCCCCTGACGCCTGTGCCTCGGCACCTGCTGCCCCAGCCCGCCAGGCTCAGATGCCCCTCCCCGCGTGTCCATCTCTGTCTCTCGTCCTCTGTCACCTCTCACACACTCGGGCCTTGAACGTCAGGTGAGCACACCCCCTATCTCCTCCTCTCAAGACCACCCATTGGGAGGGCATCATGAAGACATGGCTGCCCTTCACCAGCTTCCCTTTGGGACTCACCCGTGCTCCCGTCCTTACGAGGAAAGTCAGAAGAGGGGAAAACGGGTCGAGAAAAGGACAATCTGCTGCAGGCACGGTGCTGTTCACTCGCATACACAAACTGACAGACAACAGAAGAGGGTTTCTTCCCCAGAAGGCATCACATATGGGCAGCCAGTCTGGACGCAGACACGGCGCCCTGCCCCTCGCAGGACGAGAACACACACCCACACACACAAATCAACAAGGACACAGGTGTGCCCCATGGAAGGACACCCCTTCCCCGTGACCCTGCCTGGGGCAGCCGTCCGTCACACATCACATCATAAAAATGATGTCAGGCCAATCGAAGAACAGGCTGATCGAAGAAAACTATCAGCTGCAAAAGCAAAAAAGGAATCCCACTGTTGTGATGAGTTCGTTCTGTGCTTTTGAGTACAGGTGGCAAGGTGGAAGACTGAGGCCCAGGTGAGCCTGAGCGGGTCACTCCCGGCCATGGTAAGATAGGCTGGCCTTGGGCATATGTCAAAGCAAAAAGCAGCACTGCCCTGACAGGCCAATTATGCTCCCTCTCAGTGCCTCCAGGAGCATAAATCACACACGGGCTCCATTCTAGCGGCTCGGCGCTCCTCGCGGGGCCCAGCACAAACCCGCGGGACAAGCTGGGGAAGGGACGGGGTGCAGTCGCAGAGACGAGGAACGGTCACTCAGGCGAATGCGCCCGGTGGAACCGGGGAGTTTCCAAGGCATTCATTCAACCTCAGACAGCAAAACAGAAAGAAACTAAGAGAACACACTCATCTGGCCATAAAACCAGACAACTGGGCGTGCCAAGGACCCAGCGATATTGTTTATTTGTAGGATTTTCAACCTCAATGCTCGAGGAGCTGTTCGATTCTCTTACCTGGGCTTTCTCCCCCAGCAGGCAGCCTGTCTGTACCCAAACGCCACCCAGGACCGGGTAACACCAAGGACTGAGACAAGGCCTCAGGAAGATCAGAAAACCATGAAACTTTCAATGATCAGTAGCTGCTCTGTCCCACCCGTGTGGCTGAACACACCGTGGACAGAGCCCTGTCACCACCAGCACTCCACGTGACCCCACCGCGCCACCCAGTGCTGTCTTAAGACACTTCTACAAGGGGTAGGGGGTTCCTTCATTCAGACTATGGTTTTCAGGTAAATTCCTTATTACCACAGGCACTGCACTCCCTTGAAACCTGACGTGAGGACTCAATCCCAGGACCCTGAGATCATGACCTGAACTGAAGGCAGATGCTTAACCGACTGAGCCACCCAGGCATCCCAGGGTATTTCAGGATTTCAACATTTGGAGAGATCTCTTACCTCCCCACCCCCCCATACTGCAAGTTTCCTTAGAACAAAGACCATATCTTGCGACTCTGATGACCGTAATAAATTGGCAGGAAATCCAAAAATCTCACTTTATAAATATGGAAAATGGAGACCCACACAATGAGTGGCTCATGTTAAACATGTTTGTCTGATTTGTAGAGAAAAAGCTAATACAGGCTAGTAAAAACATTTCCAGAGAATGGTGAAAAATGAGAGACTGTAAAACAGAAGCTCAGGAGGAAGCCTGGCAGACATCCAGAGGCTGGAGACACACGGGACAGCTTAGACCCACGTTGATATTTTAAAAATAGTGTGATTAATCGCGTTCCTACTGTGGTCATGGAAAGGAGATTCTTTAAGGATGGAGAGCAGCTTGGACAGGCAGAATCACGGCCCCCAAAATGTCCACAAATCCCCGAACTCCGGGAACATGCAGCAGCCAGTCAGGGCCAACGGTTTAGACATGGCAGCCGCTGTGGGAGATGGCCCTTTTCCCTCCCCTCCCCTTCCCTCCCTCCGGAGACACTGTCAGCCACTCCATCCAGCAACAGACTGTTCCCCCAGCCAGGCGCCCATCTGCAGGAGGGGCTGGTGCTCAGATGAGGCGTGGGCACTGCCGAGGAGGCAGTCCCCACCGGTGATGCCTGCAAACACTGCGACCTGCCATGGTGACCACGGCCAGGAACGGGAGACACTCCATGGGAACCCGACGCGCCCACATTTCAAGTTAGGTTAACTTAAGAGATGCTACTGACCATTTAGAAGCTGAACGATGCTGGTTGCTGTTTACACGCATTAAAAATTGTTTTTCAAGGTTCAGAGAAATTTAACGAGGAGATGAACTGGTCCCTAACGCAGTGAGCAGAAGCTGGGGGGACGGGGAGCCTCGGCGGGAAACTGCAGAGACCGCAAGGGGCGCAGACCGGGTGAGGGGTACAAGGTGGGGCACGCACAGCAGCACGCACAGAGCACTGGTCATGTCAGGCTTCACGTTGCCACTGCTCCCCACCCTCCCACCTCCTCAGCGATTCCTGGCAGCCACCATGAGGTAGGCCTAACGCTGTGGTTCCTGGCGGATCTTAAGAGTCTGTCACACTGAACAGTTACACTGATGCGTGACCAATATCCCAACAGAGGTTTGGAGGGAATGCCAGTATTACTCTTACAGACTCCAGAGACACGGAAGGATAACAAGGGAATAACAGGAACACTCCATGCTGATAAATGCAACAGCTCTGATAAAGTGCACACAGTCCTGAAAAGCAAACTGTGGAGG
This sequence comes from Mirounga leonina, assembly GCF_011800145.1. Classification (NCBI taxonomy): domain Eukaryota; kingdom Metazoa; phylum Chordata; class Mammalia; order Carnivora; family Phocidae; genus Mirounga; species Mirounga leonina. Next base: position 20,100,730 of record NW_023270453.1, read on the forward strand.
CACCTGGATGGCTCAGTCGGTGAAGCATCTGCCTTCAGCTCAGGTCATGATCCTGGAATCCTGGGATTGAGTCCCGCAGTGGGCTCCCTGCTCAGTGGGGAGCCAGCTTCTCCCTCTGCCCCTCCCCCTGCTTGTGCTCACTCTCTCTCTCAAATAAATAAATCTTTAAAAAAAAAAGCAAACTATGAAAGCTTACTCAGGCAGAAACTGATAACAAGAATAACCTTTTATCTGTTAATTTATAGTGAAAAACCTTCCCACACACACATACACACAAAGCCACAAAAAACTCCAGGCCAGACTTCACTAATAAATTCATGTAAGGGAGAAATAATAGCAACTCTACAAAGTCTTCCAGAAAATTGAAAAAGAAGGCTTCCAAACTCATGCTATGAGGCCTGCATTACATTAATGCCAAAACCAGGCAATGGTCCAGGAATACGAAGTACAGACTAATATCTCTCATAAACATAGACACCAAAATCCTCAAAAAAATAGCAAATCAAGCCCAGTGACATAAAAAATAGTGCATTGACAAAACAGGGTTTATCCCAAAAATGAAAGGTTGGTTTAACATTCGTATAAATCCATCAATATAAAGCATCATGTCAGCAAACTACAAAAGAAAAATCATAGATTATCTCAATAAACACACAAAAACGGCACTTGGAGAAAAAAACCCACATCCGTTCCTGACAAAAACCCTTCAACAATCGATGAGGAATGCCTCCAATGGAGTGAGCACGTATGTAAGCACTGCTAATGCGGTAGCTCATGGCAAAGCATGGAGTGTCTTCTCATCAGAAACAAGATGGGGTGGAGGGTCCACCAGCTCTTCCAACGCCGCGCTGGGCTCCAGCCGATGCAAGACAAGGCAAGGAAGCGAAAGGATCCCCTCTGCAGACAATCCAACGGAATCTATTTAAAAATCTGTTACAACAAACAGGTGAATTCAGAAAACCCTTCGGGCTACAGGATGAATGTACAAATTCCCTTTTTATTGGTTGGAGAAAAGCTGTCTTTCTCCCTCACTCCCACAGGGTAGTTTCTCCAGATATGAAATTCAAGACTGGGGCTCTGCCCTTTTGAGACTTCCACTCTGCTCTCCTGTGGCATGCATGGTTTCTGATCACTGCTCCTCTGTAGGTGAGGTGTGCTTTCTTTGGCTCCTTTCAACATTTGCTCTTTGGCTTTAGTGGCCTCCAGTACTTTGTCTGCTTGCTTTTTTAATTTAAAAAAATTTTTAAATTTTATTTAAAAAAATTTTTTTTAATTTCAAACCAACATATAGTACATTAATAGCTTCAGATGCAGTGTTCAATAATTCATCAGTTGTGTATAACATCCAGTGTGTCTGCTTGCTTTTTAAAGAGATCCACCGCCAGAGCCAGCCAGGCGCCATGTCCTGCCGTTTTCACTTGATGTGCCCAAGTTTTGGACTTCTTGGCACTCACTCACCTGGTATTCCCTGAGCTTCCTTGATTTGTGGTTTGGTTTGTGTCCTTAATTTTGGAAAACTCTCAATTATTATTATTTCAAATCTTTCTCCTGCCCCCCTTCCCTCTTCTCCACTGCTCCCCGTGCATGTGTGTGCGTCACACCATTTTGTGATCGCCTCACACCAGGGCGTTCTGTTCTGCTTCTTTCACTCTTGTTTCCCTTTGCTTTTCTGTTTGGGAAATTTCCACTAACTTACCCTAAAGCTGTCTTGAGGGTTTCGTTCCTCGGCCGGGTCAGGTCTATCAAAGGCATTCATTCCTGTGTTTCTTACTTCTAGGATTTCTCTAGATGCTCTGCTCACGTTCCCCATCCACGGCGTCCACCGTTTCCACACAGCCTTTGGCATGTTACCCACAGCTGCCTCCTGCCACATCCCAGTCTGCTGGGATTTCACAGGGGCCCGTTAGTTTTCAGGGAGTCGTGCCCTGGGCCGTGCCCTCCGAGCACTTCTCAGGTGCCCTTCCCCCCAGGTGTCACCTTAGTGACAGGGCACGGCTCTGGTGAGGCCTTTCCCTTGGTGGGGAGGTGTCTGTGGTGTCAGACCCCTGGTGTCAGCTATCCTCCCCGCCTCCCCGACCAGACATGAGGGGGTTTCATCTGATCTTCACCATGGGAACCCAGGGGAGCCCGCTGCCTGGGCTCCAGGGGCTTCAGCCGAGTGGTTCCTGCTCCAGACGCTTCTGCTTCTCTCGCTGTGACTCTCCACCTCTGCCTGTTTCTCTGGCCCTCAACTCTCTAGTGCATCTAAGAAGAGTCACTGATCAGTCTGTCCACCTTTTTTCTCGTTATGAAGGAAGAAGAGAGAACTCCATGCTCTTTACGTGTCAGAGCAGAAACCAGGAGTCTCCAGTAGAACCCCTTTGGGAACTGCACAGCAGTCTCTTAAAAAGAAAAATATTCCCTCCACATGGCCGAGCAATTCCACTCCTAGATGTCTGCCCAATGCGGAAAGGACAGTGCCTGGGAATACAGGACTGGCACGCCAATGTCCACACCAGCTTTATTTGTGACAGCCAAAAATTGAAAACAACCCAAGTCTCCATCAACAGGGATGTGGATAAACAGATGTGACGCATCCGTACACTGAAACACTCAGCTGTAAAAAGGATGGAATAAGACATGCAAGAACATGACTTAACCTCAAACAGCTTTTGTGGAAGAAGACAAAAATCAGTACCTACTATAGAAGTGAATTTATATAAAACTGTAGAAATGCAAATTAACCTTAGTGACAGAAAGCGGACCAGTCGGTGGTCATCAGGGATGGGGTCCATAGGGGCGGGAGGGAGGAAATGCAGAGGTATGAGCAAATGGGTGACAAATGAATTATCTTGACTGTGGTGATGACTTCATGGGTGAATATGTCAAAAGTCATTACACTTTACAATATATGCGTTTGGTGTAGATTATGTCAATTATGCCACAATAAAGCTGTTCTTAAAAAGAGAAAATAAATTAGCTTCATGTAACACTTAGGGATTGATTACAAAATATATATAATTACTTTGGTCGCTGCAAAAGAAAAAATAAAGTTTACAGTAGGATATTTTATTTTTTTATTTTTTATTTTTTTATTTAGGGGACAGGGAGCCTGAGCTGAGCGTGGAGACTGACACGGGGCTCGATCTCACAACCCCAAGATCATGACCTGAGCTGAAACCAAGAGTTGGATGCTCAACCGACTGAGCCACCCAGGTGTCCCGATTTTATTATTTATTAAAAATTAATTCAGAGCTAGAAGACATCTGTAATGCACATGCACTGTAAAAAATGATTACATTTTTAAGCAAACATACCCAAACTTATCCACCTAGCCAAATAAATGCTGCTTCCCCCAAAACACAGACTGTGAGAATAAATGTTCTTATTCTGGTATGTGGCCATTACGCAACACAACTTTTGGACCGTCTCCCGGATCTGAAATTACTTCAGTCCCAGTTTATGAGCAACATAAGAAAGCTACTTTTATTGTTTTATGATCACACCTGGTAAATGAAATCTTTATTACATTTCCCACTTTAAAGCTAGGATTTCCAAAATGTATTTGAAAACAACACAATTTTGACACAGTGTAACACGGCCTTTTTACAATTTCCTTAGCAAGAATTTTTTTCAAGAACATTATCTTGGAACAAAATTGGCTTTGTCTTTCCCATGGAACATACACACTGAAAAATCCGTCATTGTAGAATAATAAAACTACATGTTTGTAAGTGGAAGAAGAGCTAATATCTGAAGTGAATAAAAAGCCTGACCCTGACATGGGCAAAAATACTGAAGTCCCCTCTGTTATCATCATGCTATCGTCCACCTTTGCAACAGTACACACCTCCTCCGTAGTGTTTCTTACATTTATGTTATTACTTAACAGTGTAATATGAGACACATTAACAAAATAGCTGTAAAGATAAGTTATGAAGTGTGAATACTGGAACAGAATTTGGCATCCACCATCCCAATCAGGAGCTGGACACTACTCAGTCCGGGCTCTTCCCCATCCCGCCCTCACCTCCCGCATCGCACTCCACGCCTGGCCCACAGAACACCATGCAGAATCGGGAGTTTTCACTCCCATGCTCCAAAATACATGACCCTAACTGTGTATGGGGATTCTTGCTCGAGCTCTATAAAAATGGTGTTTCACTCAACACTATGTTCCCAAGATCAACAATCGCACACAGTCCTGTGTGGTCCATTCATTTTTACTGTTGTATTTCATGCACAGACGTGCCACCATTTAGGCCACAGCCTCTGTTGATGGTGCTCGGTGGTTTCTCGTGTGCCCCAGGGCATGTCCTGACACCCTGCAGCTCTCAAACTGGACAGCAGAACCACACGCAGGGGCTCGCTCCAAATGCAGACTCGTGCGTCGCACCCCTACCCTCAGTCACTGGCTCTGGGCCAGAAGTCTTCATTGCAACAGATATGCATGGTCTCCACACATCACACTTAAAAAACCATGTTCTACATAGACCCCTCGTGATTGCTGGAGCAAGGGGGCACTCACACATTCAGACTCACAAGGTCGTGCTTTCCAATTTGCTGTATTATTTTATATCCAAACCAATAGTACATATAAGTTCCAACAGTAAATGCTTGACAGTGCTTCCCAAATCCAATAGTTGTGAAACTGTCTTTCATTTGGGCCTTAATTTTCCTTTTTTTTATTCCTATATTTATTTCTTTGCTGACTATTCAGGTTTTCCCTTCAGGTGTCACCCCTTCTGTGACACACCTATTCATGTCTGCTGCCAATTTCCAATTCTCCTTTGGAAACGTGGAATTTTGTTTTTACTATCCTGGACATCAGTGCTCTGTGGATTATATACATGCAACTAACACCTGTGCTTTCCGTTTCACCTCTTCTAAGCTGTCCTATAGGGCTACAAATCTTTACCTTCAACGTGGTTGACTGTATCAATCTTTTCTAGTATGGTTAATGCATTTTTGGAGTTGTTTAATAAACACAAAATCATATGAATATTCTCTTAATTTTTAAAAAAGTTAGTGTTTTTCCTTTCACATATGAGGCCTGAATTATCTTTGGTGTGAGGTAGGGATCGGATTCGATCCTTGTTCCATATGGGTAACTAGTAACACTAGAACCATTAACTACACAGGCCACTTTCTTCCCACTGACTTGTGGCTCTATGAGCTGAAATACTTCACATTTTCATAAATGCTTGAATCAATCTGATCTCTTTCTAACCTCACTGGTCAATTCCTCCATCCCAGTGCCAATCCCACATTCTAGCTGCTACAGCCCTGCCAGGCTTAAGGGAAACCCTGCTTTCTTCTCCCTTCCCTCCTCCTGTTTTCTCGGTATCTCATCAACCCCGGCCTTTGCTTCAAATAAATTTAGGAATCAGATGTCCAATTCCACAAAAAAACTCTGGGGTGATTAGCATTGGAACAGCATCAAATCTACTTGGCAATATGGGGAAAACTGACATTTTTACAATATTACTTCTTCCTATTAATGCATGATGGTCTCTCATCTTGTCTTTTTTAATGTCTTTGTTCAAGTTTTTAAGTATTTCCATGGATTATTTCAAGTCCCTTTATTTTTGTCAGATTTTCCCCACGAGGTACCTTTTATAAAGTTTTTGTTGTTAGCATGAAGTGGGAACTTTTCAAATACTGGGTGATCTACTTTGATGGTTCCAAAATTTTAAACCCACAAAACACTAAAAAATTACTTCTGCTCCAGTTACTTACCACACTTCCCAACTCCCTTACAGTAACCACTTTTAATCATGTCTTCTATCTTTTCAAAGTTTTTTTTTTCCTTTGTGGTTACCCTTGAAATTTTACTGTATGTATTTAACAAAGACAAAAAGTTAAAATTGTAATTCCCCAGCCAAACAAAAATAGAAATTTAAACCAGTACCTCCAGACATTGCTGTATGTAGGTATATCGGCATTTTGTCCATTTTGACAGCCCTCCTCTGTGACTTTTTCTTCCTACAGCATTCTCAAGAAGGTGCATTAGAGAAGCAGCACTGGTGAAATCCATCCTTGTTTATCAGACTCATTCCTGAGAGAGAGCTTCGCTGAGCTCACCAATCTGGCTTCTTCCTCTCAGTACTCTGGAGCTCAGACAAAGCGACTGTGGAGAGAGACAGACTTCTGGTTCTGGTTCCAAAACTTCCGAGAGAGGGTTTGGTAGAGTGCAAAAAGACTGCTCGGAGTGAGGGGACTCAGTGCCAAGTGTTAGAGAGGTGCTCTCTTTGGTTCCTGACACCTCTGTCAACGTTCTGGCCTGGTTAAGCCTCCCCTCTTCAGAGGATGCCTCCTGGGCCCACAAAGCCCACAGGCATCACCTGTGCCTCACAGAGCTCTCAGAGCTGGAGATCTGCCTATTCTCGTTTCATTTCGACCAAAAGCTGCTTAAAAATGTTTTCATAAAATTAATTTTAAATTACTCAACATTTTCATAGGATTTCATTCTCAGCTTCTTCCCATCATCATATGGATTATATATCACACATTGCATATAATAATTGAGGTGTTCTCAGTTTCTGAAGTAATCTAAATTTATTAAGGGAAACCAGAAAATCTATGCATAGTAAGCAAGACACATTTTGGTAACATTATGACAAAATTATAGCAATATAAGTTTTGCCTTTGTGATTCCTTTTTTTTTAATATTTAAATAATCTCTACATCTAATATGGGCCCAAACTCACGACCCTGAGATCAAAAGTCGCATGCTCTTCCAACTGAGCCCACCTTCATGATTCTTTATGCTAACAGATGAACTTTTAAAATGTAACTGAAGATGTAATTGTGAAATGTGGACAATAATCACAGGTTTCTAAAGACTAAGGTAAGAAAAATAAGTAATCAGTGAATTTCCACCCTCTGGGGACTAAATAAAGGCAGTGAGCCCTACCAGTCTCAAGAGGGTACCCTGGCAAGCTATGTATCAACATCTGAGGTTCCTGCACCCGCCACGACACTCTGCTCATGGGGTAGGAATGAATGGTGAATAAGCAGCCACCACCAATTCAGACGCATATTCTCTCACAGGGGATGACCAGGGCCTACTTTCTGCAACTGCAACTGCAATTTTTTAACTTTCGAACAAGCTTAACTATAGTAAGAACAGGACAAGCGTCTTATGAAACTCTGAGGAACTTTGACAAGCACCTGCATTATATCACATTGTTAACTCCCTCCAGAAATTGTCGGGGCAGTGATGCCGGAATGGAGAAGCATAATTACATGTCACTTAACATTAGCCTGACAGACAGGAAATAGAACACAACCGATCTTTTAAGCCTAAAGTTAAAATTTTTCAAGTGGGCAGTTCTATAATTTGTTTGATTTCTACATCACTGTGGTGTTTAGTAGCTGTTAACAATATTTCATCAAAGCAAAACATTTAAAAAAAAATAAGTAAAATAAAAAAAAAGAGAGTCCTAATAAAATAAAACTTTGACAATAGTGATTACAGAATGTGGATTTTTAATGAATTTCATATTGCAATGAAGACAGTCAACACTTAAAAACAATTACATCAATACAATAAAAACACTTGCTTCTACACAACACTTATAAATGTATACCTCCCCCCCAAAGAAACTTGTTTTTCACAGATTTAAGCAATAAATGATTTACATAGGATTCTTCAAATTCCAAAATATGTACAGAATTTTTGTCTCTCCAGAAACTGATGTGCAGTGGTTTGAGAAAGAGTGCTGTTTTGTCCGACAACATAGTTCTTACGAGATTCTCTATCAATACATATTTTCCAGTTACCACACATTTTCCTTCCATTATTAAATGAAATTCTGGACATGTGAGCACATAGGACAAAACCATTCTCATTTCCAAACACTATTTCAGATGAGATCCCGTGTGGCTGATCACATGGCTTAATTCCAGCCACACAGGTACATCCATGCACACAGACTCACACACATTCACACACGCACACACACCCATGCACACACATGCACTCCCTATCCCAAATCTCCATGACTCCTGAAAACACCACCACCAAGGCCACAGTGGCAGCTGAACGGAACCATGTCCGAGGACAATGCGGTGGTTAGCAGTAGGGTATCCTGCTCCTGGGAGTGCGCACAAACACCATGAGGCCCGTGCCCCGTGGAGAAGTGAGGAGGGAGGAGGCTGGCCCCTCCTGCTAGCGAGGTCAGCAGCTGCTGGACACGGAGGGCACTAGTCTGCAGAGAACTGAATAGCATCAAAAATGTTGAGTTAAAAGCTTCAAATTTTTTTAATCTGGCAGAGATCTGGTTCTTAAGTTTGATTTCGCTGTGTTTGTATACATTTTTCAATGCTCCTAACAATGATTCTAAGACACTCAGACATTCAAATTAAAATACAACAGGAGCCCAAGAGTGTGGACGCACAGCTCAGCGTCCGAAGTCACCGGTGCTCTGCCGGGTCGGCAGGGGCTGGACGCTGACGTTCTGGCCCACATTCTCAGGTGTGGTGTGGGGAGATGCCAGGCTTTGGAAAAAGAGCTGCTCTGAAGCATTTGTTGTTTGTCCTCTAGTCTTTAGTCGGCAACCTCAGCCCTAACTACATCATGACGAGTTTTTCCTGGCCCTTCTTCCCTTCCACACTGTAAGTCATTTCAGAATCGTTCCAGATAATTCAGGGCTGAAGCTCCTAAGATGAGCTACCGCACACAGTACCTGAGCAAAAGGAGCCTCAAGAGAGGCGCGTTCACACAGGACTGAGGACGGCCCACACGCTCTGCTCACACCACACCCTGCCAAACGGCACTCCACCAGCAGTCACCACTGGGAGGTGGAGGGCACCCATGATCATTGCCACTCTTCCCCTCTGGGCCTCTCCAAGCAGACACATTCAAAGTATTAAAATGAGAAGGGCAGTACATGGAGATGGCTCTTTATCAAAACTGTAACTGAGCAAGAAACATGAACTCACAAACACCAGACAACAGTAACTCCTAAGAAGGCAAGAGTGACAGGCTCACCCAGGCAGCGGGAGGACTGGCGCTGAGAGGTGTCCCAGCTGCCGAAACGGAGCATCCTGTACCCTGCGAAGCATGGTTTCCGCTACCACCTTGTCAGCTAATGCAAGAGCTTTCGTCCTCAGGATACATTTGCTATGATTGTCTTTCTTGCCTTCTGAACTGAATTCGGCAGTCAAAAGTGCTCTAGCTAGGCATCAGTGAGACTCCCACGTTTTCCAAATACATTGATTTTTGAGGTAGTACTCATTTATTTGCATTGTTGGCTCTCAAACACCACCCAAGGAAGTGAACCCATTTAGAAATACGCAAACCAAAGTGTAGAAAATAAATAAGGTTTTGTTTTCAGGTAGCAGGCAGGGCCTTCTTTATAAGTTCAAGTCACATTCACTGGATGAGTCATTTGAAACTTCTAAAAACTGTTTATAACCATAGCTATAAACTAAAGTGCTTTAAATTTTGCTTAATATCTGAAATCAGTGATTAGAATCGTATTTTTGAATTTGCTAATATGAGACCTCAGGAGATTGAAATGATTTTCTATAAAAAGAGCAGAAACTTTTCCTTTTCAAAAAAAAATCTTTCCAAATGTTGCAAAGTTGGCGTTCTGTTTTTAACTTCTCAATTCCAGGTAAATTTTACACAACTATACCAGAATACAGAGTTGAAGCTGAACTACACCACAGCACATGCTAAACCCTCAGACGGAAGTAAACATGAGATCTCCCATCACGCCTGCCAATCGCCAGCCAATGCAGATGCAGCTCCGTGACCTTCCCGGGACAAGGTAGATATGTATGATGATTCCAGAAATGCCACAGACTGCTTACGCCTCACAGTAAGTACACAGGTTCACACTGAACTCACGCAAACGTAATGCCCTCCTGTCATCTGTCAAACACCAGGAACTCACAACACACAACGTGCTACAGGGAAGGGGGCTTCAGTCCACTGACCAGAGGGTGCCAACACACACACAAGACGAAAATAAAGACATGTGACCATACATTTTGCTGTACATTTCATGCAAGCTCGGCACAATGAGAAAAGAAAATACAAACCACCCTTTCCAGGGTGCAACTCTCACAAAAAGGGCTTGACGAGTAGGAGAAAAGCGACACCAGTCCATAGGTCCATGGTGAACTACACAGCTAAGGGCGCCGGCGACCTTATTTCTCTTGTAACAATGCAGGGATGTTGATGTTCCAGCCAATGGCTTGCCTGTCAAACCCGCAGGTGAACAGATTGCACATGGGGTGGTCCTCACTCCACGCCGAGCAGCACACCATTCTTCTGTGGCCCTATTTCCAATCACACAAACCAGAATTAGTATATTATTCCTGAAGCACACATGCCATAAAACCTCAGCCAAATTAACAGCTACATCACGACAGAATGGAAAGAACACCACTTAACGAGCAGCATTAGTCAGAGTGAGCCAGAAACACTGTGCATGTGCCGTGGGGGAGTGGAGGCGAAGAGAGTGGCGTCAGAACACATGACGAAGTCAGTGAGATTCACACCTACACCATTCCGGGGTTCTTTAAAAATGAGTGGGATTACAGTCAGAAAAAAAGAATAAATGATGAATTTGAAGTTTTTTTAATGAGGCTAGATGATATTTGGGAATATATTAAATGAAACTCATTTAAAGACCTCAAAGATCATTGTAACAAATAACTGCCTCAGGTAATTAAGGATCCAGAAAAATATATCTGGAACCAAATAAAACAAGGATAAAATAAATGGCCCTCCCAAGTAAATTCCTGCCACCTTCAGAATTCCAGCTATGGAAAAAATTACTGCAAAATATCAGCAAAGTTTATAGTGGGATATCCCTAGTGCATATGTACAGAGATACGAACAGCACCTTAGGACACGAGCATACGTTCCAGATTAACGTGGTCGGTCTAATATGCTGCTGTTACTATAGCAACACACAATAAAGTACAGAAGTAGAATTAAGAAAAGCTCACAGAAATTCAGTAAGTAAAACAAAACACTCAAAAGAATGACACAAAAGTTCCCTCCACTAACCCTTCACATGTGAACAGTGCTATCTACACATGTGAGAGAGACGACAGGCCACAGAATAAAGGTATTGCAAATGCAAGCCCACATCACAAAGGGTTTCAAGAGCAACCTTCTATCACTTCTCTGTTAAGAACCCAAGGAAAAAGAGTGAACAACACATCTGTTAACTTGTAGTAAATTCAAGAGTCTGCACAGGAACCAATTAAAGATGATCAATCAACTCAAGGCATTCGTGGTAGAAAGCAAATGGGTGTGTGGAAGAGACCCTGTGGCACTCAGAACAATGGTCTGTACGAGCAGCTCGCCCAGGACGGAGCTGGAAGCCAGCTCGGGTTTGGAGTCCAGCCTCCCATCTCCCGTGGATTGCCTGAGTGCGTGGGGACATGCATGGGGCACACATCCAAAGAGGTTCCTTGGGCACGTGTTCGGAAAATGCCACGCACCCACCCAGGGTCATGGCACGCATCCCGGACAGGGTGCTGCACGCCCACCCCAGGACCCTGTGTCCTTGCCATAAACCTCTGACACCGCGCACAGAGCCTCCCCGCTCAGTCTCTCCTAGACTCTACAGAGCTCGCCTCGCTTGAAACCCACTTTTGGGAAATGCCACACGCACTCTCCCCAAAGTAAGACAGCTTTATACTGTTAGCCACCTTCACTCTCACTACCAGGGTCAAATACGGGTTGCTGTTTTCTCTGCCTCCAATCCGTCAGCTGAAGGAAGCCGGGGCGATACAAGCCAGGGATTTCCAGCTGGGGTTCTGTGACGCTGAAAACCATGTTTGTGTCTCAGAAGAGGCATTACAAGCTCAGAATGAACTGAAATGTTATTCACTACTCTTAAAAATAACTATTTAACACACCACTTTACAAGGGTATAAATCCAAGCACAACAAATTCTACAGTTTCAACAAGGCTGAAATCACCTCAATGGAATTAGTAGCACCGAGAACCTCTCTTGCAGAAAATCTTGTCAAAGTAGTGAGGTTCCACACCCACAACACGGTGCTGTGTTTCAGGGGCAGACCTCCTGTGCGGCAGGGCACGTCGGGAAGAGAAGCCATCGTGTTAGCCATGCCGTGTGGGCGGCACACCCGAGACTCTCAGCAGGACCCAAGCATGAAAAATTCCCTTTGTTAGCGGGTGTGAAGCTCTTATCAGGTAATCTAATTTCATGAGTAGTTTCGATGATGTGTACTCAAATAAAAGTTCAATAACCCGCTTCCAACAATACATGTACCAGCCCTAAAAGGGGAGAACAGATGAAACAATCCCGTCTTAAGGGCAGAGGCCTTTCACAGAAAGTCGGTGCCACTTAAAGAAAAGTCATTGCCCCGCCGACAGCAGAGCCCCCGCCAGTCGTCCTCCGAGACCACCCTCAGTCGAGCGTTCCTGAAGCCACACCCCGCACAGGGCCGCCTGATGGTCACTGTCCGTGAGGCTGCACACGAGGAGGACACGGGGTGTCTCCACGAAGGCCAGCAGAGCTGTGGCCGTCAGCAGCAAGGGTGGCGGGCGCCAGGGGGCACAGACACGCTGACGGCAGGGTCAGGGGCCGCCCGAGGGTACTAGCTCGCCCCCACAGCTGTGTGCCACAGCAACACAGAAAACACCAAAGGAAGCAAAGGAGAGGGGCCGCGGGGTGAGGCTCCCTCAAGCACCGAGCCTGCAGAGACACTGCTCCCACAGAAGGAGCCAGCCTCTCCCACTTCCAGTGGCCCAGGAACAATCTACACCCAGGGGCCCAGGTGGCCCTCAGAGATCCCGCATCAGCAGGTGTGAGCTGGTGCCACGAGCACCAACCAGTTCTCAGCACACGGAGACACCGTGGCGGGCGGTCCAGCCAGCACAGCGGACACCGGGCCGCTCCCGGTGCATCGTCTGAGCTGTATCTACATGGGGTCCCCTGTCCTGGACCTGCCATGGAAAGGTGTCTTCTGGTTGTGGGTGGAGGTGGGTCCACACCACGGCTTCTGTGTCACCACATTCAGTACTCCTCACCTAACACCCTTCCGGCTGCATACTTTCACTTGCCAAGATCCGAGTCTACTTTCCAACGTGGAAACCACTACTACACGCGCAAACAGCTCCGCAAATCAGAGTGAGGAACTGAGTGTGCAATCTCATTGACGTTTTTAAAAAACCTGACACTCTCAGTTGAGGTATTGGGAAACAGTTTCAAATTTAAATTTTATGAGCTCTAAATACAGATCAAGTATTTCCAACGAAAATCTAGCATCCAAAGACAATAGGAAAACAAGAATGTAAAACTCTAATATTGTTATATTGATGATAGTTGAAATTATATTATCTCGAGTATATCAACATAAATTAAATACACTACTAAAATGAATTTCTCTTTTTTTTAGAAAACGTAAAAGGATGTGGGGCTCACAGTCTATTTCTGTTAGTGGTGACCTAGGACGCAGACTCCCAGTTGTCCCTAAGGCTCTCTGCCAACACACATACCAAGAGCACAGTTACCTGCCGGCTGCTCCGGGGAAGTCGTGCTAGCCTCACACCTGACATGTCGAACAATCTCACTTGTCGGTTGTCATGCGGGAGGGCAATAATTTTTTGGCCAACGCATACATTGATCCTGCAAAGAAGAGATAAAAGCGGGTTACATACAAAGCGGTGACAGCATGCGTGTCTCAATTTACAGAGCATCACGCAGTAGGAGACTCTACACCATTCACATTTCCAAGCAAAACACATGAGCAAACCACAGGTACCATCCGTCGGCAGCATCAGAACGCAGAGACCACATGACTCACACGTACCGTGCACACGCTACATAGCAACTCAAACACAGCCCTACAGGTGGCCCATTCTTAGCCCACGAAGCTTACTTCACCAGCCAGATTTTATACTTACATTTCAGCCTACAGGAGATATGAAAATATGCATTAGAGGATCAATAAAAAATATTACCCCCCCAAAAAACATACTTCCCCAGAAGTCTAAGCTGCTTTTCCAAGGATCTATTAAACACTAACTTTATATGAATAAGACACCACATTATAATCCACCCTCTCAAGGCACAACAAACAGCTCCCTTCACCTGTTGATGGCAGAGTCTGTGCGAATCGTCGCAATGGGAGACCTCATATTCCTTAAATCCCAGACCTTCACGGTGCGGTCATCACTGCCCGAAACAACATTATCTCCCACGGTGAACACAGCAGAGGTCACAGTGCTGTAAGGAAAGGGCACAGGTTCAGAAGATCATCAGGAAGTCTCAGGGTACAGACACAAGTCCTCTCCACCCATGGATGAGCACATGGTCTCGCTGCCAGAGACCTGATGAGGCAGGAAGGAAGGAGACTGGAGACGCGGAAGCCGAGGGTTCTCTCTGCTAACTGCTGTAAGAGTAAACGTAAGCATACCCAACTTCTCAGCACGCTAGAAAACTAGTCCATTCTCTTCTGTTCCACCTTCTCAGGCAATGGAGTAAAGAGAAGCTACCAGAAGACATGGATTACACAGAACCTGCCAAACGTCTATATACTCACACCTGACAGACACCAGAAGATTAAGGGAAAAAAATCCATGCCAACTTTCAGTTTAACCAGAACACTGGAAAAAACTTATTCCTTTAACTCAACCACCACCACCACCACCAGCTTAAAAATGTGCAAAGAGGGGCACTCGGGTGTCTCAGTCAGTTAAGCGTCCGACTGTTTTAGCTCAGGTCATGATCTCAGGGTCCTGGGATCCGGCCCGCATTGGGCTCCACACTCAGCGGGGAGTCTGCAAGAGATTCTCTCTCCCTCTCCCTCTGCTCTTCCCCCACTAACACATGCACTCTCTCTTTTCTCCCTAAAATAAATAAATAAATCTTAAAAAAAAAAAATTGGGGCGCCTGGGTGGCTCAGTTGTTAAGTGTCTGCCTTCGGCTCAGGATTCCGTGTCAGACTCCCTGCTCCGTGGGAAGCCTGCTTCTCCCTCTCCCACTTTCCCTGCTTGTGTTCCCTCTCTCGCTGTGTCTCTGTCAAATAAATAAATAAAATCTTAAAAAAAAAAAAGTGCAAAGAACTTAAATAGACTTTTCTCCAAGGAAGATTTATGAATGCCCAAAAAGCCCATGAAAAGACACTCAACATTACTGATCATCAGGGAAATGCAAACCAAAACCACAGGATCCCACCTCACACCCACTAGAAGGCCTACCATCAAAAAAAAAAGAAAAAAAAACAGAACACAAGCATTGGTGAGGACGTGGAGAAAGGGGAACCTCGTACACAGCTGGTGGGAATGCAAGCTGGTGCAGCCCCTCTGGAAAACAGTATGGAGGTTCCTCAAGAAGTTAAAAATGTAGCTACCCACCACTGGCAATATATCCTACAGAAATGAAGTCAGTACCTTGAAGAGCTATCTGCGCTCCCGTGTTCACTGCAGCACTACTCACAGCAGCCAAGACAAAGGAGCCACCTACGCGGCTGTCCACAGACAAATGGATAAAAAAGATGTGATGTGTATATAAACAACGGGATCTCATTCAGCCATAAAAAAGAAGGAAATCCTGCTGTCTGTCACAACGTGGACAAACGTGGAGGTCACTGAGACCCGAGAGGGACCCACATGTGACGCACAGAGAATGGGGAGAAGGGGAGGGTAAGCCCAGAACTTCAACCTGACGACGCCCCTGAATTCCCTATTCCAAACACAAAGGGCAATGTGAGGGCTGGCCTGGAAACGAGGTTGCTGCGCCCAGGTGCAGGGGCCACCACAAGCTCTGAGGACTTCAACCACAAACAGGGCCGTGCAGACGCCCGGGGCTTCTCCGTAGACTCTCGTTCTCAGGGGGTTGTGAGCATTCTGCTACATTAATGAAAAAAGTCTCCACACAAGACCACCTCAGCTTATGTTAATGAAATGCTGAAAGACATTAGGTCTTTAACAAATCACAATCCTGACAGGTACTGTAGTGCATCAAAGGGAAAAGCTGGTGAGGGGGCAATCGTTCTGAAGGCACCCTCAGACTTGGGTCCCACGGGGAAGCGGCTGAGCCACGACCGCTCACTGGAAAAGCTCAGACTCTGCCCAACTCCAGCCAACTCATTTATCTTGTCGCCGAGAGCAGCCGAGCATGTGCTTCCAGCTGACAGCGCGGTACCTTCTCGCCGCACACCACTGCCCGGTCTGGAACATTCCACTCCCTCCGTGGGTCTCAATCAACGGAAAGACTGTAATGCTAGCACTCCTCATTAGGACGAACAGCTGTCTTCCCAGTCACACAGAGACACAAAACTGTTTTGCATAACAATCTGCTGGAATTTCACAGCTCAGAAAAAAAACACATGATGTGGAAAATGCTAAAGCAGTGCACTTTCCCGGCCCCGCGTCAGAAACGGACTGCAGAGCTTCCCACAAACAAGTCCTACTTTTACACAAGAACAGACCGGAGGAGCAAGCACTCTGGACACAAAGACGCCTGGGGAGCAGGGGCACCCTCCCCCTCCACACACACACCAGAGCCCCCTTGGAAAAGCGTACCCAGGGAGAGGTCAGTGTGGCTTTCTCACTCTGGCCTGTCAACCTGGCAAGTACACGACCACATTCACAGAAAAGGCCACGTTCAACACGTCCGTGGCCCACCCGCGCCGGCACAACACACAGAGCAGGGCTTTCAGACCAGCCGACCAGACTCACTCACACACCTGCACGGAAGACGCAGACAGTGACTGCGCGTGTGGGTACATCGTCATGTGGCCACAGTCCTCTCCGACCACCACTTCCCAGTGTGTTCCATCAACTACACTTGTAACCGACGAGACAAGTCTCCGGGCAGCCACACTAACACGGAGGGTCCCAGAGAGGGCACTCGCCTCGGTCCTGCCTGCCCCGTGTGCCTCTCAGAGCGCCGATGGCGCACGGCGGCCTGTGTCTTCAGATCTCAGGCGCCTGAATGAGAAAACGAAAACTCTTCTCCAAATGAAACACCCTTCTGAACAGTGCTCCATGGCTAACTCTCACAAAAGTAGGCCCTGAGATAAAGACATTCAAAGGAAAAGTTACACTTGTGTCACACGTGATTCTTTTTCAGGATTTAAATCTGAAGCGCTCCCTGGAAAAAGAAGTTACAGCAGCAGGAGCTCAATATTCCAGCCTGGTGACACTGTTCCGTGAACCTCCCTCTGTGGCATAACGGACAGACGCCCCATCTGCGCCACCGACAGGACCGAGCGACAGAACCGCTCTCTCCCCAGCATTCTAGTCCCCTCGATGGGCCAGGCCTGCTTGGTGTGAGAGCGTGCGCCACCACGAAGAATGTACACAGCACACATCTCGGCGGGGCAATGATGGTCCTCGCTCTAACCGCACACGTGCAGTTCTCAGGCAGCGTGAGTGTGACGGGCCGCTGAGACCTGCTGTGGCGAAGACCTGTGCCGAGGCTTCAGAGAAGTTTCTGCCACCACCAGGGTCACCCCCCCACCCCGGAGACGGCTCCTGAGTGGCTTCGGGAATGTGTCAAACAACACTCAGTTCACCTGGCTAAATCCTCCTCCTTGGCATTTGATTAACTGAATTAAGAAGGTTATTCAAAGAGGATAGTTCCACACAACCTGATTTAAAAGGGAGACAGAAAAGTTAAATCTAGTATGATTTACAGGGTAACTTCATGCTTATAATAGAAAGGGTCAAGGCTCTGATTTCCTTTCTGTGAAGTCTGGTCACTGTTTCATTCTTCCTCTTTTTTTTCCCCTTTCCTTCAGGTTTTATTCATTCATTTGACAGAGAGTGAGCAAGAGCACAAGCAGGGGGAGGAGCAGAGGCAGAGGGAGAAGCCGACCCCTCGCGGAGCAGGGAGCCCGATGCCGGGTTCGATCCCAGGACCCTGGGATCATGACCTGAGCTGAAGGCAGACGCTTAACTGAGACACACGGGCACCCATTTCACTCTTCTTAAACAGTGTTAACAGCCAACCATAATTAAGTTTTGAATATTTGTAATTACATCAACAATTGTGGCAAAATCGGAGGAATATATTCCATTTAAATTAGGTAAAGAATGATCTCCCTCAGGTTTTAACAAGCTAACTGTTCATTCCCTTGGTTTCTGAATGTAACTTCGCTGGTTACATGCTAATCAACTCACCGCCAAAGTCACCGTTACGTGATTCTGTGTATAAAAACTGGGAAGTGAAGAATTTAAAAGGATTCGTTTATTTAAATCTTCCAAAAGGAAAACTTTTACATCCGCTTTGAAAGTAATAGGATATAGACAAGCCCTATTCATAAGAATAATCAGGAAAATTAAAGTCGGAAATGTATTAGGAGCCATAAGATTTTTACTCTCAAATACATTAGGAGATTAGCCAAAAACTGCAACATCAAAGAAAGATCTGGTGTTTTCCTGAAAACGCCCCAGACGGCAGCAAGCCCAACCCTGGGTCCGTGGTGACCTGCCACACACGCAGGAAGGTCCCTCTTCTTCACTGGTTATGGGAGAGGCTGACGTGGACGTCCCTTGTGCCGGACTAGGGGTGACGGCCCCTAAACACTGGACTGCAGGTGCTGGGGGCCCTCGTGGCCCAAGGACTGCGTGCAAGTGTGCTTCAGAAACGGGAGTGTGCATGCGCCTGGCCAAACTGGCACGGGCTACATGGAAGATGACACGTGTGACGTGCAGATAGGTGCACACGGATGTGCCAGCATGCCCACCAGAAGGGACGCTGGCTGCATGGAACATGGAATACGTGTGCACGTGAGCATTAAACAAGCCAGAACCAAGCTCACACCGACACCGAAGGGGCTGCTACCTCAGCCACTCTGATGAACAAGTGTCCTGTAATCAGGGTTTTGATTTACTCACTGAAGGAGCCTGAGGGGGCAAGAAACACTTGGCGCCAGGGAGCACCCATGGCTCCCACACCCAAGCAAGGACAGCGATGGAAAACCCCAGGTCATGCTGAAAGGCCAGAGTTAGCTATTATCACAGTCTTCTGACTCCCCGCATCTTCTATTCACATGGGAGACTGACCCGAGCGACAGGCACCTTCTGTGCCTGATCATCTGAGGATGGACTCTCCAGGGGTCCTGGTGCTCACGGGCCCAACAGGACAGGTGCTGCCCTGGACTGTGGACCACAGCCGCACATGAGCTGTCACAGTCACGGGGGTGGGGGACTGCCACACACACAATGGGAAAATACTTTTATTCCTTCAGTTTACTAAGCCTTAGCCAGACTAGACTCCCTTAAGCAAAGGTTCAGACCCTGTGGGGCATGGCCGAAGCTAGCAGCTCTCCAGGCTGCAAGTCCCAGTGCCCTGTCCTGTGTGTTAGGCAAGGAACCCAGGAGACCAATGGCTGGGGGGGAGGGGAAGGGGGTGACTGCAACCGTGGACGCTGTTTCCACAGCGCCAAGTCTCATGGCCAGCTTGCCCCCCCCCCACACACACACACGGAATTCCACAGACGATCGTCACAATTACACCCTTGATGGTATTCGATTGTATCCAAGTCTGTGCGCTCCATGCTGGCCCCTGGGCAGCCAACCACAGCCACACTGACAGACAACCCGTTCCCCATGTGGCCCGTGTCAGTCATGCCCACTGGTCCACGAAGTTCGAGCATGCTGCTCCCTAGCCTTCCCTGCAGGGACGCTTCATCAGACCGGGTGGGTAACAGCACGGAGTCTATATTCTCTGGGTTAAGTACCAGCACTCAACTCCATGGACTTTGCAATCAGTACTAACACTCAGCCCTGGAGGCTCTGGACTGAGTGCCGACATCTGGCTCAGTGTGGGGCTCCAACAGCATGTAGAAAGCTGCGGAAAGTGTCCAAAGTCCCTCTCTGTACACACACACACACACACACTTAAAATAGTCTTTTTAAAAAAGTTCTGGTCCTTGAGGGATTCTGGAGAAACCAGTCAGTGGAGCCTCTGAGGACAGAGGGAAATGGAGTGTTACTCCGCTCTGTCAGCAGCATCTGCACCCTGCGGGCCCAACGGCAAGGCTGAGTGCAAGCAAGCGCAGATGCTGAGCGGGTGATCTGAGGCCCACCTGGGCCCGGCGTGGGCAGTCAGGGGCCAGGCGCCCAGACCATGAGCACCACCATCTTCCAAAAGCAAGCTCTGCCTTCAGGCGGCTGCTCCCTCCCCACCCTGCTCGCCACACACCTCACTCAGAGCCTTCTGCCAACACGGGCAGGCTGGTCCACACACATCTCAGGTCCATCTTAGTGAGTCTATAACAGTTAGGAAGTGTTTAGCCTGTGTTAACAGCCTGACGATTCTTCTTCGGTCATCTCAGTAAAAAGTGAAGCAACTGGTAACTCACAACAAAGCTGTCAAGTAAAGTGATTTAAACGCATTTCCTTAAAGTCCTTATTTTTATTAGGTACCTATTAGCCCTTCTTAAATGAGGAATTTTCAAAGAGTAAATAAATATTAAATCTCCTCTTACTTTTAAAAACTGTACTCTGAATTGGAAACAACTTTTAAATGTATCAAGAGGGGACTGTTAAGTAAATTCCCGAGTCCCCAAACTACAGGCTAGAAACCGGAGGTGAAGGGGAGGTGTGGGTGCTGACACAGGACAACCCGTGAAATCTCTCTGTGAAATCCAATGACACCTGAAAAATGGCCGCATTTACAGGAAAACCACGGCCTTGTCTGCTAACGCGAGGTGTGGAGCTGCCCCCAAGCAGCTCTAGTTGCTCACTGTATTCACTAACCTCTCCTTGCTCATTTCCATGAAAAGGGCGCTAAAAATGACACGTCCTAAATACACCATAACACAACCACTGGGGCAGTATACTGCCGGTGTCCTTAGTCTCTCTTGACCTTGGTTTTATGGTAACTTTATTAACCAACTATTACCAAGAATTACATGACACGCTAAACCTTCTCAAAATTATTTTTGAACCATCTAATTAAAAAGAAGACAATTCCAGACTCTCAGGCAGCTGGGCAGGGAGTGTAAAAGTGAAAGGAGTTTAGGCTCAATGAGCATTCAGCTGCTGTGATGCTACAAGGCCCCCTTCTTCCTCGACTGTCACTCCCACCCCAGGGGCCCTTCTGGAGCTGTCCTCCAGTCCCCAGAAGAAACCATGCAGTACAACATGTATTTCCTCATCCTCCTCACAGACAAGGGCTCACAAGTGATCACCAAGAATAACGGACCTACAAACCAATTGCAGTCTACCAAAATCTCAGCATCCAAGGTGGTCTGTCACCAGACAGCCCCCATACACCCCCACCATGGGCCTGCACACAGCCTGAGTCACTGACCAAGCACAGAATTCAACACTTAAAATCCACCACCACTCAGTTAAAAATGTCATGCTGTCAAAATGCTTTTTCTCGGGACTCCTGGGTGGCTCAGTCAGTTAAGTGACTGCCTTCGGCTCAGGTCATGACCCTGGCATCCCTGGGATCGAGTCCCGCATCGGGCACTCTGCTCAGCGGGGAGTCTGCTTCTCCCTCTGACCCTCCCCCTTCTTATGCTCACTCTCTCTCTCTCACACACTCTCTCTCCCTCAAATAAATAATAAGAAAATAAAATCTTTAAAAAAAATGCTTTTTCTCTTCAAAAGCACAAAGAAAACTGTTAGTCGCATGACATAAAATTCAAAGCTATTTTCATCTCGTACATATATGACCTAGAATTTGGTATTTAGTACTAAGTATCTTCCCTGGTTATTTGGGAATAAAAGCATATGAAAATGTCTTAGCTTTAAAGCAATCATTATCATTTCTCATCTTATTTTTTTTTTTTTAATTTTGTTTTGTTCGATGTGGTGTTTTGTTTTCTTTAGAAGAAAACACCAAAGTTCACATTTGGAGGATAAAGTTATAATCATATGGGAAGAATTAAAGCAAAACAGAAAAAAAAAAACCAACTTTGCATTCTCAGATATTTTACCCATGTTGAGTTAATTTCAGAGTTTCTTCAATGCCAGAGTTTATTCACACTTATGAATACTGTCAGCTGGGTACAGACTGGAGTCATTGGCCACCCACGGAGGAAGCTTAATGACCAGTGACTGCCTCAACTGTCAGTCCCTTTTTATAGCAATTGAAACAAAACAAAAAAAAAAGAAAAGTGGGGGGGCCCTTCACCAAGACCCACAGAGAAGCGGCAGTGCCAGGAGGGAGGAAGCCGGGACCTCCTGTTAGAGGACAATCCAAATGGGCAGCTCTCATGTTCCTTTCAAAGGACAGTTAGTGGACTGAACCTTACAATGAGCTTTATTACCACTGAAGCCTCTTGCAGAAGGTCTCTGTATGCACAACCCACAAGGCCAGAGTCCGACTGGGATCAGCAGGGTGCTGCACCCCACCACACGGAGCATGCACCCCTGTTCAGGGAGGGAAGGGCAAGCTGTCCTTCACAGCACAAGACTTCCTGACACAGCTCACTGACTGAATCCTATTGTCAGGGGACACACACACGAACATGGAAGGATTTAGCTGATTTCAGATGAAAAGCACTGGATTTCAGTTCAATCTCCTGACGATGAAGACAGAAATATACGAAAACAAACTGCTGGTAGTTCAAATTCCTGACATTCCAAAACACTTCAATTAAACATTTCTATTCTTTCCAAGAACAGTACACACAATTTCTCATTCCTGCTATTGGGAAAACCACCAGTGACATAAAGTCCACCCTGGCGGAACTCGGTGCACCCTGGGCCCATCCGGCAGCCGCTCCCATGGTCACAGAGAGAGCTGCGCTGAGCAAATCCTATCACGGTAACATTCCTATTATAATGAAGGGCTTTCACAATACACAGTGAAAACTGAAAGGGAACACATCAAGAAGGAAAAAACATTATCTGTCCTTCTAAACATTTCCAATGAGAACCTTACACAGAGCTTATGTCAAGCAGAAATCACGGCAGCACAAACTTCGAGGCGCTACATCTCAAACTCTTCCTTTACCAAAAGGCACAGAATCCACAGCAGCACAGGATAACAGTACGACAAAATGAAAAGGAAAAAATATCTCTCTCCCAGACCCCAGAAAAATCAAATTATAAAACTAGGCCAATAATCTTGAAACCTATACAGTTACATCTTGCCTTAAGAAAACCCAACATATTGGATGCCTGGGCGGCTCAGTCGTTAAGCAGCTGCCTTCAGCTCAGGTCATGGTCCCAAAGTCCTGGGATCGAGCCCCACATCGGGTTCCCTGATCTACGGGGAGCCTGCTTCTCCCTCTGCCTCTGCTCACCCCCCTGCTTGTGCTCTCTTCTTTCAAATAAATCTTTAAAAAAAAAAAAAAAAGAAAAGAACAAGAAAACCCAACACACAGAAATTCAAAATAACTGGACAACTAAGTGAATTACATTATAAAACATCAGATTCTCACATAACTTTACTTAAGAATAATATGTGATGAGTTCCTATAGATGAAAATATGCCCTAAGATAGTAGTTTTGCATAGTGTGTCCCACATCATGTTAAAGTGAAATACGTGCTCATGTATTTTTAAGAAACACTGCCTCTGCTTAAACAACGATCCACCAAAAGAACACTCCACCTACAACTCTTCAGGTGACACCAACAAGTAATGAACAGAAAAGCTCTCGTCGGAGCTGTGCTTTTCATGTTCAGAAAAGAAACGGGTTAAAAGAACTCAAGAAAATCAACCTGGGAAACCAAGAGTTACCTCCCAGACTAGGAGACAGCTCCGAGAGAACAGTGTGACTTATTTCCTATGGTGGTGAGCACTGCTGGATGCCAGAGAGGCGGCCATGGGTCCGTGACGGCAGCCGTGGCCAGTGGGAAGGGACAGGTGCAGCAGGGGCATCTGTCAGAGGGACCAAAGGTTTGAGGGGAGGCAGGAGAGCCTAGTGTGTCTGAGAAGCCACACTCAGAACATCACAGGTGAGTGATTAAACTGAACACACAGTCAAAATCAGCCGCTCCTGTGCGCTTAGTCGGGACTTAGGCTCCTGTGTTCTAAAAAAAGCATGCCCTTGGGAGGGCACATGCTGACATCACTTGCACAGGTACCATATTGCGTTGGATTTATTTATCCTATGGGCTCAAACCTAAACAGCCCCCGCCAGAGACAAGAAAGCAACAGTTACTGACTAAGAAGAGGCTCACCTAAACACCCTATCCGTGTCTCACCCCCTGCTTTTCCGAACGGCAGTGATTTGCAGAGGCTTACAGCAATCAGAACGCAGGAAGGTTGTTTAGTAGGGATCACACAGGCTGCAGCCCCACCTGCTGACCATGCAGTGTGGGGTCTCACCAGGCAGGGGCCTCTCCACACTGTGGGAGCAGAGGCTCCCACCTGCATACGGTCATGATGAGGGAACAGAGGACAGACTCGGGCTACAGCCACGGCAAACAAGCCCCAGCCGGGCCCTGCCAATTCCCAAAGGCTTAAAAAAAAGGTAAAACCTCCCCTTCTCTGAACCTTACCAGGGGAAATCAGCGCCAAAGGGAGAACACTTCCTTATCTTTGTAACTACACGTCAACGAACATACTCGTTCATCCTAATTCGGTTAAGAGAAAACGCACATGGTCTGAGTAAGAGTGGGGCTTGTATACATCTTCTGTGTTTGCTCAAAAGCCCACGTGTCCTCAGCTACAGTGAACGGAAGCATCAACTTCTATCTTGGGGGATGCGGTTGCAAGAGGCCCAGGGGCAGACACAGGTCCATGCCTGCTCTATGAACTCCTGATCCTGTGAGAATAACAAGCCTTCATAATCAATTATGTTCCTCATAATTATACCTCTTCAAAAACAGCCATTATTTCATATATCCACCAGCTGCAACACGACACCCCCAATCAGACATACGAAACATGACACCACCACCTGCCCTACTCCCTTCAATTTCACTTATGCTTGAAACTCTTCAAAATAAAACACCGGGGAGAAGAGAAGCGCAGGCTCAGCGTAGGGCTGTGTGTGCAGGGGGCCCAGCTCACTTTGCACTCCAGTGACAGCACAGGGCTCCTCCTGTCCTCCAGGCCCAAAGCAACCTCACCCCAAATACAGATGACGGGCAGCTGCTCCTGGCACCCCCGGCCCCACCGCAGCCCCCTCCGCATCATCCCGGCGAGGCTGACTGGAAGGCATTCACTCCATGGCCAAGAGCAGAGCCCACGGGACCGGAACCTGTGAAAGCAGGGGCATGGCAAGAGCCGCCCTGCGCACGGGCAGCAACACTGCCCTTCATCAACCACAGAGAACTAGCCATCTTCTGTTTCGGGGCTATGGTTACTCTAGCTGGTAGCAGAAAATCATGATTCAATCACCATGGAAGCTCTCAGAACACACCGAGATTTCAACCACCAACACTGCAGCACACCTCAGATGCAAGACACCACTTCTTTTCCAATCTCAAGCTTCTTAAAAAGTTCTGTCCCAGTTTCCTTGCGAACATTTCATTAATCCTAAACATTAAATCTTAGTATTCTAACATTAACACATAAAACAGACTCATTTACTGCATCATATGAAAGAACGAAGAAAATTCGTATTTTCAAGCAGCCAAATAAGCAAGTATTCATTCATTAAGAAGTGTTTACTGAGCATGCGGGAGCTTTTCTGGACATGCAGAAACTCAAGCAGGACACACACGGCCAAGGAGAAACAGGCACAGTCCGGTCCTGAGGGGCAGCGTGCAGGGACAATGGTGGCATGGGAACAGGTGACAAGACACAGTCAGGAGGTAGGACTCGTGGAATGGAGAGGGCACAGGGGGGACCTGGGGACATCTGTCGGACGAGTAACCGGACAGAGGTTCATTTAATTTGTCAGGAATGGTCAGACCAGGAGAAAAGTTTTTGGAAGGAAGGAAGAGCTCTGTTAAGACACGGTTATGCCTGAGCCGCCCAAGAGATGGCCAAGCAGAGGGAGGCACTACAAGATGAGGGCCAGGGTGTGTGCATGTGTGAGAGAGAGTGTGTGTGAGTGTGTGTGAGAGTGTGAGAGTGTGATGGTGTGTGCATGTGCACGTGTGAGCCTGAGTGTTGTGTGAGAGTGAGATAGGGTGAGTGTGTGATTGTGTGCGTGTGTGATAGTCTGAGGGTATGCGTGTATGATAGTGTTTGTGCATGTGAGAGACTGTGTGTGTGCATGTGAGTGTGAGCACGTGTGCATTTGTGTGTGCGTCTGGGTGTGTGTGTGTGCGCATGCACACACGTATGTCTCTTCTCCAGCTCTGGCTGGGCCCTCTCAGCAGAGGACATGAGTGCCACCAACCCTAGAGTATTTCCTGATCTCCCCTACTGCCCCATTCTACCCCCATCCAATTCCTTGTGGGAACTTCAGTGACTCCGTCTTCTAAGTTCTTGCAAATATACAAATGGAGCTAAACGTTTAGGAAAAGAACAGCCATTTTGGAAGACAGTGGAGCTGGAAATTAAGGTAAGAATTAAGTTTTAATATCCACCCGCAAAACCTTTTTCACGAATAGTTAAAGAAAGATCTCTAAATGACTGTGACTCACTCCGTATGGCCCTGGAAGACATTCACGGAGTGGATGGAAGGGTCCCTGAAATCCCAAAGACGGAAAGTCGTGTCCCGGGAGGAGGTCACCACAAGCCGCTGGGTGGGGTGTGTGCAACAGTGCGTTAACTCCTGGTCATGCCCTACAACCAAAGACGACAAAAATGCAAGATCATCCACCTGCAGGTACAGTTAGAGTGATGTTTTCTTAAGAACACAAGAATCAAAAAAGTCTTTATGGTCTCTACTGCTAATTTTGTAAAAGTGAATAGAGGTAGGAAAAAGTAAGAAATCACTTAAAAATAGCATGTGAGCTCACGGTGGGATTGGTTTTCCCTCAGGAACTGGAAGTCCTTTCATTCATGCATTTAAAGGGATCAGGAAAAGGAGTGTGAGTGTAACCCACTTCCTGATCCTGACAGTTAGAAGGTCTGGCCAATCTCTTCAGCAGGCTAAGTGTGTGAACAGATTAAGTCTTAATTCTTCACTTCCAGAATAACTTCTAATAATATGATATGTGGAGCCCTTAGTAAAATACAATCTTTAACACTCAATGAGGAAATTCACTTACTGACAAATTTGCAAAAACATCTGAGGTGGGCATAATTCTAAGATGTCCCGGTGACCCCCATCCCTGGTATACACACCCTGGATGATACCTTCCCTTGAGTTTG
Source organism: Mirounga leonina (assembly GCF_011800145.1). Taxonomy (NCBI): domain Eukaryota; kingdom Metazoa; phylum Chordata; class Mammalia; order Carnivora; family Phocidae; genus Mirounga; species Mirounga leonina. Next base: position 20,127,838 of record NW_023270453.1, read on the forward strand.
GGCAGAACCTGTAAATGTGACGAGATATCACTCCGGTAAGCTCGGTACATTAAAAGGCAAAACAGATTTTGCAGATGTAACTAAGACCTCCAAATCAGGTGGCTTTAACTTAATCAAAAGAAACTGTCCTGGGTGGCCTGACCTAATCAGGTGAGCCCTTTAGAAGAGATGTTCTCCAGGAAGCTGGAGAGACAGCAAACACCTATGTGGGGAAACACCTCTGGAGGGGGCCACGAGGGACCTGAGGTCACCCTCTGGATGCTAAGAGCAGTCCCCAGCTGACAGGCAGCAAGAAAATAAGGACTTCAGCCATATGGGGACCTCAGCCATGGGCCACAACAAAATGAATCCTTCCAATAATGGTTAAGTAGGAAGACAGACTCTAACCCTCAGATGAAATCATAGCCCCAGGCAGCAAACACCACTTCACCCACAAGGGCCAGCGAGCATATGCCCAGAACTCCTGACCTAGGGAAACCATGAAGTTATAAATTCTTGTTATCTTAAGACACTAATTTTCTGGAAATTTGCTACAAAGCAATAGGGAGCTAACAGACCAACTATATTTCAAATATCTAGATATAACGTGCTACAATTCAATCCCCTAAAGACAGGATAAATTTAGCTAACAAACAGTTCTATAATTCAGAAAGAATCCTTGAAAAATCACAACCTGAGTACCATGAGAACTGGACAAGAAGTAATTTGCAAGGTAAGATATAAACACATGCACATCAATCAAAAAAACACAACTGGAAAACGCAAACGTTTAAAGTACCTGTCAGAGAGTGAACAAGTTCTGCCGTCTCCACGTCGAACAGATTTGCCGTTCTGTCCCAGGATGCCGTCACCGCCTGCTTCCCCCCAACCAGCCAGTCAGCGGCTATGACCACTCCCTGGTGGCTCTTAAGAGATGTCAGTGGCACCCGGATGGTAGGACAGTCACTGGACACGTCCGCGTCTACATCAGGCTCATCTTTATCAGAACACTCTACTTCGTCTTCGCCACAGGTCTGCTGCTGATGGTGAGAGCAGAGAAGAAATTCCCTGGGAATCTTGCGTCTTTTCTGACACGGCTACACAATCAGACTGTTGTCATTTGTCTTTCTAGTACTCGATCCTCATTATGATCACTACCAGCACAATATCTGGTATTTAACTGGAGCTCACTATTTATCAATTTTATGATTATCTACTTGGCTAAAAACCACGACCAAGTATAAGAAGAAAAAAAACTAAGGCCGCTATGACATCAAATGAGCTACAGTCCACTTCCACTAACCAAAAAATGGCAAATAAAATGATTTTAAGTTTTCACCATGTATTAGTAGAAATGTAATAAAATGTAATTGAAAGTCAGTAATTTATCACAATAAGAAAAGAAACATTTCAATTCTCAGGAGCTACTTAGAATTCTGTTGCTATAGGAATAGATAACAAGAGTTCACCTATTTTCCTATAATATCAATGAGATCTTTTGTCAAAAGCTAAAATGAAAGCATAAAAGGCTTCGGCTCTTTAAAAAAATGTTTATCTATTCATTCAACGAATTTTATCCGGCCCTTACACACTGCCAGGCCACACGCCGGTCTCACAGCAGAGGAGAGAGAGAACCACTGTCTGACACAGACATCCAGAACAACGGACAGGCCGGTGAGGACGGCGCTGGAGCCAGGGACCAGCAACGTCCTCGCGTCACAGAGCTTACATGCTAGCAAGGAAGACAGACCACACACGGGCATGCATGCACACATACGCCCACACACTAGTATGGAAATATATATCATTAATCACACACACTAGTGTTAAGAGTACTGGGAACTATTCCCACATACACACACACAGTATAGAGATACAGGTCACATGTAAATATCATATAGGAACATAGGTCACGTGTATGTACACACAGTATAAGGACATATGTCACACATACACACAATAGGGGGGTACAGGCCACACATACACACAGGCAGTATAAAGATATGTCACACGTACACACACAAAGTCAGGCAATAATAAGCATTAGTAAGAAAAATAAAGCAGATGAAGGGATGGACAGTCATAAAAGCTGCTATTTTATACAAAATTATCTGGAAAAGACTCTGCTAAAGTAACATTTGAGGTGGGACATGAAGAAAACAAGGGAGTAAGGCACGCAAACATTTAGGGGAACAGCATTCCCAGATGAGGGAATAGCAGGTGCAAAAGCCCCAAGACGGGAGCAGACTGAGCTATATACAAACAACAAGGTCATGGCGGCAGAGAGGGGAGAGGTGAAATGACAGGTGCACAGCTCACATGGGGTCGGATGTGACCCCGCCAACAAGACTCAAGAGAAAGAAAGTGGGAGAAACACAGACGTTGACAGAGGATCAGAGCATCAAATGTAAACAAGAAGGAGTCCAAGGGCTGACTGAGCTGGGCAGCGTGGAGGGGATGCCGATGAGCACGGCCCCAAGCAGCAGGGACACACAGCTGAGCCATCAGGAGATGCTCAAGAGCATGAAGGGTCCAAGGTCTGTGTAGGAAAACTGAGGGTAAGGATGGATGCCGCTGCGCCAGGTCTGAGTACTGCCTGCAAGGATCTGGACAAAAGGCAGGCAGGGAGGTGGAAATCCTTGAGGAGCGTGGCAGTGGCCAACTGAGGCAGCATGCTGGGAGTGCACAGCTCGGGCGCTCACAGGTCAAGTGCAGGGAGCCGAGGAAAAGTCTGGTGGAACCACAGGTGGCATTTCTCCAGGGAGACAGGGACTCACAATCTCACAGTAAAGTCAGACATACGTAATTATGCAGAGTTACCGATTTCAAAGCGTGGTAAAGACTACGAAGCAAAGTGCAGGGCACTCTGAGTCAGGCGGGTGGTCTGCGCAGAGCAGCATCAGTAGGGTGGAGAGCGTGAGGGGATGAGGAGAGCACACCCAGGAAAAAGGCCGAACGGACCCGTGGAGAGGGAGGTACAACAAGAGCGTCCAGTCAGAACGGGAGTCGGGCAGAGTCACAAACTAAGGCTAGGGACTGGCAAAGGGCTCGCCAAGGTGACAAGTGCAACTCCACAAAGACCACTCCTGACATCGTACAGACAGAATACAATGTGAGCAGCCAGGCCTGAGACAGGGAGACTAGTTAGTTAGGGTTGGGCACTAGACATGAAGACAGCTCGGGGTTAACACAGCACCCGCCCCTCAGCATGAAGACAGGTCCCAGAAGTGTACTGTGCTCAAGGTGAAAGGACCCTGATTGGTAACCGCATCCAGACAGGAGGAGCAACAGGGTCACTACAAATCCCGCATGGGGATGCCCCAACTCGGGTCTTTCCTCCAGGCAACACCAGCCCCTGGGCCACAAGGCTTCTCAGCTCCCACGGCCGCTTCTGAGGAGCTCCCCAACCTCACTGCCCCCAGCAGGCAGGGGTGGTCTGGACAGTGCCTCGGGCAGGTGCAGAAGAGGGGTGCTGGGTGGGGCCATGGCTCAACAGACATCTCTGGGTAGGTGTTACAGAAGGGGCATCCCAGGGACAGAGAGAAGTGCATCCAAGAATCATATAAGAATCAGAAGCAGTAAGATGTCACAGATTAGTGGAAACGGTGGAAGAGGAAGACAGGAAGGGAAAGAAGAGACACGTCGAAGATAATCCCAAATGTCCTGAGAGTTTTGTTCAGTTACCCAGACCTGCAGCAGTGCACCTACTGGGCTCTTCCCCAAGTATTTGGAAGGAAAAGTGACAAGTAAGCATGAACGCAGGGATGTCCTCAGCGCAGGTCCAGGGGAGAGACCTCGGGTCTCAGAAGAGTGGCCTGGAGCTCCCACTTTAGAAAGGTCTAGCTATCAGGACCTTTTAATTTGGACCAGCGAGTTTCACTTGGCATCCACCACATTGATAAAGAAATATTTGGGTGGTGTAGTGGAAACAGTTCTAGATTACCTGTTAAGTCATCATGTGACACCAGTTGTGTGATGTTGACTAACTAATTTAACCTAGTGAGTGGCTTAATTTTCCTCTTTGGAAAGTGAAAATTGAAGCGAGTTACCTAAGCAGCTTTCAGGGGCCCTTCCTGCCTGGGAGCCCCGATTTCAGTGAGTGAGTGCAGAAAGGTGACAGAACCTTTACAGAAGTCATTTTTCCAAACTACACAAGGAACTAAAAGATATCTTAAAATGCAAATGTGCTAAATCCTATTCACGAATAATAATAAATAAGATCTTTTAACACTAACGTGACAAAAAGCAGGGGATGGAGGCTGAGAACTGCTCGTGTGCTTAGTTAGTGTCTTAGGGACCATGTGTTTAAACTGAACCGCCTTCACCGTCAGCAGCACTGGAACTGAACGTCCAAGCACTGCCAAGTCCACACCAAGTATCTCCTGAGCACCAGCAGCCCTGGAACTGAGGAAGCCCTGACTCACTTATGATGAGTCATAAGGTAATGATGACTTAACAGGTAATCTAGAACTGTTTCCACTACACCACCCAAATATTTCTTTATCAATGTGGTGGATGCCAAGTGAAACTCACTGGTCCAAATTAAAAAGAGAAAACATACAGGGCGCCTGGGTGGCTCAGTCGGCTAAGCGTCTGCCTTCGGCTCAGGTCATGATCCTGGAGTCCCGGGATCGAGCCCCATGTCGGACTCTGCACTCAGCAGGGAGTCTGCCTCTCCCCCCCTGCTCTCAGGCTCGCTCTCTCCCTCTCTCTCAAACACAAAATCTTTTTAAGAAAAGAAGAGAAAACATCTAAGAGCTGTACTGCTGAAAATAAACAAAATCTTAGCAGATGAGAGTTTGTTCTCACATGCGGGAGAACTGTTAAGAAAACCTGAGCCAAGACCAGTGAGCAAAAGCTTATGATGACTAGCAGCTCGGTTTGTGCTGGGTGGGGCTAGAGAGGGCAGGCCGCGCCGACCCCTCTGACCCCTCTGACCCCTCCGACCCCTCCGACCCCTCCGTGGCCGGGCTGCTGGGGCGGCTCTGGTCACTGATGGACACAGGCTTAGCTCCATTCGGAAGGCGCTCTCCCGGATCACCCCCAAAGCCTGAGGCAGCCCAAGGCAAGCAAAATCATAAAGAAGAAAAGAAAGTTGATTTAATACTGTAAATAATCCGTTCAGTTTTTATAACATAAGTACTGGACACATACCTGTCTTCCTCTGCCAAAACTGGCATGTTTCTTATTTTGTTTGAAAACAAATCCATACAAGGTTAACGCCTTCTCTGAACTTTCTGAGCGTGAACCCTCGCCTCCCCTCTGCCCTGTCCTCTGTCAGCACTATTTCCTGAGTGAATTCCCACAGTAGGTGACAGTCTGGTTATTCCACAAGGGAAAAACATGTTAAGATAAAAGACACAACGAGCTCAATTAAAAATGAACTATTCAGGGGCACCTGGGTGGCTCGGTCGGTTAAGCGTCTGCCTTTGGCTCAGGTCATGATCTCAGGGTCCTGGGATGGAGCCCCGTTGTGGGGGGGAGGGTGCCTGCTGAGCAGGGAGTCTGCTTCTCCCTCTCCCTCTGACCCTCCCCCCTGCTCTTGCACGCACTCTCTGACAAATGAATAAACTCTTTAAAAAAAGAAAGAACTGTTCAGGTCTCTTCACTAAAGAAAACTCTTACTCATCACTGGAATGTATTAATTACTTAATACATCTTCAAAAAGAACGATGTTTAAGCTGCTTTAAAAAAAAGAAATAGGGGCACCTGGATGGCTCAGTCAGTTGAGCGTCCAACTCCTGATTTCTACTCAGGTCCTGATCTCAGGGTCGTGGGATCGAGTCCCACATCAGGGTCCCTGCTCAGGGAGGAATCTGCTTGAGATACTCTCTCTCTCCCCACTCGTGCTCTCTTTCTGTCTCTCTCAAATAAATCAACCTTTTAAAATAATTAGAACAAAATAAAAAAAGCAACCACGGAACGTTCAAAGGTGGAAGCACCCCAAGCGCAGGGTGACTACCGTCCTCCCGACAGCTACAGCCAGAGCGCACACCATGCTCCAGCGTGCCCACCCCGCATGCGCAGCACAGGGACAGGCTAACCATTCGTGAACCCCAGACGGCAGAACACTGCCCTGCAGAGGAAGCTAGGGAGGCGGTCTCTGCGCGATGATAAACACAGGGTGCTGGGCTAGGGGAACCGCTGCATCTGACAGGACAAAGGTCTTCAAAGGCTCTGTGGTTTAAACCCACCCATCATTCCTCTCCATACGCAACTTCCCGTTACCTGCGTTAAAACTTCACCCACGTGATAATGACATACACTGTTTACCTTACATGAAAGATATGTTGTCTAAAATACACGAAATATTTAGAAATAGGACGGAATCGAACAATTTTTAAACATTAATGGCCAATGGAAAGGGGGGTGAGAACAAACAACACACACACAAAGGAAGGCACTGTCTTGGTCTGTTTGGGCTGCCAGAACAAAACACCAAGACTGGGTGGCCACAATCAAGGTGTGGCCTTCCTGGCTTGTCATGACGTACCCCCATGGCCTCTCCTGGGCACACGCAGGGAGAGGAAACACCAATCCTCTGGGATCAGGCCCCAGCCTCAGGACCTTATTACTTCCATAGAGGCCCACCTCCAAATACAGTCACACTGGGAGGTGAGGGCTTCAAACTATGGGATGGGGGGGGTAAGGGGAGGGGCCACATACATCCAGGCTGTAAGACATTATAAATTTATCCTAAACTGTGCAAATGTCCAGAACCCTACCAACATACCCCATGTCGCGCTTTCAGGGTAAGTAAAGGTGCTGCTTACAATAGTGTCGGCAATGGGCTGGGGTGTCGGCAGCTGAACGGCGTAACTCCAAATGTGGGCAGTCTGATCTCCAGAAGCTGAGGACAGAAATTAGGGCACAATTACCCGAAGTGCACACCATGTGTAAAATGTGCTTTCTGCTAGGCTCTGTAACTCAGTGATCCTGAGCTACATCTGAGACTGCATGATGCTACCGACAACGGGCGAAACGTATAAAATTAAGACACTGGTTAAAAACATCCCCCTTCATTTTAGGGTAAAAGGTTGTGAAGAAATTTACAAACAGATTTTATTCTCCATCTATCTAACCTAAGTAAACTGGAACCCAACTACACTTCAGCTCATGACCACAGTAGTTTCGAGGTGTTTTAGAAAAGCAAGTCTCATGCAAATGTGTGCTCTCCTCCACTCCACACTGATGGGCTCAAAACCTGCCAGGCCCCCGTTGAGTACTGAGACCTTACTTTCACGAGCCAAGTGTGCAAAGTGCTGCTCAGACTGGGGACCGGAAAGAGAAAGGACAGTGAAGGGCACACACAGGCCCACAGACGTGCCAGACAGAGGACCTGCCTGAATCCCACTTCTCTCTGTGGCTGCAGAAGTTCCCCAAAGCAGCCACATGTGGATTGTGGCATATTTCTTGTGGTGTCAAGCGAGCTCACTGCCTGACGTGCGAGCTCGCTTAGCATCGGTGCCCCTCTCCAGCCCACTACATGCTCTGCTTCAGCTTCCATCAGGCCTAGTGAGAATGTCTTAATTTCCTCCCCGCCCCACCTCTGGTTGTCACTGGTCTCCCTCCACCCTCCCTCTTCACAGTCACACACCAAACCATTTCACAAGGTGGAAAGTTCTCCAATTGTTTATTCAGGCATCAACTAGCTACTGTGGTCAAGGCCTGTTCACACAGAGGGCTCTCAAATTGACTTTCCTACCATACTCTGCTCACATGGAAAAGCACCTGATTAACCCCACTTTCATCCTCTACCCCAGGGTAGCAAAATCTGGCCCATAGGCCAAAGCCAGGCAACAACCCACTGTTAGAAGAAGGCTTACTGCCCACACCCATGGCCGCTCACCTGGGCACCCCCTCTGCTGCTTTCACACTAACACAGAGCTAAGAAGTTGTGACACGGACGTGGGGCCCTCAAAGATGAGAACATTTACTTCTGCTCCTTTACAAGAAAACTCACTGACCTCCACTCACCAAACATTTATCCTTCAAGATTACTGTCAGTGTCCCCAAAAATCAGGTGTCAGACGATTTTACAGGAAGACTCCTCAGTCCAACATAAAATTATGGCAAACCCATGCTACCAGGGCCCAGGAGCGCTCCCCAGAAAGAAGTAAAAACACTGGCCCCGCAGAGCACCATGACCTGGGGCTATTTCCGCGTCTCTGCTTCAGGTGCATGCAGGATTAGGAACTTGGCAGCAGTGACAGGGCTGGAGAAAAGCAAGGTCAGTCTTCTGAGAAATACCACAGTGTGAGCGGGAAGGCCGGTGACCACCACGTGCTCCATAAGGCGACCTCACGGTGGGTCACCTGCAATCTCACACGAGAGTCAAGCTCATCTAATTCATAATCCACTATGGTTTAAAAAGGTTCTATTTGATGTGTTTTTCCTTCTCCATTCCTCGAGTATTGCATAAAATGGCTACAAACTTTCATATGAGGCATGGACGAGAAAGGGATGACTACAGCTATTTCAAGATTATCAATAATTTTGTTCAATAAAGAAAAAAATCAACATACCAGTAAGAGCCAACTGCTCTGATGGATGAAACTTTATAGAATTTACTGCAAAATAAAAATATTACAAAAACAGGTTTAAAATAAAAACATATCAACAATATTTATCAAAGCTACAGCACAAACTACAAGGTAACTTTAAAAGTTAAAAGAACTATAATAGTTCAATATTAGATCCTCCCATATAATTAAGCTATGAATAAACATATAAGAGACTAGAGATACATGAAAACACAATTATCAACTATCACAGTGCCAAAGTATAGGACACACAGAAAAAGAATATAAATAATCTACTTCTTTTTATACATAAGCCACCTAGAGTTAAAAATAAGTCGGGACGAAAACGAAAACACTTATGACAACAGATGGAGACAGAATATAGTAGGGACATGGCTGACTGCCCACCCCACCCCATCAGGCAAAAGGCCACCCTCCCTCCTGTCCCATTCCAGGAAACCCCAGGAACGGAGAAAGCAGGCCCCTGCCAGCTTGGGAAGAGTCAGGATAGTGTAGACAGTTTCCTTCTCCAATTGTGGCAATCTGCCCAAGTCTTCCAAGGTGGTGTTCCTTTGCCGGATGGAATGAGGGAGTAGGAGAGAAGTGCAGCCCTCCCCTCGTCCCAACAGTTTAGCGACAAGATGGCAGCTGGAGTGTGCAGAGACTGGAATCCGGTTGCTGGGACTTCCCTGCCTGCCACCTAGCTCTCCCAGGGAAAATGACAGGAGCAGCTCCCAGGCACCCCAACACAGAGCTGACCTGGGTCAGGGCACGTGGGGCAGCCAGCCCTCACACCCACACAGGGAAGACATGCACAGTGCACACAGAATACACAGGAAGTTTCAGCAAACTTCAGCAAGTGCCTTCAGGATGATTCTGTCAGCTATGCCACTGGAATTCTGTTTTTCTGAGGAACTGGAAAATGCTAGAAGATGCTTTCACTATAAACTCTAGACGACAGAAAATGTGGGAAGAACTCATGGAAAATTACCTCCTTAAAAACAGCAAACCATCAACAATGTCTACAATAAACATAACACTCCCAGTGTCAAGGAGCAACTGGTAAGACCAGCGGCCACTTTGCACCCTGATGTCTGTGTGACCCTGAGCACCTTCCTAGTGCTGCAGGGAGCAAAGACACCACGTTTCTACAGGCCCCGTGAGGTGTGTGTGAAAGAACGCACACTGAGTGCTCGGCCAAGAATCAGGCATACAGTGGGCGCTTAATGACTGTTCACAGCCACAGTGCTGGCTGTCAGCAGTGTTTGCACAGGTCTAATAAAGAGAAAACTGAGCACTGATCTTACCCAAGAGACAGTGCCACGAGTGCGGGCGGGACCGGAGGCGAGCTCAGGTGCCATGGGCAGAGGGCGGGCTGCAGCGACACATCCCCCTGCCAGAGTCAGCGCACTGTGGCAAATGCAGAAAAGGACGGCGAGCCCTGCGAGCACCCTAAAGACACGCAGCAGCTCCCAACATGCAGCTAACTCAACACACAGTGGCCACAGAGGGAGCAGAAAGGTAGAGGACACCTGAGACAAACGGTCTTCAGGACAAGCTTCGAAGACACCTCATCTATCATTTGTGTGCCTAACTTTAACACAAACGTGAAAGAGAACAAGACACGGGAGAAAGCACCATCTCCTGCACAGGAGGCCTGACTTGGGGGGCGCTCCAGCAGGGGCAGCGGCAACGCTCAGCATGGGACCCGTGAGGCAGAGGGGCCAATGCACAGGAGGGCACTTGGTCCAGGTGATGAGAGAGGAACGAGCCAGGACAGACACATGTCAAACTACCTGTGGTGAGTCACGCAGATGAGAAATCCCGGGGTGGGGCGGAGGGGGGTTAAATGGACCTTCACCATGTAATCAGAGCACCGCCTAGTGAGTAAAGCAAAAGCCAGGACACAAACACTACACAGATGGCGCCCCAGAGGACAGCACCCTCGGGAGAAGGGAAGGCCGGACACGCTAGCGCTCCGACTCCCGTCACCCGGCCTCACCACACCCAGGGCAGCGCCACACCCCACATGCTGGCCGCAGGATGTGGAAGGAACACGCACAGGGCAGCCCACGAAGAGCAGGGCATCAAAGTCGTCAGGTACGGGAGGCTCTGGGGAAGGGACGAGAGCCACAACAAAGGAACAGAGACGCGTGTCAAGTCTGGCCACAGGAGCGGACGGTCATCCCGTGGCCAAACCACAAGGGGTGGAGCTAGGGGATGAGTTTGGGATAGACACAGAAATCAGGCCAAATAAAAATAAGGCAATTGCAAGAAGGGCACATACATGAGCAGCTGTGAACAATACCCACGTCACCATAGTTAGATTTGAATAAGAATCGTGCTGTAGCCACTTGCAAGGACAAGAGTGGAGAGCAACCTATGTGGCAAGGGAGTGGGTCCTCATTGCCTCTGTAAGAATCACTTGTCTAAAACTCAAAACCTCAGAAATAATAAAATAGGCTATTTGGGAAAATGGAAGAAAAAAGCAGAATACGTAAAGCTGTTAAAAGGGGCTCCTCTTTTGAGGAAGTGAAATAGAGTACGAAGGGGAGGCAGGAGCCCGCGGTAACATTTTATACAGGCTGCTAACACCCTCTTAATTTTTAGGCAATGTGGACGTATTTCACTGTAACAATGTTCTTCAATGAATAAATGCGCGGTGGGGAAACAAAGGCTCAGCACACGTTCATTTGAGAACGTCTGCGAAGCCGTGAGCGCTGACCCCGCCCGCCCAGGCACCCCCTGTGGAGACAGAAGCTACACGTGGCAGGGAAGACGTGCATATGCGGAGGGGCGCGAGGAGGCAGCAGGGACCCCCGAGGGAATGAGACCCCGAGAGAGGGACGAATGTGGGTCGCAGCCCAGACAGGACAACAGACATGCCCCCACCAGGCAGAAGTCTGCAGGTGGGGCACACGTGGCCGCGGACACAGAAGGCAGGCTCCACCTGTGCGTGTCTACAAAGGGGAGGGCTGTGGCGGTGGCGGTGGCTGGTGAGGGGAGAGGGAGCCGGGAGGCGACCTGACAGACTGGAGTGGAGAGTAGGCCAGGAGGAAGGGACCACCAAGGGCGCCCAGAGGGAAGTGGGCGAGATGCGGTCAGAACACAAGGCACACAAGGCGTAGGCGCGGGGGCAGCTCGGGGCAGGGCAGAGCTGCTGCAACCGCCGTGCATTACCTGGAGGCAGGAAGCCCGGGGACAGACGGCAACCCTCCCTGGGCCCTACTACGTGCAAAGCAGCATGACCCTGAAAGGGAACCTCTGAAATGAATACACAGTCTTTGACAAAGGTACACATTTCAGTTCCAAATTTGCTGACATGTGGCTTTCTAGGCAACGGTAAAGGAAACAGAGACAATTCCTACTCGCATGCTGTTCCCCAACGAGGCTCCCACTGTGCAAGCAGCATCGCTCTGACCGCCCCTGAGTGCCCATGGGCCCGGCAGCCAGATCAGCACACCTCCCATCAGAAGACACCGCCCACCCTGTGTTGCTCACCTGACCCCACGTGGCCTGAGTACTTGACGAGGCACCTCCCTGTCTCTATACTCCACAGCAGAGCCGTGTGATCTGCAAGATCCAAAAAACAAGAGTAACTGACCCATCACCAATTTTATGGTCTTTTTAATAAAAGTGAGACGTTACATTATCACTAGTATCTCTGGCAACTCTGTACTACTCTGTAATTCAACTGACCAAAGACAATATTTCCAAGAAGACAGAAGTTGGTGACCTGAGGTCAGGGAAGTGGCAAATGGAAACCCAGGGACTTGGACCCTCAACGTGCTGTCACAAGGACTGCATCTCGCCCGTGTCGTGACAGCTCCATTGTTTTGTTGAATTAACACTTTCCAGAGCATCACACAGCACTGAAATGCAAATTCAAATCCAGTTACAAGTATCTGAGATACAAATATTCCTTTGGACCTTTCCTCTTACATAACAGGAAAATCCTTTCTTTCTTTCTTTCTAATTGTAATTTCCCAAACACGGTGGGGTGCTCATGTGCATAATTTCAAACAAGAAAGAGAACTTTCTTCACAGGTCTAACTGCTGCAACATTTTCCACTTCTACTTTGAAAAGTAGAACCTAGTAAGTAATTTCTCACAGGCTGGTAAAGTCATTTCCAACAAGTGAGCACCATTTTTAACTTTAGCAATTTTTATCTGAAAGAGTATTAGGTTATGCACCTTGGATAGCTTTCAAAAACTGTCTTTTCTTTAATGACAAAAAAGGGTTCTCGGATGCCTGCCCCAGGAGTCCCACAGGCAAACAGGGCCACCAGCAGTCCAGCTTTCCCCTAAACCCTAGAGCAACGGGCCCGCTTCAGAGACCACAAGGCCCCTCCCTCCGCTATACCTCAATTCAGGCAGATATGCACTCGACTGTGACTAACAAGAAAGCCAATCAAAAAAATACCTAGTCTGTGTAAACAGACACGCTACCTTATGCTGCCGTGAACAGTGATGGCTTACGCAGCTGCCTGACCCCAGAGCCAGCGTCCGCCCCCCCGACACCACGTCACAGCGGCAAGGCCTGTCGGGGCACAGCAGCACCAAGTGCTTTGGTGACAGTGATGCTTGGCCTCCGGTCCGCTACCGACACCGGCAGGGCCACCGCGCCTGGCAAGCAGAGGGGCTCACTGCAGACTCACCAGCAGACGCAGTGCCCAGCACCACAGGCTGTGTCCTAGCCACACTGACGTCCCAGATACCATCCCTGTGGCCAATGTATTCCTTCACGAGCTGGCACACGGCCCTCGACGTGGTGGTCTTGAAGCTGGAGACAATCTAAAACCATGACGGGAAGGAGTATTGTAGACAATTTACTGGCTGAATGTTTTTAGGTTAAAAAAGGCACAACAGAAAAAGAGGTCTTGAACAGCATGAGTCCCTGAGCAGGATATTTAAAGCATTAAGGGAACACAACATAAGGGCAAACAGCAGCATCCCTCCAGCCGGACGTCACAAAGTAAGAACGAAGGCCACCCTAAGGCCTCAGAAGACCCCCCCCAACCCCCTGCAAAGCACATGTGTCCTCCCATGGAGAGGAGAAGGGTCTGTTTACACGCTGCAAGTCTCTTCCACAAATCCAAGCCATCAGCCAAATTTCCAAATTCTTAAAAAAAAAAGAAAAAAAGAAAAAGAGCTACCAGGACATGAAAGTCAGGAGAGTATACCCACACCCTTAAAACCACTTTTATTATTGGGCAAACTTCATTTTTTTCCCATTTTTGGTAATTTACACCAACCACGTATTATCAGGAGGCAAAGAGCCCAAGGTGGGGAGGAATCCAAAGACGACACTTCTACCAGGTGAGGTTTGTCCAGCACTGTTTATTGAGTGCGTGCTTGGTGCCGGTGCTGCACTAGGAGACACACACAGAGCGCAGCAGGCCCCGGGCAGCTCACAGTCTGACGGAAACAGACAGGAGAACCACAGAGGTGTGCACGAGGGTGAGGCATCGTCCCGTACGATACACACAGCAAACAAATCCCACTTTCTCGTACAAGGAAAAACAGAAAAGTGCATGAGAAAGAAACTAATTAAACACAACTCTTCAGAGTTTGGTTTTTAAACTGTTCTCAGAACGACTTTTCAGCTTTTAAGCAAATCAGAATAATGGAGATTAATCAGAATAATGAAACTATAAAATCAAGTGAAAAAGAAAACTTGGTATTAAACAGCTATTTCAAACACTGATTTAGCAAAGCCCTGAAAATGAATCTAAGTTCATTCTTAGAATAAAGACATTACAACACAATCTACTGTTACATCAATTTGGGTGTGAACATTCAAACTGTCCTGACGCCGAGAACGACTAAAACATGTTTAACGAAGACAGGCTCTTTCGGAAGAAATATATCTGACTCGGTTTGAATTTTACAAAAGGACTTGCTCAAACACAAACCCATCATCTTTTCCCCTCTGAAAGCTCCTATCCCACCCAAACTAGCGAAACCGTCCCTCCATGACAAGGAAAAGTGCTTTGACTGGCCTAAGGTGCCAATCGGATGTTCAATAACGTAACACGTAGGACGGAATGGAGTTGGAGAACATGCAAAGCCTGCCCCACAGTACGTGTGAAGCCTCCTGCCATTTCTAACACAGATGTTGTCCGGAGACATGAGCTACTGAAGCCACGCTCCTCGCCAACCCCACCCAGACAGGAAGAACAGAAGGTCACTGCTCAAGACTCATGCCAACCCCGATTCCAGTGGGATTTTGCAAGTGGACAATATGCAATTTATGAATATTGTAACAAATCATTTCATGTGTTGCTTCCAATTGCCCACTACACTTTGAATACCTATTAACTCTTTGTTCTTAAAAATCCTGACTCCATCACGACAGCAAAGAGGCCCCACAAAAGACTCGATCTTGCAGAGTGAACATTCATGACAGAAAAGCAGAATGAAGTGACAAAGTGATGCTTACATCTATCAACCTAATTATCGTTTTAATTAAGATACAATCTAAAGTACTTCAACAAAATCAGAGAGGGGTTTTTCACAGTGAGAGATCGTCATCTTTATAAAAACAGGTGTGAACATTTTACAAGTTTCTCTACAGTGACTGCCAGTTAGACGGGCACGCCTCCAGCCCTGGACAGACATGAGCGATCGATCCTCAGGCCCCCAGGAAGGGAAGATCTCTTCTGGTCTGCTGAGCGCACGTGGGTGCACCAAGCACACTACTTGCTGTCAGGGCTGAGTGAGGAGGCAAGTAATGCTGCCTTCAAGCTCACTACCTCCTTGTTGAACACACACTTTGTGCTACCACCAAGAATACACACGCAGCACGGATCAGAATATACTCTGGTACCGGAGTCTTTCTTCAATTTTCAGCTAACATCTTACAACATTATTCTTTAATGCACACAATAAAGATCATTAATTACATGTTTCTTATACACAGAGATTAATTTGTGGATCTAAAATACATTTTTTTTAAGCAGAGTATTATAGCACATATCCTTCCCTTGGCCCAAATCTTGTTTTTCACTATTGCTAGTAAAGGACAAGTTTATACACTCTTTCATCTTCTACTTCAGAAAAGCTCTGAAGGTTTCCAAATTCTAAGACTGTACGTTGAATATGAACGCTGTACCCACCGGAATAAACAATATAAGTCAAGATAATAAAACAAGAAATCAGGTGAGGAAGAACATAATCTTACAATACATTTTGAAAAGAAGTTTAATGTTAATTTGTTTAAAAACTTAAAAACTAGTAAGTATAAGCTAGATAATACATAATAAAACATTTTTTAAATGAACCACTTATACTGTAGAGTTATCAAAGAAAACAGAAAAAAGGTAATCAATATTCATATTTTTTAATAACAAAGAAGTACTAAGAGTTTTCAAATAAGCAGAAGTAGTCGTAAGACTGAATCTGCTCTATTAATCATAGTTAATCTCGCTGTGGATGTCACACTCAGTAACTTCAAGCTCGATGGAACAAACTGGAAACATAGAAAGTTAACAAGAACTCTTTATGCCATCATAGCACACCACAAATGTCAGCTTTTCCCTCAAGTTTAGCAAAAGGGATGTCCATTTATTACAGTTAGATAATTAAGTTATCTTTTGTATATTCAAAATACTCCAAAGTAAAGATGTACACAAAATCATTTTAAAATATTACCTTACAGCAGTCCTCCCTCCCAGATAAACTTATTCCCAAATGATTAAATCCTTGCCACTTTAAGAAGGTCAGAACAAGATAATTTTTAAAAAAGCAAAATACAACTGTCCCTACGAGCCTTGGAGACAGACCTTCACTTCTGTACGATCCTTAGAAAATGAGAGAGAAGAGGCGGCTAAACAGGAAAACGTGCCTGTGGCCCAGAAGAGAATCTTCACTGCTTCTCACCAGTCCCGTGCTCCAAATTCAGAGCCTCTACATCAAGCCACAGAGCAATACAAACTGTCTCTTCCCTCAAAAAAGACAATCTATTTACTCACACAGAACATTGGACTCTCAGGAAGGACCCGGGCAGAGGAGCACCTAGGTGTCCAGAGGCTGTGGCCACTTAACATACCTACGATATTCCCTGCAAAAATCCAATTTCTCTAAACAGAATAAGTTCCTCTTTGTCTGTTACACATTTCTAACTGGAAAATATGCAGCTTCAGGTACACATCTGCACACCTCAAATACCACAGGAGTGGCCCGAGAGCCAGCGCCCGGCATACCTTGCTGGTGGAGGCCTTATAAGTGGTCTTCAGCTTCTGTGAAAGCTGGCTGGTGCTGTGGCTGGCTGCAGAGACAAAGAAGCAACAGTCAGGGATAGTCGTACAACCACAGGGTCACAAAATGTCAGAGTAGGGACAGACTGGGGACAGCAAACCCCATCTGTCATTCCACACAGGAAGACAGTGACCCGCGAGGGCCTGTCTACTCAGGCGTGGGGGCCAGAGCATGGTTACAACAGGAAGCCAAGCTTCCTGGCGCTTCTTCCTTTCCTCTACACCCATGCTGATTACATGCCCCGAGTCCTGCCTACTGCACAAAGCCCATCAATCCACATCCTTCATTAAAGTCCAAATTCCCCCCACACAGAATGTGCAGTGCACTCCTTTTATGAGTGTTCACCCTTACCTTTCGTTTTGAGCTGGCCCTTACTCAGTTCCGCCCCATCGATCGCTTGTCCTTCAGCAGCTAATCGTTCGTTAAGAGTCTCGATTTCCCTACGCACTGGGAATAAAAAAGTTTTTTTCAAAAAGGTAAGACATGCACTTCCAAAACCTGAGTACATAAAAACATTAATACAGAAGTACTGTCTCAACACAGACATGAATAATACTCTAAGAAACAAGATCACAGGGGCGCCTGGGTGGCTCAGTTGGTTAAGCCACTGCCTTCGGCTCAGGTCATGATCCTGGAGCCCCTGGATCGAGTCCCGCATCGGGCTCCCTGCTCGGCGGGGAGTCTGCTTCTCCCTCTGACCCTCCCCCTTCTCATGCTCTCTATCTCATTCTCTCTCTCAAATAAATAAATAAAATCTTTAAAAAAAAAAAAAAAGAAACAAGATCACAGTTCCTAGAGTTCTCACAAACCTCAAGACAGCTTTCAAAGAATACAAACTCCAGCCCTCTCATCGCACCAGGAAGACACTGTGCTGTCAGGGCACACAGGCAGAGCTCCGGGGCCTCAGTCGAGGTCATCTCCTTTGTACTTTCTTCTGTACACTTAAAAACATTTTTTCTGGGGCGCCTGGGTGGCTCAGTCGTTAAGCATCTGCCTTCAGCTCAGGTCATGGTCCCAGGGTCCTGGGATTGAGCCCCGCATCGGGCTCCCTGCCCCGCGGGGAGCCTGCTTCTCCCTCTCCCACTCCCCCTGCTTGTGTTCCCTCTCTCGCTGTGTCTCTCTCTGTCAAATAAATAAATACAATCTTTAAAAAAAAATAAAAAATAAAAACACTTTTTTCTGATACTGTCCAAAATTCAGTGAAATTTGTACAGTCTAGCTGAGAACACTGAAATTGGGGGAAAACACATACCATAACAAAATGTAACTACTGCTGTGTGGCAACACAGAGCCCCAGTCAAGGATGGTATCTACGAAGACGGACAATTCAGGGACTTATGAAACACGACTACAAGTACAGAACCACAGGGAAGGAAGAGGAAGGACGTGAGTCATCAAGAGAATCAGCAGACACACTCGTGCTGGTGCTCTTCTCTGGAACAGGCCTGCGGACCACAGGATGAGGAGCAACACCTGGGGAAGGGACTCGGCCAAGGACACGAGCCACTGCAGCAAGGCAGCAGGACCATGACCTGGCCACCCAGCCCCCCACACCAGGGCTGCACACCTGCAACCATGCCATGCCACCTGCCAGCACTGTGCACCCTCTACTCAGGCTCCCGTGAGACACAGGGGCTGCGTCAGGCGGTGGAGGCTGAGGGCAGAGGCTCTGAGCAGATCCACCTGAGCGCTTTAGACTGTTCCTCACAGACCGCAGGGAGCCATCCAAACCAGGCAGCAGGAGACTGTGTAAACTCCAAGTTCCTCTAGCATAGTCGTTTGTAATCCTATAGCTTTTCTTTTTCTTTTTTTTCAGTAGGCTCCAAATGGAGACCAACGCAGGGCTTGAATTCATGACCCTGAGCTGAGATCAAAAGTCGGACACTTAACCAACTGAGCCACCCAGGTGCCCCTGTACTTCTATTGTTTTTCTTGAACAAACTGCATGAATGCATAAAACATAAGGCCTTAGATCACAATAGAAACTCAATAGCACCTGGGTCATTACAACTGATACTTAAAAAAAAAAAAAAAAAAAAAACCTTAAGATCAGAAGCAGTACATGGTACCTAATTTTTACTTTATAAAAACTTGGAATAATTTCTCCCTCTGTAAAATTCCAAGGTGGACTTATAAGGAGAATCCAAAAATAAAACATTAAATTGTCCACTAGCAGAGTTTAAATGACATAGGATTACATTCTCTTCATTACTGATTCAACCACATCACTCAGTTCTAGAGTAAAAAATATTTTAGTATAATACATTATATGTTAATAAAGAAAAAATATTTTAATAATGGAAATGCTGTTTATTAGGATTCAATTTCTGAAATCACAGTTTATATAAAGCATGAAGACCACATAATAGTTACACTGGCATAATACAGATTTCAACACAAACCCTATAAAAATAACAAACACTGTAAAGTAATGGAGCAATGAATGGGTAAAGGACAGGTTTGTTTCCTGACATTTCAGAGGGAAGCATGAGTGCATGTGGCCTAAAGCTGACAAGCTAAAAGTAAAAGTGGACTAAGTTTACAAAAATAATCACAAGAATTAAAAGCAAAAAAATGCTTTCCTTTGCAGAATGGAATGTGTCAAAAGGTAAGGGTAATGGTAGTTATCTTTTTATACCGCTTTTTTTTTTTTAAAGTAATCTCTACACCAATGTGGGACTCAAACTCACCACTCCAATATCAAGAGCCAGATGCTCCACCAAATGAGCCAGCCAAGAGCCCCTATGCTGCTTGATTCTTTAAGCAAAGGAAGACATTCCTTCTAAAATAAATTTAAAAAGAGAAACTAAAGCTAAGCTAATTTAAATTTTTTTTTTATTTACCTTTAGTAAGTCAAACAGATAATACATTTTAGGAAATTCTCAAAATATAGTATATTTTAAAGAGAAACACGAATCAACATTTTCTCAATTTACAATATACTTTATGTAGGAATGGTTATAAGATGTATTTGTTTTTCATAAAATCACAATTTGAATGGGAGAGTGTAGTCAGCAGAGTACTATCCATCCCAAAAGTAACCTGTGAACATGTGGCCTCCATGGCAAAAGGGCCCTTGCAGATGTGACTAAGGTGAGGGATCTTCAATGGGGAGGTCACCCTGCATGACCTGATGACCCTTCCTTCCCTCACGTCCTTAGGAATGACTCAGGGATGTGCCAGAAGGACTCTACCCGCTGCTGACGGCTTTGGAGGTGGGAGTGGAAGGGCTTCAAGGTAAAGAGCGAGGCAGGCTCTAGATACCGGGAATGCCAACAGGAAGATGAGGACCTCCATCCTCACACTGCAGAGAACTGAAATCTGCCACAATGCAAACAAGCAGAAGACAGACTCCTCCCCCCTCACACCTCCAGAGGAGCACAGCCCTGCCGACACCTTGATTTGAGTCTGGTGACATAGCCAAACAGACTTCTGACTAGGGAGTTATAAGATAACAAATTCATGTTATTCTAAATCACTACACGTGATACACAAGTACAGAAAACAGACACAGTGGTGAATGTCTACCCAAAAATTTTATAGAAGTTTATGAAGACAGGACATACTCACATTCTAAGTTTTCAATATAAAGGTTTTCAAACTCTCTCTCTATTTGACCAAACAGTTCCAGAAGTGTACTGCGAACCGAGGAAGGCAGCTTAGAATCCTGGAAAAAGGAAGATTCTGTTTAAAATGAAAAAGAAACTCTTTTCCAAAGTTAATTATCACGTCTTAAATTCTTATTTCTTATACATAAAATGCTTAAAGAACTTAACTTCACATCTATACAGACTACAAACGTAATAACTACAATCCAATGATATAAATGGTCACCCAGCATAATACAGGATTCAAAACCAAGCATTTCTTCAAAATAACATCATTTTTCTTTAACAAGGGAGGGAATAAGCCTACCTTATTCAAAAACTTCCAAATCTGTAGAGAAGGAAGACAGTTCCCATAAATGAAGTTTCATTATACAGTCTCTAAATTCTACCATACGATATTATAAGTTACTTGGAATAAGCTGTATACTAATAGAGGTGCTTTCATAGAGTCCTCCCATCTATTGTGCTTCAAGCACAATACTGGATATTTCTTATAACTATACTTAATACCTACAAGACTATGAGGAGGGAAACACAAGAAATCTGACTTGCAGTAGCAAAACGTGTCAGCTAAACAAAAACCTTACTGCATTAAGTGCCCAGGAGCACCACGCTCTTCATGCCTGCCTCCCCACGTGTTCTGCACACCTGCAGCCCTGTCCAAACCTCATGGGAAGCCCATGAGCAGAAGCAACACCTCTGCTGAATTTTTATGTATAAAGGTGTGGGCGGTGTCCTCAGCACCACCTGTGCTCACCAGCACATACGTCCTGGCCACTGCTGGTAATGAGGAAACTGCAGAGTCCACACTACACTCTCATCTCCAGAGGGCACAGCCTATGGCCTACTTTGTGTACCTCCCGCACTTAGAGTATTTTCAAAGAGAATTCTTCACAGAGATTTCTAAAATAAGGTTTCAAGATTTAACTGCTGCCAATGTTACTTTCTAAGGGACACTTCAAATTTACATGCAGCACAAACTCTCTAATGTTTAATGAGCTGCAAATAAAAATATCCAGTTTATTAAACTTCTCAGATTAAGTTTTTTTTTTTTTTAAAGGTTTTATTTATTTGACAGAGAGAAACACAGTCAGAGAGGGAACACAAGCAGGGGGAGTGGGAGAGGGAGAAGCAGGCTCCCCATGGAGCAAGGAGCCCAATGCGGGGCTCGATCCCAGGACCCTGGGATCATGACCCGAGCCGAAGGCAGACACTTAACCATCTGAGCCACCCAGGCACCCCTTCTCAGATTAAGTTCTTAGGAAGACAAAAATTTTAGGCAAAATGATCTCTAATGACAAACAGCTCAGCAATATCTTTGAAATCACATAATGTTCAAGTAAATTTAATAAGCTAATTAAAACTATATATGAAGCCACATGTTCACAACTGAAATCTGGCAGAATGGGTAACACAGCCTCCCTCAACATCCCTCTAAAGTACCAATGAAAAATATGAAAAAAAAAAAAGAAAACTTGAAATAACAATGAAAAGTCAAATAAACCATCACAATGAACATTTACCACACTATCCACCTTGCCTCATGGCCTTTGCATATTCTCTTCCCTCTCTGTGCCACGTTCTTCCTGCACCCTCGTCCAGCCAGTCCCCCTCGCACGAAGCACTTGGTGAGAAACCTTTCTGCGTCCTATAACTAGGCCAAATCCCCTCTTACTGTAGCCATTCCTACTCACGTACACCCACAGTGTTTTCAGATCCTTATTATTCAGTAAATGAAGTATCACATTTACTTGAGCAATAAATGCAGAATGTCATTGTAACTGGAGACAAAACTGGGATGTCAGCAATAACCTCACTTGATAATCAGGAAGCGAAATGTGCAGTGAAACGAAACCTCTTCCACTACATGAGAGCGCTCCAGGCTGGGCTATGGTCTCGTCCCATTTCATAGACCCTGATGGAGCGGTGCTGAGCTCTGGGCACCCCCTCAGAAAACTCAGGACAGAAAAGCTAGTGATTCGGCAAAGCTTCTAAACGCATGTGCACTTTGCCACATCAGCACATCAGGGATGCAGGAGGCCAGTCCACACGTGGTGCACACACAGACTCAGCAGTACTCTGCAAGCACGGGCCTTGCATCCCCACGCTGAGCCCTGCACTTCCTAAATGCTGCACTCATGAATCTAAGATGTGTAAAACTACCACCACTGCTCGTTCACACTACCTTCTCGTGGCAGGACACTGCTCCCCAACAAATCACTGTAACCTTGTCTGGAAAGTGAATCCACGGTAACTGGCCACGTGGATTCTCACGTGTCCCTCCATGTCCACCTCCACCTACCATGCCACCTGCTTGCAACAAGCACCCCTGCTACTGTCTTCCTGCTGCTGAACCAGACAGAGCACCACACGCCAGCCATCCACAAAACGCCTCCTCAACAAGAAGGAACCGTCTAGAGAGCCCTGAAGACACGAAGACCAGGACCCAACGAGCAGCGTGGCAGCCAGGCTGTTCAGCCTGCAGGCCTCTGAATGACCTTCAGAATTTCATTACCCTGAAATGCAATTACATACTTGTCCTACATCACAATGGAGGAGGGGCATTCAGAAGGCCAAGCAAAGAACACATTTACCTCAAACGGGAGTTAACTCCAGAAGATGCTAGCAAAGGAGGGTGTGGGATTTTCACTAGAAATGTAAATAAATCTAATAAAAAAAAAAAGTATACTAGACTGTTTACCTGCACTATCCAATATGGTAGCCAGTAGTCACATGTAGCTATTTAAATTTAAACGTAAATTAATTAAAATGTTAAAAATTCCTTAGGCACATTAGCCACCCATGTGTCTCCGTGTAGGCGTTACATTTGATGGTTGTTTTAATCAGTTATTAAGGGAAGAGGGGCTAGTTTTGTTTTGTATTGGTAACCCACTCTTTTTCTCTACTTTGGAGACCTCCATATATTTGGCTATTTCTGGAACATTACAAACACAATCAGCACTAACTCACCTGTCCTTCTAACATTTCTCTTGGCAGACCCGTCCTCTCTTGCTCCGAGCTGTTAGTTCTTCGTATAGAAAGGCTGTGAGATTTGCGTTTCTGTTTTGCTTGGCGAGCAGTGGAGCAACTCCCGCTTTCTGTGGGCATTACTTCTAGAAGGTGATGTCCCAGTCGCTCCTGCAATAAGCTAAACAAAAGCAGGAAAAACAAGTACTTAATTTCTGATATGGCAAACCAAAATGAAGGAAAAATAGAAGACAATAATTACTTTTTTTTTTAAATGAGATGAATTTTTTTTAAGATTATTTATTTGACAGAGACAGCGAGAGAGGTAACACAAGCAGGGGGAGTGGGAGAGGGAGAAACAGGCTTCCTGCGGAGCAGGGAGCCTGACGCGGGGCTCGATCCCAGGACCCTGAGATCATGACCTGAGCCAAAGGCAGTCACTTAACAAACTGAGCCACCCAGGTGCCCCGACAATAATTACTTTCAATTCCAAACTTCATTCTTCACTCCGGCAATATTTACTATTTAATTTAGAAAGTAACAAATTAACCTTTTTTTAGATAAAGACCCCAGCCTTTGTCAAACAGGTAACTTTTTATCAAATTTGATTATCAAGTTTTTGAAGGGCTTAAAGAACAAGTCTCCCTTAACCAACTTTCCCCAACCTCAGCCTACTCCCCAGAGAACCAATTCTAATCACACGTTCTAGACCACATATCCTAGAGCAATGCTGTCCAAGAGAAATGCAATGCAAGCCACACATAACGGCAAATTTTCTAGTAGCCACATTTAAAAAAGTAAAAACAGGTGAAATCACTTTTAATGATTTATTTAGCCAACTGTGTCTAAAATACTATCACTTTAGGCAACATGAAAAACACGATCTGCCAAGCTATTCTCCAAAGCAGCTATAACCTCGTACATTCCCATTAGCGATGTAGGAGATTCTATTCTCCATAGGCTCATTTGGTATGTTCACTATGTTTTCATTTCAGTGGCTCTGACAGGTGTGCAGTATTGTGTCACGGTCTTCACACACACTTCCCTGGTGGCTGGTGATACTGTACATCTTTCCATGTACTTATCTGCGGTCTAAATACCCTTCTTAGGGAAATGTCTTCTCCCATCTTTTGCCCATCTTCTAATAGGACTTTGGGTTTTTACTGTTGAGATTTGAGAGTACTCCATATATCCTTCATGAGTTACGTGTCAGGTGTGCGGGTTACCAAGCTTCCCCCAGTCTTTTACCCTAACAGGGTTTTTCACAAAGCAAAACTTTTAAATTTTGATGAAATCCCACTGATCTTTCTCCAATGGATATTTTAGAGTCACATCTAAGAACTTTTTATCAATCCTAGCTCCTAAAAATTTTTTCTTCTTAAAATTTTAGTTTTATACATTATATTTAAATTTACGAGCTACTCTGGGTTGATATTTGTATTAAGGCATAAAGTTTAGGTCCAGGGGTATTTTTGTTTTGGGTTTTCTTGTTTCTTTCTTTGCTGAGGATATCCAATTATTCCAGCACCACATGTTGAAAACTATCCATCCTACATTGAGTTGAGAAAATTTGGCATCTTGGTCAAAAATCAATTGGCTATACTTAGGTGAGATTATTTCTTGGTTCTCTATTCTGTTCACCTGATCTATGTATCTCTCTCTCTACAAATAACACAGTATTTAAGTTTTATTTAAGTAATCTCTATACTCAACGTGGGACTCGAACTCATGACCCCAAGTTCAAGAGCCAGATGGTCTTCCAACTGAGCCAGCCACGCACCCCTGCCAATAACATGGTCTTGATTACTGTGCTGTCTTGAAATCATTAGTGATTCCTATCACTTAAATCTTTTTCAAAATTGTCTAAGCTATTCTAGTTCCTTTACCTAGCCATATAAATTTGGAATAATCTTTCCCATACCTACAAAAATAAAAATCTTCATGGAATTTTAACAGGAATTCTGTATAATCTGTTCCTCAATTTGGAGAGAAGTGGCACCTTTATCATGTTGAGCCTCCCAATCTATGAATACAGTATATGCCTCAGTTCATTTAGATCATCTTTTCTTCCCTCAGTTTTATAGATTTCCACAAAGAAGTCCTACGTATATCTTTTCGAATTTACACTGAAGTCTGTGCTTTTATTTTCTGAGTAATGTTAAATAACATTGTATTATTTCCATTTTGTGTTAATTGCTAGTATCCTACACTGTTGTTGAAGTCATTTATTAGTTCTAGGAGATTTTTTATAGATTCTTTGGCATTTTTTATGTAGACTATTATGTCATCTAAAAAAAAAAGAACAGGGGTGCCTGGGTGGCTCAGTCATTAAGTGTCTGCCTTTAGGTCAGGTCATGATCCCGGGGTCCTGGGATCAGGCCCCACATCGGGCTCCCTGCTCCGTGGGAAGCCTGCTTCTCCCTCTCCCACTCCCCCTGCTTGTGTTCCTGCTCTCACTGTGTCTCTCCCTGTCAAATAAATAAATAAATAAATTTTTTAAAAAAGAACAGTTTTATTTCTTCCTTTCTGATCTGTAGGCCTTTATTTCCTTTTCTTATTGATCTGGCTAGAAATTCCAGTACTATGCTGTAAACAGTGACAACATCCTTGTTTGATCTCAAGGTAAAAAAACTGTTTCTGACCATTAAGTATGACGCTAGCTATAGGTCAATTGCAGATTTTGTCTACTGAGATGAGAAGGCTCCCCCCTTCCTAAGTCTCACAAATGCGTTGTATTTTGTCATCTGTTTTTTCTGCATCACCTAATGGTATGGCTTTTCTTTAGCCTGTTAACAGATCAATTACACTGATGATTTTCAAATGCTAATCCAAATTTGCATGTACAGGTAAACCCCACTTGTTCCTAGTATACAAGTCAATCTCTGTTCTCTCATTTTGTTTTCTTTTTTCTGCCTTCCTGTGGGTTACTTGAACATTTTTTAGAATTTCATTTTGAAGATTTTATTTATTTGACAGAGAGACACAGTGAGAGAGGGAACACAAGCAGGGAGAGTGGGAGAGGGAGAAGCAGGCTTCCCGCTGAGCAGGAAGCCTGATGTGGGACTCGATCCCAGGACCCTGGGATCACGGTAGAATTTTCATTTTGATTTAAGGTATAGTTTCTGAGTTTACCTCTTTTGTATAACTTTCTTTAGTGATTGTTCTAGGTATTAAATTCTCACAACTATCACAGTCTGATTATCAACATTTTACCAGTTCACAGTAATGTGTAGAAACCTGACCTTCTTATCTCCTTACACTCTCCCACTTGTAACAGCCAAGTGAAATACTTCCTCTATATACACTGAGAACATCAAGAGCTATGCTTCAACCTTCAAACATGAGTATCTACCGAATTTACCAGTATGTTTCCTCTTTCCATTGTTTGTACTTCCTTCCTGGTGTTCCCAGATTGCTTTATGTCATTTCCGTTCCGTTGAAAGAAATTCCTCTATCTATTATCTTAGGATAGGTCTGCTGGTGACCGATCACGTGAAGGAGGTTTTCACTTGATACAGAATTGAGTTGACTGTTCTTTTCCTTCAGCACTTGAAAAATATGCCATTTCCTTATGGCCTCTGTGGTCGCTGATGAAAAATCCACTGTCAAATTGTTTTTCCACTAATGGTAAAGTGACATTTCTCTCTCACTGCTTTTTTGTCTTTAGTTCTCAGAAGTTTGACTACAATGTGTCTTAGCATGGATTTCTTTGAGTTTATCTTCTCCGGGTTTCATTAAGCTTCTTGATTCTGTAGGTTTATGGCTTGCCAGATTTAGGAAATATTCAGCCAGTATTTCTCCAAACACATTTTCAGCCCCACTGTCTTTCTCCTCTTTCTGGGATTATAACAAGAACAATAGGTCTCTTGTCAAAGTTCCACAGGTCCCTGATAATACGTTCACTTTCTTCCAGGCTAGTTTCTCCCTGTTGTTCAAGGTGGGTAATTTCTATTCAGTCTTTCCTCTACCCTCTCCATTCTGCTGTTCAGCCATCCACTGGGTTTTTCGTTTGAATTATACTTTTCAGTTCTAAATTTCCATTTGTTTCTTTATATCCCATGTTTTCATCTTGAGATTTTTTCATTTGTTTCAAACATCACTAATTGCTCACTGACACATATTCATTTTGGCTGCCTTAAAATCCCTGTCAAATCATTCTAACATCTGCAACATCTCTGTGTTGCTGTCAGTTGTCTTTTCTCATTCAAACTGAGATTTTCCCAGTTCTTCATATGACATATAATTTTCAACTGAAGCCTCAACATTTTGGGTTTCATGTTACCAGACCCGAGATCTGATTTAAGTCTTCTATTACAGCAGGCCTCTAACGATGATGTCCCAGCAATTTCTTGTTTCTGCCAGGTAAACTGCAAAGGTGGAGATGGAAGTCAGGGTTCTCTGCTCAGCCTCCGCTGACCCTGGGTGGAGATACGCCTCATTGCTGCTGAGTGGGGTGAGAGTTACATCTCCCTTGGCCTCCACTCACACCACCCTGACTGCACCATAGGTCTTTGTTACTAAACCCTACGTGGCCTCATTAGCACCGAGTGGTGGTGAAATTCCTGAATCCCTACTAGGTTTCCTCTAACGCCACCCCAGCAGGAAGAGCATGTTTTCATCACCCAACAAGATGAGAATCCCACCTGCTCACCCAGCCTTCCCTAATACCACCCAGCAGAGAGTGTCACCTCAACACAGCTTTTCAAGGGTAAAAGCCTAGATTCTCCATCCAGCCTTAGACAGAAGAGTGATGAGGGTAGGTGCTGCAGTGTTTTCTAGAAGTGTTCTGCCTCCGGGGCTTTTCCTTTCCTGGTCTTTTGACTAGAGAGCAGGCTTTTCTTGGGTCCTCTGAGGTGAGCCCTTTGGTGTTGCTGGGTTGTGACCTCTTCAGGCCCAATTCTGGGATATATGAGGCAAAAAAGAAAATCCAGGGAACTCAGCTCTGTATCATTTCTGAGGTCCCAATATACCAATATCACTGTACTTCCTTCTCTCCACCTTTCAGTCTTTTATGTGTTTTATATATACTGCCCAGTGTTTTTAGATATACTTAGTGGAATAGGGAAATACCTCTACTCTATCTTTCCATAAGTACAAAATCAGAGACCTTTTGTATCTCAAATTATGTATGTGTAGACCTTGTGTTAGTATGGCAACAAGAAAGTAAATCGTGTTTTACAACACACTAAAAATTTTCAAATAGGTTAACTAATTCTGTGTTTTTAGGTTTAAAATTCTGAAATTTGTGAATTTATTAAAATTATCACCTATTTTCTATAGCATTATGTAAACCACATTCAACTATCCAATCTAAAAAAAAGAAGGAAATAGGAATAAAATAACTATTTCTTTTATCTCTAAAATTCTCATTTGGTTTTCTTTTTAATCTTCTATTTCTCTCACTTTTTTGGATATTCTATTTGTCAAAGCAAATCACAAGGGCAACGCAGACTCAAGTGGAGGGCAAACAGACTTAACCTACTGAAAGAAAAAGAATGAGAAAGAACTTGTAGACATCTTTAATCCATCACACATTACTCCATTTACAAATTCTGGCTATACAATGAATAACTTTTTGCTTCCCTAAAAAATGTCAGTGAATGGAACTAGTTTTGCCACTTCAAATACATAGCGGAGTAAAATAGATATAAATAATCCAGTTAAGTTAAACACCTACTAGGAATAAAATCCAAAGAAGAGCACAACAGTTAATTAGTTTTAGAGCCATGCAACCCCCACCCCCAACTCTTCAAAGCATTGGCTCGGCTTCACCATGAAGCCTCGGCTTAAATGTTACCTCCTCAAAACAGCTTCCTTTGGCCACTGCAAGTCACAGCACTGTATGATCCTCATCACCTCCACACCTAGATCTTATTTGTGGTTTACTCACTTAATGAATGTTTTCCCCACAACACCACCAATGTCCCACCTGGGACATTATTTGGGCTCTCACTACTGTACTTGGGCCAACCATGTGGCCTGACATAAATACATCCCAAAATATTTGACGAATGTATAAGTGAATGAATGAATGAATGAATGAACACATCTATCACCAACTAGCTGTGCAACCTTGGTCAAGTTACTTAACCACATTCTTAAGGCTTAATTTTGTCATCTTTAAAAGCACAGACAGCAACAGCACTTCTTTCTTTCTTTAAGTCATGCACCAAATATTCTTCAGCTCATGAACGCATTAGGTACTAGGAATACAGCAGTGAACTAAACAGACTTGGTCCCTACTTTCATGATTTAGACTCTAAAGGTCATTCTGAGATGACCTTAAAGGTCATCTCAGAATTGATTACAGAAATTATAAGTTGTGGTGACTGCTCTGAAAGATATACAAATATTATGAGAAGACACAAGCTAAAGAGCAAGATTTTTCCAAGAAACTGACATTTAAATTGAGACAGAAGAATTAGTGTGAACCATGTGGAAAGAGAGAGGGGGAGTGGGTATTCCTAGAACAGGAACAGCATGTGCAAATACCTTGAGCTGGGAATGACACTAATTAACCAGAAATACTAAAAAAGAAATAATGTGGCTAAAGCATAGCAAACAATGGAGAGAATAGTACAAGTGGGAGAGGGAGGCTTAGAGTCTTTTAAGTTTAGATTTTATCCTAAAACAAAAACGAAGCCATGTTGTAAAAATAAAGTGACACTAGATTTGCATGAAAAATCACTCTTCCTGCTGTGCAGAAAACACATGGAAAAATCATATGACTAGGAATGGGGAAGCCAATTAGGAAGTTACTAAAGCAGTATAGGCAATTAATGATGACCCTTAAGATTAGAAGGGTACATGAATGGATTTGGGGTGGGGAGGACAGGTGGGGTAGAAGAGAGGTGTCAAGAACAGCCCTCATTTCTGAGGTAAGAAGTAGGTGAAAAAGAGATCAGATTATTGAGGTATTGAGATATTGAGGCAGCAGATTTGCAGAAGAAATCAAGAATTAAATATTGAAGGTATTATGTTTGCAATGCCTCTGAATATCTAAAACACAGAAGAGGCAGAAAGTACACAAGTCTAGAGATGAAAAGAGAACTGGACCAAATTTATAAATCTGGGAGAGGTCTACACTGAAAGTGGAGATAGGCATTTTGACCCCATCATGCCTCCAGATTCTATGACTTACCAAATAATACTCTTAATAAGATAAAAAAAAAAAAAAGCTTACAATAAGCATTATGTAATTATAAGCAACATGTAATAAAACTGGCACTCCCTCAAATGACATAGGAAAAATTATTTTTTTAAAGTAGAATCATTTTAGGGGCGCCTGGGTGGCTCAGTTGTTAAGCGTCTGCCTTCGGCTCAGGTCATGATCCCGGGGTCCTGGGATCGAGCCCCACATCGGGCTCCCTGCTCCGCGGGAAGCCTGCTTCTCCCTCTCCCACTCCCCCTGCTTGTGTTCCCTCTCTCGCTGTATCTCTCACTGTCAAATAAATAAAAAATCTTTAAAAAAAAAAAAAAAACTCAGTTGTTAAAGTAGAATCATTTTAAATAACTGATTCAATCTTAAATCATGTTTCATTTTCACAGTAGATGGAAAATTATTATTTTTAAAGATTTTATTTATTTATCTGACAGAGAGAGAGAGCACAAGCAGGGAGAGATGCGGGGCTCTCGAGGCTCAATCCCAGGACCCTGGGATCATGACCCGAGCCAAAGGCAGATGCCTAACCAACAGATGCCTTAACCACCCTGGTGCCCCAATGGAAAAATGATTTTTGACTGAAAAATTAAAGAACAAATTTTTTTATGAAATTTAAGTCTGAAAATTTTGAGCTAGAGAAATTAGAGATGGCTGAAATAAAGACATAATGCAAAACAATGGCAGAATCTATAATTGGCAGAATTTTATATACACAAAGATTACATCAATATTAAATTTGACAAATTTGAATATAACAAAACTAAATTGTTAAACAATTCATATTATCCCACTTAAAAGAGTATTTCAGTAATTTTTTTTAGTGGAAACATTTAGAACTATTGAATTGTGCCACATAAAAAATTGGCCAAAACACCAAACTGACTTAATGGAACCTTACCCAGAAATTATATTCTTCATAAAAAGAAAGAGGTAGACATAATTCTGTTTCAGTGATTACACATATTAAATTAGTAAGTTCATAAAGCATCTCAGTTGTCAAAATCATTAACACTATAACAGTTACCTTGCAGTTTATAAGTCACATTTTGTAAAGGAGGAAAATATCAAAACCCTGTGAAAAAGATCCTAATGGAGCCATAAAGAGGAGACTTTATCTGCAGACATTTCAATCAAGTAAATAACAGAGTAAAGGTCTCTTCTTCCGTCTCTGAAGACGTGCATCAGTGCTAATACTCTGCTAAGTATCAGAAGGAAGGTCTAGCACATTCTGAAGATTCACAAGTTGGTTATATAAAGTGCAAGAAGGGCAACACCAACCTTCCTTTCACCTCAAAGTCGTAGGCTTTTCAGGTTATTATTCTTTTTCAGTTTTTAAGTAATCTCTACACCCCACATGGGGCTCAAACTCACAACCCCAAGATCAAGAGTCTCACACTCTACCAACTGAGCCAGGCAGGCGCCCCTCAAAATTGTAGATTTTGAATCAATGGTTTTCTGTCTTAAGTATCATACCACTGGCTTTCCAGACATTATACCTTCAGTAAGAAATAAGCAGTCTTCTACACAACTAACTTTAAAAATCATCACCCTCTGGGGGTGCCTGGCTGGCTCAAGCTGGAAGAGTGTGTGACTCGATCTCAGGGTCAAGCCCTATGTTGGGGTGTAGAGATTACTTAAATAAATAAAATTTTAATAAACAAATCTTCACCCTCTGCCTTGCACTGAGGCTTGAACCTCCCTCCTCCCCATGAGCCCCATATAGTGTTGTTCTGGCCTTTGCTTGTTTTTCTCATTCCACCACACAGTCCATACACTAAGCTTTTCACATTGATCCATTTCCAACCAAATACGTACACTTCACACAATTACAAATTATAAATCTGGAACAAGAACCTGGCATCAAATGGAGATCTTTCATCCTGAGTGATTTTATCCCTTAGGACCTTTCTAAGCTCTGTGAAGTGCCATCTCAACGATGGGCTCGTAATGCCTGTGCCAAGCACTGTGTTATTAACACTTGAAGACGACCCCGCGAATTCAAGTTCTGCCTCTTCCACTCAGGTCTTCAGCCATATTCACCATTCTTCAGAAACTGTGAAGTGGTAGGTTCCTCTAGTTTTTTGTTATAACCTATTTCCAATTTCTTCTTTTTTTTCTTTTGTTAATCTTTCCAACACAATTTTCTTCCTGAACCTTTTTTAAAATTTTACTCTTGTCCTCTTTATTTACATCCTCTCCCTCCTCCAGCAGTCTACCCGGGTGCCAACACTACTTCCTTTCACACCAGACCCTCCAGGGAGAACAAACCCCTTCACCTCAGCATGGATCAGTATTAGTATAAATCCTATATAAATGTTTGAAAAGTTTAGGGTGTTTTCAGGTTGAGATCATAGAGAGAAGCAAGGAAATTGCAGGTGTTTGCAAAAGGAATACTGAACTGATACAGCATGGACTCTAAGCTAGACAAAGAGGGAAGCGCAGTTAGAAAGTACTGCAAAGACACCGGTAATGGATGGGCAGGTCCCCCTGAGACGGAAGAACTGCTACAAAGGTGTGGTGTGAGGCTCACAAGGGTCAGTAAGAACAGCCACTATTGTTCCAACAACCCTGTGAGGCACAGTTCCCAAATGTTCAACAGGCCAAACACTTTAGTAAACTGGTCATAGAACTGTAAAGGGGAAGGGCGCCTGGGTGGCTCAGCGGGTTATGCAGCTACTTTCGGCTCAGGTCAAGATCCCAGGGTCCTGCTCAGCAAGGAGCCTGCTTCTCCCTCTGCCTCTGCCTCTGCCTGCTGCTCCCCCTGCTTGTGCTCTCTCGCTCTCTGTCAAATAAATAAATAAAATATTAAAAAAAAAAAAAAAAAAAGGAACTGTAAAGGGGAGAAGAAAAAAAAGCGGGCCCTGAAGGGGCAGGGAGAAGGGAAAAAAGAACAGAATTGAAAAGGGGAAAAAAATGTCTTTACTCTAAAAATAATCTACTGTAACCAATGTTAAAAGCTGTGCCCTTTTACCTAAATATAATCAAAAACAAATATCTGAAATTCCGAAAGATAATTATATTTCTTCAAAATATTCATACTAACCCACTATTATAGGGCATTAAACAGGTTTATGGGAAAAAATCCTACTTTTTTTAAAAAACATTTTCAAGGAATTATAAATAGTTCCCTCCAAAAACCCAACCTCCCTAACCCACTATTCAAATACGTAGGTTTAATATAAAGTCTGCACAACTCATGTGCCACACACACATGACCCCGTATACAAAACATTACTCACATTCTCATACCCGATGGGTTTTTGGTTTTTTTTTTTTTAAGATTTTTTATGGGGCACCTGGGTGGCTCAGATGGTTGGGCGTCTGCCTTCCGCTGGGGTCATGATCCCGGGGTCATGGGAGCCTAGGGTCGGGCTCCCTGCTCCGTCGGGAGCCTGCTTCTCTCTCTGCCTCTGCCTCTCTCTCTCTCTCCCTGTCTCTCATGAATAAATAAATAAAATCTTTAAAAAAAAAATTTTTTTTTTTATTTATTTATTCATGAGAGACAGGGAGAGAGAAGCAGAGGGAGAAGCAGGCTCCCAAGGAGGAGGGAGCCCGACGCGGAGCTCGATCCAAGGACCCCGGGATCATGACCCGAGCCGAAGGCAGACGCTTAACCATCTGAGCCACCCAGGCGCCCCCGGTGGGACTTTTAAACATTTTCTTTTAGCAAAAAAAGAACACTTAAGTGCTTAATTTCATGAACGTTAATCATATGCAAAAGAATGATTAAATAATGTAATGTGTGTGGCATTTAACAATATCAAATGTGATTTTCCACAAGCCGTTCAGTACAGCTCTCCCTAACACGTTATTGTTACAGCGCTGTGCTGCGAATTCCTGGCGGGCTGGAACAGCAAACTCAACTGCTCCGCAGCATCTATGGAGAGAGGCACCTGCAGAAATGTGCCATCAGTCTTAACCTGCGGACAGTGTTTTGTCACTCATCCACACGGTGAACTGGGGGACACCACTAATCGGAAGATGACCACCAAGATTTTCAAGTGCAAGTGCAAAAAGCAAGTGAACAGCCTACCAGAGCCACCCAAAGGAAGCTGCCAAGAGGCTGAGACAAGAGAAAGGAAGCGCTCTCACTAAAGTTCTCCCGTGTCCAGGACTTCGGAAGAACGCGTGGCACACACATCATAACATGACCTTCTCCATATCAAGACGCGGCTCGGAAAGGTCGCGCAGCTGCTGTGCAGTGCGGCCGGGGTCCGCTGCTCTCCCCGCTGGTTGGGCCCAGCGCAAGGAGGACTCAGCGCCCGCACGACTAACCCCTAGGCCAGGCCGCGCCAGCCCTGCGGAGCCCAAGCCCGCGCGCGGAGCGGGGCGGCCGGGCGCGGAGAAGACACTCCGGAGGCACGGGACCACCTCGGAGGCACACAATTCCGGGGACATTTCTAAGGTCACACCTAAGAGGCCACCATCCTGGATTTACGGGGCGCTCGCTGGAACGGAAATAGATGAAACTTCCCGAGTCGCCGCGCTCTCCCACGACAGGCTCAGCTTCAGCTCACCGGGCTGGGTACGGGAGCCTGCTGCTGCGAGACTGGGCTACCGGACCTTTCAGCTCCTGCCCACCACGTAACCTGGGTCTCTGAGCGAGGCGCCATCCCCCCGCCCCGGACCGACCCCAGCCCTCCATCGACAGCAAGGACCAGGGCACGCGGGGTCGGGAGTGGAGGGCGGGCGCAAGGCAGCCATAGGCCCCGCGGGCACGCCCCCAGTCCCGCTCGGAAGCCATGGCCCCCTGCACCCCGGGTACCCCTCGGGGGTGGAAGATGACCGCCCGGCACTCACCTGTCCTGCCGCCACCGTGCCCGCCGACCCCCAATGCCAACCGGGCCCTGCGCTGCAGCCTGCCCGTTCCCAACCACGCGGCGCCCGCGACAGACTGGGAGACGCAGGACCCCGAATCTCCGCCCTGACGCGGCCCAACGACCCGGCAGCCCGACGCCCTGCACTTCCGGCGCTGCCGGAAGCTCCGGCCTCGCCTCGCGCCCAGGCCGCCGGAAGTCCCGCGACGACCTCCGCCCCGCGCCGGAAGTCCCTTCCGCGGCCTCCGTCTCAGCGGCGACCGCCGGAAGTCCAACCCCCGCCCTGCGCTCGCGCCGGAAGTGCTGCGCCCGCCCGCGCTGGCCGTGCCCCGGCGCGCGGGGAACCCGGGGCAGTGGGGGCGCGGGGGCGCTCCTGTGCGTCCGTGACTGCCCGCCCCTACCCCACGGGCCAGGTGCTCGCCCGAAGGTGCGCCCGGAAGAGCCGAGCCGTGGACTGGGAGGAGCGGGGCGCCGGCACTCGCAGGGAGCCCGCGGGCGCGGCCCCCGGTACTCACTGCGGCGGGCTCCCGCGGGGGTCCTCGACCCCCACAGGTTCGCGTCCATCGGCTCGGGTCGGGGGGATCGCTGTCGGGCGTCCAGCCCTGTGTGCTCCCCGCGGCCGCAGGGTTGCCGGCCGCGACTCTTCCCCGCAGGGCTGTGACGGAGGCTGCCGGTCCGCACGGGCTCCCGGTGGAGGTAGAACTATTAATATTTCAGCTTATCTGCAGAGGATGACTCATCCACTTTCCTTTCTGAAATATTTGTTCGCCATTGGCTAAAAAGAAAAAACAAAATCAGCTGCTCACTGCAAAAGGTGGGACTTGCTCGTCTTTGATCTAGGTTGGAAAAGGGACATAATGGACTGGAGACCTTAAATGAGCGACCACCCTCCGCTTTACAAACAACTCTGCCTAGGCGTTTAAAGCTGACCTACAGTAAATGAAAAGCAAGAAAACATTTTCCTGATATGTGGGTCAACATTCTCACTCCTTCCTTTAAAAACGAAAGCTCGCCATTCAAATTCAAGAAGCCCTCATAAGATGATTGAACAAGAAACAAATTTAACATTTTGGGATCCAAATAACCACAAACTAGAATAAATCCTGAAGTTATTTACACATTTAGTAAAAGCTCAGTTTAGCACTAAGAAACCCTTCTGTAAGGGTTTCAGACTTCTGGAGATTGTGGCAAACATTTCACCAGGAGGAGAGTTTTCCTCTACCCTTCAAGGTTCTTCTGGCTGGTGGAAGAGTTATAGTGAAGACATAAGACAGATTAGCAGGAGAATATCAAATTTAATTATAATTATGCATGTATGAGAATCCACATAAACATGAGAGATTCCAAAGACAGTCAAAATGAGGTTCATAGGTCACCCTGAACCTAGGAGAAGGGAGTGTGGGACTTAGAAGAGCAACTCATAGGAGGGTGGAACATAAATGTTTGCTAAGTGGCTCAGTAGCACTGGGACACAGAGAGGACTTTGATGAAACAGTCGCCCAGGAGCAATGGGACACAGGACTTTGATAAAACAGACCTAGCTAGTTCCCTCCCTGTTCACTGGGGGCTTGACGGCTTCCCAATGCTTAAAGACTTTTTCTTTTTGTCTTTTTTTTTTTTAGATTTATTTACTTCACAGAGGGAGAGCGTATGCACTCACAAGTAGGGGGAGGGGGAGAAGCAGGCTCCCAGCAGGCTCCGAGGGAGCCCAATATGGGACTCGATCCCAGGACCCTGGGATCATGACCTGAGCCGAAGGCAGATGCTTAACCAACTGAGTCACCCAGGTGCCCCAGGACTTTTCTGATTAAATTAGTGGTGATGTTAACAAAGGTGATTGGTACTGAATAATGAAATGTGTCAACATTTGCAAGATCTGCTTAATTAGTGAAGTAATATTTTCCAAGTGACCCAATATTACAAAATCATGCATGAGAAAATACGCAAACTTTCAGTCCAAAACAATGAATGTTAATTTAACAGTATAAAATGTTCATTGATGTGCTTTTGATGTAGGAAAGACATTAGGGTTTGAAGCCCACAGCCAAGAAAGTTCTTAAGATATCTTTGGTGCAAAAAGGTGGTTTTATTAAAGCACAGGGAAGGGACCCATGGGCAGAAAGAGCTGCACCTGGGTCATGAGGAGTGGCCCATGATACACTTTCAAGTTGGGAGGGGGTTGGGGATAGCATGTCTCTAAGGAATTTTGGAAGCAAGGTTTCCAGGACGTTGAGGAGGCTAGTATTGTTGGAAAAAGGTTATTTATTACTGTCTAGTAAAACCTGAGTCATGAGACCCTTCAGATGTATATCGGTGGACCATATGCTTGGGGAGTTGGGGGGAAGGTGATTACCAACATGTATTTTGGGGGGTTTAGGGTTAAAGGAAATTTCTAAAGGAATTTTTATGTGTTAAAGTAGACTCACAGGATCCTGGGGATTGGGCGAAGGTTGCCTTTTGCCCTTAGCAAAGTATTAACATCAAGGCAGTTGAGTCCCTAGAGGAATATCACTCTGCCTGTTTCAAGGACTTGTTAATGGGCTGTAGATAGTAATTTAATAATTTCTCTTTTGCCTTTGTTTCCCACATCAGTTTCAGATTCCATATAGCAAATATCCTTTAAAAACCACTACCTGTGGTTATTATCAAAAAAGAATAACCATGGGGGCGCCTGGGTGGCTCAGTCGGTGAATCGGCTGCCTTCGGCTCAGGTCATGATCCCACGGTCCTGGGATCGAGTCCCGCATCAGGCTCCCTGCTCGGCGGGGAGCCTGCTTCTCCCTCTCCCTCTGCCTGCCTCTCTGCGTACTTGTGCTCTCTGTCAAATAAATAAATAAAATCTTTAAAAAAAAAAAAAAAAGAATAACCATGATAATCTGAAAAGGCTAATAAAATACTTGCCAATTTTCCAGCCTATTTGTGTGAAGCAAGATTTTCTTCGTAGACTTAAGCCAATACAATGTGTAACAGCTATCTTCTCTTGTCAGACATGAGATATTTGCAAAATGTAAACAAAATCTCCCACAAACCTCTTCTGATTTGTTTGCAAAACAATTATTTATTAAAATGTTATGTCAGTATGTAGTGTATTTATCATTTTTAAGTGAATTAACAAATAATATATCAGTCTTAATATTTTTAATATAGTAAATAAGCATAGATACAAACAACAGTAAGCAAAAGCTCTTTAAGTTCTCAGTAAATTCTAAGACGGTAAAGGTGTCCTGAGACCAAAAAGTTTGAGGACCCCTGCACGTCACTTCGCTTAGCAGTAATAATTCAATATTTTAAATTTCACAGGCACAAGAGGAAGGAACTTGAGCTATGTAGACATTTTATAATTATTTAAAAATTGAGAAATAATTTCATATGTAATCTGAATTAAGATGCTCTTAATATATAACCACACTTTATGCAATGTATTTAAATAAGTGAATGATTGTTACCTGATGGCAAATTTAGTAATTTAAATAATTTAAAAATTTTAATAGATAAATGAATTTTTTTAATTAGTAAGTTAATAACTTTTAATACTTAATATTTTAATATTCAGTGGGTGTGATGTATGCGGGGACATGTTGGGTATAGGGTGGGGGGTCTGTGAGGAATGTGGGTGTGATGTGCGAGGTGTGATGTGTTCGGTCTGTGGGGATGTGTGTGGGGTGTGGATGTGATGTGAAAGGTGTGATGTGTTGGGTCTGTGTGGGGTGAGGATGTGGGGTCTGTGTGTGGTGGTGTGTGGGGTGAGGGGTGTGACTGTTGGTCTGTGTGTGAGGGTGTGTGGGGTGAGGATGTGGGGTGAGGGGTGTGATGGGTGTGTG
>NW_023270453.1:20167072-20241914 GCF_011800145.1 Mirounga leonina
TGTGATGTTGGGTCTGTGTGGGGGGGGGGGTGATGTGAAGGGTGTGATGTTGGGTCTGTGTGTGGGGGTGATGTGAAGGGTGTGATGTTGCGTCTGTGTGTGGGGGTGGGGGTGTGATGTGTCTGTGGGGTGAGGGGTGTGATGTTGGGTCTGTGTGTGCGGTGTGAGGGGGATGTGTTGGGTCTGCGTGGGGGCCATACGGTGGGTGTGACATGGGGTACAAGTGTGGGTTTCACGAGAGCGGGGTCTGGGGGGGGTGAACGGTGCGGGCGGGCGGGCGTGCGTCGCGGCCTTCCGAACCAGGGCACGCACTGCGCCGTCCCGCTCGGTCCTCATCCAGCCCGCCCTCGGAGGGAATCGGAGCTCAGCCCGCCGGTCAGCTAACTGCGCAGAGGGCCCCGCGCACACACGTCACGACGTCTCAGAGCCCGCGCGCCCGGGCACCTGGAACGTGCGCTCCCGCGCTGCTCGGCGCCTCCGGCGCGCGGACCAGCGGGTATGGTCGGGGCCGCTCGCTCCGCCCTCCGTCTCCGGGCAGCCTTCTTAAAACGGCTCTGCAGGGTCCTGAGCTCCGTAGAGCGGCGCTCGGAGGGCACCGGGAAGAGCGGAGCCTCGGCTCCGGGACGGAGGCCCTGCACACGCCCTCGCGCGACCGTGACGTTAGGCGCGGCCGGCGCGCGATTGGCCGGGGAGCATGTGGCGCGCTCTGGCGCGGGCACTGACGGTTGGGCGTGCGGCCCCGAGGGGCGGGCCCCGCGGGGCCTGCGGGAGAAAAACGCGGCGGAGCGGGGGTATACAGAGGGCAGCAAACTGAGGTAGGCAGGCGGGCGGGAGTAGGGCGGGGTCCGGCGGGTCCCCGCGGGTCCCCGCGGGCCCCGGGCGTTGAGGGGCGCGGAGGGGGCACCGGGTGTGGCCGCGCCGCCCGCTTGCGCTGCGTCCCGTGCGCCAAGCCGCCCCGCGCCCCCCCGGGGGACTTTCGGTGGCGGGTGGGAGTTGGGGGGAGGTCCCCCGGGGCCCGGGTGGTGGTGGTGGGGAGCCTCTCCCGGGGACGGGGGGTCACGAGCCCCGGTCCTCTGTCGGCGCCAGGGTCACAGGCAGGGTCCGCCGGGCTGCCAGCATGCCGGAGATTGACATAGACAAGCTGGACGCGCAGCAGGTGCAACTGCTGGCGGAGATGTGCATCCTCATCGATGAAGAGGACCGTCGGATCGGGGCGGAGACCAAACGGAACTGCCATCTGAACGAGAACATAGACAGAGGTGCGGGGGCAGGTGCGGGGGCCCGAGCAGCTGAGGGGCAGCTGAGGGGCAGGTGCGGCGGCCCGGGCGGCCCCACGTGCCCGCTGCCCTGTCCGGGCCGTGCAGAGACCCGCTGAATAGAAGACGATGGCAGCAAGTTCCAGGGGCTCTGGACCGTAGGTAGAGAATAGGGCAAGTAACTGCTGTTTTACAGTAAAGTAATTCGCCTTCTTTGGCTCGCAGGGTTATTACATCGAGCTTTCAGCGTCTTCTTATTCAACACGGAAAATAAGCTCCTGCTGCAGCAGAGGTCAGATGCTAAAATCACCTTTCCAGGTGAGTGCGCTTCTGCTTGGAGTATTTTGTAGGGAGCCGGGTCCAGCGTGACTCGGTCCGGGGCGTTCTTGGTAGCCAAGGTCGGAAGGGAAATCCTGTGGATGGCATCATTTCATATTCCGAATAAAGAAGTGTGTGCATTGAGCACAACCTAATGAAACAGCAGTGAAAACTGCTACATATGTGTATATTCACATAGATTTCTAATGTATATTTTCACCTGTGTTGTAGGTTTGTCTTTATACTCTTTGATCTTTCTGGTTAAGACTGCGTTAATAAAGAACTTATCTACACATGTCTGTTTCACAGAATGATTACCGATAGCTCATTATAACTGATTTAGAAATCTTCATTTTTCTGTTACTTTTAAAACTTTAATTTTTTTTTATCTTTTAGACCTATTTGGAAAAAAGTTAATCTACATGTATATTAACATGTTTTAGGTTGTTTTACCAACACGTGCTGTAGTCATCCGTTAAGTAATCCCCAAGAGCTGGAAGAAAGAGAGGCCATTGGAGTAAGACGAGCAGCACAGAGGCGATTAAAGGCTGAATTAGGAATTCCCATGGAAGAGGTAACCGATTTTACTACACAACTGTACAAGCTGAAATCTTGTTTAGAAATCCAAACATACGTTAAAACATTTTAATTAAAATTTACATTTAAGGTAGGTCTCTGCTTTATAACTTTGTGAGTTATTGGTCTTAGAAAGCACCTCCATTAAAGATTATTTAAATTTTGACTTCTTCGGGCGCCTGGGTGGCTCAGTCGGTTAAGCGACTGCCTTTGGCTCAGGTCATGATCCCAGGGTCCTGGGATCGAGTCCCACATTGGGCTCCCTGCTCTGCGGGGAGCCTGCTTCTCCCTCTCCCACTGCCCTTGCTTGTGTTCCCTCTCTCGCTGTGTCTGTCAAATAAATAAATAAAATCTTAAAAAAAAAATTTTTTTTGATTTCTTCATATTACTTGTGAGGATTTAGCTCAGTGCTAAAATGGATTGATCTGTTAACCAGTATATAAAGTTGATTATTTTTATAATTGAGCAGATCAAAGATGATAGTTTTCTTGTGAAAATCCTTACGAATATAAACTACCAATCTGATTGGGTAAATTGAAATAATCTTTATTTCCTGGAATTGTCCTCTTTAAATAAGACCTGAGTAAATAAAGTATATTTCATCTAGTTAAAATGGTAAATACTTTCCCCCCACGAAAAGTACTATCAAGATGTGAAGGAGAATGCCACATTTAGTTTGAGTGACTGCTTTTTTTTTTAATACAATTATTTTAATAAAATCAACTTAAATTCTTGGTCCTGCGGGAAAAAAAAATGTAGGCATTTGAAACTATGTAGTAATATCTTGATGTATCATCAACAGATTAATATTTTAAGAGTTCTAATTCTAAAACTATGGTTCTGTTGTTCAGGATCTTACTGAAATGTGGTGGGCTGATTTACATTACTTGTGTTTTTGATGTTTTTGCTGTTGTTTTATTTTCATCCTAGGTTCCTCCAGAAGAAATTAATTACCTAACACGAATTCACTACAAGGCTCAGTCAGATGGTATCTGGGGGGAACATGAAATTGATTACATTCTGTTTGTGAGGAAGAACGTAACTTTGAATCCAGATCCCAATGAGATTAAGAGCTACTGTTATGTGACAAAGGAAGAGCTAAGAGAACTTCTGAAAAACGCAGCCCGTGGTGAAATTAAGTTAACTCCATGGTTTCAGATTATTGCTGATGCTTTCCTCTTTAAATGGTGGGATAACTTAAATCATTTGAATCAGTTTGTTGACCATAAGAAAATACATAGAATGTGAATGTGAAAATGAATGGTTAGTAAAATACTGAGAAATTTCTCCACTTAGTAAACTTAACATAATTCTTTAAAAATTTGGTTCCCCATAAGAATTCATCACTTGAAACATTGATAATTTACAACCAGTATTTGTACGAAAAATACAACCAACTTGTTAATTTTATGTCACACACCCCATATGTGTGCATCGCTATTTGTAAAAGACATCTGTGAGAGGTTACTGTAATATCAAGGGCAAATTAATGTTACCTGTCTAATCACATGGTCCTAACAAACTCTAAGAAATAAATGAAGCTCTTCATTTTCGGTATGTTGTGATAAATATCATCAGCACACTTGTAGAGAACTTTGCTCTTTACCAAATGCTTTATAAATCATTACATTTTTATCACAGTCTAGAAGAATGTGCAGTGCGAACTATTTGCTTAGCTACTTCAGAATAGTCCAAATTAACTTTCCATATGAGCAAATTAAACGTAGAGCAGGTTCAAGGGAAATTAAATGGTATATATCCTGATTTCTGCCATTCTAAGCTGATTTTGTGGTTTAATCATGCTGGAAGTATTTTGATACCGAAAGTCAAACTTCGCTTTTGGTAATGATACTGGTCGGGTTAAATCTTTTAAATGGTTTTTGCCAGTGAGTAACGTGTGCTTTCCGAATGACAGTGGACAGGCAGGCTCTTTGTAAAATGGAAATTGAGTCAATTGGGTGATACTCTACAACAGGATTTCTTAACCTTGACACTGTTGACATTTGGGTTGGATAATTCTTTGTTGTGAGAATTCATCCTGTGTGTTGTAGGATGTGTAGCAGCATCCCTGGGTTCTACCCACTCAAAGCCATTAACACCCCTCCCCCTGTGACAGTCACGGTGACACTAGATGCCAAATGGCTCCTGGAGGGCACAGGCGCCCCCAGTTGAAATCCACTGTTCTACAAAGTCAGGCCATATTGTAGGGGGAAAGATTATAGTCCATGTTATAGATTTGGGTTATGGAATGTGTGTATATTCATATTTAAATTGTACCTTGACTAATGCACTTTCTAAAAGTCTTGCCATAGATTTCTCAGATCTGAAATCTTAAGACAGCTGTATTCTCCTCGAATGTTGTATAATAAATAATGAAGAAAAAGATGAGAAATTATTTAACAAAGCTAAATATTCTGTAAATTCAGTAGAAAAATTCATTTCTTGTTAACACTGACTTAAAACTTCAGGCAAGACTGGGTGTCAAGTATTAATTTTTCTGAAAAACAAAAACAATAAAAAGAATTACCACATTTTAATATTGTGGTCTGGTTTGTTAAAACTTTAATCCCATCATTTAACCCTTTAATAAAGTTAGGGGATCCATAACCAGCAGCACCAGCGGACAGCGTACCTCAGCCCATTCAGTAAATGCTCAGCCAGCGTTAGATGTTACCACTGGTGTTTTCTTAGAAGGCCTGGCTGGAACACGGGAGGATGAATGTTTTGACCTGATGAACCCCTTAGAACTCTCATCTTTTTAAAGATGAAATGAAACTTAAATTTTTATCTTAAACTGCTTGAAGTTCATGGTCTCCACACTTTGTAACTGTCTGACAGTTTAAGGGCCAGAAGTAGTCTTCTATACAACTGATTATTCTGGGGGCACCTGTGAGGCTCAGTCGGTTAAGTGTCTGCCTGGTTGTGATCCCGGGGTCCTGAAATCAAGGTCCGCTCCCTGCTCAGTGGGGATTCTGCTTCTCCCTCTGCCCCCCGCCCTCCCCTCCTGCTTGTGAGGGTTCTTTCTCTCAAAATTTTAAAAAATAAATAAAATTTGATTATTCTGTCCTCAAGCCTCTACTGGCCAGAAAACCAGAGTGTAAACCAAGACGCTGTAGGGAGGGGGCACATGTTACTGCCCTGCCTGGCCCCAGCCCCCAGCAGATGGGCACAGGCACAGAACTCAGAGGCATGTGAGCAGGCCCCTGGGCTGCACGCCACGTAATGCTCAGGTGGAGGTGGTCCTTCCATCTGCTCCCCAGGGCACACCTGCTTGATGGTTTCATTCCCCCCCAACACGGGTGGGCCCGTCTGGTGGGCATTCCCAGGGATGGGGAACCCCACTCGCTGTGTGGGTCTGGATGCCCACCCAGATCCCCCCTCTGCACATACGGGGTGTCTAGTGTCTCAGTACAGCCCGTCCCACCTCAGCTGGGTCCTTATCAGCCTAAGCCTGTACTTCTCACGTGTCACAGAGTGAACTTGTGCACATTTGAATATCTTGACACAACTTTGTACCTCAGTTTCACACACTTACCTCCCACGCTTTAGACTCCCACATTTATTTTTAAGATTTTATTCATTTATTTGACAGAGAGAGCGTGCACAAGCAGGGGGAGTAGCAGAGGGAGAGGGAGAAGCAGACTCCACTGAGCAGGAAGCCCGATGCAAGACTCGATCCCGGGACCCTGGGACTATGACCCGAGCCGAAGG
The DNA here is from genome assembly GCF_011800145.1 of Mirounga leonina. NCBI lineage: Eukaryota > Metazoa > Chordata > Mammalia > Carnivora > Phocidae > Mirounga > Mirounga leonina. Next base: position 20,172,934 of record NW_023270453.1, read on the forward strand.
CAGATGCTTAACCTACTGAGCCATCCAGGCGCCCCTAGACTCCCACATTTAAATCTCTACACAAGTCTCCATATTCACATGGCCGGCTGTCTGTGACAACTCTTGTGTATTTGTTTTAAAGATTTTAAGTAATCTCTACACCCAACAGGAGGCTCAAACCCAGGACCCCGAGATCAAGAGTGAGCTGCTCCACAGACTGAGCCAGCCAGGTGCCCCTGCTCGGATATTTAAACAGGATCTCATGATTCCACGCAGACCAAGTCCCGGGATGCACCACTCTTCCTCCTCTCGGGAAATGACAACTCTTGTCCTCCCATCACTCAGGCTAAATACTTTGCAGTCACTTCTAATTCCCTTCCCCCTCACACCCTGTATCCAATTAGTCAGTAAATCCTTTGAATTAACCCGGATTTGAACTTTGAGTCACTTTTCCTGCTCCTTTAAATCCAGACACTCCCTGGACGGCCTCCTGACTGTCTGCTCTTGCCTCTTGATATCTGTTCCCAACACAGCAGCTAGCGAGTGTCCTCTCCCTCCTCAGAAGGCTCCAGAGGAACCCCCCCAGCGGCCTGCAGGCCCTGCTGTGCCCAGCACCGGGGACCTCACGACTCCCCCGGGAGCCAGCTCTGGGCAATCCCTGGGGGTACCACACAGGCTCCCACTTAGATCTTTAAACTACTTCTTCCTAGAGAAATTTTTTTCCAGATATATCCATGACAGACTCTCACTTTTTTCAGAACTGCTCAATATTGGCCACCTCGGTGGTGCCCACTGTGGCCATTCTGTGACCCATTTCTCCCATACTTTCCCCTCCTTTTCTATCATTTAACGCCTGGGAATATGGCAGATAGCACACTTAACTGTCTGTCCACCAGGATGTAAGCTCTCTGAGGGCAGGGATTTCTTTCTTCTTCCAACTAGTTTGAAAAATTTCAAACCTACAGAAAAATGATAAGGATAGTATAACAAGTTCCCATATACCCTTGACATAGATTTGTCAATTGTGAAGTTTGCCACACGCATATCTGCTCTTGAGATATTTAGTTTATTCCAGATTTAATGACATCTTTAGCATATAGCCAAGAAGTCACTCTACATAAGCACAATCCAATTGGCACAAGGCAATTTAACACATGCAATACTTTCATCTAAAATACAGCACCTGGGTGGCTCCTGGGGGCTCAGTCGGTGGAGCGTCCGACTCTTGATCTCAGCTCAGCTCTTGATCTCGGGCTCGTGAGTTCACGCCCTACATTCAGCTCCACGCTGGGCATGGAGCCTATTTTAAAAGTAAATAGGGGGCGCCTGGGAGGCTGGCTCAGTTGGTGAAGCGTCTGGCTTGGGCTCAGGTCATGATACCAGTGGGCGGGGAGTTGGCTTCTCTCTCTGCCTCTCCCCTGGCCTTGTGCTCGCTCGCTCTCTCAAATAAATATTTTTTAAAAATAAATAAAATAAAATACAGTATCACAGAAGGAGAATTCTTCCTTTATCTTCAAGGTTTAAGAATTCATTCGACATGAGACAGATTAACAGGAAGAAAAAAGTTTTCTTGCGTGTGCGCAAGAGGCCCAATAAGGACCACGGCAGGCAGATTTCATACATTTGAGATGATGGGTTCATGAGGAACTCACAGGATTTACAGGGTAAGGAAAACAGGGGTTTGGGAGCGTTAATTAGGATGGAATTCTAAATAAAAAGTGGGTGGACTGAGGTAGAAGATTAGAAAAACAACAAGGTTTTATTTCTACAGTTTTCTTGGCTTCACAGGCCCCATCATTTACTTCTCAATCTGGGGCGGTGTTTTTCTGACGGGAGATTCGTGTCCTGCGTTCAGGGGACAGAGGAGGGCCTGAGGCGCTCCCAGCAGCTGTTTCCCCAGAAGCTTCGATCCAAAATGACCGGTGCGCCGGTGGCACATTCTGGGGGGGGGGGGGGAGACACCTGCCCTGGGCCCCTACAACACCTGTCTCCCCAGTGTTCTCCATCATGACTGCTCCATCCTCCCGCCCCCAAACTCCCGCAGCCACTCACACCCTTCTCTCCATCGGGTCCCCAGCCCATTTGTCTGTCACAACTCTGACTTTCTGAGGATCCCACACCAATTATTTTCCAAAATGCACTTTATTTTGATTTACCATATTGTTTCCCATGACTAGATTCAGATTAAACATTTTTGGGAAGAACATTACGTAAGTAATATTGTGAACGTGGGGCTGCCGGTATCTTTTCCATGTCCTGATTTCATTTCCTTTGGACAAATAGTAGCGGAATTACTGGGTCACAGGGTACTCCCACTCCCACAGCCCAGGACAGGGGTGCTGTCACCAATACCGCAAGGCTCAGGGGCCTGGTCCAGGGCAGACCTTGGTGCTCAGGGGACTGCTGAGGCCCTCACTGAGGCTGCAGACCTGATGGTCAGGCCCTCCCTCCGGACAAGGTCTTAGAAAAGTGCTGCCACGGGAAACGGTCCCTCTCCTTGGGCTGCCCCCAGATTGGGTGCCCCTGCTATCATTTATTCACTATCTGCATTCCCGCCGCCGTGCTCGAGGTCCAGTTGCCTTTAGAAGCCTCATTCCACACAGAGCAGGCTCCTGGCGCCTTCAGCAGTCCCCGCGCCAGCCGCCCACCCCCTTAATTGCTGCAGCTTTGAATCATGTTCTGAAATCAGGAAGCGTGAGTCCTCCACTTTATTCTTCTTTTTCAGACAATTTCAGCTATTCTTTGAAGCTTCCACGTGAATTTTAGGATGGGTTTATTTCGACGAAAAGCATCGTTGGGATTGAGAGAAGGGCTGCACCGAATCTGCAGACCACTTTGGGCGGCCCGGACAGCCGGGCGATATCACGTCCTCCAGCCCACGAACATGGGTCTTGGCATATGTTCATCTCCGCATTTCCTTCAGCAGTGTTATGCTTTGCAGTGAACACATCTTCCACCTCCTTGGTTAGTTCCCAAAATTTTCTTTTTCATCCTATTATAAGTGGAATTATTTTAATGTACTTCTTGGGTTGTTCCCTGTCAGTGTATAGAGACGTAAGTGATTTTTGTAGCTTGATTTTATAACCTGCAAACTTTGCTGAGTTCATTTTTTTGAGTATGAAATATTTAGAGTTCCCTACATATAAAATCATGTGGTCTGTGAACAGAGATGATTTAATTTTCTCCTTCCCAATGTACTTGCCCGCTCCCGTCTTCTCATCTCCCTGCTCTGGCTAGGACCGCAGTGCTGTTGAGCAGGAGTGCCCAGCGTGAGCATGCTGGCCTTGTCCCCACCCTCAGAGGAAGTGTTCAGTCTTGCCACCGAGTGTGATGGTGGCTGTGCGCTTTCCAGAGATGGCATTTATTCTGAAGTAGTTTCCGTCTCAGTTTTTTGAGTGCTTTTATCAGGAAAAGGTATTGCATTTGATCAAATGCTCTTTCTGCATCACTGAGAAGGTCCCATGGTTCTAGTCCTTCACCAAGTTGTGACATGTCACATCCGCACGCCAGCTGTCCTTGACTCCCAGGAACCTCATGGGCTCATGCTAAGCAATCCTTCCAACGTGCTAACGGTCGTTTGCTAGCCTTTGAGGACTTCTGTGTCAGTATTCACCAGGGACCTTGGTCTCCAGTTTCCTTGTGGTGTCTTCGTCTGGCCTCAGTATCCAGGCAATGCTGACCTCATGGAATGAGTTAGGAAACGTACCCTTCTCTTTGTTTCTGGGGAACAGATGAAGGACTGGTGTTGTTTTTTAAATGTTTGGCAGAATTCACCAGTGAAGCCACCTGGGCCAAAGCTGTTTTGTTTTGTTTTTTTTATTATTCATGAGACAGAGAGAGAGAGAAAAAGGTAACATCGTGCACTGTTGGTGGGAATGCAAACTGGTGCAGCCACTCTGGAAAACAGTATGGAGGTTCCTCAAAAGTTAGAGTCCTCATAAGCCAGCAATCCCACTTCTAGGTAGAAGCCCCAAAGAATTCAAAGTAGGATCTCCAGGAGACGTGTGCACCTCACCTTCAGTGCAGAATTACAATAGCCACTAGGAGGAAGCAACCCAGCAGTCCGGAGATGGATGGATGATGGATGGATGGATGGATGGATGGATGGATGGATGGATGGATGGATGGATGAATGGATGATGGATGGATGGATAGATGGATGGATGGAGAGATGGATAGATGGGTGGTTGGATGATGGATGGATGGGTGGATGGATGATGGATGGATGGATGATGGATGGATGGGTGGGTGGGTGGGTGGATGGATGCAGAGAAGGGCATGCAGGAGTGTCAGTGCAGTCTTAAGATGAAAGAAAGCCCGGACCTGTGTGAGTGTGGATGGACCACGGGGACCCTGCATGGGAGTAAGCCATTCACAAATGGACCAGTTCTCCATGGTTCACCTGAAATATTCAAGTTTGTCAGAATCCCAGAAACAGGGAGTTGAGAGGCAGAAGCCAGGGGATAGGGAGGGATTAGTTTCATGGGGAGAGTGTTTCAGTTCTGCAAGATGTAAAAGTTCTAAAGATCTGTTGTACAGCCACGTGAATACACTTAATACTGGATTGTACACTTATAAATGGGTTAAGATGGTAAACTGAATGTTTTCTCCATGTCCTCACCAACACCACAGTTTTCTTGAGTGTCCATCCTGGTGGGAGTGAGCTCACATAGGTTTCATCTTCATTTCTCTGTATTAGCATTTTCAGCATTTCCTCCATTTCATAAGGTGTCTTTTACTGTTGGTTATTTCCTTTGAAGCAGAGATATTTGTTTGATATCATCCCATCTATCTTTTTGGTTTTGTTACCTGTACTTTTCAGCTCTGGAATTTTGGGGGCACCTCATTTTCCTGACTCTGCATATCTTCCTTCAGCTCTGGGTCTTTAGGATGGTTGTTTTAAACCATCTCATCCTCCTGAGACATCATTTTTTTCCTTTTTTTTTTTTTTTGCAAGAGAGAGCACGAGAGGGAGGAGGATCAGAGGGAGAAGCAGACTCCCTGCTGAGCAGGGAGCCCGATGCGGGACTCGATCCCGGGACTCCAGGATCATGACCTGAGCCAAAGGCAGTCGCTTAACCAACTGAGCCACCCAGGCACCCTCATTTTTTTCCTTTAATGGGCCTTACTTCCCTACTCTTTTGTATGCCTTGTGATTTTGTTGAAAACTGGACATCTGAAATCTCATAATGTGGGAATTCTGGAAATCAGAAACTCTCCCTTCACCAGAATGGCTGGATTTTGTTGTTTTAAGGGTATCACTGTGCCAGCCAGGGGTAAACACTGAAGGTCTCTGTAGTTCTTCTCTGAATACATGTCCTTCCCGGGGCATGTGTGTGGTCTTTCCAAACTCCCTTCACATGCAGTTGCTTTTCAAAGTCCTCATCCTTAAGTGTCTGGCCCCCAGAAGAGGTAAAGCAGAAAAAAGAAACAGGCGCTGGCTCTTTAAACCCCCTGCATCTGATTCCGTGGATGGGGATTGCAAGAATGGGGTCCGTCTCTTTGTCTACACCTCTGCCATCAGAAGCACAATCAGCAATGTAAACCTAGAATCCTGATCTTTGGGGGACAAGGTCCTTAGCAGCCCCCCTGACTCACACAAGCAGCCACAGGAACAGAGGCATAAGCGCCTGCCCCGGGGCGGGGGTGGGGGATGCGTGAACACCAAAGCCAGAAGGGCCAAAATCGACCCAAGTTGCTGGATTTCCAGCCCAGCCCTTCCCTGCAAGACTCAAGCCTCCAGAGACCCGGGTTCCAGAACGGTTCCGCAACTGCGACCCCTGCGAAGACGTGGGCTCCTGCCTCCCCAACACCATGTGCGTTTCAGCTTCTCTTCACCAATCTTTTTCAGCACACACACACAAGCGAAAATCTCACTTTATACCCCCATATAGCACGCAGCACACGCTAGACACGCCCGTAAGACAACTGCCCTCCGGGGCGCGACGCTGCCCACGGCCGCCCAGGTGGAGGCGGGCACACCGGCGCGGCAGCGAGGGCGGGCTCCCGCGCCACAGTGACCTCCATTCAGGACAGCCGCGGACGGGCGCGGCAGGGGGGTGTGCCTCCGGAGGGGCAGGGGCTGCTTGTGTTTCCCGGACACACGCTGGGCTGCTACAGTGCCTAAGGTGACCTTTTACCCCACGGAGAAGGGCTGTTTGTTTTCAAAACAGGAGTTAGTTTATTTTCCCTTTTCATTTGGCCAAACTACAGTGATTTGTAACTAAACCAAAAAAAAAAAACCCTAAATCAACCAAAACCACTTTCTTTCAGAGGTTCATCCTGGATGAACTAGCTGGAGACAGGCTACAAGGGTACACACATCGTAGAGAAAGACTAGCTGGCGCGGCTCTCAGTAGGCACGGCTGGCAGCCTTCTGCCCGTGTCCACAGTAGAGCGGTTTCCTTCGCAAAAAAAGACCAGACACACACGAACCAAAGTTCCCTCTTGCGGAAAGATTTTTCTCCATCAAAACACACATGATGTGCACCTTTCCGGTTCGGCAGATCTGAAGCGACCAGAACTCCCTAAATGCAGAACCCGCCGTCCACTCGGAAGACCCGTGCCGTTGGGCAGCGCTGACACCTTCCCGCACCCGCGCCCCCCGCCCGAGAGCAAGCAGCCAGAGCTTCAGGTGTCCTCGCTGTTTGCGGTTTACAGGCGGTGCCCCGATCCTGGGACCCCCCCACCAGATGAGGCCAGGCACCACCCCGCCCAGCCACTACCGCCTGTCCTTTTTCCCGGCTTTCCTCTTTCCGGACAGCAAGTGCTTGGGCTTCATATCAAACACGTGTCTGTCTGCTTCTCCTTTCTTCCCCAGGCGGTTCATCTTCCTCTGAGCGTTCTTCATCATAGTCTTGGCTTTCTTCACCATCTGTAAAGCACAAGAACACACAACACACGTGAGCTCCCGAGTGTCCACGTGCCTTGTCATGACCGGTTAGCAGTCTGTCTCCACGGTCCAGATCTCTTCTGCGAGAAGTGCTGGCCAGTCTCAATCACTGCAGTCTGCCCTGGGGCCCGGGGGCTGCAGACCTCATCCCCGTGCACACAAGGATGGGAAGAACGCTCTGTCTAGACAAATCCTGTGCCTACCAGGAGCCGGAAGATTAGGCCCATAGGCCGTAATTCCCTCTTAGACAAACAAGAGAACAGTCAGCCCATGAAACCGTACCGCTCATATCTGACAAGTGGCAATGCTGCATTACCAAAATCTAGATTTCTAGAAGGAGATGGAAATCTCAGGCTTCCATCAAGTAAATGGTTTGCCAGTTTATAGACTTTCTCCCATACCTGAACTTTCAAAATGCCAAAACTAACCATTTTTGTCTTTATTTAATAAAAAAGTTTCAATGAAAAAGACTGTATATATCCAGTGTCTTTCCCAAAAGACTGACCACAACCGCTCCCTGCAGGGGCTCCGGCTCCAGGTTCTGAGCACGGTGCCCTAGGACACCATGCTTCCGTCCACCCACGAGAGGACACCGCTAGGACAAGGGTCCAGAACACTGAGCTCGCCTCTCGGGGGGCACCAGCCCCACCTGTGGTCCCTGCCCTCTGAACGACAGCTGCACGGTGTGTCCTGAGCCCATATCACAGGGACTAACCTTGACGTCCCGAAGGCCAGAGACATCCCGCGGAGTCCGAGAGCAGCTGCGGCTGCCAGCTACAGACGTGGGTGGGACAGAGTCCTCCCGTTTCCTCTTTCTAGTAACGCTCCGGGACCTTCTGGCCTGGACTGCATAATGGGCCTGAAAAGCACGAATAGCAAATTCAGGGCTGTGGTCACACACACGAAATTATACCGACAGGACACGCAAGAGTTTTGAAAGACGTTATTGAATACGCTAAAGCTCTTTAAGGTCACATTAGTTACTGGTCAAATACTCTTTTTCACTTAACACACTGCTTGATGTTACAAATAGGATTTTTTTTTTTTTTTTTAAAGATTTGTTTGACAGAGAGACACAGCGAAAGAGGGAACACAAGCAGGGGGAGTGGGAGAGGGAGAACTGGGGGAGTGGGAGAGGGAGAAGCAGGCTTCCCAGCGAGCAGGGAGCCCGATGTGGGGCTCGATCCCAGGACGCCGGGATCATGACCTGAGCCAAAGGCAGACGCTTAACCATTTGAGCCACCCAGGCACCCCTAAGCATCCGACTCTTGATTTTGGCTCAGGTCATGATCTCAGGGTCCTGGGATCAAGCTCAGCATGGGGTTCTGCACTCAGTGGGGAGTCTGCTTCAGATTCTCTCTGCCCTTCTCCCCACTCACACACACTCTAAAATAAATAAAAGCTTAAAAAATACATATAATATAAATATATATATATATATATATATATATATATGCTCCAGCATAATTCATCAAGAAAAAAAAAATCAGAATTTCAAAAGTTATCTGAAATACCTTTTAATCGTTGGGCCCCCAGGAAAACAGTTCTGAACTATTTACAGCCCAAGCTCCTCTCATGTTGAGACTAAATATACCCTCATATACCTATCTGATCACTAAACTGATGCTAAGACGCTACATGAAGACTGTAGTCACCAAAATCAAAGTTCAAGTTAAAAATTAAAAAAATAAGTTTACGTTTTTTCTCTGACATTCTATTCCAACTTGTATTTTTCCCAGACACAAATTACTTCTACTTTATTGTATATTACTTACACATCACCTTATATTCTGAGTTGATAGCAAATGAATTTTTATTTTATTGTTAGTCACCACACGTCATTAGTTTTTGACATACTGTTCCTTGTTTGCATGACAGCAAATGAATTTTTAAACAACCACCCCAAGAAGCCTAAGATAAACTAAGAGTTTTTACTCAAAAATTATCCTAAAAATGCTATACCACAATGGGAAATAAGTATGAAATACGAATATGGTTACAAATACATTTGCAAGAAAAAAACAGAAGGATTAAAGTCCTCTGTACAAAAAGCTGAATAAAAAGGTATAAACTGCATGTCAACCTAGATTATTTCTGTGTGCTGTAAACACAGGTGATTTTTTTTTCCTTTCTTGTTTTTGGTATTTTTCATATTTTCCATTAACCTGGAATGAAAAATGATGTAGGCACAAATATGATAAAACACTGACAAAAAGAAAAAAAAAAAAAAAAAAAAAGAACAAAAACCCAAAAACCCCAAACCCCACAAAGAAAAGCACACTGGGGCCACCCCACACTCAGGGCCACACGGAGTGTGCAAGGTGTCCCTCAAGTCTTCCTGCATCAACAAGAACAGAGCCTGAAAACAGCGCCCACACCATCAACAGGGGCCCTGGAGCCAAGTGCCCTGAGCCATCCTGAGGGGCCGGTGGATGGTGGTGGGCAAGCACACTCTCAGCACTTCCAAGCCGCTCCTCCACACACACTCCAAGTTCTCCTTTCTTCTGTAACCAGCTCCACCAGCCCCCGGGTTTCTAAGAGCCTGGTGTCCTAAGACAGAGCCGTCCATGTCCCAGGATCACCTCCACACACTTACGTTGTTTTTGTCATCCATGTCAACACCAAGACTGCGCATCTCATCCTCCAAGACTTTCCGCTGAACCTGAACATGGGGGAAAGGGATTTAAGCAAAATTACTTTTATGAATGTTTAGAAAAAAAAAATTCAAGGAAAAATGTGCCTTTCACAATGATATACATTACGTTTTTTCTAGGAATTAAAACTTTTAATTGAGCTCAGGTTTGTATTTTTGGACAAGCATTAAAACCGTGGAAACCAGCATCTCCCAGGCAGTGGCCATGTGTAAGACGACGTACGCGTCATGTCCTCGGGTTCTGTATGACTCTGCAGGGAAGTCTCTGCCTGAAGGGTCCCTGATGCTGAGGTCACATGATGTGCCCCAAGATGCAAACTCCAGCCACAGCGTTTCCTCCCAAACCCACTGAGCACCACTGGGGACACAGACGAATGTCCAGTCTACCAAGAACCACTCGTTTGCCATCTCATGAAAACAGTACTCAGACACACTAATGTCCACAGAAAAGTGTCTGGAATGTCACTGTTTCCTTTCCTCTCCTGCCACATTTTAGCTGCCTTGCACGCCATCCTATCATATCCCGCGGTCTGAGGGCGCCCACAGGACCTGGGCTCACCTGCCGCCCTGACAAGCACAGAGCAGGAGAGAAAAATACTACAAAGATGGGGCTGAGACCGGAAAGAATTCTATCATTTGACCAATCTGTGCCTAAAGTGTGACTCTCCCCGTTCTAACCAGTCATAGGAGCCAAGAAATTGCCCGAGGATTTAAGCTGGACTGGCTTAGGTTTCTGTAAACTGCAAAAGAGGAGTCCTGACTCAGAAATTAAAGAACAGGAACATGGTGACTGATGGCTTTTCTGCCACAAATCCCAAACCACAACCTTACTCTGTTCGACTGCAGAGGCTGACTCTGACAGTGCCAAACCCGAGAGTCACCAGGAAAGGGCCCCATTAGCAGAATGCAGCAGACCAGAGCTCAACACACCTCAAACGCTAGGACGTATCAACAAAACAAAGTCAGTGCAATCCCATGGCCACAGCCACATTTAGGTTGAAATGCTGCACTTAGCAATGACTGTATGAGAATCCAGCACCGCAGAGGCCAGTCCTGGCGCTCTGGATACACAGAACTTGCCTTCTTAGCGGTCCGAGGCATCCTGGGGCCCTGTGTGTTCTTCTCCTTGGACTGCAGAATTTTCAGTTTCTTTTTTTCCCGAATTTGCTTCGCCAGCTGGCGGATCTCCCCCATCTCTTCGTCCTCACTGTCAGACTCGCTGTCATACTCCCCCGCTGCTGTCCTTAGCTCTTCCTCTTTTTCTAACTCTTCCAGTTTCTTTAAAAAGAATTGTCATTAAACACAACAACGAAAAACTCTCAAGCGTAGCAATGTTCCCGCGGGAGCTCGGTTCCCCTCGGCCTTGCAGGGGGTGCTGAACGCCTGCGCCCGGTCCCGCACAGGAATGCCCAAGAGCTCACCTCCCAGCAGTGAGCCCACACGCCCCGTGAGCTGTCCTGTGCTGTTTCTTTCTCTTTACCAACAATTACTGCAGACGTCAAGGTGAAATATACAGACATCACCTCACGCCCCAGCACTACCCCCTACCCTACACACACGAGAACACTTCCTGCGGAAAAACTAGGAACTTACCATTGTGAGCTGATATGGGATTACGACATCCCCTTTATCCGTTCTAAGGCCATCCCCAAACACAAATGCCCCTGCTAGCTACACAGTTTAGGAGAAACAAGTTATGGTCACGCCTGGCTGGCTCAGTCTGTGGAGTGTGCGACTCCTGATCTCAGGATCCTGTGTTCAGGCCCCACGCTGGGCGGAGAGATTACTTAAAGGAGCCCATGACAGGGTTCCTGGGGCCAGGAGTGTGGGCCTCAGTGTGCAAATGGAGGGGCCTGCCCAGCAGAGCACCCTGCCGATTGAAAATGTAAATGAAGGGCAGCATTTGGGAAGGAGTAGGAAATGAGGGAGCACTGACAGGAAATACTTGTATCTTTTCAAAAACCTCGACCAAGGAGAGAGGGGCGAGACAGCAACTAACGGAGGACACAGGGTTTAAGAAAGGTTCTGTTTTTTAAAGAGGAACCCGCTAAGGAACAGCCAATAGGAGGAAGCCACCACTGAGAAGAAAAGCTCCAGGAGACGAGAATAGGTCAGGTCGGATGACAGGGAGCTCACGGCCCAGAGTCCACCTGCCCCACGAAGGAGGCCGTGTCTCAGAACAGAGAGAAAGCAGAGTCCTGGGGTCTCCGGGACCCTCGGTACGAGCAGGCTGCTGGTGACGGGGTGGGGAGGCTCGCGATGTAGAAGGAACACGGGTGACAAGTCCAGGTAGGTCAACAGCCGTCCTGGTACCTTCACGGTCACATAAGGAATAAAAATCACACAATTTAGCAAGAGACACAGACCTGCAGGATGTCGGGATCAATATAATCAGCTACGTTATGGCCTTCCCAGATCTCAGGTATCTTATCGTATTTCTCAGAGGAGTTCATCAGATCCCAGTACTCTAAAGTAGAAAAGAAAGGTTAGGTTTACTGTAGTTTTTAATACCTTCAACCACGTCTCTCCAGGAAAATAACAGAGCACTTGCATCCAACGCCCCAGCAAAGAAACACATGCCCAGGGTCACACAGCGTCTCAGGACCACAGGCCTAGAGCGGGAGGTGAAGGCAGGGGCGGCAGACCGTCAGCAGCAGTGGCCTGCAGCACGCCAGCTAAACACCACCCTCCTGGAGCCCCCGAAACCACCCGCAAGAAGCCTCAAGCCGAGCCGCACACAACCTCGTCCCTAAGAAAGATTAAGGCACAGCTGCAGGGCGCGCGGGCACTGAAGCCCTCCCGCAGCTTCCTGAGCCGGACATCCGCCCTTACTCTGAAGGTCCAAAACATAATCGTCTCCCAGCTCCACTTCAAGGTCTCGTTCCTGCAACGAAGGGGCAGAGCACTCCCATCAGCTCTTGCTGGCCCCTCCTCGCCCCCGGGAGACGACCTCTCCTCCAACCCGCCAGCCCATCCGTGTAACGCCCGTGCGGTCCAGCTCCCATGTCCCGGGGGCCCCACCACTCACGTCCACGCTCGCCGAGCCTGACAGCACAGGCCCGGATGCCCTCAGTGTCATGTCCCGTGCCCGCCCTGGGCACACGCAGCCTTCTGCACCGCTGAAGCAGACCTACCCGTTTCCTCCTGGGCTCCCCAATGTCCATTCTCTTCCTGCGTGCCACCACTCCCTCGGGGATGAAAGGGGGCCTCTCCTGAGGGGACACCACCGGAAAGAGTTCCGTGAAATGCCTTGCTGAATACAAAAGGAACATAAAAGCGAAAAACCAGAGGCACACTCCCCCTCTGCAAAGCCAGACCAATTCCAAACCAGCAGATGACTATGTGGGGGTGCAGGGCCAGCTGGGCAAGGAAACAGAAAGACTCCATAGCTGATCCAAAGTTTATTTCTATTTTTTTTCTAAAGATTTTATTTAAGAGAGAGAAAGAGAGAGCACAAGCAGGGGGGAGAGTGGCAGGCAGAGGGAGAGGGAGAAGCAGACTCCCGCTGAGCAGGGAGCCCGACGTGGGACTCGATCCTGGGACTCCAAGATCATGACATGAGCTGAAGGCAGACGCTTATCCAACTGAGCCACCCAGGTGCCCTCCAAGGTTTATTTAGAAAAAATAAACACCAAAATTCTCAAGAAAAATTACAAACAAAAGAGCAACACAGAAGAAACAAAGCAGACGAAAGCAATCTAGACAGAAACCCAACACACAGGAGAATTTAATGGAAAGATACAGGATTCGATCATCAGTTTTGAGATAAATGACAACATACTTGGGTAGCTGCCTGCTTCCCAAGAACAAAACAAATGCAAGACTGAGCAAAAACTTCTGTTCAAAACAGGTAAAATTAAAAAAATGAAACCATTCAAGTATAGAAAAAAATACTTTTAAAGAATATTTTTGGGGGTGCCTGGGTGGCTCAGTCGTTAAGCGTCTGTCTGCCTTCGGCTCAGGTCATGATCCCAGGGTCCTGGGATCGAGCCCCACATCGGGCTCCCTGCTCTGTGGGAAGCCTGCTTCTCCCTCTCCCACTCCCCCTGCTTGTGTTCCCTCTCTCACTGTGTCTGTCAAAAAATAAATAAAATCTTTAAAAAAAAAAAAAAGAATATTTTTGGAATGAATGGTAGGCCTTTCTGTGCATAACCAACAGTCGCAAAAAAATATCAATATTAGCTAATAACATATATTTAAAAAATTAAGTATTAAATAGCATATTAAAAACGTGTAATCTGAGACTGAAAAAGGAAACCCAAGTCAAAAAGCCAACCAAAGAACTAAAACAGCAACAACAACAACAAAAAAACCCCGGGGTGCCTGGGTGGCTCAGTCGTTAAGCATCTGCCTTCGGCTCAGGTCATGATCCCAGAGTCCTGGGTTCGAGCCCCACATCGGGCTCCCTGCTCAGCGGGAAGCCTGCTTCTCCTTCTCCCACTTCCCCTGCTTGTGTTCCCTCTCTCGCTGTCAGATAAATAAATAAAATCTTTAAAAATAAAAACAAAAAATCCTACAGAACATATGAGAGTCTGATATCCTTTACAAAAAAACTATACATTAAATGAATAAAAGATAAATCACCTAAAGAACAGGCCAATAAGCTCATGAAAAAAGCTTGCCTGAAAGGGCACCCGGCCGGCTCAGTCGGTGCAGCATGCCAACTCTTGATCTCAGGATTCTGAGTTCAAGCCCCATGTCTACAGATTACATAAAAATAAAATCTTTAAGAATAAAAAAATGCTGGGACGCCTGGGTGGCTCAGTCAGTTAAGCGGCTGCCTTCAGTTCAGGTCATGATCCCAGTGCTCTGGGATCAAGTCCTGCATCGGGCTCCTTGCTCAGCAGGGAGCCTGCTTCTCCCTCTGCCTGCAGCTACCCCTGCTTGTACTCTTGCTCACTCTCTCTCGCCCACGCTCTAACAAATAAATAAAATCTTTAAAAAAAAAAAAAAGAATAAAAAAATGCTCGCATGGGCTATTCATGAAGGAAATTCCAGCAGTGGGACACTCAGCATCAAAGATCTGGGAAACACACAGCATGACCCAGGAAGGGTGCCCGGAGGATGCTGACCTTCTCAACTCCCTACCGTAAAATTCACTCTATGTATACATCTGCAATTAAAAACAAAGACTTATGGATAAAGATGTGCAGCTAAGCACTGTAACAGCAAGAAAACCAACAACAAAAACTTTTTCTTAAAGACTGATTTACTTTAGAGAGAGAGCACAAGTGGGAGGAACAGGGAGAAGAACAGAGAATCTCAGAACCCCGCTGAGTGCTGACCACCACCCCGCCCGGCCCCGGGGCTCGATCCCATGACCCTGAGGATCAGGACCTGAGCTGAAACCAAGGGTTAGATGCTTAACTGACCGCGCCACCCAGGTGCCCCAGCACAGAAAAAATTTTAAGGAATGTTGATTCTATAAAATATGCTTACACACCAGAAAGACATTACTAAGCGCCTCTGGTGGAGTGAGCAGCAGACGCTACCTCTGCACTTGTGTACGTCAGGACACACGTCGTCTTTACTCCGCGTGAGTGTGCACAGCACCTGTGAGCCCCGAGTGAGGCAGGTGCCGGCTCGCAGGCTCTTGGGAAGGCCAACCTCACCTTGTCGTCTCTCTTGTTCGGCACGGCCAGATGCAGCCTGTTGAGCACCTCGTTCACTTTATTTCCTTTCATTTTGGTTTCAACTCGATGAGCCAGGAGCCTGTCACAAGCCTGAGGTGAGGAAACAGGGCCAGACTCACAAGGCATCCTGCCTTCTGGTCTGGAGGCGGGGGTGTGGGACAGGAACCAGAGCCCCCCCCGCTCACCAGCAGACTGTGTTCCAAAGCTTTGGACCCCGCTACATGCTTTTCCTCAGGAGTCACAGTGGCTGGTGCTGTCCTGGGGATCACCCCGAGGTCCACGTAACCCCTCGGGGCAGACTGCACACGTTCAGGGGGGAACAGGCCCCCTTCCCAGGCCAGCCCAGGCTGGGGCAGTACCCCGAGGCAACACTCCACGGCCCTTCCAGGCCTGCCCCCCACCACGAGCAGCCCTCATGCTGTGCCCCAGCCAGGTCCATAACCCCCCTCGGACTCTGACTGGAGCACCAGAGCGGAGTCAACCACAGCATCAAACCCGCCTTTCTTTCTATTTCACATAAAAATAACGTAAGCGATCAGAATCACATGTGAAACCTAAAGGAAAGGTCTCTCTCCATGCTCCTTTTGCTCCTTCGACTTCTACACAAGTTCGTGACAGGACAGCTCCCACAGCCATCCTGACAGGTCAGGATGGACAGCAGGCGGTGGATGAAGCGAAGCCACCCGTGCGGGAGTCGGAGTGTCCCTCAAGTCCCACATTCAATTGGGCGGGTGGGGACCAGGCTCAGTGCTGTGCACACACTCTCCCGCCTGGCCGCTGCGACGGCTCCCTGCCCACGACACCTGCAGAGAACGCTTCCATCCCCACAATGGACTCCTCTGACCACAAAGGCGATAAAGGGATGGATGAAGCACTGACCTCTGTTTTCACTTGAATAACCCCTTCCTCCGTCAGGGTGCTAGTCTCAACCACAGGAAATCCTGCAGCCTGCAAATCTGCAAATATTTTCTGGGAAGACAAAAGAAAAACGAAAGAGCATTATTTATTTCCACCTTCCCACGAACAAGTCTTACTGTTCTTCATACGGGTACCATAAATGCTAGTTAGCACGTCCATGGTTCGTTTCTAAATTCTTCTAAAGGACATTTCCCCCAAATGCTGATCTCTCCCTACATTCTTCTGCGATTAAGAAAATACCCATTACCGGGAAGATCAAACCAGACTACAGAAGCAAACCAGAGGCTCCCTGGAACATTCTTCTGTAAGACGTCATCTTCTAAAAAGAAACCCAGCAACATCAAGCTACAGAATTTTTTTTTAGTATATTTTCAACGCTATTTTTAAAGAAAACATTTGGCCTCTACAACCTAAGAGAATTCCTTACAAAACAACACAGAAACATATAAATCACTCCGATTTGAACGAGGGGCTTCGCTTGTGCACCTCATCACCAGCGCCCCCTCGTCCAGACACAGACGTCAACCCTGTGACGGGAAAGCTTGTCACAAACAAGTCCAGCACAATCACTTCGGGGTTCCACTTACCAGGGAGACTGCTCCCTCCCCCGCAAAGAGCAGTGGTCTTGGGGACACTGTGGTCTGACTAGCCTCTGAGCTCACAGTGACCCTGTTCATCGCACATGAGACAGGCAACAAGCCAGAGCCTCGGGCACACGGCCACGCCATTGGGTTAACCCGGCAGCACCATCGCGATGGCATCCACTGCCCACGTGCCTTCCAATTTCGTTCAATCTGCCTGTCGAGGCTGCTGACGAACCACCCAGGGCTGCAACTGTTAGCACCAGTGACGGCAGAACGGAGACCACACCCCCGTCACTGTGGGCACATGGCGGGATGGCGGGGCCTGGGCAAGCCTGACCTCGAAGCCTGAGCAGCTGGCTCAGCTTAACCTCCGGGCTTCGCAGCTTAACCCTCGTCTCCCCTTTCAGCGCAAGCACCTAAAAACCAGGATCACTTAGTAGGGACCTGGGTCCTCTCCAACCCAAGCGAATTCTCTAATGTCCGTGCGTACCTAGTTAGTAACTGAATGAACATGCTGTGGTGCCCGATATCCAGCATAGCTGTTTAAAAAGCCCTCCCTCTTCGCAAGTATGACATGTCCAACTAGTACAAGACAGAGGCGCTGGGAAGGGACGGCACGCCACCCCCTGGAGACCCTCCATGTTGAGCTGGTCAGTGACACGCACTCCAGGAGATGGGGCCACAGTGAGGTTATTCTAGTACCTGCTTCTCCAAGCTCCAGGGTGACCCACCCCGGGGGGCGCCTCCCAGGCTCTGACCCTGCGGGCCTGGGTGTGCCCAAGAGTCTGAGAACCTCTGCGCCAGTGTAAACCTTCTCCAGGGCTGCAGGGTGAGCTGTGTGGAGAGGGAGGGCTAACCACCCAACCTGCCTCTAGAAAATACAGCGAACACTCTATACTCCCTGTCCTGGCAAGTTTACAGATGCTCCTCCTACTTCACTCACTCACTCACCTCACTTCCCAAACTCATTTCCCCACAAGTCTGTGCAGCAGGTACATGACACCCACGGAACCCTCCTACCTACAGCCCTACTCTGCAGGTGCTGCTCAGTGCATCGGGGCTCGAGGCCCGATGAGGCAAGGCCTGTGTCAAGGTGCTGTGTGTGCCCTAAGGCACCAAGGTTAAGACCTTCCATGGGTTAACTGTGCCATCCTGCTGAACGCACGGGTATTCCCACAGCCTCGAAGGCAGAGCAGAGCTCAGGGAAGGCCAGGTTTAGTCTGCCACCAATAAACCAGTGAGGATACTACCTCAACTGTAGAATAAAAACACGGACTAGTATTGCTAAAATTCCTTCTAACCTCTGGTGGTCTGAAATAAGATTCGGAATTAGCTAAGAAATACCCAAAACATTAAGGTGATTTACCTGATCTTCCTCAGAAAGTTCAGCTATCCTCTTCACATCGCATTTGTTTGCTACAACTATAAGAGGCTGCAACAGGGAAAACAAGTAATGAAATAATCATCCTCACAGTGCAAGTTATAAACCGAAAGTCCTCGCTCCCACCTGTACCTTGTTGATAAAGAGAGGTTTGATGTTCTGGAAGAGCTCTAGCTGCTCCTTCAGCCCGTGCCCACACTGCTCAGACAGGTCCATCACGTACAGAACCGCGGCACGCAGGTGAGCCAGGGCTGTGATGGCCTGCATCTCAATGGTGTTCCGATCCTCCAAAGGGTGGTCCAAAATCCCCGGAGTATCTACAACCTAACGGTCAGACGGGTTACTCGAGAGCATACACACCCACAAACCTCCTGTCCAGCACATCAACGCCCACACCAGCCCTCAGAGAACCAGTACATAAAATGTAGATCTCCCAACTGACCATAATCAGATAAGCTTTAAATATGAAGACAAAAGGGGGGATGAGTGGACCCCGCAGAGCTCACTGAAGAACTAGCCAATGGGACGCCTGGGTGGCTCAGTTGGTTGAGCGACTGCCTTTGGCTCAGGTCATGATCCTGGAGTCCCGGGATCGAGTCCCGCATCGGGCTCCCTGCTCAGCAAGGAGCCTGCTTCTCCCTCTGACCCTCCCCCCTCTCATGTGCTCTCTCTCTTCTCATTCTGTCTCAAATAAATAAATAAAATCTTTAAAAAAAAAAAAAAAAAAGAACTAGCCAATGACCTGGAGAAAAGGACTCCTCTTTTCCCCCTTTTTGATATATGCCAAACTATGCCAAACATGGTGCTTGAGCTCCTGAGCCAGACATCAAGAGCCACACGCTCTGAGCCAGCCAGGGGCCCTAACAGAGCAGAACAGAAGAGCAACTGGGAAACTCTCCCATGTGTTAGGAACAACCTCATCGTTTATGAAATGAAATTCTACTGTGGAAACTGCTCCATGCTTTTAAATGGCTAATAAATGTCATTTATAATGACAGGGTCAGCAACGACAACAAGGAGACTTGTTTCTTCGGAAGTACCACTGTTAACATAACACAGGCCACCCGCTGCCTCCCGAGAACTGCCCTGAGGGCAGCCGGGGAGCTCAGGGGAGTTTTCTCTGCAGGGGTGTTCCTGGTGACCTTGAGAATCTCTCCCACCTCCTCCGAGTCTTTCCCTAAGCCCACTGGGAATTAGGGAGACACTCTAGTTCTTTAGGGATCCCCAAAATCAAATCCCGTTAACAAGAGCTCTATGTTTAAAGGTGGGAGCGCTCACCTGCCAACGCAGATACTTATAATCCATGTGCCCCACAAACAGAGACTTGGTCGTAAACGCATAGGGCTGGACATCCACATCGGCTCTCGTCACCTAAAACAAAACAATCATAACACCAACAGTTACACAAGTTCCTTATTTCCTCTCAGAGGTCTGTGTGGCACCTATGGGTTATAGAGATGAATGATTTCGGCATTAAAACAAAACAAGACCAAACAAGGAGAGAGACCTGGCATGATTACGTTGCTGAGGACAGAAGCTGCTGCTCTCTGATGGACGGAATCCATCCACTTCCTCCCGCCACCAGGCCAGGGCAGTGACAGTCCCCATCAGATACTAGGGAGGTGGGGGGCCAGTACTTGGGAGAGTGTCCGTCAGCTTCTGCTCTGATCCACCCCGGCCCCAACAAACTTGCTGTGCAGACAGAAACACTCTGTACCTGCACGGCTGATATGGGGCCCACCAGCCACACATCCGCCAACTCTCGACATGCGGTCAGTGCAACCGAGGGCCTCAACTGTTTACTATTTCATTGTAAGGGATTAAGTGGCCACTGGCTCGCAAGCGTTCGAGCCGTGAGCTCGGACACCGCAAAGCTTCAGCCTATCATGTCAGCACAACTTGGGGACAAAATAAAGACCTGCAAATAGGGTCAAAGTGGAAGTGTTCCTGGCAGCAACATTCACACATACGTAACTGCTGTTGTTTGGCACCTGAGCTCCTGCTGGTTGTGAACTGACATTTTACATTATTTATTTATGAACCAACCTTTTATTTTCCTTTAAAGATTTATTTATTTTAGAAATAGAGTGTGCACCCAAGAGCACAAGTGGGAGGGGTGGAGGGAGAGAAAGAGAATCTCAAGCAGACCCCACAGTGAGCAGGAGCCTGACGCGCACAGGGCTCAATCTCATGACCCTGAGATCATGACCTGAGCAGAAATCAAGAGTCAGACCCTTAACCGACTGAGCCACTTCGGCGCCCCTTAAATGCTTTTTCTACTCTGTTCAGATCCCTGAAGCTCAGCTAAGTTGTCTTGAAGGACCGAGTTACTAAATAGTGTCCTCAAGTCCGAATTAATAAACTCACCCAAGTAAAGAGCAACTCAGCCACTCCCCACAATGTGGACCAAATACTTTACGTGAGAAGTGTCCCATCAAGCAAGGTGACACCCACAAAATACCTCACGAAGTCCAATTCAGCAAGTGCCGCCTGTCAGTCGGCACCAGCTCTCCTGGCGCTCCCGCTCCCAGCCTAGGCTCTCTGTGTAACAAACCCCAACTGGAATGTCTCGAATCCCGAACAAGCTTACGGAACACGTACCAGAACACACGATGTTTTCCGTAACAGCAATATAAATGTGGATTCAGACAGACACAATCCTCCCCTCGAGTAAAGGGCTGTGCACAGCGAGGGGCAGTACTGACTCAAGGACTCACTGGCCGGCCGTCCTCCAACCCACAGGGACAGGACACAGCAGCCCTTGGGCCTCAGGTCCTTGGTCACTTGTTAATGCCAGACACAGACTAACCTTATTTTTCATTTTTTTTTAGATTTTATTTATTTATTTGAGAGAGAGAGCACAGAGGCAGAGGGAAAAGGAGGCTCCCCACGGAGCAGGGAGCCCGATGTGGGGCTCGACCCTGGACCCTGAGATCATGACCTGAGCCGAAGGCAGATGCTTAACCAACTGAGCCACCAAGGTATCCCTAACCTTATTTATTTTTTTAAATTTTATTTATGTATTTGAGAGAGAGAGAGAGGGAGGGAGGGAGGGAGGGAGGGAGCACACACACAAGTAGGGGGAGAGGCAGAGAGGGAGAAGCAGGGACCCCGCTGAGCAGGGAGCCCAACGTGAGACTCGATCCCAGGCCCCTGGGATCATGACCTGAGCCAAGGCAAACACTTCACTGACTGAGCCACCCAGGCATCCCCAAACTAACCTTATTGATGAAGCTGGACTTGCCAACATTCGGGTATCCACATAGGAGCAGGGTCCTTGTATTCGGGTCAATAGTTGGCAGACGGGACAGATGCTGCCGCACTGTGAGAAGTTCACATTACATATGCTTTATTTCATAAGAACAATGGAGAAAGTCAAACTTGGCCCCCCTGCTCGGCGGGGGACTGCTTCTCCTCCCTCTCCTACTCCCCCTGCTTGTGTTCCCTCTCTTGCTGTGTCTCTGTCAAATAAATAAATAAATACATCTTTTTTGGTTTGTTTTTAACAAACATCAGGGAGAAGCAGGCTCCCCGCGGAGCAGGGAGCCCAATGCGGGGCTCGATCCCAGAACCCTGGGATCATGAGCTGAGCTGAAGGCAGACGCTTAACGACTGAGCCACCCAGGTGCCCCTAAATAAATAAATCTTAAAAAAAAAAAAGATCAGACAAAACAGATCCTTGGAAGCACTGTCAAAACAGTCAAGTCCGACAACTTGTTACAAATTATTTGCAAGATGGGGGGCGGGGGAAGAACAAAACACAATGACTTAAAAACATCTGTAGCATAAAAATATACATAAAAAGGCATGTAACTGTTTCATTAGAGATACTACACTAATTCAGGACTGTCCTCTTAAAATAAAACAATCATGTAATGAAACTGGAGTAGCAATTTCATGCTAACACATACTGCAAAGCTTTTCTTTTTTAAAGATTTATTTATTTGAGACAGTATACATGCATACACTGGACTGGGAAGGGCAGAGGGAAAGAATCTCAAGCAGACTCCCCACTGAGCACAGAGACCAACAGGGGCTTGATCCCACAACCCTGAGTCATGACCTGAGCTGAAACCAAAAGTCAGACACTTAACTGACTGAGCCACCCAGGCGCCCCATATTGCAATTTTTGGGGGAAAAAAAAAAAAAATTTTTTTTTAAATTTATGTCAATAGGTTAAAACTATGGGTCATTTTATTTTTTACATATTTCCTTGGTATTTTTCCTGTGACTTATAATGTATGTGCCTTATGTATGAAATATGAAAAACAAATTCTCTTAATAGTACTAATAATTTATAAGCATTTTAACTGCTAGCTGCTTTTTCAATAGTAACTAGCCTGTCAGAAATTCTCATGGGCTAGGTGGGGAAAAGTAATTTGACCCCGTTAGGTCTAAAATAAAACAACTATTCCAAAAATGCGTTCTTGACAAGAATCAAGTAGCATAACAGCACACTAAACAGTGTTCTTGCTTATGTATCACAGGTACCTTGCTCCAAATATTCCAAACTCTGCTTCTGTCTCCTGATGATTGTGCACATCCGCCCGAGGGCCGCGCGTTTCAGCTGCTTGCAGCGGTAGAGAGAGTCTCCGTACTTCATGAGCCGCACGTAATCTTTAGCCACACTTAAATAAAAACAAATATATGACATGTTTTTCACTCTGGACAATAATTTGAAAGATATTGTATTAAGAAAATACCTTACTTGTCCACCAAATTTTTGGCAATATTTATTTGTCCTAGAGCCAACTTGTAATGATCCTTGTCATAGAGAATGTTCATCAAATCAGCATAAAATGGATGGATATCCTAAAACAGAAACAAATTGGTCTTTTGGCACAGGTTTCTCATCCCAATGTGTCAACAATACTTGCAGAATAATTTCCTAGGGAAATACATCCCACCTTTCCTCTCTCCTCAAACCCCTGGCATCTTCTCCCCAGCCCTCTCTCCTGACTGATGACTGCTTAGCTCTCTGAGAAAACATCTAAGTGAGCTCAGGGGTCACTTCTGTCTGCCCACCTGGCCTGGGCCCAAGACTGTGCCCCCTTTACCCCATCCACAGACCCAGCCAACTCTCCATTTGTGCACAAGAGTCCTCCTCCACTGCTCAAGACCTGAATCCAGGCCTGCAAACATGCTGTCACCACCCCCCCAAATCTAAAAGTCTGCAAGCCCCCTTGAACCCACAATCCTTCTACTCCTTTGCTACCCTCTTCGCTCTTTTCTTCCCTTACACCCAAGTTAGTCAGGATTGTCTCTACCAGTCCATCAAAACAGCTCATCAGATCAGCCCCTCCCCAAACTCCTTTCATCTTTGCAGAGCTCTGCACAGCAGACAGCTGGGCACTCACGCTTCCTGATGCTTTCTATTCAACTGGACTCCGGGACCGACTCTGCTCTTGCAGGCTCATGCTCCCACCCAACACTCAACATTAGGGTTCCCAGGAACACTCTTCTCTCCACACTCACGTCCTGGGTGACCTCGCATGGATCTAAGTGCACAGACATCTTCAGGCCAGACCTCTCATAAAGTTCCAGACCACATGCACTTCTGTGTGACATCTTACCCACATTTTGATCAACACATACAAACCGCCCTCCTCCTCCCCAAACCTCCCCCCGTTCCCGTGTGGATGGATGGCCACTCCACTGTCCAAGGTGCTTCGGGCCACACCTGTGCTGTGAGCAAACCCATTAGCTCTTCCTCCCCAGCACTCAACTCTTCACCGCCGCCAGCTGCTAAACCCAGTGCACCAACCTTCCAGTGGCCTCCTACCCCACGGGCCACTCATCCTCTAAAAGCTAAGTCAAAGCTCGGCACGTCCCAGGCTCAACCTGGAAGGCTTAAGACAGAACTCAAGCCCTGCACGGCTCACTACCTCACTGCCCTCAGGCCTCTGCTACAATCTCCCTGCTCTCCTTACGCATCTGACCACTGCAGATTTCCACGCTTACCGTCTTTCCCTCACTAGACAAGCACAGGGCCTCTATGACTGCTGTGCTCCTGGGGCCTGAACAGAACTCGAGACATGTCAGTCATGCTGTGAACGCAGCTACTATAACCTCCTACTCTAAAATTCTTCTCAGATAGCTAACTCTAGTTTAAAAAATGCGGGGGGGGGGGGGGAGAGGGGGCACCTGGGTGGCTCAGTAGGTTAAGCATCTGACTTGATTTCAGCTCAGGTCATGATCTCAGGGTCGTGGGATTGAGCCCCACATCCACACTGAGTGTGGAGCCTGCTTCAGATTCTCTCCCCCTCCCCGACCCCTCAAAAAAAGGGGGGGGAATAGAATGTTCACAAATTTAAACTTCTACTGTATTAAAAAATATCAAGGATGAAGAAAGATAAAACTTCTTACAAAGAACTACAAAAATCTGGTACTAATTAGTTCACAGCATTCTGTTTGCTCAGATCAGGTGTTTTCAAATATCACACCAGTTTCCAATAATCTCATTCTTTTGCTTCCTTCCAGGTAATTTCTAAGGTACCCACCCTTTCCCCAGCAACTATTCATGTGTTCAACTAGCCTCTACTTAGCACCTGTAGCATGCCTGGGAGACACATGGAAAGTGCATACCTGTCTGCTAGCAGAAACCTCTACACTTATTTTAAGCACATCTGTAATTGTTTAAACGAACTACTGTCACCTTAAATATGAAAGAAACTCTTGTCACATAAACCACCTTTTCTCCTCTGCCTTAACCTAGCTTTACGGACTGTTTTGGGACAGTGGCAAATTTAGGTTCTCACCCTGTACTGCTGCCCCTACCCCACATCCTTCACCACCTCAAATCACCTTGCAGCGGTGGGGTAAGCAGGGTCTGCTCTTGCTTTCTACAGCTTCATCAACAGCAAACTCGACTATGCTGTCAGCGACGATTTCAACTGTTTTGGCTCAATGCACAAATCAAAGCTCCCCCACACAATTTCTTCTCACTGACCATCACTGGCTGATGAAGCGACAGGATCACAAACAGTGGTGGACCTCAGGCCACTGATGTAACTTGAGGCCCCAGGAAAAGGAACCTTGGAAAGAGGAAGGAGAGGAAGCCCACGTAAGCTGGTGAGCTGCCAGATTCAGAGTGCACAGCTTTGAGAGAGCTTGGGTTGGCACCTCAAGCCTCGAAGTGACAGAGAAAGCCTGAAGAGACAGCTCCAGGCCCTCTTATATGGGGTTTGGCAGGGGGAAAGGAAGAATACTAAGGAATCAAAAAACCTGTGCTCTGTTCCCAGCTTTGCCACTAACTCACAAAGTCTGACAAGTGAATCATTTTGTTTCCTTCCTTATTTGTCAGGTAAGTACACAAACTGGCTAGAAATACCAATTATCTGATAGCTTACATTTATATTACTGTGTCCCCGAGTCACTTACATCCAATTTGGGGAAATCTGTTAGAATCTGTGAGAGTCTGTCATGGTAATTCTGTTGAGTAAATTTGACTTTCCTCATATAAAAATGTCTAATGCGATGAATTTGGTAATGTTTATGGATAACTGTTGGAGTCTTCCGTTGAGTCTTCGATAACGTCAGGTCAATAAAGTCCTGCAATTAAATAAGACACAGTACACCAAAAATGTCTACTTTTTATCCACTTACCTGAAACCCTCTCAAAAGACTAACAAAGGTACCACATGTTTTCAACTACAAACACTTTTTCTAACTAATCTTCAATCTTTTATATTCAACTCTGATCATGTTCATAGTTTCTGGCCTTTAACAAACACTTAGCAAATGGCTACCAAAATAAATTTTATCCCACACTTTCTTGATGTTACCTTAATTTCCAAACACCCAGGGCCCTCTGAAACTAGTCAGGTAACTCAAGCATAACTCAGAAAAAACATTAAAGAGAAAAAATCCTGCAATTTCAATTTGCAAATCTTTGACTTTGAAAGTATATAAAACAACAAGTAAAACTAAAATTCACTGCATATAATTTCCTAAAATGTGAAAGTCACTGAGAATATAAACTCTTGCTTGAACTGCCCAGTGCAGAGACAAGCGGACAGGCGCCCACAACACTGTCAGTAACAGGAGGGACACAGACATCAAGCCTGGAGGCCTGTACCCCCTCTCCATCTACTGAATTCTATGAATCCTTAAGAGGCTCCTTCAAAAACATCTACTTCATAAAGTTTCCCGACTCCCCCCCCCCCCCCGGGGGGGACCCCAAAGTCTGCAGAAGGTCTCTAACCCAGAGGGAAGGACCCCAACGCCGGAGGGAAGGACCCTAACGCCTGAAGAAGGCCCCTCAGTGTCCGGCGGGGAACCGCTAACCCTGGAAGGCCCTAATCTGGGGACGACGTGGCTTAAGAAGGGGGGCCCGCCGGAGGAGGCGACCCCTGTCCCATCCCAGAATTACAGGCTCGGGCTTTCCTGGCGACCCGGCAGGGGAGAGGCGACTGCGGACAAGCCCTCGCGGCCGCCTACCTTGGCGGACGGCACCACCGTGATCTTCTTGAAGTTGTAGTGCGCCATGCCGGCGATCAGCCACGAGGGACCGGGAGCAGCGGACGTGCGGGCGGGACTTCCGGTGGCGGCGCGTCACTTCCGGGTGCTCCCTGTATCCGCAGGCACAGCTTCCGTGTGTCACGGCGCCCCCGTCCGGCCGGAGGTCCCCCGCGGAGGAGGTCTCTGGGATCCGCGGGGGAGGCGGGGAGAGAGAGGGGCAGGTCCGGACAGGCTGACCCGGCTCGAGGGGCTTGGGGTCCCGGGGGACTGCGGGGGCTCGGGAGGGCCCAGGAACTCGGGGGATTTCGGGGGGCCCGGAGGACTCAGGGGGTCTTGGGGACTCGGGGGATCGCGGGGACCTGAGGGACTCGAGGGTCTCGGGGGTGTCTCAGGAGCCCGGGGGACTGGGGCACCGGGGTCGTGGCCCACTGGCGTCGGCTTCCCAAGAACTGACGCCCTGGTTCTACGTTTTCTGCGACACACCCCGACGCTGGACTGGTGAAGGCGACGAGCGCTTAATGAGCGAGCGAGGAACGCGGGAGCGGAGCTCGGCGGCGGCGGGGTGTGGGGGGGCTCTAAGCTCCGCCCCTCCTGCTCCCCCCGTCGGCCGGGCCTGCCCGGGCCTGCGTCCCCAAGCCCTTTGCGGTCCAGCGCCCACCCAGAGGCTCCGGAGGTGTCTGATTCCTGCCTGCTGGGCTCCTCCTCCCACCTAGCCTCAACTGCCAACCTCTCCGACCCCGGACCATTCCTTGTCATCACTTCCCCCCTTCTCTTCTGCTTGAAAACCGCCCTCTGCATCCCCGGGACCCTCTCTGATTCCCTGCTCTTTGTTAACCTACTCCCTGCCACCCAGCCCTCCCTGGAGCCTGCCCTCCACCCCTTGCTCTTCCTCCCTGGAGTCTCTCTTTTAGGGTAGCTTGGCTTGTTGCCTTGCATGGATCCCTCTGATGACACAGACATTTCCAGTCCAACTGCTGTCTCAATTCCAGACTGACATTTCCAATCAATTGTGAAATGCCCACCTGCCTGATTCCAGATGTGTCAAACTCAGCATGTCCCCAAATCAGAAACTCTCACCATCTTCTCTCTGTAAGTAGATCCATCCTCCCTGTGCTGTGCCAGAGGGCAGCCTGCACCCTGACACCCCTCACCCGCCAGAAACAGGGGAGTGGCTGGGAGCCAAGAGCTGGGCTGACCCATTGCTTCCAAGAGTGAAACAGCACCAGGGCAAATGTGAGGTCAAACCCAAGAGATGGTCCAAAGGACTCGCTAAATCCCAAGAACATGGGGCAGAGAAGAAAAAGCCTGATGTAAGGCAGAGCGTTGCAACAGTGCATTAGGAGCGTCAAGAGGGCAGGTGGAGACAAGCCCTCTGGCGTCCGACTGAAGAGCAGGTTGATAAGGGTGGTGCATCTGAACGCTCACCACTATAATTTCTGTTAACAGCATGGCCACTCCCTCAGGTAACACAGGACCACGTGTCGTGGTAAACCTATGTAGGTGTGACCATGTGCCAAGCACTGTTCGAAGCACTTGACCACATATTAACTCACTTAATTCCTACAACCCCAAGAGGTGGGTGGGGAAACCAAGGCACAGCAAGACTGCTCACTAGCCTGTGGTCAAACAGCCAATTGGCAGACTTGGGTTTGAACCTAGATGGCCTGGCCCAGCATCGCTGTTCTGGACCATTACTTATTCTGCTTCTCAGTCATCTTCTTAGATCCTTTTAGTAAGTCCTATCATTTTTACATTAACTTGCAAATGTTCCAATGTTGAAAACAATTTTGATTCACGAGTCTCAATTACGAACCGTAAGGCCCATCTTTGTGTCATCAGTGAGTCAGCTAGTTAGATAAGTGTGCCTCCCATGTCTTAGCGGCTCTTCGACAGGAAGCCTCTGGGATAATTAGGACTCTCCAGCTACAGTCATCTGCTGAACCACAGGACAGCTCTGCAGAGCTTTGCTCATGCTCTCCGCCACCCCCACCCCACCCCCCGCCAGGGTGCCTGTGCCTTCCCTCAGCCTCTCCCATCACCCTCACTCTTTTTTTTTTTAATATTTTTTATTTATTTATTTGAGAGAGAGAGAATAAGAGAGAGAGCACATGAGGGGGGGAGGGTCAGAGGGAGAAGCAGACTCCCTGCCGAGCAGGGAGCCCGATGGGGGACTCGATCCAGGGACTCCAGGATCATGACCTGAGCTGAAGGCAGTCGCTTAACCAACTGAGCCACCCAGGCGCCCCACCCTCACTCTTATGTGGCTGGTTCCTCCTTTTTAGAATTCCAGTATTTCAATAAGTCCAACCAATCCTTGGCTTCAGGCAGACAACTGTCCTTTCTTTAGGTCTTCATTCTAGGCAATAACAAAGCAACCTCTTAGATTTGTACAGGTTGTTAACATTTACCAAGTGCTTTACTTTTTAGTCAATGATATTCCCAACAACTTTGTGATGTGGTGCTAACGTGAGATTACAGGCTTGCTTCTTCCCAAAGTCACATGGCTCTGAGGGGCAAATGAGATGGGATCCGAATGCCCTGTAAACACAATCCTTATATATAGACAGTACGTGGAGGGCACAGAATTCTTTAAAATGGTGATAATATTATAAAATGTCAATATGTGTGATGTTGTTGGTTTTACGCATGATAGTTGAAGTCTACTTGTTCACATAGAAGAGAAGAGGAACCATTCACTGAAAGAAATCAACAGGACTCTTGACGAAGAGCAGGTATATTAACATTTGCATCAGAGAATAAATGTGAGAGAATTTTATAAATCCTATCAGTGAAAAACTGACAGGTCTTTGGCATTTTTACTATTCTCTCATGAGTTTGGAATCCTATTTGCCTACAACAATAAAGACTCGTGATGATGAAGAGTCCGAGGCCCCAATCCACATCCTGGTTCTGCCCCCTACAAGCTACGTGAACTCAGGCAGGAGACTCAACAACTCTTAGCCCTGGCCCCTCTTTGCCAAATGGGGAAATAATGCCTACTTCCAAAGGATCGTTTATGGTGACTAATTAAGACATGTGCACAAAAGCATAAGGCATAAAGTAAGAGGTGTTAATATGACAATCATTAATAAATTTTTGTATCAAAACTTTATTGGGTCAGCGCAGCAAGGTAATGATTTGAGCATTGCCATGACGTATATTAAATGCCAGATTTCTTATCAGAGATTCTCAGTTCCCACAGGTGGTAATGAAACCATCCCTCAGAGAGTGGGTTCATGCAGAATCTGAGTTATTTGCTAGCCTTCTAAGGGTGAGGACTAGCACATGAATAGAAGAGATGCATGAACCAGCCTCCGCTCCTTGTGGGTCTGTGGGTGTGACACTGGGAGAGGGGCTATGAGAAAACCAGGCCACGTGCCAGGAGCTGCCCAGCTGCCAGGCAGGTCTGAGTGCCCCAGCATCACAGGCCCAGAGCAGCACTCCCATGAGGAGGTACCTCACATCCCACACCACCCGTGTGTTGATGAGAATCAACGTCCTTCCCTTCCCACCTGCACCTTGCCTGGCTGAGCATGGCTTCCTGGGAACAGGGTGTGTCCCAGGGCACTAAGAGCAAGCCACTCATCCATGAACAGGCTGCTGGTCTCTGGGGGCCTCTTCTCACTGCCACCTGCAGTGAGGGCAGCTCACCAATTCTTGAGCTGATTTCAACCGTGTCTGGAGGTGTCTGGTTACCAGGACTCCTCAGAGGGTGAGGCCTGCGGGACTTCCTGGCGGCTTCAGCCAGGCTTGTTTTCCAGGCTGTTTTGTGGAACGGGTCTCCTCTGTTGCACTTTCCTGTTGCTGTAATTCTGACGTGAAAAGTACATCTTGCAGTGACATCTGTGCCAGGGAAGTGTGACCAGGCTTCTTGCCTGAAAGGAGACTTTGTGTGGGGATTAGTCACTTAGCCGAAGGTAGCTGTCCAGTATCAAAGTGTTAGGACCGCTCCAGCACATCTGTGGTCACGTCCCTGGGTCCCCAGAAACTGTTCTGGCCCACGCATCTGGCATGGATCTGTGCTGCTTTGGGCTGTTGTCTAGATGTTCCCGGGGTCCATCTAATTTCCCAAGAGACCTCCTCTTGGAGAGCAGGGAGTGTGTCTCGGCCTTCCGCCGTTCCTCACAGCAAGCAGCAGTGCCCCAAGCATTCCAGAACGGTTGGAAGTGGGCAGCTGGAAAGCTGCCATGGGGGCTGTGACATTGGGAATCTGGCCTCGTGCTGCTTGTGTTGTCCCACTGAGCCATACCGCAGACGAGGGAGCTTCATGGGACCTCGCTTACGACAGCCAGGGTGGATGCCTCAGCCAGAGTGACAAGGAACATGGAAGGTCTTGTGTTCTGAGGCTACAGGCCTGGATCCCAAGTAGCCTGCAGCCAGCAAGCCAGTTTCTGATCCAGCTTGCCCCATGTGGAAGTGACAACTACAGCTCAGGAGCTCTCAGAGCAGGCAGGAGGACACTTCATGACGTTGCAGGTACGCACACCCCACGGCTCCCCATGCTTAGGCCCTGGTTTCTCCACCCACAGCCTGACCCATAGCCTCCCATCCCACCGCCTTCCAACCCTCAGTCTCCCGACCCACAGTCTCCCGGCCCACGGTCTCCTGGCCCACGATCTCCTAGCCCATGGTCTCCTGGCCCACGGTCTCCCGACCCACAGTCTCCTGACCATGGTCTCCTGGCATGAATCAATGTGCCTCAACTGCTGGACTAAGGGACATAAGCTGAGTCCACGCAAGAGGTCTGTGTGTGTGTGTTTTTCAGTTGGTGTGATTGGTTATGAAGGGACGTCACTGAAGGATAAAGGGATGAAAGGTTGACCTGTCATGGTTTTCCTTTAATATGGCGCTAAAAACTCAAGGGGAATTTCACTCTAATGATGTTACTTG
This sequence comes from Mirounga leonina, assembly GCF_011800145.1. Taxonomy (NCBI): domain Eukaryota; kingdom Metazoa; phylum Chordata; class Mammalia; order Carnivora; family Phocidae; genus Mirounga; species Mirounga leonina. The sequence continues at coordinate 20,204,324 of NW_023270453.1, forward strand.
GTGCCTCAGTCCACTGGGACTGCTGTGACAAATAATCACAGACTGGGAGGCTTCAAAAGGACAGATGTTTATTTCCACCATGCTGGAGGCTGGAAGTCACAATCAGGGCGCCGGCATGGTTGCAGGCTGGTGAGGGCCTTCTTCCCGGTTCCTAAGAGTCACCTTCTTGCTGTTGCCTTCCTTGCTGTGGAAGGGGCATGGGAGCTCCCTGGGGCCGCTTTTATAAGGACACCATCCCATCCCCTGGGCTCTCCCTCTTCATACCATCATATTGGGGATTGGTTCTTCAACATATGAATTCTGGGGAGACACATTCAGTCCATAGTACCCAGCAAGTGGATTTTGTTAATGTAACCACTAAATTCACACAGTGTCTCTCAACTCCATTCTGTGAGTCCTCTTGGATCTGAAATGCAGCAACAGGACAGACGTCATCTTAACTTGGCAGTGGTGTGAATCCATCAGGGGCATGCCCTCATTCCATGGAGGGTGGTGATAGCATGAGAACACCCTCAAAAGTAGCAGTGTAACATGCTCTTCAGAGCTACACGGTGGTTTAAGACTGTGGGATCTGTATTTGAGACCTGTCTCCACCCCACACGATCTCAGGCAAGGCACTCAACTTCACTAAGCCTTAGTTTCTCCACTTATGAATTGGGGTACTGCCTACAGAAGAGGGTTGGTGTGAGGCTAAGTTCATAAGTGTAAAGCCTTTGTCGTCGTGCCTGGTACATAGTAGGTATGCAGGAAAATTGTATGTTAGTGTTATCTGTATGCTTCTTGACGCTTGGTTACAATAATATTCCCTGAATTTTTATTCTATTAAATTCTTATTTAACCTTATATAATAATTGCAATGCAGGGTATCTCTACTACATGCCAGGGAACTTTTACTTCTCACAGTAGCTCAGTGAGGTGGACGTGATTGTCTCTATTTTACAGATAAGAACATTGGTTTTGGAGAGGTCAAGTGGTCTGTTTACTGTCACCCAGCCACTGAGTGGCACAGTTGGACATGGAATCCAAAGCCGCTTTCCTATGGCACTGCATTTGAGGAACACCTTTGTTCTTGACCTCTTAGTGTTACTTCTTTATTTGGTATTCAAATGCAGATGCGTGATGGAATGCTCTTGGGGTCCTATGCTGCGAAGGATCCCATGGCGCTGGAGTTCACCAAAGCACTGTGTGTGCAAGGGTGGGGTCCGGGAAGGACGGGCAGGCAGGACCGTGCTGCCTATGCTGGAGAAGAGACCCCCTTGCTCATGTGGGCAGCTGTTAATAGGGATATTTCTGTGCATTAACTACGGCACAGTACATGCATCACTCTATTATAGGAACTCACTGCTGAAACCATCTCCATTTCACAGTTCCCTAAAGGACCTTCAGTTTTGATGAAATCTTGCACCTCTTTTCTAAAAGAAAATAAAAGGTGATAACCAAAGGTTTGTAATCTGTGCACTTCGGCTTGCGTGACTAATTTCCCAGTGATTCTGAATTATCTGCAGGCAGAATTCCTTAAGATTGACATTCTGGGGACGCCTGGGTAGCTCCATCGGTTGAGCATCTGCCTTCAGCTCAGGTCATGATCTCAGGGTCCTGGGATGGAGTCCCACATTGGGATCCCTGCTCAGTGGGGAGTCTGCTTCTCCCTCTCCCTCTGCCCCCCAGCTTGTTCTCTCTCTCTTTCTGTCCCTTTCTCTCAAATAAATGAAATCTTTTTTAAAAAGATTGACATTCTGTGTGACACCGAAAAAGACCGTTAGCACTGACACTTTCATGTAGCAACAGATACCCGAGTCCTTGGTGCTCACGGTTGCACTGCCCACCATGCCTCAGGGTAACACCAGCAAGAGTATCCACTTTGATGACAAAATGTCGTTGTCACAAGTTTAGTTATTGACTGTGAAGTGCTGCATGATGAAAGCATGATGTTCTAGCAATCTCCATTTCCCACCCTAGCCCTGCCACCAGCTTTTGGAGTAACAACCAGGCAAGTGACTTCCCCAGTATTTGTTCCACATAGAAACATACTGGTCGGGCGCCTGGGTGGCTCAGTTGGTTAAGCGACTGCCTTTGGCTCAGGTCATGATCCTGGAGTCCCGGGATCGAGTCCCGCATCGGGCTCCCTGCTCGGCGGGGAGTCTGCTTCTCCCTCTCCCACTCCCCGTTTGTGTTCCCTCTCTCGCTGTGTCTTTCTCTGTCAAATAAATAAATAAAATCTTTAAAAAAAAAAAAAAGAAAAAAAGAAACATACTGGTCTATCAGGATGTATTGGTCTGCGTCATCTGAGTTAGGCAGTGGTAACAAACAGTGCCCCAGTCACAGAATTGTGTTCTTTGTCTTGCATGGTCCAGGCCCATCGTCCGTCCAGATGGCCACCTAGGCCACCTGCTGACTGCTGTGCTGGGGAAAGAGAGAGTTTGACAGTCGAGTATTTCTCCCTCGATTCCTCGGCCAGCCACAGCCCATGGGACAGGATACAGGAGGAAGGGCAAGAAACAGTTATTTGCAAACAGTGCTATTTCCCAGCATGCTGGCCTTTCAAGTGGTCACTCTGTAAGGGTAGGCTCAATTGATAATTTAAGTATTGTATAAATGTAAGAGAGTATCAAAATACACTGTTGAACTAGAAAATTTGAATTTATAACCAAACTGATGAAGGGCAGGCAATAACCCTTTTCTGTTCATCCTCCCCCCATCCCCAGCTTACAACCACACAGGCTAATGCAGGTACAAACCTACTTCATACTATTTATTCATCGAAAACTTCACAAATGTCGCAGAATGTCTGGGAACTGACAGGTGGATGTTCTGAGTTCTTCGGCAACCATGAGAGGACACTAGTGAATCACTCCTTCCTGCTTCCTCTCTCCTTACAGTCCGCTTCCCTCGATACGAGTCTTCAAAGCTCACTTTCCATTGGGATTAATTCACATAAGGTTCTATTTTTATTTTATTGTATTATGCTCATTTTCAAAATTTCTACAGCAGAGTGCATTGTCAATATTCAATAAACGTGAGTTAAAACACTCAGAATGGAAAAGAACTAGAATAAGCACATGAAGGATGGGGAAAATGGAGTCAGACAGAACTTTAAAAACTTTTCAGTAATAAATCCAGAGGTAGAAGGACAGCGCGTCATCACTGGGTATTTCAGGCAGTATACGCTCTCCTGGTGTATATGGCCTCATCCACAGGGCATTTTCCATGCTTTCAGCCTGGCACAACTCTCTGTCTTTCCCCTTTTCACTGCATGGGCCCACTCTACAATAGCTGCTATAAGCAAATGTGGTCTCGTCCATTTTATTTTAAAAATGAAATGAAAAGTTATAGAAGTTGAAAAAAATAGCAGCCCTTGGCTGGCATGGGTACTAAGTTCAGGCTCACGTATTAAGAGATTCAGGCAATTCCGGGCTGACCTGTGACACACATACTAACAAATTTTTCAATGAAGAAGTTCCATTTCTGGCACATGGTGAATTGGTGACCCAGATCAGTTTTATATCACAAACACGGAAAGGTACCTAGAATATTTTTAGATGTCCTTTGAATTCATCTAAAGAGTACTTGGAAGACATTTCCAGTGGAGGCCGATACCTAGACGCACTTGGCATTGGCTTCTGTGCTCACAGCATCTGCGGATCTGGACAACTCCCACTTTGGTGTTCTAGCTGGGTGGCAGGGGGCTGAAATAAAGCCCAGGGCCCACCCAAGGAGAAGAAACAGAGCACTGACCCCACAGAGCTGGGCCCAAAGTGTACATACTTGGCGCTAAGCAAATGGGTAAGGGGAACCCCGAGGAGTTGTGACTGAACCCTGGGCCTCACAAGGATTTCAGAGGACCTGGCAAAGCTGTCCTCCCTGAAGGAATTGATTTTCATGCCAGGCCTCAAAGAACCCCTACAAATAATTTTCCATGGAAAATGAGCAGCGTACTACAAAATATCATTAAATCCAAAAGAAAACAAGGTATTAGAGCAAGACCCAGCAGAAACAACAAATAAAAGAAGTTGAACCACAAAGAGTTCAAATCCTGGAATTACTGGACACAGAGTACAATATAGTATTGTTTCCTCTGTGTAAAGAGGTAATAGACTTTAAATATACGCAGCAAAAGGAAGGAAGAAAATAAGGTACAATCAAGGAGATGACAAAATTCTAACCCAAAGTTTCTGATTCGAAAGAAGAAAGTAGTCATTGAAAATGAAAACTGAGGGGCGCCTGGGTGGCTCAGTTGGTTAAGCGACTGCCTTCGGCTCAGGTCATGATCCTGGAGTCCCGGGATCGAGTCCCGCATCGGGCTCCCTGCTCGGCAGGGAGTCTGCTTCTCCCTCTGACCTTCCTCCCTCTCATGCTCTCTGTCTCTCATTCTCTCTCTCTCTCAAATAAATAAATAAAATCTTTAAAAAAAGAAAAAAAAAGAAAATGAAAACTGAATAAGCAGATTTCACACAGAATAGACACAGGTGATGAAAAGGAACTGCAAATGTAGATGTGAAGAAATGATCCAGGATACAGCCTAGAAAAGCAGGGGGACATATAAAGAGATTTATTAAATTTCCTGTTTCAGATAGGAAATAGCACACTCAAAGGGTTTAAATGGATGGAGATTTTAAAAGAGACCGTGAGCAGGACCGTGGGCTGGTTAAAAAAAACAGCAAAGGATGGCGAAGGGCCAGTTGAGTGGAAATTCCGGGAGTGTCACAGGTCCCGGGAGTGAGAGGGAGGGCCTCTCACAGAGGGATGCAGTGCTGGGAGCGAGGGCAAGAGCAGCAGGCGCCCATTGTCTCTCCTCCCACCGCCACCGGGCCTCCCTTTGAGCTAACTCAACAGGGCTCCTGGTGATCCTGTCGGCAGCATTCGCTTCCTGGGCTTGGGGCAAGTGTGTCCTGGCGGGGGGCGGGGGGCAGGTGGAGACCCATAACACGAGGGTTAGGAGATACGAAGCGGACAGACTGAGAAGGCCAATAGGATTGGGAAGATCAATCACTGGGCTGGTAAGAGTTCCAGAAGGACGGGAGGAGCAAGGGAAGGAGGCAACATGTGAAGACATCACAACTAAGATTTTCCCAGAGCCAACAAAGATGGCAATACACAGATTAAAGAACACTAGAAGTACCAAGAGATTAATAAAAAATCATAGTCAAATTTCAGAACACTAAAGACAAGAACAATATATTAAAAGCAACCAAAAGGGAAAAACCTGACAGCCTTGAACAGAGAGAGGTGACATGAAGTATAAGAATGGACAAGATTCCTCCCTTTTTTAAACAAAAAGGTCCAGATTTAGAATGAGATAGCTAAGAGCTATATTCAATCTATCTCTGAAGTAGAATCACTTTCCCCAGATGTTTATCAGCTGTGCTCTGGATGTTTGTGACCTCCACCAACTCCCAAAAGTCTTGGGTTGAAACTTTGCCCCCAAGGTGATGGCGTCAGGAGGTGGAGACTTTGGGGGGTGACGAGGCCATGAGGTGGGGCCCCCGTGATGGGATTAGTGTCCTTATGAAAGAGCTCCCAGGAAGCCCCCTCACCCCTCCCCACATGAGGACACAGGAGAAGAACCGTGTGTGGACCAGGAAGTGGGCTCTCACCAGACACCGAATCTGCTGCCCCAGCGATCTCAGACGTCCAGCCTCCAGAGATGTCAGGAAGAAATGCCTGTGGTTTACAAGCCACTCTATCTGTGGTGTTTCAGCCGCCCAAATGGAGTAAGTCACCAAGCCTACAAGGGAAAACAACTTCACTTACTATTGGATCCCAATTCAAAGACTAACAGATCTGGTTCTTTCAGCTCTGGTCTGAAACATCATTGCCTTAGCAATAATGAGCTTGGTATTGCTTATTTGTCTTCTTTTCCTTTGTAGACAAGTTATTTAACCTCCCTGGCCTCCTTTCCTTCATCTGTAAAATGCAAACGATAACGCCGATTCACCTACTCATCATATGTAACTGTGACACAGTGCTCATAAAAGGAAGGTGGTGTTGTGTGCCCATGAAGACAGGCACCCTGGGGGCATAGGCACGGGGAGGGGACCCCTCCACCCCTGCCGGTTGCACACCCTGAGCACAGGGCAGCTCAGTGGGGGCCCAGGGGCCGCAGTTCTGAAGACTAGCTCAGCTCATGTACTTCTCCTCGTAACTTCTGAAAGCACCATGCCTAAGTAAGCAATTCGAGGTGTCCAGAAACCAGTCTGCTTACCGTAAAGATGTTTTGCTTCTTCCAAATCAACCTGTGCCCAGGTCAAGGTATGTGTGGGCAGTGTTCCTTCTAACACTGAATGAAAGGCTTGAGATTCGTATTATTTCTATTTAAATGAAAAGCCTATTTCAGCTCTGAGACTACAGATGTTCCTCAACTTACGATGGGGTTATGTCACGATCAACCCCTTGTAAGTTGAAAGTATCATAAGCTAAAAATGCACTTACTACACCTAACCTACCAGACATCACAGCCTAGCCCTGCCTGCTTTAAACATGCTCAGAACACTTCCATCAGCCTACAGCTGGGCAAAATCACCTAACACAAAACCTATGTCACAATGAGGTGCTGAATATCTCATGTGATTCATTGAATACTGTACTGAGCATGACAGAATGACGGTCTGGGTGTAGGACGGTTGTCCGTGTATCAGCTGTTACTCCCGTGATCACGGGGCTGACTGTGAGCCACTGTCCCGCATCATTACGGACGATCGTCATTCCGCTCGCCCGGGCCAAGATCAGAGAATTCAAAATTCCAAGTATGTTTTCTACTGAATGTGGATTGCTTTCACACCACTGTGAAGTCAAAAAATTGTAAGTTGAACCACCATGAGTTGGGAACCATCTGCAGTGAAAAATAATTAAAAACAACTTGAAGCTAACACATTATGAATCAGATAACATGCTCCGTATCTGATAGTTTCATAACGCTGCTTTTTTTAAAAAAAGAATTTTTTCTTTTTTTAAAAAGATTTATCTATCCATTTTAGAGAGAGAGAGAGGGAAATTGTGCGAGCAAGGGGAGGGGCAGAGGGAGAGGGAGAGAGAATCCCAAGCAGACTCCCCAGTGAGCGCAAACCCAATGTTGGGCTCGAACTCACGACCCTGAGATCATGACCTGAGCCGAAACCAAGAGTCAGATGCTCAACCAACTAAGCCACCCAGGTGCCCCACATAACGCTGCTTTTGAAAAAAGAAAGCAAGGTAGAACAGTGTTGGTATCTGTCCCATCACCACAGGGTACTGGCTCCGGACAGTGATGGTGTGCATCGCTGCAGAGAACTAGAGTATCGTGGAGCACTAGCTACGGCCATGATCCCCCTTAGACCTCACAGCCCTCCCACACCATCAGCCTCTGTGAACACGCTGAGCCCCTACAGTAGCTTAGCATCTTCTGTATCTATCTGTGTGAGAGATAGAGTTGAAGCAGAGTTTTATTTCCTTTTGTATGAAATTTCCAAGGAATTATCTTTGTTTCTGTCAAGACCAAACATACCTAATTCCACTGGGCCATACTTTTAAATGCCTTAATAAGTTCACTTTTTTTTTTAAAGATTTTATTTATTTATTTGAGTCAGAGAGAATGAGAGACAGAGAGCATGAGAGGGAAGAGGGTCAGAGGGAGAAGCAGACTCCCTGCCGAGCAGGGAGCCCGATGCGGGAATCGATCCCGGGACTCCAGGATCATGACCTGAGCCGAAGGCAGGCGCTCAACCAACTGAGCCACCCAGGCGCCCAATAAGTTCACTTTTATTTATTTATTTATTTGAGAGAGAGAGAATGAGAGACAGAGAGCATGAGAGGGGGGAGGGTCAGAGGGAGAAGCAGACCCCCTGCTGAGCAAGGAGCCCGATATGGGACTCAATCCCGGGACTCCAGGATCATGACCTGAGCCAAAGGCAGTCGCCTAACCAACTGAGCCACCCAGGCACCCATAAATACACTTTTAATACCATGACCTAAGAATTTTAAAAGTCAATGTAAAAAAAAAGTTATTATTTTCTACCACATCAAATATTTACTACGTTTATTTTACAAAATATCAGCTTAAGGATGACTGCAATTACTTCAGAGCTTAAAGGGATTAGGAAAACACACAGTGCTATCACACACCCCAGGGCTGTCACACATGAACTCCTGGTGCTGATGTCCCACCTGCTGTCTTGGGAGGAGGCAGCAAAAATTAATTTGAACTAGATTAAGTCCTTAAATGTAACACTTGTAACCATAAAAACCGTTGACATAGTTTTGGCAAGGATTTTATGGATATGACAGCAAAGCACAAAGTAACAAAAGCAAAAAGTGACAAGTAGGATTGCATCAAACTAAAAACCTTCTGTACAGTAAAGGGAACAACTAACCGAGTAAAAAGTGACCTCACGGAAAGGGAGAGAATATTTGTAAACTATACCTCTGATAAGGGGCTAACATCCAGGGGCACCTGGGTGGCTCAGTTGGTTAAGCGACTGCCTTCGGCTCAGGTCATGATCCTGGAGTCCCAGGATTGAGTCCCACATTGGGCTACCCGCTCAGCAGGGAGTCTGCTTCTCCCTCTGACCCTCCCCCCCCCATGCCCTCTCTCTATCTCATTCTCTCTCAAATAAATAAAATCTTAAAAAAAAGGGGGGGCTAACATCCAGAGACTCATACTGCTCAACAGCAAAAAAACCAAACAATCTAATTTTTAAAATGAGCAGAGCACTTAAACAGACATTTCTCCAAAGACATGCAGATGGCCAACACGTACATGAAAAGATGCTCAGCATCACTCGTCATCAGGGAAATACAAATCAAAACCACAATGAGGTACCGCCTCACACCTGTCAGAACGGCTAGACCCAAAAAGACAGGAAATAACAAGTGTTGGCGAAGAGGTGGAGACGGGACCCTCGTGCACCGTTGGTGGGAATGCAAGCTGGTGCAGCCAGTGTGGAGAACAGTATGGAGGTTCCTCAAGATGTTAAAATAGAGCTACCCTGCACCCCAGCAATCCCACTACTGGGTGTCTGTCCAAAGGAAATGAAATCAGGACACGGAAAAGATATCAGCAGTCCCACCTTCACTGCAGCGTATTCACCAAAGCACACAACCTAAGCGTCCATCAGCGGACGAGTGGACAAAGAAGATGCAGCATGTACATATACACAGTGGAGAAAGAAGGAAATCCTGCCGTTTGTGACAACATGGGTGGACCTGGAGGGTATTACGCTGGGCGACAAAAGCCAGACAGACAAATACTGCATGGTATCACTTGTTTGTGGAATCTGAAGACATCAAACTCAAAGAAACAGACAGTAGGATGGTGGTTGCCAGGGGCTGTGGGTGGGGGAAATGGGGAGGTGTTGTTTGAAGGGCACAGACTTTGGGTTATCAGATGAATAAGTTCCGGGGACCTAACGCCCGGTGTGATGATCATAGTTAACGATGCTGTATCACATACTTGAAAGCTGTAAGGGGTGGGTCCTCCATGTCCTCATCACAAGAAAGAGATGGTCGTTACGAGAGGTGAGGGAGGTGTCGGCACCTGGCACTGTTTTGGCGAGCCTTCCAGGACGCACACGCGTGCGAAACCATCGCTCGGGACACCGGAACCTTACACACGGTCGTACGTAATTATATCCCAGTACAGCTGGAAAACAGAGAGGGAAATTCAGTGTTCTTCAAATACACTACCATTCGTTGATCACAGCACAGGGGATGCAGTGAGTCATGGGGTGAGACCACTCTGTGGCGAGGAACGGGGACCCCACTCACCATGGGCAGCACTGAACAAAGCACACGGTTGCATTAGACCTGAAATCGATAGAACATGGTATGTCAACTACACTCTGCTTCAAAAAATAGAAAACAATCAAGAGGCAAGAAGTAAAAAAAAAAAAAAAAAAAAAATCAAGTTTACGAGGCCAATTCCAAGTGACTAAATGTCAGTGGGAGGCCAAGTTCCTGTGTCCATTATCTGTTCTTCAAGAATCTCATTGTGCACATGAGAAAGTGAGCTCTGCAAATATCCAGTGACAGGCCTAACCTCAGCTAACTGCAGACCACACCTCCTGGGTCCCCGTCCACCGTCTGTCTCGCACTGCACCAGATTGGCCTTGATTTCCTTACTTCTGTCCCCATGGGCTGTGATCTGGGGATGAGAGGTGGACAAACTACTCACCGTTTCATGGGATCCCTTCTAGTTATTCCTGTCTTATATGTGAGAAAACAGCATTTCCTTCATTTCCTCAAATGCAGTGTTTTTGTATTTGAAAAGGTAGGTAATGCTGTGCCCCCATGACAGGGGAAGGAACAAGGTATGTGAAATTCTAGGACACTCTTAGGAAATTTAGTACGTTATCACTTCAATTCAACAAATATTTATAAAATACCAACTGTGTGGCTGACAGTGCACTAAGCACTGGGAGGACATCCACATGGGCAACTAAAACAAGTGACAGCGCCTGGTGGATGCTAATAACCCAACTGAGTCAGGAGATTTACGTAAATACACAAACCAGCAACTCTATTGCAAGCCATCGCCAATTAACAAGCTTGCTATTTTTTCCTTGGCTGCTGGGAACCCGTAAAAATAATCTGCATGTGTTCCCAGTTTAAATGTCAGTCCCAGGTCTAGCGCCCCACCCCCCACCCCGCTATGTTCCCATTTGGTAGGACCGTGTCACAGCTTTCCCAAACCCTTTGATGACAGGTGGGAGAACCACGTACTTGCTCACGACACAGGCAACACGGGCATGTCCAGACTCTGCCAGGCTGCGTTCCAAGCGCTTCACGGACATCAGCTCCTTTAATCCTTACACCTGTTGCTAATCTCATCTAGATATGTATTAATATGACATTTTACGGTCGAGTCAGACTATATCTTTTTGGACCTTTGTAAACAGAAAACATGGTCGTGGCCTCCGTGCTGCTGTCTGACCAGGGGATTAGGTGACGGTGGTCGCCTACAGGTAGTGTGCATGCCAGGCACTGAAGCTTTACATAGCTTACTTCTAATAATTTATCACGGTAGTAATCACAACCGTCCCCCAAGAGAGGTTTTGTTATTCCGCACGTAGGGACCAGGAAGTGGAGTGGACTTTCCCATTCCCCAGCGGGCGGAACCCAGTGACGTCTGCGGCAGTAGCTGGTGGGGGAGGAGGCAAACTCCGGGGGACAAATCCGTCCCGCCAACACTTCTGACCCACGCTCGCTTGCACAGGAGGACCGGTGGTTTGGCGCAAGCATGCATTGTGGTTTCCAAGGGTTCGCTGAGTCATCGTCCCAGGACCTCCACCAGCTGCCCCTCCCGTGCACCTCCTCGCCGTGTTTGGGGACAGAGCGGGCGTTTGCTGTTCCCAACCAGCTTGGCCACACCTTCACGCAGCAGATGTCATGTCTGACCAACCGTGTGGAACCGCCTCTTTCCTCCTGTGCTCCAACCTTGCTACCCATCTTGTTTGCCCTACAAGTTAGTCCTTTGAGATGGTGGGTGTTCACAGGAAGTTGTGTCCAGTTGGGTTCGTCTTTTGGAGTCTGAGGCTGTGATGGCACCAGAAGCCTGGCTTAGCCCGACAGCCCAAGGACTCGGCAGCAACTAACTATTTACCCTTCTTAGTCATCCCGAGAACCCCTGGTTCCAGGCTATAATCTCCCAGCTAAAAGTCACTTGTTTGCACATTTCAGATTTGAAATTTAAAAACCAAGACTCATATTGGGATGTGTTACAGTCATACTGGTGGTGGCCCATGTGTCAGAGTCTGGTAAACAGCCACAGGATATGTTCTGGGGACATCCAGGAACCCCCATCCTGGGTGGGAGCGGCCTTCACAGACTTTGGGGAACCCTCAGCCTTTCTGATGGAAGTCTTGGGATTTGCTACCCAGGAAGCAACGGTGCCCCAGCCATAAGGAAACAGAAGTTCAGGATGTGGCTATCACAACAATCTGGTATTAGAAACACTCCTTTTGCCAACAATATCAACCACACACATCAGTGTACCCCACACATCACCAACACCGCCTTGTAATGAGCCACATATTGTGATCTGTCATCTTGGTTTGGGCCACAATCTGAGTCCCCTATAAATTTTAGAATTAAAGAAATGATGTGCTCACTGGGAAGAGCAGCGGGGCATGCTCTCAAGGGCTCTTTGGCTGGTCTCCGCAGACTGCACAAATACAAGATGCCCCGTAGCTCAGCCTCACACCAAACCTCAGAATGAGAAAGGCAAGTGCTCTCCCCAACTCTTGGACCTTGGGGGGCGTGCACAGAGTGAGACCAAGAGAGCAGTGACCAGCAACGGCTCTCCTCCCATTTCTTCTCTTTCCTTCCATCATCCACTTGCCTCCACCAGATGTGGGTGCAGGGTATGTGACGTTCCCAACAGCTAACTCTTAGCAAGGGCGTGCTTCATGCAAGCCAAGCGCACACGTGACTGCTCAGAAGCCCCTGAGCAAACTGTGGGAATGCCCCTCTCGAACCTACCACCGCTCAGACCAGCTTCACCCCTCGGGATCCCCAGGCTTCTAAGTAGGTGGACCTTTCATCTTTAGAGTTACAGGCCCTTTGAGAATATAGTTGAGCTGTGGACTCTCAGAACAATGAATATATGCTTCTCACTATGTATTTTTGCAACAATTTCAGAAGGTTCATGGACTCCACCCTCCTGACTCATCCCCTCCCCCAAACAAACAAAGGCCCATCTTTGGACAGCCAAGGTCCTGGGTTTTTGGAACCTCCTTGGACAGTGACTAGGAATAAGCATGTCTCAAACACTGTTTTCTGGCCCCCTTCAAATGCTAATGCAATCTCCAAATTCTCACACTTAGCCATAGCAACATGACCCTGAATTTCTAAGTCCAAGAAAGTGGGTGATGTGATTTTGTTGAAATTTGTCATAAAGCAATTACCAGCATTTCTGAGGATGACATGAGGCTGACGGGGGGGACAGACCTTTTGTGCAGTGCGCAGCAATGGCAGATGTGCTCGGCCTTATTGGTGGGATCAGGGATGAGAAAGCAGCAGGACAGGGAGGGTGGTCAGGGAACCAGCTCCACGTTGGTGAGGTGACACCCACCATAACACGGCCACCTCATACGGCCTCCGCCAGGTCCTTCCTTCTTCCTGTTTTTCTTACAGAGTCATGAACACATGGACATGCAGGGGCAAATACACAAATACAAGATGCCCCCGTAGCTCAGCCTCACACCAAACCTGCGCCCCTGTACCCACCACCCATCAGGGGTGCCCAGGGCACCTTCAGGCTGAGAAACCAGTGGCTTGTGAGATGCCCTCCTCTGGGCACATCCGGCACATCTGGAGAAGCCCCTCCCTGGGCAGAAGCAGAGAGTCCAGCCAGGGGCCAGAGCGCACGTGTGTGGGGGCTGAGGGGGTGCTCTGAGAGCAGGGGTGTTGCACATGCAAGAGGGCCGGGTTCAGACCCTGGTTAAGAAGCAGGAGGGCCCCGTTGCCCAGGGGAGTGGGGTCTAACATTTGGATGTGGCACATCTGGGACAGGAAGCCGTAGGAGCCCCAACTCTGTTCAGGGTGAAGCTCAGAATGCGGGTTGGGGAGGCAGATTGGAGAGAGCATCTCGGGGGAGAGAAGCAGGCGGGACAGAGACCCCTGGCAGCATGGCAGGGGTCAGGGGCCGGCAGCAGAGGAGGGCCTTGCAAGGAGGCCATGATTCCCATTCCTGCTCTCGTCTCTGCATGGGGACAACGGGACTCACAGAAACCAGCACTCTCTCACGACCACACACAACAGGGGACGTTTCTGGAAGTTTTTCTGGAGACTCCCCTCCTGGTATTACAGAGAAAGTCTTCTTCGGTGTGAACTGAATCCCACACGTGAGCGAATCTGCTGTGGGCACGGGACAGGCGTGTGCGCGCGGGCAGCAGGGCCCGCAGATGAGAACCCGGCCTGGGTAGCGAGCGGCAGGTTCGGGTGCTGCCCACTGGCCCGCCCGACAACTCCTGAATGCAGTCTGTAGTGGGCTCTGCCTGTCGCCTCCTGGATGTGGCCTGTAAACATCACCAAGGGTTCTTCCACACGGGATTGCTGAAGAGAGATCGGGGACAACTGCTGGGCCCACTCAGAACAGCTTGCGACCCCGTGGCCGACGACAGTGTCACGGTGGGCTCTGACCCTGGTTTCCAGTGCCTCTCCCCTGGCTGCCTGCTGGAGGACGGGCGGCGACCCGGCCTCCCTGACCACCGCCTCCTCACCTCCTGCAGCAACCACAGGGGCTGCGTGAGGCCCCCGCGCCGACCTGGGGACACAGACAAGGCTCTATGAGCACACCGTCCGTGCACCGTGCTTCTCACTCACTTCCCTGGGCTAGCGCACCAACACAGCCCGCCTTCCAGCGCACCGCGAAGTACCCGCCATCGATTCCTTCCTCCAAATGATGCTTTAAAAAACTCAGTAGATGCCAGACGTTCAGCTGTGACAGCACCCTGGGGCCACACGGCGCACGGTCCAGCTCTCTCCGCAGCACCCGGAGAGGCGCGTCTGGGTCCGTGTTCTCTGGGAGAGGAGCAACTTCCAGACAGGATCCAAAGGGAAAGCAGGTCTCCCAGCCCCGCCCCAGCACTGACCTGGTACTGCTGTGTCTCCAAAAGGCACCATTCAGTCTCACCGTCTCGGGCTGGACATCTCTGACCAAGCGGGGAACAGACTGGGCACTGGTAAGAGGAGCAGACGCGAGCCCCAGCACCTCTCATCGGCCGGCACCTGGGCCCGAGTCCGCCTCCTGCTCGGTGAGCCACCAGGCCAAGACACGCATGCCCACTGCCAGACACAGTGTGTCTGCAGACTTCCAAAGCTTTCGTAAGGACTTAGTTTGGAGCGTGAGGAAAAAGCACAGAAAATGACATAACCGTTAACAAGACAAAATGGTAAACAGTAGGTTGATTCAGTAGAGTTTGGATATCAAGGCCTATTTATTTAGTTATTTTATTTAAGAAATCTGCATTGCATGCCTCCACTGTGCCTGGAGTATTGGTGGGTGTGCTCAGCAGAGTAGCGGCCCCAAAGCGTCCCCGTCCTCATCCCGTCCTAATCCCTGGGACCGTGAGTGCATTACCAGACCACGGCAAGGGGAGCTAAGTTGAAGGTGGAATGAAGGTTGCTAACCAGCTGACCTGGAGGCATCCGCGGGGTGGGCTCAGGTGACTACAAGGTGCTTGGAAGGGGAAGAGGGTGACAGCAGGGTGGGCGTCAGATGCAGGCCATGTGAGGGCTTGCCTGGCCGCTGCCGGCTGTGGAGACGGAATGCACGCAGGCAGCCCTCAGAGGCTGCAAAAGGCAAGGAGGAGGCCCCTTCCAGATTTCCATCCTGAAGAACTGTAAGGTAACAAGCCTGTGTTGTTTTCAACCTCGTTTGCAGCCATTTGTCACGGCAGCAACAGAAAACTAACGCATCAGCGGGTTCATCCATTGAGTCCAACTGCCATCTCGCTGAAGAAGAAACAGATGGGACGTGGCTCTGGACCCGGAGAGACAAACGTGTGGGAGTCGTCATGCTTACACACGCGTGTACTCGCCTCTGGACAGGGTTCCATATGCTGTCTGAGCAGAAGGGAAGTGTTAGCGCGGAAGGGGTGAGGGCAGCGTGGAGCAGGACCTCCTGTCCCTTCTGTGTGACCGTTGAGGGCAGGTCCCTGAAGATGGGGACGTGGGAGTTGCCTCTCAGCCGGACGCTGGGGCTGGCGTCTCCTCCACTGTCTGGAGGGGGAGAGGATGGCCACAGCATGTTCCTCTTCCCACTCTCACTGAGGGTCAGCCGAGGGGCCGCGTGCACTCCGAGTGGCCAGTGCGGTTCACCTGTGCAGGGAAGTGCCCTCGGCCGCCCTGTGAGTGGGGACTCTCCCCAGGGTTGGCTGTGGCCACGGCCATGCTAGGATCCCACCAGTGCCCACAGTTTTAATGGCTTTGAATTCTTTGCTAGATGAGCCAACGCCAGCCGGGGGCTTTGTGGAAAACAGCAAAGTTGTCATCAGGAAATGTGCCCATCACACTTCCAATTTTATTTATTTATTTATTTTTTTTAAAATTTTTTTTTTTTTAAGATTTTATTTATTTGCGAGAGAGAGAATGAGAGACAGAGAGCATGAGAGGGAGGAGGGTCAGAAGGAGAAGCAGACTCCCTGCTGAGCAGGGAGCCTGATGCGGGACTCGATCCCGGGACTCCGGGATCATGACCTGAGCCGAAGGCAGTTGCTTAACCAACTGAGCCACCCAGGCGTCCCCCAATTTTATTTATTTATTTATTTATTTAATAATTTTTTAAATTTAAATTCAATTAATTAACATATGATGTATTATTGGTTTTAGAGTTACTGGTCTGTGATTTATCAGTCTTATATAACACCCAATGTTCATTACATTAAGTGCTCTCCTTCATGCCCATCACCCAGTTACCCCATCCCTCACCCCCCCTTCCCCTCCAGCAACCCTGTTTGTTTCCTAAGATTAGGGTTTGTCTCCTTCTCTGGTTTTGTTTTGTTTTATTTTTCCCTCCCTTGCCCTATGATTCTCTGTCTTGTTTCTCAAATTCCTCATATCAGTGAAATCATACGATAATTGTCTTTCTCTAATTGACTTATTTCGCTTAGCATAATACCCTCTAGTTCCATCCATGTCGTTGCAAATGGCAAGGTTTCATTCTTTTTGATGGCTACATAATATTCCACTGTGTGTGTGTGTGTGTACCATATCTTCTTTATCCATTCATCTTTTTTTAAAAAAGATTTTATTTATTTATTTGACAGAGAGAGACACAGCGAGAGAGGGAACACAAGCAGGGGGAGTGGGGGAGGGAGAAGCAGGCTTCCTGCTGAGCAGGGAGCCCGATGCGGGGCTCGATCCCAGGACTCTGGGATCATGACCCGAGCCAAAGTCAGATGCTTAACAACTGAGCCAACCAGGTGCCCCTATCCATTCATCTTTATCCATTCTATAGTTTGGCTATTGTGGACATTGCTGCTATAAACATTGGGGTGCACGTACCCCTTCGGATCCCTCCTTTTATCTTTGGGGTAAATACCCAGTAGTGCAATTGCTGGATCATAGGGTAGCTCTATTTTCAACTTTTTGAGGAACCTCCATACTGTTTCCAGAGTGGCTGCACCAGCTTGCATTCCCACCAACAGTGCACGAGGGTTCCCCTTTCTCCGCATCCCCGCCAACATCTGTCATTTCCTGACTTGTTAATTTTAGCCATTCTGACTGGTGTGAGGTGGTATCTCATTGAGGTTTTGATTTGTATTTCCCTGATGCCGAGTGATGTGGAGCATCTTTTCATGTATCTGTCGGCCATACACTTCCAACTCTAACAACCCTGTTTTCAAATCTAATTTGGAATGTGAGCAAACGTGGATTAGACTGGGGCTCTGAGGTGACAGGCCTGTTTTCCGTAGCCGGGTGCCAAACCTGTTAGTGGCACTTCCGAAACCTCCCTGCGGCCTGGTCTTTGGACTCTTGTCAGCACTCCCCCCCCCCAAAAAAAACCTTCCAGACCCTTGTCCTGCAGCCACCCGGGTCCCTGACTCCACTCGGTGCTCACTGCACAAAAATCAGACCGAACCTGCCAGGCTCCTGAGTCTGGGCGGCACCTGCGGAGAGGGGCGGTCCGGGTTTCCATTCTGCGGGGTCCATCCGACCCGCCACGCCCCCCGAAGACGCTGGGGTGCTCTGGCGTGGCGTCCTCCCCCAGCTCCCCCCTCCCGTGGGAGTTGCAGCCTGGCAGACGTGCCGCTGCCGGGGGCCTGAGGAGGAGGACAAGGGCCCGCACCCAGGTGGCTGCCCCCGCGCAGATGCCTCCTGACCGGGCCGCGCAGGAGGTGGAACTCCCGCCTCGCCCGGCCTGTGTACTTAACTTTCCTGCTTGTTGACGTAGGAGCAGAGCGGGTCCGCACGCCCCCGGGTCAGCCCAGCGCCGAGCAAGCACCTGCCGCGCTCTCCTCTGACATCCTGTGCCCTGTTAAACGTCCCCGGCAGCACACACTGGGGCCACAGAGCAAGGCTTGCACTGGGCCTTGGAATTCTCCACAGCTCATACCTGCCAATACCTGTCTTGTAAAAATGATAGATTGTTGAAGAGAAAACAACAGCGTATCACAGGGTAAGATAGCCACCTCAGTCCAAGGACGCGAGAGCGAACACGGGGAGTGAAATAAGGAAGTGACAGGCGGAGCGTGAAGGGCAGGCGGGTCTCCAGAAGGGGAGGTTCGATCGGGGACTGGGTCAGGGCGCGAGCCAACTCCCCAGGACTGTTCCTGGCAACGGCCGGGGTGTGACGCACAGGCTTTCCTGCACTGTGTTTTCGTCCTGATGCCCAGGCCCCCACCCAACACAGCCCGACCAGAGCTTCTTGTACAAAGCTCCAGGGGGGCCCGATGTGCCTTGGGCTTGGGGTTTTGGTAAGTGCCGCAGCTGGGGTTTGCACACAATGAAGGGTGGAAGGTACCGCCGTGACCCATCTCCAGGTGCCACCACCTACACAGATGTCCGCATGCCAGCCGGTTCTCACGGATGGGGGTCAGGTCACCACCCCTTCCATCAGCCTCTGCGCCCACCTCATTCGTCCCGCAGTGGGTATGAATGTGGCCCTGTAGGCTCTGTCCTGGTGTGGACGCAGGCCCCAGGTCTACACCCCCGGGCGTCGGAATCCAGATGGGCTGTGAGCGCAGAGCTGCACTTCCTATGGCAGAGTTACTGTAAAGAGTGTAAAATCTCAGTCATCACTTCCATTTGATCACACAGATAAAATCTTGGTTACGTCGGTTACATACATGTATAGTCAAAAATAATTTACACTGGTTTCTTTATACTTTTTAGAAAAGTAGTTACCGATCACCGGCAATGACCGATGTGGCTCGCGTTACATTCCTGTGGGACAACGCTCACCCTTCTGACCAGGACCCTTGGACAGTCTGGCTAGCTTCTGCCCCCCTCCCCGCCCCACGCGTGCCCAGGCTCCTCCTGCTCGCGAGAGTGGGTGAGTGCCCTGCCCACACCCGGCCCCTGTGCGCGGGGCTGCGTCCACCTGCTCTCCGTGCACAGATGTACACAGTCCTGGACGGTTCAGGCGCCATCTTCCTGATACACATTTGCTCCTTGAAGGAGGGACAGTAGCTGATTCACAGCCCGGCTCTGGGTTTGTGTCATCAAGACACATTCACTGACGGAAGGAATGAGGTACCAAGGACCCGACTGGGAAGACTCACAAAAAGGAGCTGTAGATCCTATCAGCTCTGCCAGAGGTCAGGGGCAGGACCAAGGGGACAGAGGGGTGTCTGCCATGTTGTGACCCTGCAACCATGCCGCACACCTGAGGGTGTGGGTCACGCAGACCCCTGTCCCTGCCCCCTCGACCACCTGTGACTGTGGAGGTTCTAGAGGCACCCCTGCCCCTCCAGGCACCTCTCAAGGAGACTCAGTGCAAGTGAGGTCAGAGTTTGTTCTGGTCTGTCTGTGCGTCTGTTCATCAGAGGTTCTGACCTCGTGACCAAGAGGCCAGGAGCCAAGGGCTACCATCGGACCCTGCTCCCCACCAGCATCTGCAGAGCCTTCAGTGAGCTGTTTGCTTCTCTGTACCTCAGTGTTCTCCTCATGAAATTACAAATAAAAGCACCCAGTGTGGCAGGAAGAAAAATGCCATCCAAAGATGTCCATGTCCTAATCCTCAGAACCGTTAGTGTTACCTTACGTCATGAAAAAGGATGTGTTTGGGGTTACAAGAATCCTGAGATGGGGAGATTGCTCTCAATTCTCTGGGCCTAGTCGAATCATACCAGTTCTTGAAAGCAGGGACATCTTTCCCCTCCGTGTCCCAGAGACATGTGCCCACAGAAGGAGGGTCTGAGAAATGAGGCATTGCTGTCTTAGAAGATGGAGGAAGGGCCACAAGCTAAGGAATGTGGAAGCTTCTAGAAGCTGGAAAAGGCAAGGAACAGATCTCCCCACTGGAACCTCCAGATGGGACCAACCCTGCTGACGCCTCGATTTTAGCCCAGTGAGACCCATTTCGGACTACTAGTGGACAGGACAATAAATCTGAGTTCTTCTAAGCGACTGAGATCCTGGTCTATTGTTGCAGCACCCTGACACCTGTAGCCTGCCCATGGGACTGTTGCGTTGGTGGAGATCACAGGTGCCAAGTGCTTAGTTAAAGCAGCACATGGTAGACAGTGTTTTAGATGCTCACACATGTACATATACGGGTTTCTCAACCTTGGCCCCACTGACATTTTGGGCAGGAAACTTCTTTGTTGTGGGGCTGTTCTGTGCACTGCAGGATGCTGAGCTGGGTCCACAGTCTCTGTCCACTGGATGCTTATAGCCCTATCACTCCCACCCCAGGTATGGCAACCAAAACTATCTCCAGACATCGCCAGATGTCCCCTGCCAGGCAAAATCACCCACGGCTGAGAACCATAAATACATGTATTAGCTATTGTTGTTGTTTACAATACCAACAACACGCAAGGCACTATGCTTGGTGATATAATTTGATTTCCTTTGCTACCAACCACAACTTAAAATTTTTGTGTGTGAGAGAGCTTACAATGATCAATGCCCAGAATTTGGTAATATTAACCATTGTCTGACTGCAAACTAGATTGTGACCTCCAAGTCAGCTGATAAATCCATGCTCTGTATTTCAGTATACCTCACAGTAACTAAAAGAGTGTTGGGTCCATAAAATCATAGAATTTAGAGATTTAGAACTGGAAAGGGTCTCTCTGATGATTTTATCCTATCATGATAAACAATCACTAGATACTGGATGGATAGATGGATAGATGAATGGTTGGATGGGTGAGTGGATGGATGGATGCTGGATAGATAGATGGGTGAATAGATGGATGCATGGATGAGTGCATGGATAGATAGATGGATGGGCGAGTGGGTGCATGGAGAGATGGACAGGCGCAAGTGGGTACATGGATGCATGGATGTATCTATGGATAGATAGATGGATGGGCGACTGGGTGCATGGATGCATGGATGGAAGTACGAATAGATAGATGGTTGGGTGAGTGGGTGCAATGATAGATGGACAGGCGAGTGGTGCATTGATAGATTGACGGGCGAGTGGGTGCATGGAGAGATGGATGGGCGACTGGGTGCATGGATAGATGGACAGGCAAGTGGGTACATGGATACGTGGACAGACAAGTGGGTGCGTGGATAGATGGATGGATGGGTGAGTGGATGCATGGATAGATGGTTGGGCAAGTGTGTGCATGGATAGATGGATGGGTGCATGGGTGGATGAAGGGATGAAATATCTAACAGCCTAAAATGAGGTTTTGAGATATTCATGGGATTTTTAAATTTGTAATTTCAATCCTTTCATTAGAGTTCAACCCTCTCTCTCTTTTTCTTCTCTCTTTTCCTCTCTTCTCAAGCAATAGATAATAGGAAAGTTGGCTGAGTTAAATTTAACCTGAGTTAAATACCGATGTTTGAGAACTCCTTGTTGGATAAGACCAGAACATCTCAGTGGCCAATTACATGTAACACTCCGGGATGTCATGTATCCTTCAAGTTCATTAAATACACCAGGTATCTCACCAGCACCAGCCTGTCTAGACCCCCAGAGGGGCAGGTGAAGGGTAAGAGGGTTTCACAGGGTCTTGGTGTGGCACAGATTCACCTGTAACTCATCTGTCAAACAGAACAATGGTGATGTCAAGAGGGAGGGATTGAGGGCGCCTGGGTGGCTCAGTTGGTTAAGCGACTGCCTTCGGCTCAGGTCATGATCCTGGAGTCCCGGGATCGAGTCCCGCATCGGGCTCCCTGCTCGGCAGGGAGTCTGCTTCTCCCTCTGACCCTCCTCCCTCTCATGCTCTCTGTCTCTCATTCTCTCTCTCTCAAATAAAATAAATAAATAAATAAATCTTTTAAAAAAAAAAAGAGGGAGGGATTGAGAAACTTTGGGTGGTTCAGGACTAATTCATAGGCTTGGCACACTAGAAGAAATGATGATCAAAAATATAGCCCCTAAAATACAAATGGTGTGGGTTCTCAAAATAGTAGGCAATGGAATCGTTCATACTGAAGCACAAGAGAGCCAAACAAACCGATTCTCCTAATTTCTGTTATTTTGTGTGTTGTTACTACTCCTCTGGCCTTGCGCCCATTCCTAAATTGGATCTATCATTACCCCCATGTCAGGACTGTCACTGCTGTCATCCCCTTGAGTGTCACTGTAAATAGTACTTTCTTCAGAAAGCAGTTTAGGCTGTGGGCCTCCCACAAGGTGGTCACCAGGGACAGGGGCCTCCTTATAGCCCTGCCACAGACCCATCCCTGGCACAGCCATCTCCCAACAGATGTTAGTCAAGTAATTAACTAATTAATCAGTGACATACTGTTATTTAATCAGTTTCCATCTTCACGTGGGACCAACCTGAAGCCCAGAGATGGTATGAGACTTGCCACACAGCTAGTTACTGTCAAACCACAGCTGGAATCTATGTCTCTTCATGACCAGGCCAACCCTTTTCCACCTGAAGATCCTCAAAAGCAGGGGCTTGTCCTCTCCTGGTGCAGGGAGCCTATGGAATGAGGCTGGGGCCCCATGGTGTCTCATTGGACCACAAGGCTTTCTGTCCCTGAGTATTAGAGGAGTCGCTGGTTTATTAAAAACTTCTGAGTGATTTAAGCTTCCTGTTCCATTTACAGGAAGCCCCCAGATGAGCTGCTGTGGCCCTATCTCTGTCCCAGGTTCTAGGTGTCAGGGCTGCTCCTTTGGGGTCGTGGAACAGGATTTCCATTCCTGACTTACACTGGACAACCCCAAGGATGAACGACAGGTAGCTCACAGCTAATGCTCCCAACAGAGATGTGTTCATTTAATATATGTTTATTTCACACTAACATGCTGGGCACTGTCATAGGCTCTGGGGCCCAGAAGTGAGCCATCAGAAGCCCACACAGTGGAATATTACACAGCCATAAAAAGAATAAAATCTTGCCATTAGAAACAACATGGATGGACCTAGAGTGTATTATGCTAAGCAAAATAAGTCAGAGAAAGACAAATACCATATAATTCCACTTATATCTGGAATCTAAAAAACAAAACAAAAACAGAAAGAGGCTCATAGTTACAAAGAGCAAACAGGTGGTTGCCAGAGAAGAGCAGGTTAGGGAATAGGGAAGATAGATGGAGGGGATCAAGAGGCGCAAACACCCAGTTATAAAATAAATAAGTCACGTGGATGAAAAGGACAGCATAGGGAATAGAGCAGGAAAGAAAATCCTGTGACTTTAATGAATTCATTTATTAGTTCTAATGTTTTTTGGTGGAGTCTTTTGGGTTTTCTACAAACAGTATCATGCCATCTGCAAATAGTTACACTTTCCACTTCTTCCTTGCTGATTTGCATGCCTTTTATTTCTTTTTCTTGTCTGATTGCTGTGGCTAGGAATTCCAGTACCATGTTCAATAAAGTGAGAGTGGACACCCTTGTCTTGTTCCTGATCTCATTGGAAAATCTCTCAGCTTTTCACCATTGAGGATGATGGTGGGTCTCTTGTAAATGGCCTTTATGATGTCAAGGTACATTCCTTCTGTACTCTGTTGAGAGTATTTATCATGAATGGGTATCGACTTTAAAGCTTTCACTCTGTAACCATTGAGTACGATTTTAGTTGTAGATTTTTCATATATGGGCCATGTTGAGAAAGTTTCCTTCTATCCCCAGTTTATTGAGCATTTCCATCATGAAAGGGCATTGAATTTTATCAAATTCTTTTCTGCATTAAGATGATCAAGTGTTTTTTTTCCCTTCATTCTACTGATGTATCATATTCCACTAATTAATTTTCATATGTTGAAACATTCTTGCAATCTAGGGACAAATGCTACATGGAAATGGTGTGTGATCTTTCTAATATGGTGCTGAATTCAGTGTGCTAGTATTTTGTTGAGGATTTTTGCATCATTATTCATAAGAGATGGTGGTCTATAGTTTTCTTCCAATGTCTGTATCTGGTTTTGGTATCATTATAATTTGATAACTTTCAATTTTTTAAATCCTGGCCTTTTAAAATAAATTCCAAGGATGAGGTGAATATACCTTTCTATATAACTAAATTTGGTATACTCTGGAATAAATGCAATCACCTATCTAAATGTACTTATTAAAAAATATTTCCCATTCCTAGTTTTGTAACACCTTGGAATATCACTTCAATTATTTCGAAGGGTTTCAACATATCTTCCAAAAGTTCTTGAAGTTATACTTAATTCAGCTTAATTAAAGAAGTCCTTTTAGGGATGTAATATTGCAAAAATTATACAATAAAGATAGGTATCAAATTTCAGGTTTCCTTTTGATGATCATTGCTTCCCCCAAAACATTTCCTTTTTAAGACCCATGTCATACATTTTGATGCTTAAACCCAAATCTGAATACTGTTTACTACAACCATTATGCAGAACTATTCTTTTTCTAAAAGAATAAATTGCTTCTATTCTGTAGTTGCAAAATACCTGAAAAAAAGTAATTTGCACCTCCATTCCTCTCTAAAGTGTATTCTTTTTGCATGTCTATGTACTTCATATAAGTTTATAAAATTTTATAACATTTTTGATATTAATACAGCCACATGAGCATTTTTGAAATTAGATTTTGCATGGTGTGTCTTTCTCTATCATTTATTGATTTATTTATTTTGGTGGGCAGTGATGTGGGAAACAAAGGCAGAAGAGAAATTTTCCTTACTATCTACAGTTCATTGACAAGTCCTTGAAAGAGGCAGAGTGACCTTCCTCTAGGAGCTCAGCTGCCTCGAAGTTAATACTTTGTTAAGGGCAAACAAAAGGCAACCTTTGCCCAACCCCCAGGATCCCGTGAGTCTACTTTAACATATAAAAATTCCTTTAGAAATTTCCTTTATCCCTAAACTCCTCAAGATACGTGTTGGCAATTACCCCCTCCCCCCAAGCATATGGCCCACCGATATACATCTGAAGGGTCTCATGACTCAGGTTTTACTGGACAGTAATAAATAACCTTTTCCCAACAATACTAGCCCCCTCAATGTCCTGGAAACCTTGTTTCCAAAATTCCTTAGAGACATGCTATCCCCAACCCCCTCCCAATTTGAAAGTATATCACAGGCCACTCCTCATGACCCCAGGGCAGCTCTTTCTGCCCATGGTCCTGTCCCCATGCTTTAATAAAACCATCTTTTTGCACCAAAGGCATCTCAAGAAATCTTTCTTGGCCGTCGGCTTCGAACCCTAATGTCTTTCCTATATCAAGCAGCAAAGCAAGGTTTATTGAGCGATAGCAAAGTGATAGTACAAAGATCCAGAGGAGGGAGGGGGCCCAAGAGGGTTGCCACCAGAGTTTCTAAGTCTAGGGGTTTTTAAGGGCTTGTTAGCAGGCTGTTTTAATCTGATGAACCCTCCCTGCACCTGTCATCCAAGCAGGTTTTTGTCACCTATCTTTGACATGGGAAAGGGTGGAGGGCTCCTACCAGGGTGGCGTAAAATCTTTTTAAGGGTGGTTTCCTCTTAGGGCGGGGCCCCGTGTCCCTGCCTGCCTGCCTTCCAGCTATTCTTCATCATTCCCCCTCCCTTTGAAGAGGTAACCCTAACTACTTCCTGCTGGTCGGGGCATTGGATGGGGCAACATTCAGCATTCCTCTCATCCTGATCTATCAAGGGGTCCCCTGTAAGTCTGGTTTGACCTCCATGTGAGTCTTGATCTGAACCGCAATTTGGAGTTTGATGACCTTTATTCAGGAAGATATAAAGCAGGTTAGGGCATTTAGGAGGTAAGGCCCAAAGTACAATGCAAGACCAAGTACAGCCAGGCGTCCGGCGAGAGATAGAGGATATTTTAGTGAACTATGTATGTACCGTAAGGAGAAGGTGGGTGAAAGGAATGCAATAAGGATTATGATTTTGATGGGATATAGGGAAAGTAATATTATCTGTGTCTTGTCACTTCCAGACTATGAGAGTTAATATCTCTACCTAAGAGAGCTGTGGGACCCTCAGGCATTAAGAAAGAGTGAGAGAAAATTAGGTCTCCCAGGTGCATCCCAGAAGGTGAGAAAAGAATTTGGCTGTGGGTTGCCCAGTGACACCCTAATGACAACACTGTGGTTAAACAGTTGGTCCCAGGGCAGAGAGTAGCACAGAAAAGTTGGCTCCGGTATCAAGAAGGAAATCGACTGGTTTTCCTCTGTTTCCAAAATTGCCTGAGGTGCTGGGTTCCCCACAGTGGGCTGTTTTGGAGGAACCACCACGGAGAGCCCCAGGCCCCCTCAGTCCTGATCAGGGGCGCTGGTGACCTGAGCCCTGGCGGACTGAGGTCCCCAAGGGCATTCAGATTTCCAGTGACCCCCTCCACAAGCGGGACAAGGTTCCAGGGCCTTGGTTTTTGTCACTGGGGACATTCTCACTTCCTGTGTCCTGGGCAGCCACAGAGGCCAGAGCCTTGGGAGGCTGAGCTGGCAACAGCATTCAAGGCTGCAACTAAAGCCTCAGACTTCCTCTTTAGCTCCTGTTCCTCACTCTGCTCTTGGTCCCGATTGTAACAGACCCGCTCGCAGCTCCTTAGAGCCTCCCCTCAGGGCCAACAGCCAACTTCTGCAGTTTTTTCCGAATATCTGGGGCCAATTGGGCCTTTAAGAATGACCTCGGGGACACCTGGTGATTCAGTCTTTCAGTCGGCTACGTGTCTGCCTTCGGCTCGGGTCACGATCCCGGGGTCCCCAGATCGAGCCCCACATCAGGCTCCCTGCTCAGCAGGAAGCCTGCTTCTCCCTCTCCGTCTGCCCCTCCCCGCCCTGTTCGTGCTCTCTCTCTCTCACGCTCTCTCTCAGCCTCGGGAGAACTGGGGGAGATAGCTGTGTATTTAATAAGAGCCTCTCTCAATATTTCTAAGAAAACTGTTGTTTTCCTTTACCAGAGACTTTGAAAGCTTGCTTAACAAATACCTATGAAAACTTTATTTACCAACAGACCCAAATATCCTTCAAAAGCACAAACCTAATCAATGCTTTAGCACTTTATTCTATTTGGGAAAGACCTAGACATCCAAAGAACTTACCCATGAAAACTTTGAGACAGACAGTATTAACCGCCATTTTATTTGGCCTTCAGCAAATGTGGATAGAATCATTCCAGGTTCTAAATCTCAGCAGCTTGACAGATGAGCAGATGCCATGTTTTTTCACCAAAGTGGAAATATGCAGTCCATGTCAGGCTAGAGAACACAGGGAATTTCCCTGAAACAAAGGGAGTTTCGGCAGCTGCTTGGGAATATTCCTTAATTCTCTGTCCTGAGGTAGACTAACCACAGTTTGGCTCCAATTATAGCCATTAACCCGGGAAAACAAATGAGGGAGGAGCCCCTATGTACTGCTCAATCCCTCTGTGATACAGGCTTGGAAGTGACAACAATACCAGTTTCCAATGGGGTAGTTAGGATCCTAATTGGGGTCTTGAGAAGATCCCAATTGGGGTCTTGAGGAGGTTCAGTCTGGGCTCCAGTTGGAAACTGAAGCCACCCATGGGCTCACCTGTCCTTGATCTCCTGATCTTTCAGCAGTGCCCAGAACTCCATGTCTTTCTGCTTTGGAGAGGGTCTGATTTAACAGAAGCATTCATCCAAGTCTGGAAAACGTTTAAGTCCCCCTTAGTCTCAGATCTTATAGCAGCACCTCCCCCTGATCCCCCTTCAAACACTACTTATTCTTGCAGAGGGTAAAGCCCTCGAGCACTGGCAGGGGTTCCAGGATAGGGCAGGACAGGTAAGGGGACCTGATCTTAACCTTAGGAAGCATGGAGCCAGGGGTGGAGATTCCCCTGTGGACTCCATTTGTCTATTAACTTTTGATGTGGATGTGGTGTTCCTTTGTTCCTCCCCCCTGCCCCCGCTCCTGCCGTCCAGGGGTGGGGTCTGGAAGAAAGCAGTCAGGAGGATGAGATCAATCCTACATTGCTGAGATCAGAACAAAAGAAAATGAGCCACCTTTCTCCCAATTAAAACCAGGAAGACAAAGTCCCTCAGGTGGCATGTCTGGTCCTCCAACTTGTATTGTGGCCATGCCCCAGAACAGAGCAAAATGAGTTGCCTTTGTCCAGTTAAGACCAGGAAGGCACCAAGTAAATGATATTGAGTGATTTACGGGCCTGAGTAAGGGTCTTGGTCAGGGAATTACCCATCTACAAGAAGAGAGGAAAAGGCATCCCTTATCTCAGTTTCTTATAGTTGATCAGGGAGACTTGGGAAGAGAGGAAAAGGTGTCCCCTACCTCATTTCCTCCTCATCTTTTCCTGATGTGTGGCCCTAGCTACTCATGTGACTGGCAGCCAGAATCTCTGTCCTCTCTGTGAGGTGCTGGGAGTAGTTGTGCTTACCCAGGCTTGGTCCTACCTCCAGAGAGTGACCCTGATTTCCCCACCCTTAAGACTCCCTCAGAAGTCAGTGGATACTCTAGACTTCTTTTAGTAGAGTTGTTCTGTCTGGCATAGCCACATGGAGGGACAAGATGGGGCACCCAGGGAGGAGAAATCCAACTGGGATAAGCCTCAATGGGACCAAAAAGTTGGAGGGATCCTTTAGATCTTAAGTCTTTTGCCCTGCTTGGCTATTCCTTCACATAGGTGGTGTAGCCAGTCTGAGGGGTGTCCTAGTAATGCCCAGCATAGGAAGAATCAGAAACAGGAGACTGTTCCTCACCATAACAGGGAACTGTGAGTGAGATCCCTTGGAGGCTACCCAAACCACTTACAGGAGAATGTCCAGGGGACCATCCTGGGCTTTCCCACTTATTCTCCTGGGGGAGGAACCAGTTGAGAAAAGAGTAGTAGAGGGTTTTTTCTGGACAAGTAAGTAAGGAACCAGGTCCTTCCAAGAGCCCTCGTGTGTCCACCGAAAGGTAGCCTTGGTCAGGCCCCTCAATTGCTGCTTGGTTTTCCCTAGGTCTCTCACATCTGGTGATCTGCACTGAAAAGAGTTCTGAGCCCTCACCAAACTGACATTCCGAACTTCTGTTGGGGGGTCAGTCAAAAAGGAGCCCAGAGAGTCTATCACCCAAGACTTGAGAATGGCAGGCGCGCTAATCACTCTTACATGGCTGATGGGTGCCCATTGTTTCAACAAACAAAATGGAGAGAAAGAGAGAGAGGGAGAGAGGCAGAGAGAGAGAGAGACTTGCTGCCCACTACTCATGGTTAGTTGTCTTTAACAATGGTGGAGATCAAAAAAAAAAAAAAAAGGGGGGCGCCTGGGTGGCTCAGTTGGTTGGGCGACTGCCTTCGGCTCAGGTCATGATCCTGGAGTCCCGGGATCGAGTCCCGCATCGGGCTCCCTGCTCGGCAGGGAGTCTGCTTCTCCCTCTGACCCTCCCCCCTCTCATGTGCTCTCTCTCATTCTCTCTCTCTCAAATAAATAAATAAAATCTTTAAAAAAAAAACAAAAAAATACAAAAACAATGGTGGAGATCCTGGATGAGCCCTCATAAATGTTACAGGATTTTTTCCTCTGTCCGTGCCCGTGGTTCTTGGTCATGCCACTTCGAAGAATGAAGAGGTAGACCAGATGGAGTGATGGGCAGCAAAGCAAGGTTAATTGAGTGATAGCAAAGTGATAATACAAAGCTCCCAAGGAAGGAGGGAAACCAAGAGGGTTGCCCTTTCTCTGTCCTTTTACTTTCGATCCATCTTTGTCTTTAAATTTAAAATATGCTCATATATAAGTAGCAGATCATTAGATTTGGTTTTCTCCCAGTCTAATGATTCTATTAGAATATTCAGACAAGTTATATTTAATGTAATTCTTGATATAGTTGGGTGTAAGTCTACCATCTTGCTCTTTGTTTTCTATTTGTTCTTTATTCTTCCTTTCCTCCCTTCTTTTTCATTAATAGGTAATTGTTGGGATTTCATTTATTGTTTCTATTAACTTTTTAGCTGCATCTATTTTTAAATATCTTTTGGTTTTATTTTTTTTATTTTATTTTTTATTTATTTATTTGACAGAGACAGAGATAGCGAGGGCAGGAACACAAGCAGCGGGAGTGGGAGAGGGAGAAGCAGGCCTCCCGCGGAGCAGGGAGCCCAATGCGGGGCTCCATCCCAGGACCCTGGGATCATGACCTGAGCTGAAGGCAGATGCTTAACTGACTGAGACACCCAGGTGTCCCTCTTCTTAAATATCTTTTAGTGGTAATTCTAGTGATTATAATATGCACCTTTAGTTTATCACAGTCTACTTTAATGTTATCAAACTTCACATTCAATGTAAGAAACTCACAATATAATATTCATTTACCCCTTAGCACATTGTGTTATTGTTGTTTTACTTCTATGTGTGTCATAAACCCCACAATATGTCATCATCATCACCATCATCATTACTATTCCTTCAAGGAGACTTTAAAAAATTATGAAAGAATAATTATTTACACTTACCTATGTATTGAATTTCTGATACTTTTCATTCTGTCTTGCAGATCCAGATTTCCATCTTGAATACTTTTTTTTAAGATTTTATTTATTTTTTGACAGAGACAGTGAGAGAGGGAACACAAAGAGGAGGAGTGGGGAGGGAGAAGCAGGCTTCCCCCTGAGCAGGGAGCCCGATGCAGGGCTCGATCCCATGACCCTGGGATCATGACCTGAGCCTAAGGCAGACACTTAATGACTGAGCCACCCAGGCACCCCTTGAATACTTTCCCTTAAGCTTTAAGAACTTCCTTTAACATTTCTTATAGTGCAGGTCCATTGGTGCAAAATTCTGTGAGAATTTTTTTCTTCTAAAACATCTTTATTTTTCCTTCATTTTGAAGAAATTTCCACTGGGTACAGAATTTAGGTTGCTAGGGTTTTTTTCCTTTTTTTTCTTTCTTTTTTTATTTTGTGAGTACATATAGAACTTCAAAGATGCCATTACATTGTTTTATGGCCTTCACTGTTTCTGATGAGAAATCAGCTATCATTTTATAGTTGTTCCCCTGAATGTAATGGGCAGTCTTCCTCCAGCTATATTTAAGATTTACTCTTTATCTGTTTTTCAGTAATCTAACTATCATATGTCTAGGAGTGGTTTATGTTTATTCTGACTGGGATTCACTGAGTTTCTCAGATCTGTGAGTTTGTATTTTTTATGTTATAGAAAATCTTGTCCATTATCTCTTCAAATATGGAAGAGATGGCTCTATATTTTATTATCTCTCTTTATTTTGCCCCATTCCCTCTCTCCTCTTTCTGAAGCTAACATGTATTTTTAACAAATTTATAATTCCACACATCCTGGATGCTCTTTTATTTTTTCCTTTCTTTCCTGTTTAATTTGGATACTTTCTAATGAAGTATCTTCAAATTAACTGATCCTTTTTTTTCTGTATCCATTATGCTGTTAAGTCTACTTATTGAGTTTTTCATTTCAGATATTGTATTTTTTGACTTCCAGAAATTTCATCCCATTTTTTTATACTTTCAATTTCTCTGGTGAGAATTTTCATTTGCTCACCTGTTCTGTCCATCTTTTCATATTTGTTTTCATAAATTGTTTTTTATATTTCTAATAGTTATTTTAAAGTCTTAATCTGCTAATTCCAACATTCAGACCATCTGTTGATCTGCTTCTATAGACTCTTTTCTTGATCATGTCTCATATTTCTTTTTTTTTTTTTTAAGATTTTATTTATTTATTTGACAGAGAGAGACACCGCGAGAGAGGGAACACAAGCAGGGGGAGTGGGAGAGGGAGAAGCAGGCTTCCCGCCAAGCAGGGAGCCCAATGTGGAGCTCGATCCCAGGACCCTGAGATCACGACCTGAGCCGAAGGCAGATGCTTAACAACTGAGCCACCCAGGCGCCCCATGTCTCATATTTCTTGGCATATCTAGTGGTTTTCACTGTATACTTGACATTGTGGATGATACACTGTAGAAACTCTGGATTTTGTTATCTTCCTCTAAAAAGAATTGACAATTGTTTTTCTGATAAGCAGTTAAATTAGTGGTAGATTACTTTAATCTTGTGGAGGGTTGGTTTTAATCTTTGTTAAGATAGGTCTGCTTTGGTTTTCCTCTTTGGTCTGCAGTATACCCTTTTGTATTGTTTATATTTTTAATTTTTTTTGTATATTATGGTATTTTGATATCTTTACAACTTTTCTCTCAGGAGAGACTGCCCCTTCCAAGGCCAGCTGATCCTTAGAGATGCTAAAAGGCTCAGCAGGAAGCACACCTTTGATAGGCAAACTAACCAATCTGGAGCCAGACCTCCCCTACCTGGCCCCTGTACCCCAGAAGGTAGTATTCCTCTGTCTTCATTTCAGAGCCAGGGACATTGCCTATAGCTCAGAGCCTGATGGAATTATTCAAACTAGCCAGTCCTAAGCCATTTGCCCTGCCCCATCTTGCCTTTCTTTCCCACAGAAATCCAAGTAAAGGTCTTGATTTTGGTTTCCCTTGATCCTGACCACCTGGTGCTTCCCCATGTGGCTCCACATGGCATTGTGCCTTCCATTTCTGGGGCCCGTGAGCATAATGAACTTTGTTCTTTCCTGAGTCTCTCCTGTATGTCTTCTTGTGGCTGCACTCACCAAAGAAGAGCAGAGAACAACCTTAGTCCTGAAATGTGACACCCCCAGGCGTGTCCCTTCTGGAAAAGCTACAGGGTCTATCAAGCCCTTCCGACTTGATGGAACTTGAACTCCCAACCATCTCCAGCACTGGGCAGCCCAGTGCCTCCTCAGCCATTCAGCTTTCCAGCTGCTGATTTTTGGGGGTGGAGGGGGCAGGCAGGTGGGGGGTCCTAACTATACATGTGTAGTTAGGAACCAGCCAAGACCATGAAACAGGTTTTTGCACAAATTTAGGAGATGCCCATTCTGTGCATCCCTCCCTCCTAGGATTTTCTCTTCAGTTCCCAGCCACTCTGGCAGCATTGACCTCCAAATTCTGTCTCTTCATCTTGGTAAAATTGCCACTTTTTGCTTGAGTCTCATGTGCCCTGAGGGAGCTGGGAAGTATCATCAGGGGAGAAGTCAGATGAATGTGGCTAAAAGGACATTTGCTAGTTTTCTTTCCTTATTTTAGGGCTTGTGTCCTTCCAGCTTCTGTCTGCTTCTGCTTGCTGCTGATGCCTTCAAGCCATTGTTGTTAATATTTAATACAGAGTTTACCATGGTTATTGGCAGGAAAGTTAGTCCAATTAAAGCAACTCTGCCATGGCCCAAAACAGATTTTCCAAAATATTTTCCTGATGTGCAATCGAGATCAGAAATCCTTAACAATTGAGAAAACAATATTTCCCCAGTTGCTACAAAATAATTTTTGTCACCTCTACTTCCTAGTATCCCTAAATTATATAACACAAATAGTTGTAACTGACTTGACACATTCTGTACTTAAAGAACAGCAAAGCAGAGTCATCTTTTCTCACGCACAGCTTCCCTTCCCTGTGTTTAACGGGTGTAGCATCACACAGAACTTGCTAGTAGTTCAACTAGGAGTGACGAAAATAATTTCATAAGCTTATCAAAACAGGAAGGAGAAGTTACTTTTCCACACTGATATTGGAACCAATATTTAAACTGATGGACTTCTTTACATTTTCAATAAAACGAAAGATAATTAAAATTAAAGAACTAATTTCTGCCCCCAAAGCTTGCTCGAATAATGTTTTGTACAACGATGGGTGGGTTGGGTAGCTGCCCGAGAACCGGGCATGAACACTGCGGGGGCAGCCGAGCACACGCGTGTGCACTCAAGGGTCACTGCAGTGGCATCTGCAAACCCCAAGTTCATCTGACACAGAGCAGAGTGTTGCCGGAGGACAGTCGAGCCAAACCCAACACTGGGGCTTAGACACATCCTGTAATAAAACTCGCAGCTTGGCTTGGGAATGATACTCACTGTTTCCACTCTCTCTTGGCAATCTGTGTCTTTCATTTCCTTTGCCCCTAATTCCTCCAAGGTTATTTCAAGTTTCTACATGAAGTTTCTTCTCTCTTGATGCTCAGCACAGTCTGATAGTTACCATTAAAAACAACAACAAAGGAAAGGAAAACACATTCCTCAGACATCAAGGAAGAAACAAAATACACAGCAAGTTTGAAAACAGTCAGAGCTGACTCAGCTGTCCTTTCCTCTGAAAATGGGCTCTGTCACCTGCTATCCTTCTGCTAGGATACAGAAGTCCAGCCACTGTTTCCCAAGGACTCGGGGGTAAATATTTACAAGCTACTTGGAATCTCCATCCTGCGCTCACTCTGAGGCACAGACTCCACTGATTGACAGAATCATAGAACCCCAGATTTGGAAGGGACAGAAGAGGTTACTTAATCAGATTTGTACTGACCATCAAGAGATTCTCCTTCAAAATACCCTTGAAAGACAGCCCTCCAGTCCCAGCTGTGACCCCAGAGTTCATGGTTTCTCTCATCGGTCCATGCTATCGCTGGGCAGTGTCAGTGCTAAGAAATTGCTTCCTGACATTTACTGACATAGTAACCTCCTTTCGGAACCCTGTACTCCCTGGACCTCGCTCTGTCATTGAGCTCTACAAATGTATCGTCACCTAATCTATAAATACGGACATGGAAGAAATGGCAATTTCTTTCTTTAAGTCAACTTACATTCACATCTGTGCCTCCCTCCAGTGCGGTCAGTGTCAACACTCAAAGTCAGTGATTATAAAGTTCCCAGCCAACACCAGACAACTGCAGGGCAATGAAAAGTTCCCATGGGCCTATGCAGAGCCAAACACTCAGGGACATTCCTATTTTAGTTCACTCATGCCTGTGACCACTGGAATGCCCGCAGGGGCTGTTGTGGGGTGCGGCCGCTCAGCCACCCCCAGGCCCTCCCACCTTCCAGGGCGCCTTCATGGAAGGGAGTGAGGTCACTCACTGTGGGCAAGTCACCTACGTCCATCCCCTTCCTCTCAGAATATCTTTGTCTCCTAATTCTTAAAAATACCACTACTTTCTGTACCCCACCACTTGCAACTGCTTTCTTACAAGCTTTTATAAAAGTCAGGGAGGGCCCTTGTCCTCAAGTCTCCTGGCAGAGCCCCCAGGCAAGAACTCCCCTTGAACACAGGCCGACTGTGGTGGGGTGGCAGGAAGACAGAAAGGAAGGCAAACACAGGAGGACCAAACACAAGCCTCATCTGCCACACCAAGTAAAAATGAATCATTTTTTAAAAAATTTCCTTCCAGGGGTGGCTGGGTGGCTCAGTCGGTTAAGGGTCTGCCTTCAGCTCAGTTCGTGTCCAGCTCTCTGCTCAGCGGGGAGCCTGTTTCTCCCTCTCCCACTCCCCCTGCTTGTGCTCTCTCTCTCTCTCTCTGTCAAATAAATGAACAAAATCTTTAAAAAAAAAATTTCCTTCCAAATATTTGAACTATTGATCACATTTGCCTCAAATTCAGGAACCATTCCTGTTTTCCTTCAATGATTCCCCCAGTTTCCAGGTTTTCCATCCCTTTCTCAACCCACCACCGTTTGTCCCAGTCTTTCCTAAAATATGGTGCCAAGACCTAAACACGGAGCCCCGGTGTGGTCTGACCGAAGACGAGACCCGCCAGGCCTGGCCGGTCTGAGCTCTGGGGAGCGTGAGTCAGCATCTGTTCCCCCAGGCCCCTCATGCAGACGCCCATCCTCCCTCTGCAGCTGTGCGCTCTCCTTCTAGCGCTTTCCCTTTCCTTCTAGCACTTTCCTCTTCTTTCTAGCACTTTCCCCTTCCTTCTAGCGCCTTCCCCTTCCTTCTAACACTTTCCCCTTCTAGCACTTTCCCCTTCCTTCTAGTGCCTTCCCCTTCCTTCTAGCTCTTTCCCTTCTAGCGCTTTCCCCTTCTAGCACTTTCTCCTTCTAGCGCTTTCCCCAGCAGGTATTCCCCGAGGCAGGCCACGGGGCCCACTCTAGGGAGAGAAGGTGCCTCCAGCCACAGTCTTCCTTGGGTTGGGAGGAATTTCAGCTTTCGGAGCAGTCACCAAGACGGCAAGGGGAGCTGTCAGAGGCTGGGCTTTCAGGAGCATCAGACTGAGGGCGGCTGGCTGGGCAGTCGGCCTCTCCATCCTCAGTGATGAGCCGTCTTTACGTTGGTGTGATTAAGAGACTCACTAAATCTCCTTCCTGCAGCTACAGTCAGCATGCCCACATGCAGCAAAACCCTATCAGTTTGACTAATTGGAGGAAAGTCAAGTACATTTAGTAACCAAAATATGCTAATAAAGGGTTGCTAAGGAGAACAAAATTCTTTGGAAACTTTCTAAGAATTATTTTAATTAGCACACAAATTGTTGGTCTGGAACAGCTGTCATGTTTGGCCTCATCTCGCTCTCAAGTAGCATTACTTGCTTTTTATTAGCTCAAAGGTGTACTACCGCTTGAGCCCGGTATGACCGCTACAAATTACCAGGTTCCGTCTTAATGAGGTTTTCATGCCCTCAGGATTACAGGGTCTTGGAGACAGAGAAAACCTCAGCGGATATTGAATCTAATTTCTACCCATGGCTAAAAGCCTCTGCCTGAGTATTTTTCCTGAGCAAGGACAATGTAATATGTTAAGTGTATCTCTATCTTACGTGATATGTGGAGAGAAGGGGAAACAGAAGGGGAGAGGGAGAAATGTATTTATTTTAATTGAGTCGAAATCTTTCTCGGGGTGATTTCCACCTCCCTGCCGCAGAGGAAACAGTGTGCAAGAAGGCTGTAGCCCACTCTTCTGACGACTTTTCCCCACAGACTAGGCAGCGCCAGGTCCCTGGACCAGGGAGCAGGTCCCAGGTCGGCACAGCTGCCCGCTCTCGCTAACCATCCCGCAGCCCCTGTCCTTCCTGGGTGGCAACCAGTCCTCCCAGCGCTCAGGGATCAGGGCGCACCTGTGGAGAGCCCGCAGGCCAGGCTCCGACTGTTGGCCTGGACCCTGTATCTCCGCACCCCATCCCCGACTTTTCTTCCTGGAAATCTCCTACAGCGAGTGCTGTGTGCGGAACACCCAAAGCAGTGCTCGGCCCATGCAGGTGATCAGTAACAACGGATTGTCTCTGACCCCTCACTTCTCCATCAAATCAAGGGACTGGGATGCCTCCATCCAAGACCTGGACACTCTTCCGCCTGTGAAGGCACGTCAGAGGGAAACACAGGCCACCCTGGGACCGGCCCACTGGAAATCTCTGTTCTCAACTGGGCTCTTTTATTTTTTTTTAAGATTTTACTTATTTATTTGAGAGAGAGAGAATGAGCTGGGAGGGGGGTGAGCAGAGGGAGAAGAAGCAGCAGACTCCCTGCTGAGCAGAGAGCCCAATGCGGGGCTCGATCCCAGGGCCCTGGGATCATGACCTGAGCTGAAGGCAGGCGCTTCACTGACTGAGCCCCCCAGGTGTCCTGAACCAGGTTCTTAATCTTGGCTGCACATAGAACTACTTGAGAGCTTTAAACACGGGGACGTCCGGGCCACATCGGGACCAATAAGGCCAATTCACCCGGTTTAACTCTGAAAATAGATTTATGGTGCTACCTCCCGCTTCTTTTGTTTCAGGCTTTTCCCACCAACTTTCATTTTGTGCACTAGGGTTTTGGCTGTTCACTGCTAGCTGCTGCTTACCACCGCATGCACACACACACA
>NW_023270453.1:20241924-20253554 GCF_011800145.1 Mirounga leonina
CACAGACATGCACAGACACGCACACACACAGACATGCACACACAGACGTGCACACGCACAGACATGCGCACACACAGACGTGCGCACACACAGATGTGCACACACAGACATGCACACACACAGACGTGCACACACACAGATGTGCACACACACAGACGTGCACACACAGACATGCACAGACATGCACACACACAGACGTGCACAGGCACACAGACATGCATACGCACACAGTACACACACGCATGCACACGCACACATGTACAGTGTACATGCACAGTGCATGCACAGGCTCACACGCACATGTGCACACATGTACACGCGCATGTGCACTGCACACATAGCTGCACACACATGCGCACACACATACACAGGCGCACACATACCCATGCACACACGCACACACGCACAGGCACATACACCTCAGCCATCAATTCTCAACACACTCCATCCTAAATATTTGGTTATTTGCCTTGTATCTATGTAAACACCACTCACACTGAAAACTCTGATTCCTTTTCCTTTCTCCTGCATTTTTTCTCCCTAAAGTGAATAATTGCATTGGTCTTTCATCTGTTTAACTCTCCATGCACTTACCATGAATTCTCCCCACACTCTCCACCATGAGCACAGCAGTCTCCTTGATAGGCACAGACACATCGGCTGTCTGGTGTCCCCTCGTCTGGGTGTTGGCCTGGCCCAGTCTGCGTGGTTTTGCTTAGGACCTGCCCCAGGAATCCCCGCGTTTTTTCTTCTCTCCTGTGTTGGACTTTTCTTCCCTGGAGCTGGTGTCTTTGTGCTTGTTTGCTCTCTCATCTTTCCATTGGCTTCCTGAAAGAGTGCATGAGAGTCGATGCTGGAAGACCCTCCCTCGCTAGTTGGGTCTAGGTAAGGAACCCTGGAAGAAAGTGGTGTGTCCTCGGACTGCCTGGGCCTTGCTCATGCTCTCCTGACATCCAGTGCTGCTTTTGAGTAGCTGGGGACCTCATTTCCAATTCTGCACTCGGGACCACCCCAGCCTGAGTTCCAGATGCCTGGCGGCGCTCCTCAGGCAGATGTGCATCATTGTTCTGGCTGGAACTCCTGTTTCCTTAGAAGTTTCACTATTTGCAGAAGCACAGGTGTATCTTATTTTATCTCTGATTTTCATCTCTTTCCCTTTTGGATTTTGAGTTTTAAAAAAATTCATCTTCCCACCATTCTGCTGAGATTGGCATTTATACTACTGTAATTGGTTTTTCTGGTTTGTTTTTGTTTTCTTACAAAAGGTTTCCCCACCTTCAATGTTTTCCTTTTTAAGGCATTCAGCTCTGGGCCACTTGGGTGGCTCAGTCGGTTGAGCATCCAGCTCTTGATTTTGGCTCAAGTCATGATCTCAGGGTCAGACTCTATGCTCAGTGTAGAG
The DNA here is from genome assembly GCF_011800145.1 of Mirounga leonina. Taxonomy (NCBI): domain Eukaryota; kingdom Metazoa; phylum Chordata; class Mammalia; order Carnivora; family Phocidae; genus Mirounga; species Mirounga leonina. The sequence goes on from NW_023270453.1 coordinate 20,243,327, forward strand.
TCTGCCTGAGATTCTCTCCTTCTCTCTCCCTCTGCCCCTCCCCCCACTCCCGTGCATGTGTGCTCTCTCTCTAAAAATAAAATAAATGAATCTTTTAAAAAAAATTCTCTCCCTCTCCATCTGCCTGCCGCCCTCTTGCACACACACCCTGTCTCTCTAAAAATAAATAAATAAGTAAGCCTCAGTTTAAAAAAGGCATTCTGCGCTGTTTCACGGAGGCACTAGCTACCTTTCTCTCTCTGAGGAGGCCAACTCTCGCATTTCCGTTTCTTGAGATTGCCTTCCCCCCACATCGTGTCTATTCCTCTGGATGTTTCTTTCCTTCTTCTGTTTGTTCCAGGGTCTGAATGCAATATTGGGTGCTGTCCCCCAGAGTCTGGTGGTTCCAGGCTCTAACAGGCTGACCATCAAGTGCACGGCTGGGAAGGCGCCATGGGGCTCCTCACTTGGCATCTGTGGACGTTTCTTGAGCACTAGCAAGTCTCTTCACGGGAAAGCATCTTGTCTGGATGCCACAATCCTGAGGCTGCTCGCCGAACCCACTCCAGGAGAGACCCTGTCTGAGACGGCATCCAGATCGCCAGCTTTCTCCAGCTCTCAGTGGCTCACTCTGAGGACGTGGAGGGAAGGGGCTTCGAGCTTCCTAGGAGCCTTTTACCTTTAGGCTGGCCTTCTCCCTGCTTTCCCGGACCCCTGCTGGTCCACTCTGTGCTGCCCTGTGGTGCTGCGGGGCCGTGCGCTCACCTGCCGCCCCCCTCTCACTCTCAGCTTTGCTGGGCCTGAGGAACTGGTCATTGCTCCTCTGTCTGCTTCCCAGCCCCCGTGCTGTCCTCGTTCTTGCCTTCTGGCCTCTTTGTCCGTGAGGATCTGCACCACATTCTTCTTTCCCTTTTCCTTCTCTTCCTCCTTCTCATCCCTCTCCACCTCCAGGGTCATCTTAAAGAGATTCAGACAGGAGCAAAGAAAGCTCCTGGGCTCCCTTTTACTCCACAAGCAACGCTCTGCTCCAAACTCAGGGTGAATCACACGGTGAGTGGATCCCTTCCACTGCCGAGGACAGGGCCGGAGCTGCGTGTCCCCCCAGCTCCTTCTGTTGGTTGTCTGACGGGGACAGGCAGGTGGTTCTGTCCTCTTAGCTCCCACATCTCCCGCAACATAGGATGACAGTGGGCCCCCAGTTCAGCGACGCCCCCACATCCCTTCTGATCTTCAGGGTCCAGCAGCTAGCAGGTGCTCCACAAGGACCTTATCTGCTACCTGACTCCTCAACAACTGGCTAGTGCAGTGACGACTCAGAATGAGTCATCTGTCTTCTTTGGTTTTCTTTTGCTTACATACAAATATCTGATTTGCTAAGTCCCTCATATCTTCTGCTGCATTTTTGGTCTCTGACTACATTGTAAGCTGTCTTAGAATCACAGAATCATGACACAGGGAGGCACAAACAGACGTCCTGGGATCATCAACGAGCCCTGTGTGGCATGAGTCGCAAGACGAAGATGGACTGTGGCTGGAAATGAGGTCAACGAGGAGCCCCGATCGTGTTGGGGCTGAGAGTTGGGACAGGAACATGGTCCCTGATCTTCCCCAGAAATGAGCCGGCACCGCTGTGTGCTGTCCTCCAGAGACTCCCACCAAGTCGGCCAGACAGCGAGGGGCCAGGAGCCACGCCGGTCCTCACGCCCTCCCTCGGTCACAAACGTCCATGCAGCTCAGGGCACCGCCACCAAGACAAGACAGAGGAAGGACTGGTTCTCCCCCAGAAACCAGCCCGGTACAGACAAGTTCTGCTCAGCATGCTCACACCCTCCCCGCCCACCGCTGACCCGCCCGACAGGGGCTACCTCTGGGCTCGACCTGCAAGGCAGGGGACAAGGGAGGAGGGGCCAACTGCATATCAGTGTTTCGTGACCTTCCTTTCTGGAGCCTCCGGTGGGCTTCTCCCTGTTCCACTCTTCCCAACATCTGTACCTTCCCTGGAGGGCTGTCTGTGCCCAGCAGCCCAGCCCCGGTCACACCCACCCTGCTGCTGTGCCCCCAGCTGCCTGCACACTAGGAGTCTCCCTGGCAGTGACCTGACTTGGCTTTGACTCCTGTCTTGTCTCTGGAGCCAGGGCTCTGGCTGACTTCCGTAACAGCCAGTTTGTATTTGGCCCAAATTGATTATTTGCTGCAACAATATTGGACATCCTGGTTTCAGGTTATTGCACCTGACCTTGGCCTTCGTCCACAGATTTCTGGAGCTATGTCCTAGCCTACGGTAAAAACGCAGTCTGTAATCAGGGCTACTGAAATTTTATTTTATTTATTTTTTTTAAAGATCTATTATTTATTTATTTGAGAGAGAGAGAGCGCACGCAAACGAGTGGGGGAAGGGCAGAGGGAAGAGAGAGAGAGTCTCAAGCAGACTCCCCGCTGTGCATGGGCCTGACTCGGAGCTGGATCCCACCACCCTGAGATCACAATCTGAGCCGAAACCAAGAGTCTGATGCTCAACCGACTGAGCCACCCAAGTGCCCCTGAAATTGTATCTTATTTTTTATTTATTTTTTCCCAAAGATTTTATTTATTTGTCAGAGAGAGAGAACAAGCATGGGGAGAAGCAGGCTTCCCACGGAGCAGGGAGCGCTATGCGGGGCTTGATCTCAGGACCCCGGGATCATGACCTGAGCCGAAGACAGACGCCCAGCCGACTGCGCCACCCAGGCGCCCCTGAAATTGCATTTTAAAACACTAACCGGATCTTGGCTTATGGACAAGTTTATAAGTGTGGGCATCCACACTTTTGTTTCTGTAGAGCTCTTCAATGGGACTTACCAAATTCTCCCCTCTGCTGACGTTCTGCACATCTTTTCTTCTTTGTTAGGTGAATTCGTGAACTCCTAGAGGGTAGGGACCACGGCACTTTCATCTTTATATTTCTTAAAGTCCTTTCCACATGTCAGACTAATTATTACATTTCCATATACCCAAGAGTTACCTGGAGAACGCATAACGCGTGCAAATCCCCAGGCCCCTTGCAGGTGATTCTGTTCTGTATGTCTGAGGCAGGGCCTAGTGAGGTGCATTTTATCAAGCTCCCTAAGCAATGTGGGACAGGGGGTCCTCAGAGCACACACTGAGGAAGAAAATGGGGCATGCTAGAAATCCAGGGTCGCTTGTGAATTCAGGACCTCTCTGGAAATCAAGCTCCATGGAGTTGGCCTGCTTCTGCCTCCCTGCCCCATTTAGAACATGCCTGTGCATTTCCCTTCACGAGATTGAAATGGCACCTAAAGACCTCTGGATGTGCAAAGCTCAGATTAGTCTTGCTGGAGAGGAAAAACTTTTCCTGGAGGCCTATGAATGAAACGGACAAAAGACAGATTAGCAAAAGAAAAGAAGAGTTTCTTTATTCCTGCAAACTGCATACCACGGGAGGTTTCCAAGGGGCAGTTAGAACTTGGGGCTTGTGTACCTAACTTAGTAGGGGAAAGGGTGGGGGAGAAAAGCTTCCAGGGGAAGAAAATATAGGTTTCTGTAGGAAAGATAAATGTGTTTTTAGGAAAACAAACAGGAGATAAGAAAGTATGAGATAATGTTCGTTTATGCAGGTATGAGTGGTCTTTCTGTCTTCTTCATGGCCCTGAGACTCTCCCACAGAGGGGGTTTATAGTAGGTTTACTCTTGATCTCTCTGCTGGGATCTTGATCTCTCTGCTCATCCCAGAGAGGGAAATAATGGCAGTCCTCCTTTTCCCAGAAGCTGCTGCTTTTAGTCAGGTAAGGCAAGCTTTGAGAAGGCTTCTTTCTGCATCTGTTGGATCTAATGTCTTGAGTTTAAAATAACCTTCATACTAATTCTGGGGTTCTGAGTGGGTCCCCCCAACAGTCTCAAACTCTTTCCTGGTTTTAAAAAGAAGGTAAAGAAGTGGATGCCTGTCGAGAGTATAATTATCTTCTAATGACAGTGCAGTGGTTGGTGGGAAAGATACTATAAATGTATTCCAATCCATGCTCCCTAGAAAGAGATGTCCATTTATTTCAAGTCAGCTCTAAAGCTACCGAAGCACTATCTCACTGCAGATATAATTGTTGGCAAAAGTGAACTGAATCCTGAAGAGTAAAGTTCTTGTCTGTGAGAAAGTGAGCTCACCCATGTGAGCAAGGACATTCATTTCCTTAAAATATATATATATATATATATATTTTTTTTTTAAAGATTTATTATTTATTGGGGCGCCTGGGTGGCTCAGTTGTTTAAGCGACTGCCTTTGGCTCAGGTCATGATCCTGGAGTCCCGGGATCGAGTCCCGCATCGGGCTCCCTGCTCAGCGGGGAGTCTGCCTCTCCCTCTGACTCTCCCCCTCTCATGCTCTCTCTCTATCACTATCTCTCTTGATAAATAAATAAAAATCTTAAAAAAAAAAGATTTATTATTTATTTATTTGACAGCGAGAGAGCACAAGCAGGGGGAGTGGGGAAGGGAGAGGGAGAAGCAGGCCTCCCGCAGAGGGGGGAGCCTGATGTGGGGCTCGATCCTGGGACTCCGGGATCATGACCTGAGCCGAAGACAGACTCTTCACCGACTGAGCCCCCCAGGCGCCCCAAGGACATTCATTTCCTGATAAGGAAACTGTTATGCCTTATGAGCTGATAATTAGTTATTTAAAATGTCAGTTTTCTGCCTTAAAGAGGGTAGTTTCCTCATGATTGTCTCTGGTGGGAGTCAGTTTCCCCACCCAGAGGTGGGGGGGGTACTTATCTTGAGTACCTTCCTAAATTCCATCCATGCTGAATACAACTCAAGGCTTTCAGATAAATATGTATCAATGCAGCCTAGAGATACCCTGTTGGGCAGGCACAACTTATTTCCATTTGGGGGGAACCTAAAAAATGGGAGATAAACTTCCTTTTACTTTCGAGTGAAGAAAAGGTCTTCATCCTGCTCAAGCATTGAGTCTATCTGTGGTTCTCAAAATTCAGTTATTTTAGGGCTGCATCTTTGGTGAGCGGTAGCCAGAACAGACACGTGACTACTGCCTTAAGTCGGGTATTTTAATACTTGCAAAGCCACAGGTGCGAGGAAAGAGCCCCAGTGAGAATCAGATATGGAAGAGGCAGAGCTGTGCTCCCACACTGCTGAAGACGGAAGGAGGAGTCCACCCAGGCTGGGTGTCACACCACCCTCACGACGCACCTGACGGTCTGGACAGTAGACATGGTCGCAGAGGAAAAGCCACAGGCGGGGTTGGGACACACAGCACTCCCTGCTCTTCTAATCTGTCTTCCTCCCCATTAGCAATCAGAGTGTTCAGGATAGGATCGCCAAGCCAATCCAAGAATCTTCTTACAGCACCAAGCCCCAGCACAGCTCTCCTTGAGTGGAGGATGGTGAGCAGGCAGCTACTCTTGCTGAGGGAGCAGAAGGCAAGCTGAGGACAAAGCATAAGCCCATAAGCGAACACCCTACAATCTCCCCCCAACCCCCCACTCCTGGGTGGGACACGTGTGACATTCTTCCAGGAATCTCCCAACTATCTTAATGTTAATGCCTTACTAGAGGGGTAAACAACCTTAACTTGACAATGGCAAGGCCTCTGGTATCCTGTAGGTCCTCTTTAGCATATGAAAGCCTGGTGATGGGTATTAAGGAGGGCATTCACTGCATGGAGCCCTGGGTGTCATAGGAAAACAATGGATCATGGATCACTACATCAAAAACTAATGATGTATTGTATGGTGACTAACATAACATAATAAAATTAAATTTAAAAAAAAGAAAGTCCTTTTCAAACCTCCCTTTTCCTTACTTCCCCAATTCCTGAGTATATAATCAACCACTCCTCAAGACCCTGGTGCAGTAACTTTCTGTCCATGGGTCCTGTCCCTGTGCTTTAAGAAACCACCATTTGGTACCAAAGACATCTCAAGAATTCTTTCTTGGTCCTCGGCTCCAGACTCCACCCCACCCAACCTCACCTATGTTCCCAAACCACGTCACTCTCTTTCCCCTCAGGCCTCCAGGAGCCATGCTGCACAGGACCTCACTTCAGGACTAGATCTTAGGGAGCAGCTTGTTGAAACATGCATGTCCAGAGGAGTGAGGAACAAAGCACTCCCACCTTCTGATTGTGGTACAGTAAGAAAAATTAAGGATGAAAAAAATTAGAGAAAAAAAATGCTAATACAGCTGTGGAGATGCCGTGTTAACACCTTCAGAAGTTGAGAAAACAAAAGAAGTGTTTTAAAAGAGGATAATTTAGTTCAGGAGAAACATTATTTATGTCCCACAAATAAAGAAATTAAGTGCGATGAGAAGCAAACATCTTCCTAATCCTCTTAAGCACCCAAGTTCTACCCCTTTAGAACTTGGTTTTCTAGGCTTCGATTTTTTTTTTTTTAAGAGAGATTGAGAGAGAGAGAGCAGGTGAGCAGGGGGTAGGGGTGGAGGGAGAGAAAGAGAGAGAATCTCAAGCAGACTCCCCGCTGAGCAGGGGAGCCCAATGCAGGGCTCGATCCCACAAACCTGAGATCATGACCTGAGCTGATATCAAGAGTTGGATGCTTAAATGACTGAGCCATCAGGCGCCCCGAATCTTTGATCTTATTATGGTTTTGATACTTTGATTCCTTTCTCTATTCTCAACTTATGATCAGACCTTTACAAAATGGCTCTATACAAACACACCCCTTTTCCTTTTGTTTGTTTTTTTTTTACTTTGAAGCATAACATATATATGAATATCAGTAATGATGAACACCCATGTAATAACCTCTCAGAGAAAGAAACACAACATCAGCAACAAATCCTGGGTACCTCCTCTTATATGTTCCATCTTTTATGTTCGTCTTCACCGTGTGTCTGGGGGCAGTGGTGCTGGTGGGCATGGGGCCTCTACCTCACAGCTCAGAGGCCGCAGCTGCATAGCTCTGGGCATTTCCTTGCCGCTGAGCCTCAGTCTCCTCACATGTACCATGTTGAAGGGTCACCTATCTCATAGGCTTGTTTGCTGGCTGAGTACTTGGAACCCTGCCTCTGAGCTGCACCAGCGGCCTGAGGCACAGACTAGAAGTAGCTGGGCACCAGTACCGACTTCAGTGGAAGGACGAGGGCTGCTAAACATCCTGCAATGTACAGCACAACACCACACAGGGACACGTGGCCTCATCCGGAATGCCATTAACATCCCCTTTGAGAAACAAAGCCATGTCTGAGAATCCAGAAGGAAAGAAAAAAGGATCGAACAAGTCTCTTAAACACGTATATCAATATTGATATTCTATAATTACATAGTTTTCCCAATGTCTAAATTATATAATCTTTGTTACACCTTAAAACCATAATTTTTTATTCTGTTTGAAGAAGGGAAGAGGACAGCTGATCATCTGTTTTTGTATTCGTGGAAAATACAAGTACATAGAAAATAAGTTTGCTTAGTGAAAACTTAGAGTGGGAAAGATCCATATACAGAGTACAGGTTTAATAAATTGGGGTGCCCATCCTTAAATATTGTATTCTACGGGGCGCCTGGGTGGCTCAGATGGTTAAGCATCTGCCTTCGGCTCAGGTCATGATCCCAGGGTCCTGGGATCGAGCCCCACATCAGGTTCCCTGCTCAGCGGAAAGCCTGCTTCTCCCTCTCCCTCTCACTCCCCCTGCTTGTGTTCCCTCTCTTGCTGTGTCTCTCTCTGTCAAATAAAAATAAATAAATAAATAAATAAATAAATATTGTATTCTACGGCCATATAAAATCACATCATAGAAGACTCTTTCACTGACATGGGAAAAATGTTATGTGGCTAAATGAAAAAATAAAGAAGGATTAAAAAAACAGACAAATTGAAATCACAATTAAAACATGTGCAAAGGCAAATATGACCCAGAAGCCAAAGGAAAAAAAAAAGAGAAAGAAAGAAAAGAAAAAGAAAAAAGAAAGAAAAGAAAAGCAAACAACAGAAACTGCCCATGAGAATGAAAAGACAGGATGTTAACTAAGATCCTAAAGTAGCCATTATAAATATATTCACAGAACTACGTGGAACCATAATTTACAAAGTCAAGGATGGTATGATTACAGTGCCATCAAAGAGAAAATATCAATAAGGAGCCAGAAATTATTTGAAAAAATGGCAATTTTGAAGTTGAAACTACAACAACTAAAATGAAACATTCACTGGAGAGTAAATTTGAACTGGCAGGAAAAAGTGAGCACACTTTAAGGTAGATCAATAATGATCATTCAATCAAAACATGCAAACAACAGAGAAAGAAAAATGAAGAGATATGAATACAGTCTTGCAAAATTTGTGGGACAATATTGAGGGTACCGACATACATGTAACAGAGTTAGAAGGAGAAAGGAGTAAAAAGAATATTCCAAGAAATAATGGCTGAAAACTTCCCAAAGTTATTAAAAAACAATCCAGGAAGCTCAATAAACTCCAAATGGAATAAATACAAAGAGTTCCAGAACAGACACATCCTACTAAAAATGCTGAAGGCTAAAGACAAGGAGAAAATCTTGAAAGCACAAAAACAACTCATCACTTACAAGAGAACCCCAATAAGATTGACAGCTGATTTCTCACCAGAGGCAATGGAAGTCAGAAGAAGTGCATTTTCAAAGTGCTCCAAGAAAAACATGTCAACCAGGATTCCTTCTATCTAGTAAAGCTATCTTTCACAGATGGAGGTGAAATAAAGACATTCCCAAATGAACAAAAGCTGAGAGAATTTGTTGTCTGTGGATCACCTTACCAGAAATACTAAAGGAGGTCTTGAAAGCTAGTGATCCCAGATGGTAATTCAAATCCACATACACACAAAAACCATAGAGCATAGTGAAGATAATTATGTAATTATAATAGTATAAATGCATATTTACTTTCCTTTTTTAACTATTTAAAAAGCAAGTATATAAAAATATGTATATGATATATTGTTAGGCCTACAACATATAAAAATATAATATATTTGCCAATAATAGCACAAAAGAGATGAGTTGCAGCAAAGCTGTATTGGGCTCAGGAAATATTTCCATATAGTAATCTGAACTCATTCAGAAAAAATGAAGTTAATCAGAAATGATAAATAAAAAGCCTAATATAACAAAAGCTATAAATTTATGATCACTCTTCTTATTTAGGCTTTAAAATACTTAAAATATTATAAAGGGATAATAATAACTAGGTGTTGTTGGGTCTGTGAGGTTTACACAAATAACATGCATATAACTTATACAATGAAAAGGAAGGATAGGGAATAGAACTATACAGGAGGAACATTTTTATATCTCACTGGAATTAAAAATATAAATCTGAAGCAGATTCTGATAAGATGCATATGGTAAACCCTAGAGCAACCATTAAGGATATAAATCAAAAATATACAATGAAAATCTTAAAAAAATTAAATGCTACCTTAGAAAAATTTACTCAATGCAAAAGAAAACATTAAAGGAGTAACTGTAACAAAGAAGATATGAGACACATATAAAACAAAAAGCAAAATGGTAGACATAAATCCAACTATATCAATAGTAATGTTAAATGTGAATGGATTACACAATCCAGTAAAAAAAGGCAATAAACATCTTGTCAAATTACATGTTAAAAAGCAAGATCCAATTTTATGCTGTCACAGAGACTCATTTTAGATTCAAAGATAGAAATAGATTGAAAGTAAAATAATGGAAAAAAATATATTATGCAAACAGTAACCATAGAAAGCTGGAGGGGCTACACTAACATTAGACAAAATGGACTTCATTTTTTTTAAAAGATTTTTTTATTTATTTGACAGAGAGAGACACAGAAAGGCTGGGAACACAGCAGGGGGAGTGGGAGAGGGAGAAGCAGGCTCCCTGCTAAGCAGGGAGCCTGATGCAGGGCTCGATCCCAGGACCCTGGGATCATGACCTGAGCCAAAGGCAGACGCTTAATGAATGAGCCACCCAGGCGCCCCTGGACTTCATTTTTTAAAAAAGTTTTTATTTTAATTGCAGCATAGTTAACATATAGTGTTATATTAGTTTCCTGTGTACAATGTAGTTATTCAACACTTCCATACAACACCCGGTGCTCATCACAGCAAGTGTGCTCCTTCAACCCCATCACCTGTTTCACCCATCCCCCTACTGACCTCCCCTCTGGTGACCATCAGTGTGTTCTCTAGAGTGAAGAGTCTGTTTCTTGGTTTGCCTTTCTTTCTTTCTTTCTTTCTTTCTTTCTTTCTTTCTTTCTTTCTT
>NW_023270453.1:20253564-20389028 GCF_011800145.1 Mirounga leonina
TTTCTTTCTTTCTTTCTTTCTTTCTTTCTTTCTTTCTTTCTTTCTTTCTTTCTTTCTTTTTTCTCTTTGCTCATTTGTTTTGTTTCTTCAATTCCACATATGAGTGAAATCGTATGGTATTTGTCTTTCCCTGGCTGACTTATTTCACTTAGCATAATACACTCTAGCTCCATCCACATCATTACAAATGGCAAGATCTCATTCTTTTTTATGTCTGAGTAATATTCCATTGTATATATATATACCACATCTTCTTTATCCATTCATCAATCAATGGACACTTGGGCATTTCCATAATTTGGCTATTATAAATAATGCTGCTGTAAACATCAGAGTGCATGTATCCCTTTGAATTAGTATTTTTGTATTCTTTGGGTAAATTCCTAGTAGTGCAATTGGTGGATCATAGGGTAGTTCCATTTTTAACTTTTTGAAGAACCTCCATACTGTTTTCCAGACTGGCTGCACCAGTTTACATTCCCACCAGCAGTGCAAGGGGTTCCCCTTTCTCCATATCCTCACCAACATCTTTTGTTTCTTGTGTTGTTGATTTTAGCCATTTTGACCCATTTGAGGTAATATCTCACTGCAGTTTTGATTTGTATTTCCCTGGTGATGAGTGATATTGAACATCTTTTCATGTGTCTGTTGGCCATCTGGACATCTTCCTTGGAAAAATGCCTATTCATGTCTTCTGCCCATTTTTTAATGAGATTATTCATTTTTTGGGTGTTGAGTTTTATAAGTTCTTTATTTTGGACACTAACCCTTCAACAGATGTCATTTGCAAATATCTTCTTCATTCCATAAGTTGCCTTTTAGATTTGTTGATTGTTTCCTTTGCTGTGCAGAAGCTCTTTACTTTGATGCAGTTGCAATAGTTTATTTTTGTTTTTGTTTCTCTTGCCTCAGGAGACATAGCCGGAAAGAAGTTGATGGCCAATTGTCAAAAAAGTTACTGCCTGTTTTCTCTTCTAGGACTTTTATGGTTTCAGGTCTCATCTTTAGGTCTTTCATCTATTTTGATTTATTTTTGTGTATGATCTAAAAATGTGGTTCAGTTTCCTTCTTTTACATGTGACTGTCCAGTATTCCCAACACCACTGTTGAAGAGACATTCTTTTTCCCATTGGATATTCTTTTCTGTTTTGTCAAAGATTAATTGACCATATAAATGTGGGTTTATTTCTGGGTTTTCTATTCTGTTCTGTTGATCTATGTGTCTATTTTTGTGCTTGTACCATACTGTTTTGATCACTATAGCTTTGTAATATAACTTGAAGTCCAGAATTGTAATGCCTTCAGCTTTTCTTCTTCAAGGTTGCTTTGGCTATGTGGGGTCTTTTGTGGTCCCATACAAATTTTAGGATCATTTGCTCTAGCTCTGTGAAAAATGTTATTGGTATTTTGATAGAGATTGCATTAAATGTGTAGACTGCTTTGGGTAGTATAGACATTTTAACAATATTTGTTCTTCTGCTCCATGAACATGAAATGTCTGACAAAATAGACTCTAAGACAAAAATGTTACTGGGGCTAGAGATATTTATTTATTTATTAAAAAAAAGATTTATTCATTTATTTGAGAGAGAGAAAGAGCACGAGTGGGGGTGGGGAAAAGGGAGAGGAAGAAGCAGACTCCCGGCTAAGCAGAGAACCCAACATGGGGCTTGATTCCAGGACCCTGAGATCATGACTTGAGCCAAAGTCAGAGGTTTGGCCAGCTAAGCCACCCACATGCCCCTGGAGATATAGACATTTAAAGATTTATTTATTTATTTATTTATTTATTTATTTATTTATTTATTTCAGAGAGAGTGAGAAAGAATGAGCAGGGAAAGTGGCACAGGGAGAGGGAGAGAATCTCAGGCAGACTCTCCTTTGAGTAAGGAGCCTGATGTAGGCCTCAATCTCACAACCCTGAGATCATGACCTGAGCTGAGATCAAAAGTTGGATGCCTAACTGACAGAGCCACCCAGGTGCCCCTGGAGACAGAGACATTTAAAGTCATAGAAGAGTCAATCCATTAGGAAGAAACCATTATAAACATATATACACCTAACAACAAAACACCAAAATACATAAAACAAAAATTGACAGAAATAGAGAAGCAATTCAACAATGATAGTTGGAAACTTCAGTACTCATTTCCAACAATGAATAGAAAAACTAGACAAAGATAAACAAGGAAATAGAAGACTTGAACAGTAGGATACACCAGGGAGACCTAACAGACATCTATAAAACACCTGAGCCATTCTTCTCAAGTGCACATAAAACATTCTCCAGGATAGACCATGAGTTAAACCATAAAACAAACCTCAATAAATACAAAGTTCTTTGACCACAATGGAATAAAATTATAAATCAATAACAGAAATTTGATAAACTCACAAGTATGTGGAAATTAAACAACACACTCCTAAATAACCAAAGAGTTAAAGAAGAAATCCCAAGGGAAATTTGTAAATACTTTGAGACAAATGAAAATGAAGATGAGACATACCAAAACTTAAGGGATGCAACTAAAACAGTATTTGGAAGGAAATGTATAGCTGGAAATGTTTGTATTAAAAAAAGAAGAATGGTTTCAAATATGTAAACTACCTCACATCTTACATACCAGAAAAAGAGGGGCAAACTAAAGCTAAAGCAGGCAGAAAGAAGGAAATAAAGATTAGAGTGAAAATGAATGAAATAGAAAAATATTTAAAAATCAAGAAAATCAACGAAAACAAAAGCTGGTTCTTTGAAAATATCAATAAGATTGACAAGTCTTTGTCTAGATTTACCAAGAAAAAAAGGAATACTCACATATTACTACATTCAGATGTGAATGATGGGGGATGTAATGACTGACTTTACAGAAATAAAAAGGGCTGTAAAGGAATACTATGAACAATTTTTCACCAATAAATTAGATAACTTAGGTGAAATGGGAACATTCCTAAAAGATACAAACTACCAAAATTGACTCAAGAAGAAATAGACCATGTAAGTATATCTTTTTTTAAATTACTTATTTATTTTAGAGAGAGAGAGAGCACACAAGCCAGGGGGAGGGGCAAAGGGAGAGGGAGAAGCAGACTCCCCACCGAGCAGAGAGCCCCACGTGGGGCTTGATCCCAGGACCCTGAGATCATGACTTGAGCTGAGGGCAGACGCCCAACTGACTGTGCCACCCAGGTGCCCCATCATGTGAGTATATCTATAACAAGTAAGGAGACTGAATCAGTATTCACAAACTACCCACAAAGCAAAGCCTGGGTCCAAATGGCTTCACTGGTGAATTCTACTAAATATTTAAGGAAGGATTAATACCAATTCTGCAAAAATTCTTTCAAAAAGTAGAAGATGAAGGAATACATCTCAACTTAATCTGTGAAGACAATATTACCCTGATACCAAAAGCAGACAAAGACATCACAAGAAAATATAGATCAATATCTCTTATGAATAAGGATGTAAAAATTCTCAACAAGATAGTACTTTTTAGTAAGTGAAATACAAAAACATATAAAAAGAATTATACACCATGATCAAAGGGGATTTATTCCAAGGACATAAGGTTAGTTTAACTTTTGAAAATCAATTAATGTGGGGCACCTGGGTGGCTCATTCGTTAAGCATTTGCCTTCGGCCCAGGTCATGATCCCAGGGTCCTGGGATCGAGCCCCGCATTGGGCTCCCTGCTCAGTGGGAAGCCTGCTTCTCCCTCTCCCACTCCCCCAGCTTGTGTTCCTTCTGTCGTTGTGTCTCTCTGTCAAATAAATAAATAAAATCTTTAAAAAAAAGAAAAGAAAATCAATTAATGTAATAAACCATATCAGTAGAATAAAAAAAGAAACTTCAAATCACATGATCATCTCAACAGATACAGAAAAATCATTTGAGAAAATTAAACTTCATAATAAAAACAGTGAACAAACTATGAAAGAAGGGAAGTTCTTCAACCTGGTAAAGAATACTAAAAAAACCAAAACCCGTAGTTAACATTACACTTACTGGTAAAAGATTAGATGTTTCATGCTAAGATCAGATAGAAAACAAGGATGTCCACTCTTGCTTATTCAACATTGCACCAGAGGTCCTTGCCAGGGCAATTAGGAAGGAAAAAGAAATAAAAGGCAGAAGTAAAACTATCTCTATTCATGGAGGACATGATATCATATATAGAAAATCTTAAGGAATCACTAAAAAACTATTAGAACCTATAAATGAATTCAGCAAGTTTGCAGAATATAAGGTCGATATACAAAAATCAACTATTTCTATATACGTGCATGGGACAATAAAAACGTTAAAATTCCATTTATCATAGGATCAAAAATACTTAGTAATAACATGAAATTTAGAACTTATACTCTGAAAATTATAAAATGTTATTGAGAGAAATTAAATAAGATCTAAATAAATGGAAATATATCTCATGTTTGTGAACTGGAAAGCAATATTGTTAAAATGGCAATACTCTCCGAATTGATTTATAGACTCAATGCAATCCTTAACAGAATCTCAGTTGGCTTCTTTGTAGAAACTGACAAGATAAGTGTGAAATCCACATGGAATTGCAAAGGACTCAGAATAGACAAAAACAATCCTAACAAAGAAGGAAGTAAGAGAATGCACATTTTCCAATTTTGTAATTGAGATAGTGTGGTGCTGGCATGAGGAGTGACATATAGGTCAACAGAATAAAAATGAGAGTCCAGAAATAAACCCACATATCTATGATCAACTGATTTCTTGCTAGGGTGCCAAGACATCTCTATGGGGAAAGGATAGTCTTTATAGCAGATGGTGCCGGGACAACTGGATAGCCACATGCAAAATAGTGCAATCGCATCCTTATCTCCCATCTTATACACAAGTTAACTCAAAAAGGACCAAAGACATAAATATAAGTGCTAAAACTATAAAACTCTTAGAAGAAAATACAGGACTAAATCCTCGTGGCCTTGAGTAAAAAAGACAGATAATGACAAGTGTTGACAAGGATGTAGAGGAATCAGAACCCTCATACACTGCTAGTGAGACTGGAAAATGGTGCATTTATTTTGGAAAACAGTCTGGCCGTTCCTCAAATAATCAAACATAGAGTTACCATATGACCCAGCGCTTCCACTCCTGGTACATCTGAGAGAGATGAAAACATGTCCACACAAAACCTTGCTCATGAAAGTTCACAGAAGCAATATTCATAATAACCAAAAAGTCAAAACAATTTAAATGTCCATCAACTGGCAAATGAGTAGACAAAACGTGGTATATTCATACAGTGAAATTTTATTTCACCATAAAAAGGAATGAAGTACGGACATATGTGTCCACATGGATGAACGTGAAACACATGCTAAGTGACAACAGACCACATGATCCAATGCATGTGGAATGTCCAGGACAGGGAAATCTAGATAGTCAGTTAGTGGTTGCTTAGGGCTAGGGGAAGAGGGTGATAGCTAAATGGTACCGTTTTTCTTCTTGAGGTGGTGAAAATGTTCTAAAACTGACTGTGGAGATGCTTGGACACATCCGTGAATGTGTTAAAAACCACTGAATTTTAGGGGCACCTGGGTGGCTCAGATGGTTAAGCGTCTGCCTTCGGCTCAGGTCATGATCCCAGGGTCCTGGGATCGAGCCCCGCATCGGGCTCCCTGCTTGGCGGGGAGCCTGCTTCTCCCTCTCCCTCTACTGTTCTCCCTGCTTGTGCTCTCTCGCTCTCTCTGTCAAATAAATAAATAAAATCTTAAAAAAAAAGAAAGAAAGAAAGAAAGAAAAACCACTGAATTTTATACTTCAAATGGATGAATTGTATTGATATGTAAATTATATCTCAATAAAGCTATCATCTTTTAAAAACAGTATAAACGATGTGATACTATTTTGTTTAAAATAATAATGATGTGTAGCTAGAAGTCTGGAAGGACATATAACAAAATGTTTACTGTGCCTCTTGCCTCTTTCTTGGTGGTGTAATTATAGATTACTTTTATTGATTACTCTTACGTGTATGTTTTGTTTTGTTTTTCATGTTTTATTATTTTGCAATAAGAACAAAAGCATTTTGAACTTAAAAGCAAATAAACATATTGTAGAACAACTTTTACATTTGTTTTCTTCTCTTTGGGCTAATTAACCCCAAATTCTTCAACACATCACAGAGAGAATTTTCCCATCATGAACTTTTTTTCCTCATTTATTTTATTTGCCATCAAGCCACAGATCAATCAGCAAGCACATCAAGAACTTCCTGGTTGCTAAATGCGGAGGACGTTTTTCTGCCCCGTGTTCCTTGCTCACTCACCTCGAACACTGCTGACCATTCCCTCCTCATGAACTTCACCAGGCAGGTGTTGGACACGTTGTATGTGCCCCAAAAGCAAATTGCTGAATAACCGACGTTTTAGCGCCTGCTGGTTTGGGATTTAAAACAAAGGCATATGGAAGGATTGGAGGACAAAGTATGTAATTTAGTGCTGCATTTCCTGGTTTGGAGTACAAGTGCTCTTTCACAGGTGAGAACGATGAACGTGGGGAAGAGCCATCAGTATCATTTAGGCCAAATGCCCTTCACAGATAAGGAGATGTCATGGAGGCAGGTTCAAGAGGAAGGAGGACTTTCTTGCCAGATACTCTCTGTACTTCCTGGACAGAGTCTGTGTCTAACCAGAGTGGTCCAGCAGGTTCCCCAGTGTGGTTTCTGCATTCTTTCACCCATGCCAACCCCTCCTCTTTATGTCACTGCTGATCAATGAAACGTCCTTCTTTCTTTTCTCTTTTTCTTTAGAAGATTTTGTTTATTTACTTGAGAGAGAGAGTGAGCAGGATGGAGAGGCAGAGGAGAATCTGAAGCAGACTCCACGCTGAGCTCAGAGCTGGACGCGGGGCTCGATCCCACGACTGTGAAATCATGACCTGAGCCAAAACCAAGAGTCAGACGCGCAACCAACTGAGCCCCCCAGCCACCCCTGAAATGCCCTTCTTTCTAACATCCACCTGTCAAGACCCAATTCTTAGCATTGGTGGCATCATCTGACCTGTCCCATGATGTTGTTCTTGTTCTTCTCAGAGCAGACATCTTCCTGCCCTGAAGACCTTGGCTCTGTGCCGACTGTTCTTTCCTTTCTACCCCACCCATTGATTGGCCCTTGTTGGCTCCCATCTATGCTCCAGGTAGAGGAAGGTGCTATTGGTAAAGGAACGGCATTTGTGTACGTCCGAAGTTGAGCTATGGTGTGACCACTTGAGAAACAGGAAGGGTCCGCTGTGGGTGGAGTAAGAAGTGGGAAGAGGTGAGTGTGAAGAAGGAAAAGGAGCCAGATCAGGAAGGGCTCTGGGTGCCCCACTCTGATAGGATTGGTGTCCTTTTAGAAGAGAAGGAGACGCCATCTCTCTCTTCATGCTCACACAGGAAGCATCATGTAAGGACACAGTGAGAAGGGGCCTCTCTAGAAACCAACCCTGGGACCTTCTCACTGACTTCGAGCATCCAGAACTGTGAGGGAAAAAAATGTTGGTTGTCCAAGTTGCACATCTGAGGTGTGTTGTTAAGGCCGTCAAGCAGACTTGCACAAACCTCATCGCCTCACTGGGAACCCTACTAGATACCTCACGCTTACCCCAACCCATGCAGACTCTTGGCTCCCACTGCAAATCCATTTCTCACCCACTTCTCTGCTTTTCAGTAAGTACTGTGATCAGCCAATCAGTTCCTTGAGCCAAAATTCCCAGATTCACTCTCAATTTTTCTCTTTCCTCACTTGCCACAACTAGTTCATATTAGTCAGTTCAGTGGCCTCTCTCTTTAGGATATATCCTGAACCCACTCTCATTTCCCAAAGTCTAACAGTACCACCCTGATCAATTTTCTTTAACCCATTACTGCAACTCCCTCATGGTTCACTCTCCTTATTTACTCTGCTGCTCTCTACAAGCCATGGTCTACACGGCAACAAAGTGATCTTTACATTGCACACTACATGACATCACATTGCTGTTCAAAACCTCTGATTGGTTCCACTTCACAGAGAGAAGATCCAAGTCCAAGGGCCTCTGTGCACCTCCCGCCTCACCTTGGACACTCCCTGCACCCAGTAGGTCCCACTCTGTTCTTCCACACAGCAGGGTCTCGGTAGAGCCTCAGAGCATCTGGTATACCTGGTTGAATTCTGGGAGGCCTACTCTTACCATTGGATGCAGCTCCTTGCAGAGGCCTCCCTTCACCTGAAGGACACCCCATATGTCCGGGTCCATTCACGTCATGTCCCATGGCAGGCAGAATAAAGCTCACAAAGATGTCCTCCTCTTAATTTCTGGAACCCATGGAACACTTGTATGTTGCAAAGGGTGATTTTGATAGCAGGTGGATTAAAGGCTGCCAATCAGCTGACCTTAAAATGGAGAGATTATTTGGGATTACCTGGGTGGGGCCCATGTAATCACAAGGGTCCTTAAAAGTGGAAGAGGGGCGCCTGGGTGGCTCAGTTGGTTAGGCGACTGCCTTCAGCTCGGGTCATGATCCCAGGGTCCTGGGATCGAGTCCCGCATCGGGCTCCCGGCTCAGCGGGGAGCCTGCTTCTCCCTCTGACCCTCTCCCCTCTCATGCTGTTTCTCTCCTGCTCACTCTCTAATAAATAAATAAATAAATAATCTTTAAAAAAAAAAAAGTGGAAGAGAGAGGCAGGATAATCAGTGTCCGGCGGATGGGGCATCAGAAAGACGCAATCCACCCCTGCTAGCACTGAAGGTGGAGGAAGGAGCCATAAGCCAACTAGTGTGGGTGTCCTACATTATATGGAAGAGGCAAGAACAGGTTCTCCCTTTGGGCCTCCAGAAAGGGCACCCTGATTTTAACCCCGTGAGGTCCATGTCAGACTTCTGACCTCCAGAACTGTAAGGTGATAAATGTGTGTTGTTTAAGCCACTAAGTTTGTGATAATTTGGTACAGCAGTAAAAGGAAAATAATACACCCTGCATTTTGGTTACTCCACCATACTCATTACCACCCAGAATAGTCTCATCTATTCACTTTTACAGTGTCTCCCTGCTCTGCAGGCTAACTCCACACGGACAAGGACCTTGGCTGTCTTGCTCACGATGGTTTCCCCGGGGCCCTGACCAGCAGTGAACAAAAGTGGGTGCTAAATAAAGATCTGTGGATAGGGAAAAGAAGAAGAGGCAACCAGAAATGTGAGGAGCTAAGGCAGGTATTCCTGTGTGTTTGACAGGCAAGTATAGCAGATAACAGGATTTGGTTGGAAGAGAGTGAGAAATGCAGGAGAAGAGCATTTTCTCTCCTGGAGAAGCAGGGAGGTGAGCAGTCCTGGCTGCCGGTTCTACTGCTCTAGGAAATCCTCAGGGACCCAGGTTCCCTTGATGTCCCTCCATCCTTATGGGGTGGCTTCATCCTCCTGGTTCCAAGTGGACTTCTGAGGAGAACGTCCAGAAACGGCCACACAACCTGTCCCACTTCTAAAGCCCCAGGTATCACAGACAGTGAAAACGCCACTTTGTAAGCATCATATGCCCAGGACAACAAACACACACATCCACAGAAGGGTTTATATCAACAACTGAACAATGTTTGTTTCTTGGCTGTAGATACAGAAAGGTTTTATTTTCTGCTTTGGGCTTTTCTATGTTTTCCATATGAATGGTGATGACTATGTCCTGCTCTTGTGATCAGGAAAACCCATTAAAAGCATTTCAGGATAAGGGGGGAAGTGTCATAGCCAACGGTGTGCTGTAGTGACTTATGCAGGAAATCAGGCAGGCTGACTTGCAGCCGAGGAGAGCAGTAGGTAGTGGATGGGAGAAGGGGTATTTCCAGGTTCACCACGAAGACCAGCTTTTGCTCTCCCATTGTCAAGAATGTTTACAAACAGTCTGAAGGCTGGGGAGTTTAGGCTTCGTTATATTTTGATTTGGAGTTTATTCTCTTCACCAAATGACAGACTCTAAAGGAACAAAACGTGCAGCATAGCTCAGGCTACAGATGAAGCCAGAGATGTAAATACCAGGGTCTTGAAAATGTCGAGCCTGCAGCCCACAGCCCACCATCCACAGGGAAGCGGTCCAGTTGGAACCTGCTTAGTTCTTGTTGTTTTAGGCTGAACGAAATTGTAAGGGAACGATTCTTTAGATGATGCTCCTTAGTGCACTGGGCATGCCGACAGGAGCTCTGTAAGTAGTCCGGTAACATAACTACATAGTTTGTAGCTTGTGGTGTAAGTCAAGCTCCAAGCCGCTATTACACTGAGCTTTAGGGGTTG
Source organism: Mirounga leonina (assembly GCF_011800145.1). Taxonomy (NCBI): domain Eukaryota; kingdom Metazoa; phylum Chordata; class Mammalia; order Carnivora; family Phocidae; genus Mirounga; species Mirounga leonina. The sequence continues at coordinate 20,263,838 of NW_023270453.1, forward strand.
GTGCATATATAATTTGATTCAATCTGTCAGGGTTCATGGGGTCAGCAGTTTGGGAGCAGAATGTTGCCTGAGTCAGCTCCCAGGGCAGCTGTACAAAGAAGGCACTGGCTTGGTGGCCAGGCCAGAAATCTGGCCTGGAGCGTCTTCTGCAGAGTGGTGTGTGTGAGCACCTTCTCTGCGGGGCTGTGGGGCAGGCATGGTGTGGACGTGAGGTGGGAGGAGGCACACGTGGGGACCCAAGCGGGGAGGGAGAGATCTGTAGGCCAGCCAGGAACAGTCCACATCAGGCAGGATTAAGGCGGAAATTAAAATCTGAGGTTCCAAACACCCTCACACATTTTCCTTCTTGCCAGCGTTTTCAAGGGATTATATTTTTAAAAAATTAACAGTGCAGTTTCAAGTTATCCAGTTATTCCATAGTGTTTACTTTGCTTATTTCCTGCTACAACTTCAAGCACAAGGAGTATTAAGCTCTCAGATTTTCCAGTAAGTCAGGCAGGTTCGAGAAGTTCATCCACGGAGTAAGAAAACATCAGATACACATCCTGGGCAACAGGTAAAGACTCATGTTGCCTGAGCGGTAAAATATTTTACTGAAAAGCAATGACCTGGGTCAAAGCGCTTCTTTAATCACAAAGAGTAATAACAGCATCGGGTGAGTAAAACTGCAGAGGTGTATCGCTTACTGGTACCGTTCAGTCAGCACCAACACCAGAGGGAGGGGGGTCCTTTCAGGAGACGCACGTGTGCTAGAAAGGCACTTCTCTCCTGAGGTGTTGGGGCCCGGGAAGAAGAATCTGGCAGTATCTCTAGGGCCCTGCCCAGTGCCTGTGCTGTGGGACTCCCCCATGGGCTACAGTCCTGGTGGGCTATGGAAGAGAGGAGTGCAGGTGACGACAGCAAGATGGCGTCCCCGACCCCAAAACGATGATGTAACAACTATCCTTGGATAGAACACCCCTCAGAGAGCTCTGGAGTGCAGCTAAGAAACTGAAGCAATGCAGTGGAACGCAAAAAAAAAAAACAAAAACAAAAAACCCACAAAAACCCATGATGGCCACGTAAAAAAAGCATGGAAGCATTTTATGTGCGTCATCCCGTGCCCCAGACTGGCACATCTCAGTGCCGAAAGGACTCCCCCTCAGAGTGAGTTCCTCCACACAGAAAAGGAAGAGCAGGAAGACCCTGAGGGCCTCCAGCCCTTGTCACTGCCAAAGACCCCACAGTCTTGACTAACATAGACTCCCATTGCCAGGACCCACACCATGTGCCCCCTCAGAGCTGGACCCCTGCTCATCCCCCAGAGATGCTACCATTGTGCCCTTCCGCAGACCCAGGGCTGCCACCATGCACATGTCCAGCCATCTTGCTGTCTTGCTGCTGTGCACCTGCCTTGGACCTTGCACCCCCATGTGCCTGCTAGACCCAGGAGTCCTGCATGCCCACCAGACCTGACACACCTCCCCCCCCAGTCCCAGTGCTGCTGTGCACCTGCCCCAGCAAATGGCCTCACTGAAGCCAGTCTGTCAAGTTTGGAAGAAGTGATTTTTTCTTCAAGTGTGCAGACACCCACACCAACAAGGCTACAAGGTACACAAAAATTCAGGAAGACATGTTACCACCAAAGGAACACAATACATTTCCATTAACTGAGCCCAAAGAAATGGAGATCTATGAATTACATGACAAAGAATTCAAAATAATAGTATTTTTAAAAAATTTTATTTATTTATTTGATGGGGTGGGGAGAACATGAGTGGGGGGGGCAGAGAGAGAGGGAGATGCAGACTCCCTGCTAAGCAGGGAGTCCGATGCAGGGCTCAATCCCAGGACATGGAGATCATGACCTGAGCTGAAGGCAAATGCTTAACTGACTGAGCCACCCAGGCATCCTGAGATAGAAATCATTAAAACAAACAAACAACCCCAAAACTTTGGAGCTGAAGAAGACAACGACTGAAGAATTCACCAGAGAGCTCCCACAGCAGATCTGATCAAGCAGAAGAAAGAATCGGTGAAGTCTAAGACAAGCCATTTGAAATGATCTAGTCAGAGCTGCAAAGACAAAACAGAATGAAGAAGAGTGAAGAAAGCCTATGGGATTTATGGAGCACCATCAAAGTCACCAGGACACTAGTGTCCTCCTCATCCACGGTTTCAGTTACCTGTGGCCAACAGTCTGGAAGCAGATGATCCTTCTTCTGAAGTGTCATCAGCAAGTCAATAGTAGCCTCACGCTAGGTCACAGGGCCTGTGTCATTCACCTCACTTTATCTCACCACGTAGGCATTTTATCATCTCACGTCATTACAAGAAGAGACGTGAATATTGATGATAAGATTTTGAGAGAAAGAACCCATTCACATAACTTTTATTGCAGTATATTGTAATAATTGTTCTATTTATTAGCTCTTGTTATCAATCTGTTATTGTGCTTAATCTAGAAATTAAACTTTATCGTAGGTACGTATATATAGGAAAAAACATAGCATATGTGGGATTTGGTACTATCTGTGGTTCAGGAATCCACTGAGAGTCTTGTAATGGATCCCCTGTGGATAAGGGGAGACTACTATATATGCATTATGAGAGTCTGAGAAGGAGGAGAGAAAGGAGTGGAAAGCTTATTTAAAGAAATAATGGTCCCTTGTTCCCAAATCTGGGGAATAAAATAGACAACTAGACATCCAGATTCATGAAGCCCAAAGGATGCCAAATAGGTTGAAGACAAAGAGGTCTACACCAAGACACATTATTATTAAATTGTCAAAAGTCGAAGATAAGGAATTTTGAGAGCAGTAAGAGAAAAATGACATGTTGCGTATAAGGAACCCCTCAGAAGACTATAGGCAAATTTCTCAGCAGAAACCTCACAGGCCAGGATGATATATATAAAAGGAGTAGGATGATATATATAAAAGTATGGAAAGGAAACATCTGCCACACAAGAATACTATATCTCACAAAACTATTCTTTAACAATGAAGGGCAGACAAAGTCTTTGCCAGAGAAGCAAAAAATTGAGGGATTTCGTCACCATGAGATCTGCTTTACAAAACATGCTTCAAGAGGTTACTCATACTGAAATGAAAACACTCTAAACAGCACAACACGAAAGCACAGCAAAGCATAACTCTCACTGGCAAATGTAAGTATGCAGACAAGTACAGAATACTGGAACGCTGTAATGGTGGTGTGTGAATTATTTTCAACCCAAATATAAAAGTTAAGAGACAAAATATTAAGAATAGCTGTAGCCACAGCAGTCTGATTTGCTCCTGGCTCACTATGATGGCCGGCCTGGGTGCTGCTGGCTGCATCAGAACCTGCCCCACCTTCTCAGCCGCCTCTTCCAGCAACACCTGCATAGCTGAAGCAAATTCCCCTCCTTCCCCGGATCTCGTTTAGTCCCTGGGTGTTTTCCAGAAGCAGATCTTAATTTGCTTCCTCTTCAGGTGTTTGGGGGAGGATTGGTCACAATCAGCCAGCCCATCATCACTGGAAGCAGAACCCTTGTCCTGTCTCTGTGTTTTTAGTGTATGTTCCTGGAGATTTCCTCAAACACAGCCCGTAGGTTAGACACTTGAGTCCATTCTGTGACGCAGTTGGTCCCTGAGTTTTATAATTTATTTCTTTTAAAAATTGTATTTTAAATTCCTTACAACTCTTACGTGTCCTGGCATTCCTACTGGCAGTCTATTCTTGCTTGATGGATGCAATATTGTCCTGCATGTTTCTGAAGGATCTATTAGGTTCACTTTTTTTTTCAGGTTTTGCCAATTTCTGCATTAGCAGCTTTCTACCTGGGGCTGATTATTCTAGTCCTGCCATCGGCACTTGCGCCTTACACGTGAGGTGCTCGGAGGCCAGAGGGACAGTACAGTGAGGTCTCTCTCTTTGTGGCTGACGTGGGATTTCTCTGCAGCCCAGTGGCTGCTGACTCTGCCGTCTTCCTTCTTCTCCCTGCGGTCTACAGGGTAGTCTGAGCTTCAGCTCTGAGGGTCACTGTCTCTTGGTCCTGCAGAGCAACTTCGGGCAGAGACCAAACTCTGCATAGATGAAAAAAGCCCACAGATAAAATGAGCGTTCAATGTGTTAATGAGGAGAGTGTTTCTGTATCATGACTGCGTCCGTGTTTATGTTTTAATTCTGTATTACTTCTCTCTCCGGGCTAAATCTTTCTCCCTTCAGGTGGGATTCTAGGAACACAGTCCTGGCGAGCAGATGCAATAAGTCAGTGACGTTTCACACAGCCGGCTGCAGGTGCGCAGTCCCCTGGATGCATGTGCGTCCTGGACCGAGGGGCGCGTGCGAACTGAACACATGGCAGAGGAAAGACAGAAGGGCATCCCAGCACAGCTAACTCCAGAGCTCCATGCGCTGCCGTCTGCCTACAGCCCCCAGAGCCCTGCAAGCAAACACCCATCTTCTCCTCGGGCATTTTCCACCGAGAGCAGAAGATGAGCGCATCTGCTCAGTGTATCGTGAATGCTACGGTTACTATTATGCCATAATTAAGTGAGGAAGGGAGACCTGGAGTAGTTGTCACAAAATCTAAGGTCACAACATTTCGGCACTCAGTGAGTCACTGTCCTCCGCGAATAAACCGCCCAAGGCAGAAGACTGCATGGGGGTTTCACCAGAACTATTTCCCGCGGTGTTGAACGCAGGCTTCTAGAAACAGAAAGGACCTAGGTTATTGTCTGAGGTTTTCTACTTCTGACCGCAGTGTTTCCTGACATACTGCTTGGGGGTTCCATTCCCAGCGGACTCACCAAATACAACTGAGGGCCAATCCTAGGTCTTTCAAAGCATCTTTGCATGCGTAAGGCACACGGAAGAGCTCACAAATGGTAATGAGGAATTCTGGCTGTTGAATACAGTAACAGTGGCGTATGTGGGGTGCCTGAGGTGGATGTTAGAATCCCCATTTTGCAGATGGGCACCCTGGGGTTGGGAAAGTGCAAGTGACTCCGTCACATTCACAGTCGCAGCGAATAGCCAGGGCAGGGCAGTGTGGCCCAAGCCAGGCCGTCAGTCATCACGCCAGCCTGCACGGCTGCATGTAGGATTCTGCCGCTGTTCTGGCCCGAAGCTGGGTCCTGCGGGCGGGTGCTCAGGGAGGAGGGGGCCGTGGAGGGACGTTCCCTGGCCTCCCTCATGCAGAGCTGGGTGCCATACAGAGTGCTGACCCTGACCCTCCTTTTGTGCACATCTTCCTCTCATGTGACACATTGCCCAAGACCCCCTCCACACTGCCACGCGTGTCCCCCCCCAAAGGGCTCTCTCTCCCTCTCAACAACTGCCTCCCTCCCCCAGCACCTACTGTCTCGACAGGAGTGGACTGAACCTCCCCAGAAGGGTGGCCACATGCTCACAGGGCATCTGCCCGCAGGTGCACCCCGCTGAACCACAGCAGGTGTGGACAGCGGGATGTGGGGAAGCAGAGGCCCTGGAGGTGCTCTGCGTGTGCTCCACTCTGGAACTACAGCTTCTCTCACAGTCCACATCTGCCCGCCACGGCGGCCTGGTCCAAGGCACCGTAGGCCCCTTCCTCTAAGTCGGCTCGTGAGCCGGGCCAACCAGGCCACCCTGGAAGAGACATGGGCTCCTTGCATAGTCTGCTGAGATGTTTGGGAATAGAGACCCTCGTCTGCGGATCAGGTTGTACTACGTTGTTCTGGAGAGCATTCTAGTTAGAAGTAAATGTCCCCACTTCCTACTGAGGATGCCTCTGCCCTTCTTTGCAGCATGGCCCGGTTCCCTCCCTGTGTGGCAGGGGCTCCTCATGAGAATCTGTGCTTGTCTCTTCCGAGGCTGTCTGTCTTTCAGTCGCTAAATCGTGCCGTATGGGAGCTGCTTGCCCGTGTGACCATGAAACCCTGTACTTGTGAATCATAAATAAATTCCCATCACAAACCTTCAAGTCTATCTAAGGTCACACGGCTATTCCTTCTCTAGTCACACCAGTGAACCCATCCGATCAGTGCCGGAAATCCAGGAATGCTTGCTCACGTGTGGGGCGCTGTCTGTGCCGCCTAGAGGTTCAAGTCTGGTGAGGGAAACAAGGTGTTTTGGGGTAACTACTACAGGAAGGGACAGAGTGGGGCCGCGTTCATGATGTTCACGGCAGCTTAGAGGAATGGCTCTGCTCTGTGCAAACCCCTGTTGGCTCCATTTCTGCACCTGCGGGGGCCAGAATCACAGGCCCTGGGGAGCTGAGGACGAGGAGGAGACCAGGGCCTGGGAGGAGGGGGTCGGCCCCAGCGTCCAGTGTGCAGTGTTCAGAGCTGACCGAGGCGGAAACTTGCTCCCCAGAAGAGCCCAGCGAGAACATGGGTCATGGCAGCAAAACCAAACAGCGGTGGTGCTCAGAGGGGCAGGGAGGCACCTGCGTGGTTCCAGTTCCGGGAATGGAGGAAGGGACAGGGAGGACGGGGATGGTGAGCAAGACTGGCAAAGGGAGTCACGGCTGTAGCCAAATAGGCCAGGTTTCTGGGCAAAACTGATTCCAGAAGGAAGTGAAGACAGAGGCTGGGGCTGAGGCTGCAGCCAAGCCGGACTCAGATGCCCGAGCATCCCCTCACCCCACTGGCCGCGGTGCCAGGTCTGGGCCTGGCCCCAGGACTGCTTGTACAAATGCTTTCATTTGTGCTGCTTGGATTGAGAAGGAATCATGTACATAAGGCAAAGTAAATGGCCTATAACAGACACAGGGGAATGCGGGAGGGGCCGCGGGGCCACTGACCTCCTCAGAAGGGAGTTCTGCAGTACATTTGAAGGTGTTCGCACAAAGTGGTGGGAGGGAATCCATCAAGCCCCTCCAGCCCCAACCCCAGCTCACCTTCCACCCTCCCTCCCTGCTGCTGGTGCCAGTCATGGCTCAGTAGGGCCCATCCTTGCTCCCTGACATCGCTCTGCCCTTGTTAGGAACCAGTTCTGAGACTGAACATGAAGTCATAGGCCGCTGACAGGGGCTGCGGAAGGCCGCCGGGCATGGCCTGGGCGTCAAGGAAGGCCCCAAGCATGCAGCGGGGCCTGAGCCGAGCTCCTAGGGCGAGGTTGGCGGGACTGAGGAGGACTTTCTAGGCAGAGGTAAGACCTGGGTTAGGAATGGACGGGGCTTGGCCAGGGCCTGGCAAGTGGGCCACTTGGCCCGACACTGACCTGTGCACCTCCTGCTTCCATGCACCGGGCCGGAACGTGCAGAAACTCGTGAAGGGTCAGATCCCAGAAGCCCAGAGCTTACCCTCTATGCAGAGTCACAACCCACGCAACCACGTAAAGCAGCATGCAGAAACTCTAATGCTGGCGCTTGGCCACACTTCGAAGGATGGGTGAGATTTGGAAACTGAGTGTGTGTGTGGTGCAGGGCAAGGGGGGTAAGCTGGCACTTCCCGGCTTTTCCTCCCATTTTGTTAAGTGTCGCTAGAACTACTGACTACTTGCTCCTCTTCTGAACCATCCCATGATCTCAGACACCCGGGCGAGGGCGGGCTGTGTGTGGAGGACGGAATGTTCTCTTCCTGCCCGCCTCCAGAGACCCTCTCTGCTTAGTAGACAAGGTGAGACGCCACAGTTTCGGGTGGAGTTAACCTTCCTCCTGGGGGATGCTTCCTGGGGACTAGACGGGGCCAGACCTCTTGTCTCATAAAAGCCATATGTGAACAACAGGTTAAGACCACAGTACAAACCTGTGTCCCTAGGGTTTTTGGGCTTCTGGGTTCAAACATCCCCCAGCACGCCTGTCCCAACAGGTAGAAACAACAAGCCCTCTGTGGACTAACACACTTCCTCTCCCAGGAGAGCTTAGTGTTTAACTCCAGTCTAACTCAAACTCACACCACCCACCACGAAACAAAATGCCTTTGCTCCTTCTACCTTATTAAGTGAGCATGGATGAGTCAGTCAACCTTGGAGCCTGTGTCTTGAACTGAAATACAATTAAAAGGTGAGGATAATCCCGCCCTTTTGATTTCACAACATTGATATGATGACCCAATGAAGTGTGTGTGCGTGAACACTACCTCACCGTGGGAAATGCAGAGAATAACGAAAGCTTCAGCAAGTTCATCTGTCCCAACTTCAGATGACCCATTTTGTGAGTGTCTGTCACTGCCCCCCCCATCAGGCCATACACAGAAAGCAAGCACTGTGCCCCAAACATTAACATCTCCGGCCCAGACATTTTCACTGCCGCATTCTACTGAACATTTAATGAATTAAATCCAATTCTGCATAATCTCTGCCAGGACACAGGAAAGGAGGGAACACCTCTCAATTCATGTCATGAAAGTAGTATTTCACGGGCTGGTATCATCCTGATACCAAAATCAGACAAAGACAGTACAAACAAAACAAAAAACGAAACCCCCCCAAAGCCCTGTAGACCTCATAAATGCAAATGCAAAAATTCATAACAAAATAGCACATAGAATTCAGCTTCTATAAAAAGAATTCTATAGCAGGACCAGGTTTTTTTCCTGACCCTCTTTCTACCCCTTGGTATTTATACCACTTATTTTTGACACATTTTCTCTTCTGATTATTTATCATTTTGTTACATATTGTCTTGTTCGTAAGTGTCTCATCTCCCCGCAAATACTGCAGTATCTTTGAGAACACAGCCCATATCATATGTAGTATTTCCTTTGTATACTTACCAAAAAAAAAAAAAAAATAAGCATTTGGTTTTATACCCCTTAACAAATAACATCATGCTCAAGATCAAAATAGGGACTTTACCGGTGTTCAATGAACGGTCTTGTTTCTTGGGGGGAAGAAGGGGGAGAATATCAAGAAGAGCCACATTCACCTGCATGTAAGCAAACACACTAGGATACGGGGATCTCAGGACTGAAAGAATCCTAATTTCAAACAGATCTAAAATAACCTGCATCTTCTTTCAGTAAAGGTTATATAACCAGAGCTGGACCCCCAGGACATGCTAACGTCTTCCGGGAGAAGTGATGTTATTCTTCTCTGAGCAAAGTTGTCTCAGTCCAACTGAATTTTATCAGAGAGCAACATGTTAAGTCTGGTTAGTTCTTTATGTGGAAAGCTACTTGTCTTCCACTTTGCCATGTGAAACAAGGTATAGCAAACACATTCCCAGTGAGTGAAATGTGACATCCCCATAATGGGATTTCCCCTCTGCTGACAGCACACGGAACACAGCACGGGGTCGTGGAAAATGCACAGATGCTGGACTTCTAGCCCGCATCTAGAAAGAATGATGCTACTCACTAGCACCAGCACCTTGGGCAGATTACTTTGCATCTCTGGGGTACACGTTCCTTATCAGTAAAATAGAAGGGTGGTAGTTCACATTCCAATGTTATTGTAGGGAGAGGAGATTCTGTAATTCGAAGTAGTAAAGAAACGCTATTTATAATTTATAAACTTCTATTTATAAATCTATAATTTAATAATTATTATAATATAAATTAATATAATATAAATTAATAATTATTATAATAAAAATATTATTACATGAAAGCACTTTGGATGGCTGGAGGGTCCTGTGTAATAGGACAGATGACAGCCTGAGAACAGGGTCGCCCGGTTTGCACACGCCCCTGCTTGTGTTTCCTCTCTCGCTGTGTCTCTCTCGGTCAAATAAATAAATAAATAAAATATTTAAAATAATAATAATAAAAATTATTCTGTACACAGCCACAGCACCCCCACACTCCCAGACTGCACGCTCAGTCTTTCCCGTCTGAGAAAGCTCTCCCCTCTCCCTACCCTCACTCCGTGGTCCTGCCATTTCTTTTCCTGTGGTGGCCTTCACAGCCAAACTTCTTGAAACGACTCTTTGTAGTGGAGACCTTCAGCTCTGGCCATGGACGCAGCAGTTGGGTGCTTGTCTCTACGGAGTAGAGCCCATCCACGCAGTTCACACACTTATGGTAACTGTCTGCATGAAAGATAAAACCAGTGACCGAAAGAATCACATACTTAGAAATTTCAAATAGAGGAAGGAAAGATGTGCACATTAAGATATAATTTACAGGCATACAATTAGGCCATATTTTGAAAATTTCTTTTTTTAATTTTTATTATTATTATTTTAAATATTTTATGTATTTATTTGACAGAGAGAGACACAGCGAGAGAGGGAACACAAGCAGGGGGAGTGGGAGAGGGAGAAGCAGGCTTCCCACCAAGCAAGGAGCCCCATGCGGGGCTCCATCCCAGAACCCTGGGATCATGACCTGAGCCGAAGGCTGACGCTTAACGACTGAGCCACCCAGGCGCCCCTAAGCCATATTTTCTAAATATGTTCCAAACTGAGCCTTTAAACAGTGAATTCTATGTGCATATATATGGAATTATTAGCTTGTTTTACTCTTTTTTATCACGTTGCTTTGAATGCTTTGGAAAAGCAAAGGACCCCAAGAACTGTGTGAAAATCAAGGAATAAGCTGCTGTTGTTGCGCCCTCACTCAGCTCAAAAATTCACCAGTGAAAAGAGGTTACGACCATGGTGAGTCATAGATTTAAATGTTGCACCTAGAATGAGCAAAAATAAACCAGGATAGAGGACGTCAGAGAAAACTGCACAGAGTAGGGGAAATATTATTTCACAAAACTTTAAAAAATTGTGGCAGGATATACATAACATAAAATCTACCTTTTTAACCATTTTGAAGTGGCATTAAGCACATTGACAATGTTGTGCTACCATCACGAATATTTCACGAAACTCCCGCCATGCACGCGCACACGCACACACATGTGTGTGTGCGTGTGTGCGTGTGTGGTGGGCTCTAATATAAAATGTATTTCTTACTTCGGGTCATGGTTTTTTCAAAAAGTATGAAAACCCTGCATTAGCTCTCTCTTCACATATGCAAAATGATAGAAATTTCACTAACTCTGAGACTCCAGTGGAGCCTGCGGCATAGAGAAATCCTCTAAAGATGAGGAGATGATTCTGAAGAAGAGGATAAATTCAGATATTTGACATAATGAAAAATTTGAAATGCATATTTGTCTTTGTGGGTGTTCCGCATTTGTTCATACAACAAATGCATGGGGACCGTTCTCAGAGAGTGAGACCCCCAGAGTCGGGGGGAGGTCGGGAAGTGTTGTCCTGTGTCACTGAGGGTGGGAACGATGGGCAGAAAATGGCTGAATTGCCTTCCGCGGTGGCAGCCGCAGCTGTGGTGCCCGTCTTTGTGTCACCAGGAGACTCCAGTGTTTCACAGAGTGGATTAAGGAAACAGTGTGTCCTACGTCTAATCAGAGTGACTAAAATATATCCAGAGGAAAACACCCTTGTGATAATGCCGATGTATGGAAAATTATAATTCCCTCAAGTCTGGTATGTGGTATCTAAGGTTATAAAGTTGTCAAAACAAACAAAGCAACGGAAATAGCCATCCCCATGGAATGGGGGGGGGGAGTACAAATGATAAGAACTCCAAATCAACTGGATTCACTGTAGTGAACAGTGTTAAAAATAAAGGCAGCTCGTAAGAATTGACAGAAGCCTATAGGAGGCTGGTGGGTGAGTTAGCAGAGTTGGGATGACTTCGGTTCAGCACACATTCACTAATACCAGTCACTGTGGAAAATGATGAGGATACAAATTGTAAGATCTAGTTCCTGCCTTTGCAAAGTTTATAATGAGCAGAAGGGAAAGAACACCACATAACCGGGGTTTCTATGCCTTGCAGTAGGAGCTGGTGTTACGGGTGCACCCTGCATGGGGCTGGAGCTTGAAGGGCGACTCGATCCAGCCGGCAACAATGGGTTGGAGGTGGGTATTCAGGGAAGGCTTCCCGGAGGAGGTCTGAGCCTCCGCGTTCCGTGTTGGAAAGAACAGATGACTACTTGCTGGAAGAGGGGAGAGATGTCTAGAAGGGGAAACACACAGAGGTTCGGGCAGCTTGGTGTGCTCAGGGAGACTGGCTGGTTTGTAATCAGGGAGGGGAGATTTCAAGCCCCATCAGGTGGTTGTGGTTAACATTTAAAGATGGAGCCTGGGTTATTTGGGTTCTCCCTTCTTTGCAAGCTCTTCGCTGCCGATGAGCGGCAGGAGGTACACATCCTTGATGACTGGGTGGGGGTGTCCATTTCACAAAATAATGAGGCAGAGAGTCTTCATTAGGGAAGTTGTGGGGGGAGGAGCCCGCATCTCAGGAGACTTGTGGGAGCGCAGCCCAGGGCAGCCGGCACTGCTCCTGCTCAGTCTTGGGGGGGGGGCCTGGAGCAGGGGGTTGTGGAAGCAGGGAGGGACTGCCTGGGAGAAACAGGAGGGAAGCTGGTGGTTGCCATGCACACTCCAGGCTCAGGACACAGGCAGCGCTGTCTAGACAGTGGCTTTCTCACCCCTGGGAGGGATGCCTCTCATTTCTTACGAAGTTGAGTGTCCACAGATGTTGGGTTAAAAAGAAATGTCCAGTGTGCCAGGTCTCTCAAGTTAATTTAAAAAGGTGCTTATTAAGTCCAGTCCTCTGCCTGAAACATCCAAGTTGGGAAATGGCACCAAAATGTCTGTCTCATCAATTCACCCTTCTTTCTATGAGGGCTGCAGTCCGGCAATGGGGATGCAATCTCTTCCCAGGCCCAGAGGCAGCTAGGCACTGTGGAGGTCAGCCATCCCGCAAGAGAGCTGCTAGAAATCGTGTGAAGTTAGCTGCAGTTCCGGGCGGTATCCTCCACCCTGACGGAGTTCCTTTCAAAGGGAACACAGATCCAACCACAGAAGCCTTGAAGGACCAGCCTGGGTCTTCACTGTGGGTTTTCACAAAGGAGCTAGCCTGAGGGCATAACAAAGCACACCGCACAGAAGTTTCTCAGAAACTTTCTGGAGATAGGCAACAGGGGTCCTGGGCGAGACCCTTGCAGGCCCTCAGGCATGTGACTGTCTGCTTGTGCTCTCTCTCTCTCTGTCAGATAAATAAATAATATATTTTAAAAAAATAAAAAATAATTTTTTAATTGATCTTATCTTTCTAAGCAGAGATGCCGTAAAAATATGTTTTATGTAATAATCTCGTTCCAGAATTCCGAACTGCCGTAAGCCCTGCACCTCCCTTGCAGGCCCTCAGGCACGTGACTCTCCCCCTCCTACTCCCTGCCCTGAGGCCTCTGACCCTGGGCCAGCGGCTGCCAGCATCCCACCCACTCGCCCAGCCTGGGGGGGGGGGGGTCTCGCCCAGGACCCCTGTTCCTCTAGCCAGAAGGCTGTGGCACAGCCTAGAAGCAGTCCTCTCTCACTGCTTTTGAGCAGAACATGCTCGTGGGATATGGAAGAGGACTTCAAACCCTCCATCTCATCACTACATTTTTATTATCTTGGGGGGATTTAAAACACATCCAGAAGTGGGGAGGAGTTTTAGGAGCCCCCATGCAAGGTGTCCATCCTGCAGCTCTCCACTCACTAGCCTGTCCCGTTATTGTTTACATATTCCTGCTGGCCACCGCCCTTTTCGATGATTTGGAAGGAAATCCTAGACATACTATCATGTCATTCATCAATACTTCAGTATGTATCTCTAAAAATAGATCTCCATTTTCAAGAGTTCCAAATTCACAGACAGGTTGCAACCACTTACATATTCTACACCTAGACTTACCAAGTAAGATTTTGTCATATTCTCATTCTGTGTGCGTGTGCGTGCACGCCTTTCACTAAACCATCTGAGAGAAACTTGCAGATATCTTCACCTGTCACCCCTAAATACTTCAGTTTATAGCTCCTGTGACCAGAGAGATTCTCTCTCTCTCTTTTTTCTTTTTTTAGAGAGAGGGTGCACACAAGCATGTGAGAGTGGGGGGTGTGCAGAGGGAGAGAATCCCAAGCAGGCTCCATTGCTCAGTGCGGAGCCCCAACACAGGGCTTGATCTCACGACCCTAAGATCATGACCTGAACCAAAATCAAGAGTGGGGTGCTTACTGAATGAGCCACCCAGGTGCCCCCAAAGAGATTCTCTTACACAGCCATAAAACAAGTTTATGAATAAATCCAGTTCAGGAAACAACGTTGATTATAAGACTGGGATAGGGTCCATACTAGAGTTCTGACCATGTCCATCATAGCAAATGTCACTCTGATCGAGCACCTGGCATAGGGTCACACACCACACTCACTTGTCATATCTCCTCTGTTGCCTTTAACTTGGAAAAAATTTCCTCAACCTTTCACTGTCGTTTATGACCTTGATATTTTTGAGGATTATGGGCCCGCTGTTTTGTCTATGTCTTCACTTTACATTTGTGATTGTTCCCTCTTGTTAGTTCGTGCACTTTGGGCAGGAACGCCACATAGCTGAGGTCATGTCACCTGATGTCAGTAGGCCACCATTATTGGGGATGCCAATGTTCAACACTTGATTCAGATGGGGTCCTTATAAGTACCACCGTAAAAACACCCTGTCCCCCCTTGAAATCACTTAAGCATAAGCAATTAATGAGCTGTGAAAGGATAACGCAACCTGTTCCTCAATAACCTTCCCCCGATGCCTTTAGCCTTCATGGATGACTCCTGCCCAGATCCCATGACCTCTGCCACGTGGTGATGTGTTAAATAATTCCTTTTCAATTTGTTAGTCAGCATTCTGTAAAGAAAAGCTTTCCCCTTTCCTTCCTCATCTCTAGTATTTTTTTACTTACCCATTTATTTGCATTTCTTAGTATGAACTCATGCATTCTTTTTTACCTCCCAACGTATTCTGATGTATTACTGTCATTATTCCTTTCGATACTCCCACCTAATTTGACTAAGCTCATTCCTTATTGTATTTCTATTTGGGTGGCTTTTTTGGGGACAGAGATCCACCAGAGCTTAACACCTTTTTTGAGTCCCTTCTTGCCTCATAATAAAATCTCCACTCACTGTCAAATCCAAATATCCTAAGTGGCTCACAAGACCCCTGGGGTTCTTCCTTGCTTGCCCCTCTAGGCTCCTGTGCCCTCCACCCACCTCACCGACTTGTCTTTTTGCTTTGTCACGCTCCAATACTTCTGTTTTGACGTGTACTGGCTTCCCCCTCCCTGCCAGGATCCTTTTTTTTTTTTTTAATTTAACAGAGAGGGACACAATGAGAGTGAACACAAGCAGGGGGAGTGGGAGAGGGACAGGCAGGTTTCCCGCTGAGCAGGGAGCCCGACGTGGGGCTCGATCCCAGGACCCTGGAATCATGACCTGAGCCGAAGGCAGACGTTCAACGACTGAGCCACCCAGGCACCACCCCTGCCAGGATCCTTATCAGCAGCCTCTCCACTCTTGTCTCCTCAGCCTTGGCTTATGTATCACTTTCTCAGATTCTCCCTGCAAGCTGGCTCTGGCCCCTCCTGGATTTGTTACCACCCCCCCCCCACCCCCGCCCCGGCAGGTCTGTGCACACACCCTAGGAAACTCATCCCTCGCTATCCCCTACTGTCTGTCCACTTGTCTCTGGAGCTGTGTTCCCCTGTGCTGTCTCCCCAGCACTTAGCACAGCCCCGGAGAGGGGAGCAGGTACCCGGTGAGGACCTGTTTAATGAATAAGTGAATAGTTCTAAACCGTTAGGAATAAAGCTTGAGCAGTGTGGTTAAGCCACAAAAGAGCTTGCTAACATAGAGGTAATTTTCAGTGATGATCTACACAATGGAGAAAAAGTGTTCATTTTTTACAGAAAATGCTGGGAGAATAAAAGAAAATGTTCTCAGATACTAGCTGAAATTTAGGTCTTTACTAAGAGAAAAATATGTTCGTTTTTTTCATTGGGTAATTCAACTGACATTAAGGAGGTACTATGCACAGCACTCCCCCCCCCACACACACCCAGCCACATACCACAGACCATTTCTGCCCTGTGCAACTGACCACTGTCGGGGCTGACCGGCACGTCCATGGCAAATTCAAGCAGCGTCCATTGAGCTATGAATAGAGCACTATGACGACCCAGAAAGGAAACCAACCGTCAAATAGGAAAAGATTTAAATGGTAGACTTTGAGCGGAACCTTGAAAATGAAGCCTGATTTTACCAGAAGTGGAAGAGAGAAAGGACAGTCCAGGCAGAGGGCAGAGAACAGATGGAGGGCACGAAAGAACCCAAGTGCTCAGAAGTGAAAAGAGGCTCCAGGCTCAACTTTGCAAGCAGCAGACTTCTGGGAGCCCATGCTCCTCCTTCTGCTCTGTTCTTTAAAAGGACTGTCGGGGGCGCCTGGGTGGCTCCGTCGGCTCAGGTCATGATCCCGGGGTCCTGGGATTGAGTCCACAGGGAGCCCCCCCCATTGAGCTCCTTGCTCAGCAGGGAGCCTGCTTCTCCCTCTGTCTGCCGCTCCCTCTGCTTGTGCTAGCTCTCTGACAGATAAATAAGTAAAATCTTTTTAAAAGGGCTGTCACTCAGTGGTACCATCCTACAGTGTAAAGCCCGTACTTTATTCATGACTACACCCAGTGATTCCCCAGGTGTCTTAAGAAATGTTTGTCAAGTGGATGTGATGAAGGTCAGGTGTCTAAACCTAGGGCAGGAAAAGAGATGTAAGGAAGGAGCTGCATCGAGGACCAATTTGTGAAGGGCCTTCTGGTCCATAAAACACAACCTCACCCTCCAGGGCCAACAATCAGAGGGACATGGTGAGGAGGCCTTTTAAGGAAATGTGTGCTGGCACAATGAGTGGTGGGGTGAACAGATGTGGAACAGACCAGCCACCATGCTATAATCAGGAGAGAGGAAACAGCAAGCAAAACCATCCTAAGGGGGAGGAACAAACGATTTTTTGGGTAGAATAGGTAGAACTTGTAACTGCATGACATGGGACGTGAGGGGGACGTGGATTGGAGAAATTTATACTAAAATTTTTTTTAGGGGCGCCCGGGTGGCTCAGTTGGTTAAGTGTCTGCCTTCAGCTCAGGTCATACTCTCTGGGTCCTGGGATTGAGTCCCACATCAGGCTCCCTGTTCAGTGGGGAGTCTGCTTCTCCCTCTGCCTGCTACTCCCCCTGCTTGTGCTCTCTCTCAAATAAATAAATAAAATATTTTAAAAAAATAAAATGTTTTTTTAAAATTGATCTTATCTTTCTAAGCAGAGATACCATAAAAATGTGTTTTATGTAATAACCTCACATTCCAAGGTGAAAATGGATTATTTCTTTTGAAACACAGGTAAACACACACACACACAAAGGGGAACAAAAAAAAAGTTTTTCTTTTATTTTGTAAATTTTATTTTATTCGTATTTTAATTCCAGCATAGGTAACATACAGTGTAATATTAGTTTCAGGTGTACAATGTAGTGATTCAACACTTTCATCCATCACCCGGTGCTCATCACAAGTGCTCTCCTTCATCCCCATCACCCATTTCCCCCATCCCCCACCACCTCCCTGCTGGTGACCAGCAGTGTGTTTTCTAGAGTGAAGAGTCCATTTCTTGGTTTGTCTTTTTTCTCTTTGTTTTGTTTCTTAAATTCCATATATAAGTGAAATCATATGGTATTTGTCTTTCTCTGACTTATTTCACTTGGCATAGTATCCTTTAGCTCCATCCCTGTTGTTGCAAATGGCAAGATTTCAATCTTTTTGATGGCTGAGTAATATTCCATTGTATATACACCACATCTTTATCTATCCGTCAGTAGACACTTAGGCTCACTCCATAGTTTGGTTATTGTGGACATTGCTGCTATAAACATTGGGGTGCCAGTGTCCCTTCAGATCACTATGTTTGTATCCTTTGGGATAAATACCTAGTAGTGCAATTGCTGGGTCGTATGGTAGCTCTATTTTTAACTTTTTGAGGAACCTCCATACTGTTTTCCAGAGTGGATGTACGAACTTGCATTCCCACCAACAGTGCATGAGGGTTCCCCTTTCTCCACAACCTCGCCAACACCTGTTGTTTTTTGTGTTGCTGATTTTAGCCATTCTGACAGGTGTGAGTGATACCTACAAAGAGCCAGTTTTGATTGAGGAAGGATTACACAATGTGAGTACAAAACAGGAGATGTCATTTCAGTATAAAGTATTCCCATATCGCTTAGGTTACTGGCCTTTTCTGTAATTTAGGAACTTATCTGTGTATCAAAATGTCTGCCTGAGTGTAGATATAGGCAAAAACGAAGAAAGTCTAACCACCAACTTTGGTGGTCTTTCCAAGGTGGTGCATCTCACTGGGCTAGGAGTGATTTCAGCAGTGGAGAGGAGGGGACTGGGTCCAGATTACAAGTGCAGGGACCCATACTGGCTGAACCTGACAAGAGCTTCCCACATGGCCCACCAGTCCTCTCTGGAAGTGAGCTTTAAATGCTAGAAGTCCGTGCTTTCCATACTACAGGAAATTTCACTCTTAGGTGTCTCTTATTTTTAAAGTCATTGCTATGAATATCATTATTTAACCTGTAAGCTTCTTAGAGCTAGGATGTGACATCGTATCACAATGCAAGAGGCACCCAACACGGACGGCAATCAATACACGGAAGTGGAAAACGCAGACTTGCCAGCATTTGACCCCGTCAGTAGGACCCAGGAGAGCCACAGGTGCAGGGATGGGTCTGGGCACAGCGACCCAAAAAAGACTTTCTAAAGGGTGTTAACGCCTACCACTGGGACCAATTCAAATGTATGTCTATATAATCAATACTCAGTAGGAGCAGACGTACAGGAAACCAGGCAGCAAGCTTCAAGGAGGTGGACAGATCTTCGGCGTCCCCTGAGACCACGGCGACCACGGAGAAGAGAGCTGACCCCAAAGCCGCCTGCCCTGGGCGCGCCCGGGGGCCTCTCCTGGGCCTGACCTCTGCCGTGGCCCAGGGCCGCTCGGGGACGGGGGTGTCTCTGCCCCGGTGGAAGGGGTCCCGAGGACGGAGAGCAAGGGTCTGGAGTGTGTGTTGCTGTCCAGGGGTGAAGAAAGCGTGCGCGGGACGGGGCGGGGTTGCGTGCGCGCCCGCGCCAATCACGGGGTGAGGGGAGGGCTGGGGTCGCGGTCCAGGGGAGGGGGGAGGGCAGGGGGCTGGGGGGGGTGTCGCGGGCCCAGGGTGGGGGGGGCTGGGGTCGCGGTCCCGGGGGTGGAAGGCAGGGGTCTGGGGAGTGTGTCTCTGTCCCAGGGTGAGGGGGGCGGGGATCGCGGTCCCAGGGGTGGGGGGCAGGGGTCTGGGGAGTGTGTGTCGCGGTCCCAGGGTGAGGGGGGAGGGATCGCGGTCCCAGGGGTGGAGGGCAGGGGTCTGGGGAGTGTGTCGCGGTCCCAGAGTTGGGGGGGCTGGGGTCGCGGTCCCGGGGATGGGGGGCAGGGGTCTGGGGAGTGTGTGTCGCGGTCCGGGGGTAAGGGGGGCGGGATCGTGGTCCTGGGGGTGGGGGGCAGGGGTCTGGGGAGTGTGTCGCGGTCCCAGGGTGAAGGGGGCTGGGGTCGCAGTCCCGGGAGTGGAAGGCAGGAATCTGGGGAGTGTGTGTCGCGGTCCCAGGGTGAGGGGGGCGGGGATCGCGGTCCCAGAGGTGGGGGGCAGGGGTGTGTGTATCGCTGTCCCGAGGTGAAGGAGGCGGAGGATACGGTCCCTGGGGCCGGGGAGAGGGGGGCGGGGTGCGGCGGCGGCTGGCAGGCGGCAATCTGGAGGCCGGGAAGGGGTGGCCCTACGCTGGGGCCGGGCCGCCTGCTCAGGTCGCAGCGGGGGCGGTGGGGACTACGGGGCAGGGCCGGAAAGCGTGCGCGGGACGGGGCGGGGTTGCGTGCGCGTCCGCGCCAATCACAAGCGCCGCCGGGAGGGGCGCGCGCACGTAAAGGCCGGGAAGCAGAGGGGCGGGCCGGGCTTCGCGCGCAGCCAATCGGGGCGCCACGCCGCCATGACGTGAGGCTCTCCCGGGCTCAGAGCGCCAGTCGGCAGGCCGGGCCGGTGAGTACGCGGGCGCGCGGGCGCGCGGGCGCGCCAGGCGGGACTTCCGCCGAGCCCCGGAAGCGGGAGCTGTGTGTTCTCATGCGAACGGGAAGGAGCGTTGGGGCGCCGGAGTCGCGAGGTTGAGACATTTTCGGGCCCGAAACGGGAAGGAGCCGCCGCCGCCCGCCGCCAGCCCGTGCCGCGCCGCCCCCGCCGCTCGTCCGGGCCGGCCGCGCCCTCCCCGCCCCTCCCTCTCGGCCCGTCCGCGTGTGGCGCGGTCGCCGGGCACCGGGGCTGCGGCGGCCGGCGGCCGGGCGGCGGCGGCGCTGCTGACAGGTGAGCGCCGCGGGCGACGGGCGGGCCCCTCGGTCCCCTCCGCTCCCTGCTCCGTGCTGGGCCGCCGCCTCGGACCCGCGCCGCGCCCGCCTGTCACGGGCCGCCATCTTCCCGGAGGACGCGGCGGGCGGAGTGCGGGCCGGACCGGGCCGGGCGGTGGGAAGGGCCGCGGTGGCGGGGCCGCGCCGGGCTGTAGGGCCCGAGTGAGTGGCAGGGCCCGAGTGCGGGGCGGGCCGGGCGGCACCGGGGGGCCGGGCGGGGGCAGGGCCGGGGTCTGGGGCCGGGCCGCGCCGCCGTCCGGCCCGCACTGCGGAGGCCTCGCCCTGCCCTCCGCCCCGGGCCCGGGCCCGCCGGCCGGCGGAGCGGGGAGGGGACGGGGTCATTGGACCAGGAAGTGGGGATCCTGTTGCTACGGGTGTGTCTGGGGAGCTCCCGTTCTCCTCTCGGTAGGCTGGAGCAGAGGCGGGTTCTGAAGGAATTAGAAAAAAAAATCAAATCTAAGGATGCCTTGTGTTCGAAATAGGACCAGGATCCACGGTGGTGAAAAGGACAGGTCAGCAGTCTCCTACCACCTGCGTCTCAGTCGTGTCCAATCAGAACGTAAACTTAGATTTCAGCGCAGTTTTGTACTGCATCTTGATTTCTCCTTGTTTTTTATGTGAGATGGCCTTTAATTTTGGATGAGATGCAACGAGAAAATGATATGTAGGGTGGTTCTTAAGCGTTCGAGACCCTCTTCCTGGCTGCAGTGTAATTTGTCCTAATCTTAAGTGGAAGTTTGAAGTTTTGGATGACTGAGGAAACAGAAGGATTTTCCTGCAGGGAAGTTAGTTGGTAAGTGTGAAGGTTTTTTAAAAGGATAATGCCAGCTTGAGGACGAATATTGTAAGTATACAAGTTATTTTTCCTTTTGAAAGTTTTTTTTCCTCTTGTAATATTTAGCTGGTCTCTTGAGTGTGTTAAGAATTTGAAACGCACTTGAAATAGGTGCTAAGTTGTCGTTTGCCAAAGGGGGGAGGGGAAGAGTGATGTTCCCTTCTCTGTGGTGCACTGCCTGTGCAATGTGCAATTTCCATACTTCCCCCACCTGCGTGGCTCCCTCTAATTTACAGTCGGGGTAATTTACAGAAGTTGAAATGGTTGCGGCTTTTCAACTTTCCTCTGTATTTAGTGTACGGAGAGGCAGTTTTATACTCAAGCTGTGAGTGATCTCTTGACTCAAGTTTGCTTGTGCTGCTAAAGGCATCAGATTATAGCAAGTTTATTATTCAACCATAAAGTTGATTTGTGTACTTCCCTTTGAAACTTGCCTTTGGTTAGAAATAAATTTCATTCTGTATTTTGACCCGTTAATGTGAGTTGATTTGTTTACATGAAAGAATGGTGTGGCTTCTTACTGATCAGAAAGGACTTACCCTCCTGGTGCTTCACTTTCTTCATCTCTAAGAGGGGTTAGTAATGTCAGCCTCATAGGGCTGTCCTAACCAAGTCGATGCTGGCTGTTTTTACTGTTTATTTTTATTACTGAATTTCTTATTAAAACTTGAAAATGGTGTTTACCTCATTACTGTTTTCAGTATTCTTTCTGTGATTGTCAATTTTAATTTGATAGACAGTTTTTATTTTGGGGGGTTTTGTTTTTGCTTGATTGCATGTATTTGGGCAGAGGAAGCAGGTTCCGAGGACAAAATGTGTATTTTGAGAGAGGAATTATACTATATTTGAGTGGGAGCCAGAGAGAAAATGGATGATAACGTGAGTGTTAGCATTCATTTAACAGGTTTTGTAGAAGAGTAGCTGAAATTAAATGGCAGCACATTGAGGGAGGTATTTGATTTTATTTAGGGTTCCTAGAGATTGTGTTTAAAAAAAAAAGTTGGGAGTTGGAGACTTTATCGAACTTAATATGATTTCCACAAGGAGGCACAAATTTTGACAAATACGTATTTAAACTGTAGAAACATTCTAGTCACTTGTTTTTATGAAGCAGTCTTCACATATCATAAAACATAATTCTAAAATGTGAAGTGCATGTTGGGAGCACCAGGTCGTTAACAGTAATACAATAAGCAGTGCCTTCAAGGAGCCCCACAACTGTAAAGTGGATTTGCAACAGTATTTACAAGTTTTTGTAGTGGGAGACCTGAGGTCCATGTTATCAAGTGGGAAGTGGCTGACAGACTTCTTCCACTGTTATTTCCATGTCATGCTGGAGTTCATACTTTCCATAGTGATAAGTAGGATTATTATTTAGGTCTTCTAATTTTAGTAACATGTGCTATCTTTATGATGGTCCCTAGAGATTGTTAAACTGTATAGATATATGTTCCTTTAAATTCCATTTGTTGGGACACCTGGGTGGCTCAGTCGTTAAGCGTCTGCCTTCGGCTCAGGTCATGATCCCAGGGTCCTGGGATGGAGCCCCGCATCGGGCTCCCTGCTCGGCCGGAAGCCTGCTTCTCCCTCTCCAACTCCCCCTGCTTGTGTTCCCTCTCTCGCTGTGTCTCTGTCTGTCAAATAAATAAATAAAATCTTAAAAAAAAAAATTCCGTTTGTTAGTGTCCTCACGTTAAAGGCACAAGTTTTAAATATGCTTTCATAACCCATGGTTGTACTCTTGCAGAGTTCTCTCATACTTAAGGATTTTTTCAGATAGGTAAAGGCAAGAAAATCAGTATATTGTAATTCCTCCTATAAAGTCATTGACTCAACCTTTTTCTAATGGACAGAAGAAAACAAACACTGAAGTTGTTTTTATGGAAAATACATTGTTAAAAACAGACACTGTTCCTGGGCATTGTTGCTTATGCTGTGTTGTAAAACTTTATTCCTGTAAAGAGTTCTCTTTTCTGTAAGAGCTAATTTTAGAGCAGTAAATGAAGCACTGCCTTTTGAGAGCGCTCAACTCACCAGATCTGATTTTAGTTTAGTTTAGTTCAGCTCAGACTTTTGCTGCTAATTGTTGCACTTGTTGATCTCCCTGGAGCGACTCGACTCCTGGAGTTCTCTGGATTCAAAAATGAATTTCTTTATAGGAATATGGAATTGTAGGGGTGACTGGGTGGCTCAGTCATTAAGCATCTGCCTTCGGCTCAGGTCATGATCCTGGGGTCCTGGGATGGAGCCCTGGCTCCCTGCTCAGCAGGGAACCTGCTTCTCCCTCTCCCTGCCCCCCTCCCCCTGCTTGTGCTCTCACTCTCAAATAAAATCTTAAAAAAAAAAGGAATATGGAATTGTAAAGTGGAGAGCCATTAGGTTCTCTTATTAGAAGGAAGATAACTCCAATGTGGAAATGTTTTTTTCCCTAACATTCCAGCACTTTATTTTCCCTGCATTTAAATGTTTCATCTCAGGAACAGTGAAGATGAGTATTAAGTCGGCTCATGTTTCCTTTCCTTCTTCTCTTCTCCCACCCTAAAGCCCCTTTTGTCCCTTTAATACTTTCATAAACTGTCTTTTCACCATTTTTCTGTTAAGCTCTCATGGCTCAGTTAATAAGGGCTGCAGGTGAGTGATGCCACCACTTTTGCGTCTGTCACGATTCGTTTTTTTCTTCAGTGTGCTCCCTACTTCCCTGATAGTGAGACCTAGGTCACGGAGTGCATTGTGTTAACACTAAGGACATTTCATATTTAACTAAAATTTGAAGTCATCCTACTTGATTTTTAGAGAGAGTTTAGTAATCATTGAGCTGAGACTTCACTGAAAGTGTTCTTTATGAAATCTGATATGCAAACGTATGGGCTTGAAAACTTACAAATTAGGGTAGTATTTATTTGTGTGATAAAAATAAAATGTCTCTTCTATTTACAACACACCATTTTAGTCACACTACACCAGAGGTTGCTTTACAGGCATATCCTGATTGTTAGGCCCTTTTAAAAAACTCCTCCGTGACTATCCCCTGTCTAAATGAGAAACGCCCAGGGGCCTGGCTCCAGGGGCCTTGGCATTTCTGCTGCCTCCTTGCTGGCTGGGCCGCCTTCCCTTGGCCTAAACTGACCACTCACTGCCTCTCTCCCTCAGAACCATGGAGTTGCAAATGGTGTTGCCTTTGCTCCCTGTAGTTCTTTGCCTGAAATTGAATGTCTTTGCTCTTTAATCCATCTTTGTAAAGATATTTCTAGGAGTTCTTCAGGAATCCTTGCCTTAATTTCTAAGGTCGTACTTAGTGCTTCTCTGTTTCTGTAGCACCTCAGGCATAACACCTAATGAATTACCGGAAGCTCCTTGTGGATGTGAAACCTCCTTGCCCAGCTCAGTTCCAGGTGCCCTGTACAGATCTTCCTTGACTTGTGATGGGGTTATGCCCCGGTATACCTGCTGTAGGTTGAAAATATTGTTAAGTTGAAAGTGGGTTTCGTACACCTAACCTTGAACAT
Organism: Mirounga leonina; assembly: GCF_011800145.1. NCBI lineage: Eukaryota > Metazoa > Chordata > Mammalia > Carnivora > Phocidae > Mirounga > Mirounga leonina. Next base: position 20,288,366 of record NW_023270453.1, read on the forward strand.
CACAGCTTAGCCTTGTTTACTTTAAACATGCTCAGAACACTTACATTAGCCTGCAGTTAGGGCAAAATCATCTAACACAAAGCCTATTTGTTTATGAAGTGTTGAGTATCCCATGTAATTCATTGAATACTGAAAGTGACAGACAAAATGGCTGAATGGGTGCAGGACAGTTGTCAGTGTATCAGTTGTTACTCCCGTGATTGCGGGGCTGACTGGGAGGGAGCTTGCTAGCTGGGGCAAGATCGAAATTCAAAATTTGAGGTAATGGTTTCCACTGAATGTGTATCGCTTTTGCACTACTGGGAAGTTGAAAAATTGTAAGTCGAACCATCGTAAATTGGGGACCATCTCTAGATGTTTAGTAAACTTTGTTCAACTAGATGGAAAAAGGCATGTCTAAAGACACCTCTCATTTTGGTTGTAGGGAAATGATTTGCAGATTGTACAGTTGCATGCCTTCGTAAACAAACATAAAAATCTTCACTTGAAATGAGTGCAATAGAAAATGCACGGTTATACTTACAAAATGTTAGTGATTTGATAGCAATAACCTAGTGTGTGTCGTGTTTTGGATGGCATCATTTGATCATGTGACCTGGATTGTACTCTTTCTCAGTCTTTAAAAACTTGCTCCCTTTTAATAACAAACGTTTCTTTGGCTTTAAAATTAAAACATTATATTAACCTAAAACAAATCAATTACAATAGTGAAAATGTATTTTTAAACTTCAGTGGATTTTTCCAGTTTTCATTCCCTGTGAGAGTCCTTGCTACAGGGTCTGGTAGGGACGAAAGCCACTGAAAGGAAAGACAAGGGTTCATGCCTTCCTTGAGCAGGTGTTTTTGATCAGTAAGACACTAGCAATGCAAAGACGAATGATGCCAGAACTTTTCTCTAAGGCTTGTGGTCTAGAAGGGATTAGGAAAGTGCATTGTTTTATTTAAAGTAAAGCAGACAGGCATTTGGATTCTTGAAGCTTCCATCCACAAAACTTGTTGATGGCTCTCAGCACCACACTCCCTCGAGTGGTTTCGCTCTTAGAGTTGTATTACTATAGCACATCCTGTGGCAGGCCCTCTCATCTCCCTTCCCTGCCTTATTTTTCTTTGTGGCTCTTATTACATTATAACATACCATGTAATTTCCATATCTTATGTACGGTCTGTCTTCTGGGGCTTGAATTAACTCTGTGAGGTTGAGGATTTCTATTTTGTTCATTGACAGGAACCCAGACCTTTCAGTGGTACAGAGTATTCACTAAATAATTCATGAATAAATCCTAGGGTTATAATGGTGAACAAAAGGGATGGATTGCCCTCCTTTTTGGAGCTCATGGTCCACAGAGGCAGGAGGATGACCAAATAACCACATATGAGAGCCATACATTGTGCTGGCCTTGTAGGCCTTAAGGGGCCAGGAGGCTCGCTCCCTAAGGAAGAGTGTGGTGGGGTGGAGTCAGCCTGGTAGGCAAACAGGATGAGTGTCAACGATTCTGAGCACAGGGATTTGGAGGAATAATCTGAATGAGGCTCAGTAAAGAAGGGCCAGTCAAGGTAGCAGCTGGATCATACAGGGTGTGAAACATCTCAGTATAGGTGAGAATTTTGCTCTGTATCCTAAGAACAGTTGAAAGCACTTGGAGGGTTTTCAGCAGGAGAATTAGATGACCTTTTTAAGTGATTATTCTGCTTTATGGAGAGTGGCATGGAGAGGAAGGAAAGGGCACACACGGACAGGTGTTACTCGACCTGAGATGGAGGGCCCTGGTGTTTATGCTTGTGTTCATCACAGGGGAAAAGGCCAAGCCTTGGCCTAAATGAAGAATAGTTTGCTTAGAAACTCTTTCATTTGTATTATACAGAAGGTTTAAAACAATAGTTTAAAAATATGCCTTAAATTTGCTAGTATTTATCAGTTGTAATGTTTGTTATTCCAGTTTTTATTAAGGTAGACTAATTGACAGATTCCTTTTTTAGAAACATCGCTGAAAAATGAGAACATCCTGTTTTCAGATTTCAAAAAGCTTTGTTTTATTGTCAAAGCTCAAAATATAAGGATAAAAACATAGTGATTAATGTGATACAGATTTACAAGTTGCCTTTTAGCTCTCTGAACATATTAAACATCCCCTTTTCAAATATTTTTTTTCCTGAAAGTATCATGTCCTTTAAAACCTGTTCTTTAAAGACTACTTTCTGAACATTTCTCTTTGTTGATTACGTTATCTCTATCTCGTTCTTAAATCTTACCATCTGTGTAATTTCTGCCTTACTGTGTGTGTGTATCTGTCTCTCTATATATATCCCCACAGAATGTACAGTACTGTAATCCATTGCTGCCTGGCTTTTCCCAACTCTGCAGTCATAGAATAGCAGGAACCTTTGAAAGTAGACTTGAAGTCCCTGTGGAAGGTTACCTTTTAGAAATCTAGGCATTTAGAATGCAAAACCATTTCTCTTGTGTTTTTAGGAGGTAAAAACATTCAAATAATTGATAGTATGTTGGTTGTCATTTGGTGCAGAAGTTTAGTGTGAAAACCTTTTTGGAAGAAACTTTCCTTGGGATTATTGGAAGTCCCATGTTCCTTTTTGATGAATATCCGTATCTCCAGTCTAATGCTGTTTCCGGTTTCCCTTCAACGGGTCACTTGAGTACAGACCATTGTACAAATGAGTAACTGATGAATCAGCAGTATTTCCTTCTTCATACCTTAAATACGGGGGTGGGGACCATCAGTGAAGACCAAAGGTGAAATGACTATAGTAGTTCACAGTAGTTGCTGTTTGTGCATGCAGCTCTTCACACTTCTTTGTATATGTTGATGTGTTTCCATTTCTTCTGCTGAAATGATTACCTTTCAGGCCTCTGTGCAGGAGAGTTAACCCTAAGGGTGAATGGACTGAGGGAAGAAAATACATTTGCCGGCACCTGGGTGGCTCAGTTGGTTAAGCGTCTGCCTTCCGCTCAGGTCATGAGCCTGGGGTCCTGGGATTGAGCCCCGTGTTGGGCTCCCTGCTCAGTGGGGAGTCTGCTTCTCCTTCTCCCTCTGCCTGCCGCTTTGCCTACTTGTGCTCTCTCTGTCAAGTAATTTAAAAAAAAAAAGAAAAGAAAATACATTCACCACACAAAACTGCAGAAGCAGCCAGGCATGCGGAATTTAAGTCTTTGTGACCTGGTGAAACTCCACTTCAGAGTGAAGTGTCTTCCTGCACAAGAATGCCTTGAGGTCCTAAATGACCATAAGTTTTAGTAGTTTGAGTCAGGCCCAGGGACATTCTTGGCACTTTGCCTTTGAAGTTCAGAATATTGAGGGGCACCTGGGTGGCTCAGTCGTTAAGCGCCTGCCTTCAGCTCAGGTCATGATCCCACGTCCTGGGATCGTCCTGGGATCGAGCCCCACATCTGCTTCTCCCTCTCCCCGTTTGTGTTTCTGCTCTCGCTAACTCTTTCTGTCAAATAAATAAATAAAATCTTTAAAAAAAAAAAAAAGTTAACATTGAGAGTGTGCTTGTCACTGTGGAGGTTTTTGATCTGTTAACTCACTGTAAGTTTTTCATGAAAATGCAAGATTACAGCTCAAGGTAAAAAGTCATAGGTCAGATGTTTTCTGGGGGTCGTTTATGGCCACAAATTGTATTACTAGGTGATTTTATGAGCAGAGCAAATAAAAGTGGATCATTAACTTCCAATTTACATTTTGGTGTGTAGGTGCGGTTAGGTAAGTTTATTGAAAACTTGTAAACAATGTATTTACCAAGTGTTTAATAATAATTATAGTACATTTAATCAGCCCTAATCCAGTTGCAGGGAGAATTTTGTTTTCATCAGCACCATTGTTCACTGTGGAGTTAGAAGACTGAGAGGGAAAGCTTTCCTTCTTTTACACTATTCCTACAATGTTCTGTGTGAGTGTAGTAACAGTTTGGAGTAGGACATTGTCTGAGACTGAGTTTTTATTTTATTTATTTATTTATTTTTTTTAAAGATTTTATCTATTTGACAGAGAGAGACACAGCGAGAGAGGGAACACAAGCAGGGGGAGTGGGAGAGGGAGAAGCAGGCTTCCCGCCGAGCAGGGAGCCTGATGCGGGGCTCGATCCCAGGACCCTGGGATCATGACCAGCCAAAGGCAGACGCTTAACGACTGAGCCACCCAGGCGCCCCGATCTACTTTATTTTATTAACTGAGATTTGTTAACTTGTTTCTGAAATAACTACCAGGAAATAGGATTTTGGAGCTTTGAGGACTCATACTGAAGCCCACAGTAGTGTAAAGTTAATGCAGACTACAGCTAGTTAGCAGGTGGCAGAAGCCTTGTGCCTTTGGTGTCCTCTCTGAGCTCAGTCCTGCATTGCACTCTTAATTACAGAACTCAACGTAAGATGCTTAACACTGGGATTTCAAAAGAAAAACTGAAATTGGTGAAAGCGTTAACTTTATGTATGCTACAGAATTTTTTTAAAAAAGATTTTTTTTATTTATTTGAGAGAGAGAATGAGAGACAGCACGAGAGGGAAGAGGGTCAGAGAGAGAAGCAGACCCCCCGCTGAGCAGGGAGTCCGATGAGGGACTTGATCCAGGGACTCCAGGATCATGACCTGAGCCGAAGGCAGTCGCTTAACCAACTGAGCCACCCAGGTGCCCGCTACAGAATTTTAAGTTGGCATTTTATGTTTTTAAAGCAGCATCTTAAAGCTGCTATTAAACTGTTTTTAAAAACATTGAAATAACATTTATTTTAAGAAAAGTAAGAATATTTGTCATTTTAGATAATTTAACTTACTGGCTTTAATCAACTTGGGAAGGCACTAATAGGTCTTCCAATTTGCATCATATATTAAAGATTGCAGTTTACATATTGTCTTTGAGAAATAGTTTGAGGAAATTCCTATAAATTCGGTGGTTTCCTTCCTAAACTGCACAGACGGTTTTAAACCTTGATATCCACGCTACTGTGCAGGGCTTCATGTTTAGGCTCTGGAAGTGTCAGCCCCTGTATTCATACTCCTCACCTTTTTGTGAAGAGGAGCTCAGACCTGAGAGAGGGTTACTTAGGTGAGCACTGTACCACCTCTCCTGGCTTTTAGTTTACTATCCTCAACAACTGTTTTTGCTTGCTTCCTGCTGTGTGCAATGACTTCAGATTTTAACAGCCTTTCGCTTGCCTACAAAATGTGAGAAATGAATGCAGATTGCCACAGTTCTCACCCTCAGCAATGTATTTGGCTTGGAATTCAGAGGACCCAAAATCCTTGCTTGTTTTTGTTTTTCAGAACACCTGTTGTGCTGTTTGGAAAACTGAGGCCTGGAGACAGTTTGCTTTACGTGACATGATGAAGAGCAGAAAATGGGGTCTATATAGTTTCTTCTAAGTCCATTGCAAACAGGAGCCAACTCTTGGACAGTTTAGGTGTCCTACCTATGCGTTAGGTCCAAGTAACCTGATATATCTGTGGCTAATGCCACACAGCCCAGCTAAGCTTCAGAAATGCTGGTTTTAACCAGAAAGTTTTAATAGTACTTTTTATAGTGAGTGTCATTGGGGTCAGGGGCTCCCCACATCCCAAGACTGAGAGAAGTCATTTGCCTTGCTGAGCAATCATTCAGAATTACTGGAGCTGATGCTGACGCTGCTAGGTTGCTTGGAACTTTTATGGTGTTATTATGTTCATCTGTTGAGCTATACTCCCGAGGAGTCGTGATCCAGTTATTTCTAAAATGGAGATGGTATTATGCCTAGGAAACACATCCTTTGTATATCATACTGAAAGATGATCTAAAGTAGTATTTTTGAACCCATAACTATGGAACTTAAATTCTTTTTTTAAGAGTAGTGTCACTTTTATAAGGAGCACTTCATGTTAGGTGGTATTCATTGTATTTCAGTATTATCTGATTAGCATGGTCATGTTGGGAAATGTGAAAGCATGTTCAGTTGTCATACCTGGCATTTGAGCCCTGGTCTTGGGCTCTGGCTGCTACTTTGTGAGTCACTGTGGTGCTTCGTGGCTCCCTGGGTCGGGCCTCTGGCTGCCTAGTAATTAGTAATGACTGCATTGGTTTAATCATGCTCTGTGCTGTACCTGCCCTAAACATGCTCACAGCAGGTAAGATGGGTGTGCCCAGCATCACTACCTGGTTAGTGCGAGAGTCCGGGTGCTGGGTGTGCCTCAAGCCCCTGCTTTTGACCTCCTCCTCAGATGCCCAGCTTGTTGTTCATAAGGTGGATTGGGGGATCCTTGAACTTCTGAGTCTGTGTGTAACATTTCTGGTACATGTCTCTTTTTCCAGTGGAAGGACTCAGCTTTTAGCAGATTTTCAAAAAGATCTTTAATAATCTCTTCCTTCAATACAAGTAATAGTTTTAGTGTGTTTGCCACGTGGGAACTTCAAGGATTTGCTGTTATTTTGGTAATTAAATGTAATTTTTTATTGTCAACATCACTTTGTATTTAACTCTTCTATATGGTTAGATTCCAAGAACACACATATGCACACATACATACAGCACCTAGAGAGTACCTGAAATGAAATGAAAATGAACCCACAGTAATTTTACCCCAACCTAAAAATACTGCCTTTTCCCACGTTAACATATTATTTGTAGTATGCAGCAACAGAGGCTTTTACTTGGAATCATCATTTTAAATACCAAGAATTTATTCCCACGTGTTTATTGCGTGAAAGACACAGTGGCTAAAAAACACATACTTGCTGAGGTTTTATTCCCTTAGGTGCTGTGTCAGGAATACAGTGGCCAAGAAGGTAGACATTCCTGCCCCCCCCCCCCAACATTGGAGAGAGACTGTGCATTTGACACACTCTGTCACTGGGTGTCAAGGGTTTGTACCCCAGGCAGTGGGGAAGATGGGGAGTCCCAAGTGCAGGCCTTCGGGGATGTCAGCTACAGGGTGGAAGACAGTCTCCCGTTTAAGAAAGGTCATCTGTGAAGAATTGGTGGGGTTGGAGATAAATAAGAAGTTGGGGTAGTGATCTGGTTCAGAGACGATGGTTATCTGAGCAATTTATCAGTAATAGAGATTGAGAGATAGATAAAGGCTTATTTGAGAGGAAGAGGTTAAAAATGTATGTGTAGGTTTCTGGTTTTGGGCAGCTGGATAGATGATATGCTCTCTTTCCTTGAGATGGAGGGATTGTCAGTTTTTGTTTATTTGTCTTAAATGAGGAGGGTGGTGGGAATGGATTTTTTTAAACAACTGATTTTGAGGAGTCTATAGGTCAAAAAATGGTCAGCAGATATTTGCTTAGTTGCACTGATACTCAGCCTGTGGTGTTCACTGAAGCCAATGAACACGGAGTGCAGGGAAGCATGGCTTAGGCCCAGTGAGGTGGGGCGCTGTCTGCTCCCGCCGCCCTCTTTCCCTCCCTGCCAGTTAGGTTGTCGGCTTACAAAAGCCAGTTCAATGCGTTCCCAAACTCGTTCAGGGCAGTTGTACTCCTTACTGCAGTTACATGATTTAACTAATATAAATTGATAAAAATAGTGCAAAAACATTCATAGGAAAACTAACTTGAAAACTTTGGAGTGTCTCAGTAAAAACAAATCACTAAGAAAACTATTAACTTAGGTCTATGGGTAAGACAGTTATAAAAAATTGGAGAATAATTATTTTAGAAGGACTGTACCACTCACATTTTTAAAATAAGTTGTACTTTAAAGAGATAAAGTGAAAGTTTTAGGTGATGCATTATGGTTTATGTGAGAAGAAGGCTTTGATAGACTGGCTCAGCCTAAGAAAAAAAAACCCAAGTGAAGGAGCATATACAAGTTAAAGTGGTTAAGAGTTCATGTATGGGCTTTTAGAATTACCTACTTTAATTTACAGTTACTTCCAATCACATAGGGCAAAAGAGCTTTTACTGCACTTAGTGCGGAGGAAGAGCCTCCATGGCGGATGAGAAGCCAGGGGAGGGGGTGGGGGTGGGAGCAGGCATGTGTGAGTTTAAGTGTTGCCCAAGGCTGAGGAAGAAGAGTGTGCAGAGGCCATGGGGTATGTCTTTAGTAGCAAGCAGGTAGTTGGCCATCCTGGCAGAACGGCGTCCTCGGAGAGGCTGCATCCTGCCTGGGAGACCCCCAGCCCCTCGCTTTTGTCCTTCCCTGTCCCTGCCTCTCTGACTCATCATCTCCCTTGTGTGTTCTGTCTTCAGAGACAGCCTAGGCAAGGCATGTTTGAACAGTGATGGGAGGAAGAAGTGAAGATACAGGAAAAGAGGAGGAAATGGGATCCAGACCACAGATAGACAACCAGTGCTCCTTCAGTTAATATGTTGTTTTTTCTCCAAACTTTTTTTTTTTTAAGATTTATTTATTTGAGAGAGACAGAGCAAGAGTGTGAGTGAGAGCATGAGTGGGAGAGAGAGCATGAGCCAGGGGAGGGGCAGAGGCAGAGGGAGAGGGAGAAGCCGACTCCTGATGTGGTGCTCCATCCCAGGACCCTGAGATTATGACCTGAGCCAAAAGCAGACGATTAACTGACTAAGCCACTCAGGCGCCCACTCCAAACCTTTGATGTAGAAACTACTGAGAAAAACTTAGTTATTTTCATGAAGTTTTTTCAAGTTGTCCTATGTTCAGGTTGTATTTGGGTCCCTAGCGTTGATTTAGGAGGTCTGATTTTCAAGAGCTATGTGGGATTATAATTGTTACAGAGTATTTCCCTCTCTTTCACCAAAGTGCTAAGAAATATACGTTTGTTAGGAATACTAAATTCAAGAAAGGAGGGATGTATATTAATGTAGGTCTTGAAATAAGGCATATTTTATCACCACTTAGAAAGCTGTTAAATGGCTTTTAATTTTTTTTTTTAAAGACTTGTTTATTTGAGAGAGAAAAAGACAGCAAGACAGCTTGAGCAGTGGAGGGGCAGAGGGAGAAGGAGAGAGAATCTTCAGACTCCCCGCTGAGGTCAGAGTCTGATGTGGGGTTCCATCCCAGGACCCTGAGATCATGACCTGAGCCAAAATACAGAGTCGGGCGCTTAACCACCAGAGCCACCCAGGCACCCCATGGCTTTTAATTTTTAAGGAAGATGATTTGCCTATTCACATAACAGGATTTTAGGGAATGTCTGTAGGTCTGTAGTGAGGACTTGGGGAAGGTAAGCTGTCATCCTTTTTTTTTTTTTTTAAGATTTTATTTGAGGGGCGCCTGGGTGGCTCAGTCGTTGGGCGTCTGCCTTCGTCTCAGGTCATGATCCCGGGGTCCTGGGATCGAGCCCCGCATCGGGCTCCCTGCTCGGCGGGAATCCTGCTCTCCCTCTCCCGCTCCCCTTGCTTGTGTTCCTGCTCTAGCTCTCTCTCTGTCAAGTAAATAAATAAATAAATCTTTAAAAAAAAAAAAAAGATTTTATTTGACAGAGTGAGAGAGTGCAACAAGCAGGGGGAGCAGCAGAGGGAGATGGAGAAGCAGACTCCCTGCTGAGCAGGGAGCCCGATGCAGGGCTCTATCCCAGGACCCTGAGATCATGACCTGAGCCAAAGGCAGACACTTGACTGACTGAGCCACCCAGGTGCTCCTGTTGTCATCTTTATCACTACCATCTGTTGGCTCAAACAGCTCTTGACTTAGAGCCCTGCACATGCTTGGGAATGTTTTCACGACTCACTGAATTTCATTGTCCTTCATTTGGAGAAACACTACACATTTAGGATGTTCTTGCTTTGTTTTGATTAATTGGTTATTGATTAACATAGGTCAGAAGTACCTTTTCCCAAAGTAAAGCTTTTTTTAAAATTTAACATCCTTGGGCGCCTGGGTGGCTCAGATGGTTAAGCATCTGCCTTTATTGAGATATAATTGACGTATAAAATTATATTTATTTTTTAAAAGATTTTATTTATTTATTTGATAGAGACACAGCGAGAGAGGGAACACAAGCAGGGGGAGTGGGGGAGGCAGAAGCAGGCTTCCCGCGGAGCAGGGAGCCTGATGTAGGGCTTGATCCCAGGACCCTGAGATTCATGACCTGAGCCGAAGGCAGACGCTTAACGACTGAGCCCCCCAGGCGCCCCACTGTGTTGGTTTTTCTTAAATTTAATTTTTTTTTTAAAGTAAACCACTTTCTGTATAGTTCCGGACTTGAGACAATTTTATCACATCTAGTTCTGACTCTTTGGCGCCCTCCTGGGCGTAATCAGCATGCGTAGTCAGATCAGCACAGGGTTAAGTGCGCTCTGAGCCGCTGTCCAGCTCGGACCTTGGCCAGCATGCTCACTTCTAAGGTTGCTCACCACCACCCTGTCATCCACTTTCAGTTGAAAAGTTGTAGTGACAGTAGATTGGAAAGGGTGATAAAATGTGATCGGCAGTCCTCAGAGAAATGAAAGATGGGCGAGAACGCTGAGGTGAATGGAGACTTTTCTTTTGAAAAGGGTTGAAGCAACGTCCTAGCCAGAGTTTTTTTTTTTTTTCTGAAGAGGATTTCTAGGTCTCTTCAAAGACTTTTTTGTGGTATTGATTCTGACCTTTCCTTGGGGCAGGTATACATTGATACTACTTTTGGCTGGCAGCATTTTTGTGTTCAAATGTAAATGAGAGAAAGTGAGGATTCTTAGGAAGAGTGTGGATCATCTCAGGAGAATGATCCCATGTTCAAAATGAAGTTAACAAAAACAAGGGAGAGCTACACATATGCAGTTCCCCAGGGAATAAATTCTGCAACAGATTGAATGAGGCAGTTCTGCTCTTTGTCCGTGAGGTGATAATGCAGATGAAATGCCAACAGTAAGCTGTTTTTTTCTCCTCTGGACTCTAGACACACTTGGCCTGCTATCAGGAGGTTGTGTGTGGTAAAGAGATGGCAGAAGAGGAGCACATCGACCCGAAAGAGCCTGTGCAGCTGACGAGCCGACTGATCCCGGGACTGAGGGTGCCTGAATAAGGCCAGAGCGGTTCAGTGGGCTGTCAGCCTGGCCCGCTCCTATGGCAGCCCAGGCTTACGGTTTGCAACATGGGAAGTGGTTCTTAATGGGGAAATGTGGGTAGACAGATGGAGGTCAGAATACATTCTAAACAGGCTGGACTCAGGACAGTTAGCTTTTCATCTATGGAATTGGACATCTTTGTGAAAAATTGTTCTTCTATTTTACTCCTTCCATTTTAGGTTACATGAAGTAGACAGGCTGCATTTTGTCCTGTGGAGGCCGCAGGTTTGGTGTAGCACTTCTGGTGGTGTTTAGGCAGGTGTGTGGATTAGCTGAACTTGCGCCCTCTATAGATAGGCCTAACGTGGTTACCCTTTCCATCTGCTTCCCTTGGGGGAAAAGGTGTGTATCTGTTTTAGGAGATGGTCTTCTACTGAAAAGGAATGACTCATGGTCAGAGGAAGAAATGCTACTTTGAGGGCAGAAAGGCCCTATCTCTAAGGATATGATAGCCCACCTCAGGTTTGTGCCCTCTTTTACAAAATAACCATCACAGTCACATGCAAAGTAAGAGATAGGATTTTTTATCTTCATATTGTTTCCCTTGTTCCAAATAATATTTTATTTAGGCTTCTTTATAACCAGGTATTGGACTGGTAGTTTGGACTTTGTCAAAAATGCTTGTAACCAGAGAGTTAATGAGATGACCTAAACTCTCTCTGTTTTGTATTGTATTTTAAAAGAATTCCAGCTAAAATGATCTTTTCAAATAATTGACCTCTCCAGGGTGAGGTAACATGTCATGAACCAATTTTTTTTTTTTTTGACGTAGTAGGGGGAGGGGCAGAGGGAGAGGGAGAGAAAGAATCTTAAGCAGACTCCATGCCCAGCGGGGAGCCCAGTGTAGGGTTCCATCTCAGAATCCTGAGATCATGATCTGAGCTGAAATCAAGTGTCGGCGCTTCACCGGCTGACCTACCCAGGCGTCCTGCCACGAACCAGTTTATTCATAAAGCTGGAAGGGACCTTTCTGATTGTGTGTGGAATTTCTAAATAAATTTTAAAAAGCAGTTAGTGGGAAAATTTTTAAATGTAACTTTTGGGGTTTACTTCTCATGTAGGTACTTCTCCAGTCCTGTTTGTCTTAGAAATAAGTGTGTCTTGTGCCTGATTTTATGCCTTCTCTAGGAGCAGAATCAGATGGAACTGTAAAAAATAAGTTACCTTTTCCCACTGCCGTCTCTTTCAGTAGAAGTACAGGTGTACACATGTAAAAGGACATTTAAAAAATTAATCTGGAAGCTTACTGGCAGCATCTGGTTAGGACTATTTCCCTACCGGGTGCCAGTTTAAATGTGTAATTGAACAACCACTCTACCAAGGTTGGATTCTTTCTTTCATTCGTCTGTGTCTTTGAGTGCCACAGTTAGTGGGAGAAAGCTCTGGAAAGAAATGGGCTGTCATGGAGATACTGAATCTGAGAAAACAAAGAGCCAGAGTAACTGCTCTCCTGGAAACAGCTGTTGCTCTATAAATGTCCTCACTCTTCAAGCCTGCAGATGCCGTGAATATGTGATCTTTGTAAGGTGCTGTGGAAGGTACACAGACTAATCTCCCTGAAGACAGGAATATGCATTTTAAATATTACAGAGCGATACAGGCAGCCGCTCAGCTGCGAGATAAACGATATAATGCAACCTGCAGCATAGAGCGAGTGAATGAGGAGCTGTAATTCCTATCATGTTATTTTATTTTCTTACACTTACATTTAGAGGTGTTTATATTGAGTTCCTAAAAGAAAGTTACTAACAAATGCCCTTCCAAATCCGCAAATGCTGTGATCGTGCTTTAATGATTTGATTTAGCTTCTTTGCCCATTTCTGTTTTTTCCAATGAGTTTCAGTTTCAGAGGTCTGGTAGGTAAACTGTCTTTCTACTAAGTATGTTTAGACATTGCAAGTAACAGATTTTGGCTTTTCTAATTGATTCTGAAAGGGGTTTCTAATTGATTCTCAAACCCATATAGTACTTAATTAGGGCAGTCTCTAAAGTTCTTAACCAACTGCTCGGCTAGCTCAGTCGGTAGAGCATGAGACTCTTAAAGTTCTTAACTGCCCATTTTCCATATTTGGATAAAACTGTTGACTTATCTAGTTGAATATTCATTTACTGTTTTTTGTAAAACAGTCCTAGCTGTTAATGTGGGAGTTCTTAGAAGGCATGTCTCTGTGGTAGCATCTTGTACTGTCCAGCTCCTTTGCTCAGGCTCTGTCCCTGAACTCCTTGCTCTCAACTGCAGACTAGTGGAATTAGAAGATACCTTAGCAAACTTGACTTTTCCCTCATTTTGTGGATGCAAATACAGAAGCAGAGTGTTTAGACAACACTGCAGCTAAACCACCTGTAGATGAGTGTTATTGACAAAAGGACTCTCTTGGGGGTAAATTGTAACATATCATTGGTGGGATACATATTTCTGTCGTATCCTAATAGGTAAGGAGATGAAACACATGGATTCCTTAAAGAGACCGAGGATAGTAGAGGAGAAGCACAGATGTGGTCAGTGCCCTGAAGAACAGAGAAGGCTGTGAGTACATGGAGAAGGAGTGAGAGAGGAATGTTGAATGCCTTCAAGGAGGGAGGAATGTTCCAGACAAGGAGAAGAGAATGTGCAGAGAGACAGGGAAGTATTGAATATAGAGAATGGAGGGTGGTCTGTAGAAGTGGAGACTTCTTGACTTCAGAAGAATGTTTTTAGACTGAGAAAAGGGGTCTTTTATTTGGCCCCCATATGGTAGAATTTCATCTCATATGAAATGTTTACATTTCAAGGTCAACTGCTAAAGCAAAAAATGATCTATACACTTCAAAATTCCCCAGTAAGGTGCAACAAATCATATCTAAACACAGCGAGTTTTTTCTTTTGGCATTGAATCAGGTCACTGTTGTATAAAAAGATGAAGTATTTGGCTTATATTTATGCACCATGTTGTTTTTTTAAAAAGTGCTTATTTTAAATGCTAAAATCATAATCTGTGCACTGGTACAATATGAATTATCCCCATAGAAGGGAAGAAGGAATGAAGATCAGCTAAGGAAACTGCAGGTACTTTGAGGTCGTGTCATGGCGGGCATGCCCATTGGTGTGGATTGATAGGGTGAGCTGCCTGCACTGCCGAATTCCTTTGTGGGCACAGAGAGTTGAAGAGCAGAAATTATATGTGTGTATATGGATTAGCTCACTGGACTTAAGCACCTCTGTGAACTTGACTGAGTCATCTCGGAACTCATTTTCCCAGTCTGCTAAGTGGGCAGGAGACCTCACTAAGAGAATTGAAGTTGACTCAGTAATCTGTAAAGCACTTAGAGTAATCATTGCATAACAGAGATCCAAATGCTAATACTTTCCCTTTTTGGATTTCTGATACACAAACAAATCCCCTATGTTTACACACCACACTCTTGTAAGCAGGAAAAAAAATTCATATTCAGAATGATATCTTTGATTGTTTTAGAAATTACCAAATTCTCAAACTATGATTCTGTCGTTGTTATTCGCAGATCCACTGAAGTAAGCCAAGCACATGTATGAAAATAAGGACCTTAACCTCTAATAGTTTACTGTTTGAGTTATTTCCACTTCTTGGCTATTATGTTGCTGTGAATATTCACTTACAAGTTTTGGTGATGATATGTGCTTTCTGTCCTCTTGGGTATGTACCTAGGTGTGGGATTGCTGGGTCATATGATAACTTTGTGTTCAACATCTGCAACTGTTTACCAGAGTGGCTGTGCCATCTTAATTCCCACCAGCACTGTATTAAGAGCCCAGTTCTTTAGTCCTTGCCAACACTTGTTATTTGTGTGTTTGATTATATCCATTCCAATGAGTTTGAAGTGGTATTTCATGTTTTGATTTGCATTTCCCTAATGACTAATGATGTTGAGAATCTTTTCATGTACTTATTGGCCATTTGTATGTTTTTGGGAAAATGTCAGTTCAGACTCTTTGCCAGTTTTTTACTTATTTTCTCTTATAATTGAGTTTTAAGAACACACTCTTCTCTTTCTCTGTATATATACACATATCCTTTATGCAGTATGTAATTTGCAAATATTTTTTTCCTTTCTCTGGGTTATCTTTTCACTTTGTTGGTGGTGTGCTTTAAAGCCCAAAAGTTTTTTATTTTGATAAAGGCCAGCTTTTTTTTTTTTTTCTGTTGTTTGTGGTTTTGGTGTCCTGTCTAAGAAGATATTGCCTGATCCAGGCTTACGATTTACTCCTGTGTTTTCTTCTGAGCTTTGTAGTTCTAGCTCTTATATTTAGGTGGGGGTTTTTGTTTTTTGGTTTTTGGGTGTTTTTTTTGAGTTTATTTTACTCTTTAGTAATCTCTATACCCAGCGTGGGGCTCAAACTCACAACCCTGCGATCAAGAGTTACACGCTCCACCCACTGAACCAGGCAGGTGCCCCATATTTAGGTGTTTGATCCATTTTGAATTAATTTTTATAAATAGAGTGATATAGAGGTCCACCTTCATTCTTTTGCATGTAGATATCCAGTTTTTCTAGCACCATTTGTTGAAAAGAGTTTTCGTTCCCCATCAAATGGTCTTGGTACCAATTTGAAAATTAACTGACCATAAATGTGAGGGTTTATTTCTGGGCTCTCAGTTCTGTCTGTTGATCTGTATGTCTCTCCTTATGCCAGTACCCACTATCTTAATTGCTATAGTTTTGTAGTAAGTTTTGAAATTAGGAAGTGTGAGTCTTCCAACTTTGTCCTTTGCAACATTATTTGGCTATTCTGGGTCCCTTGCATTTCCATAGGAATTTTAGAATCAGCTCATCAATTTCTGCAGAAAAGGCAGGGGAGATTTTGATAGGGATTGCATTGACTCCGTAGACGTGGGGAGTGTTGTCATCAGAATACCATGTCTTCCCGTCCGTGAACATAGGGTGTCTCCTCTCCATGAACACCAGGCATCTGTACATCAGGACTGGTTTTGTCTCCTATTGGTGGTTCTCAAACATTGTGGTCTTGGGGCCTCTTTGCACTTTGAAACATTATTGAGGATCTTTAAGAACTTTATAGGACTTACCTGGGTATTTGTATTAAAAATTAAGACTCAAATTTAAAAAGTTTTTCTTTGGCAATAATAACAAAGCCATCACATGTAATATAAATAACATTGGTTATGAAAAGGTAACAATCTTTTCCAAAACAAATAATTTAATGAGGAGAATGGCATTGTTTTATATTTTTATAAATCTCTTCAATGTCTAATAGACTTTCAGGTGGATTCTCTGTTTCTGCATTTGATCTGTTAGTGATACGTTATTTTGGTTAAAGGATGAGAAGGAAATCTGACCTTACACAAATACATAGTTTGAAAAGTGAGGAGTGTTTAAATAGTCTTTTCATATAACCTTGGCCATTCTTCTCTGTAACTGCACCAGTCCTAGTCAGATTTTTCTTTTTACTTTTTATTGTGGGAGTTTTTAACCACAGAAGTAGAGAGGGTGGGTGGTGGAGCAGCCCTCTGTGTGCCCATCATCTGGCTTCAGCTGCCAGCCACTTGCTGCATTCTTGTGTTTTTGTTTCTTCTCTTAAATTTACCAAAAAAAAAAAAATTGTTAGCATATTTTAAAGCAAATTCTGGGTATGTAATGTCATCTATCTTTTAGTTTATATGTCTCCCAGATAAGACCTTTA
Source organism: Mirounga leonina (assembly GCF_011800145.1). Classification (NCBI taxonomy): domain Eukaryota; kingdom Metazoa; phylum Chordata; class Mammalia; order Carnivora; family Phocidae; genus Mirounga; species Mirounga leonina. The sequence continues at coordinate 20,304,968 of NW_023270453.1, forward strand.
AACAGATGCAGCACCTGGATTGCGCCCAATGGAATTAATAATCATTCTATAATATCCTTTATTACCTAGGCAACAGTCAATTTTTCCTGTCAAAAATGTCATTCTGAAGTTAATTTATTTCAATCCAGATACAGTTCTCACATAAGGTTATTTTGGTTAAAACTTCTGTATTTTGTGGCAATAAAAATCTCTCCCATTTTCCCATGTCTTAAGTTTGCTGCAGAAATGAGGTCATCTGTCTATCTGGAATGTCCCACATTCTGGGTTTAGCTAATGGCTTTGTGTTGGTGTGATTTAACATGTATTGCCCCAGAATTTCCTTTAAATTGGGAGCCCAGTCTAGAGGTTTGATTAACTACAGGTTCTTTTTTTGGCAAGAATACTTGATAAACAGTGCTCTTTCCTCACATCAAGAAGAATATAACACCTAGTTCCACTTTTTTGATGGGGATTGAAAAGTCGCTTTAGTGTCCATCTGATCCAACCATTCTGAAGTTCTCCATCAGCTCTCCACCAGGCTTTAGCAGACATCAGTGGTTATTGCTTTGTTATTTCATTAGATGTTGCAGATAGTTTGATTTTCTAATTTGGTCTTTCACTGTTTATTAATTGTGGCTCCTGTATAGAGAGCAGCTTGCCCTGACCAGCTACTTGGTTGTGCAGCAGTAGTCATCCAGGAAAGGCACACTAATGACTGTTTGCCTTTAGAAATCTTTGGAAAAGTGAGTTGGTGTCCTGAGAACCCCCAGAGGTGACCAGTGTGGTGTGTGGATCCTAACGAGTTTGTTACCCGTTGGTTCTTTATAAGCTCTGCGCGTTGCTTATCTGTGGCCGCGAGATCCCTTCCTTTCCTTTTCTGTTGCTTCTGTGCTGCCACCACAGGCGAGCTCACTGATGCCCTCGCTTTCATGGTGAGGTGGCCCGGGTTTGTGTGACAGAAGCAGTAACCAGCACTCTTGGAAGTGCCCAGAAAAGAGGAGCAAAGACAGGACTTGTCACAGCTTGAAGAAGTGACTGCTGAATGCCATGGGAGGTCGTAGATGGGACCCCCGAGACCTTAATGAATGTTTCATTATGAAACAGACATTTCTGGTATATGGGGAAAGGATTCTGTAGGAACAGCTCTGAGAGAACCATGCTCTCCCAAGTGTTTAATAAGATTGATTAAACTTTTAGGTGTAGCTTTGTCCAGCTAGCATAGAGACCACAGGACAAGAGGGAGGGCCCTTTGACTTCATCTCTTTGCCTTTTCACATTGAGAGATGAAATCAAACCAGGGAAATAAGCCCTTTTGTTCAGCTCAGGAAGGCTTTGTGAAGGCTGCCTCTGAACACTATCAGGTTTTCAAACTCCTAGGTCTTACGCTGGCAAATGCTTTGTTTTGCTGATAAATTCCTCTCATCCCTCCCCCCACCCCTTGCATATTTCTCTTTAAAACCTAGAGACCTGCTCTTTGGCTGTTCCTGGAAGCAGTAGTTTAAATGGTGTAAGTCTCAGGGTGGTTTTGGTCTCTCGAATGAGTAATGAAAAGGTGGTTTTGTTATTTATTGAACTGTTGTCAGTGTTGCATCATCGTACTCTGTCCTTATTTTAGATTCAGACATTTGATAAAGTCTGATTTTAATGCTCTGTACCTTTTGTGCTGCTTAAACGAGGTGGAGATCAGTAAGCCCTCTTTCCAGGTGTAGGACTTTTGAAAAACAGTGCATGTTAGGTCAGTCATGAAGAGGTCGTGTGGTGTGACGTCAGGATTACTTGTTTGTGCATAGGAGGCCTGGGACAGACCAGGCCTGCTGTGTCTGTTGTACTAGGACACTGCCATGCTGCCTTTTTTAACCTTTTGTCATGGAACGTTTCAAGCATGCATGAGTAGACTGGATCGAATCCTGAACCCCCAAACATACCCCTCTTCCAAGGGGAACAAATACAAACTCTTACGTCTCTACCTCATATACTATTTTGAGGAAAATTCCAGATGTCGTCTTATTGCCCCTGTAAATATTTCAATATGCAATTCTATAAGGCCTCTTTTTTTCAATAATTAAATATAACCACAGCATCATTCTCACATCTTAGAAAATACAGTAATTCTTTGGTACCATCAGTAATCCCATCGGTACTGCTTCCCTGATTGTTGTTTGTTTGAATCGAATAAAGCCATACAAACCAAGTAAAGCCGTGGTTTGGCCAGTATGTGCATCTTGTGTCCTGTGGTGTCAAGGAAGCCAGGCTGCTTGTCCAGATATTCCGCACCCCTGTGATCCGCAGTGCTCCTGTTTGCTCTAAGTTTGTAATAAGACCACATCCTGGGTGCGTGGATATTGTTTGTTTGTTTGTTTTGCAAGACCACTTCCTGGCCTTGCTGCTGGTTCTATCAGGAGGCACAGAATCACTGACTGAAAAAAATATAGGTAGTAGTTGTAATAAAGGATTCTTACAGTTGAATTTTTCCCCCTTTTGGCTATCTTACCTTGTTTTTGACCAAACATTGTTTTTCTTTGAGAATCTTACAAATCTAGAAGTTCATAGTGGTAAAAGTGTCTGTAACACCTTCTGTGACTTGTCGGTTTAATTAGCATCCCATGACTTCATTTTCTGGATTTGGTGTTTGGGGAGAGTCTATGTCCATTTGTTTGTTTCTGTCTCTCCCCCCCCCCCTTCCTTTCTTTGTTTTATTTATTTATTTGAGAGAGAGAGAGAGAGAGAGAGAACCAAGTGGGGGGGGGGAGTGGAGGGGGAGGGAGAAGCAGGGAACCCGGGATCATGACCTGAGCTGAAGGCAGACATTTCAGTGACTGAGCCACTCAGGTGCCCCTCGATGTCTGTTTCTGTGATAGTTTCACATATTGCAAACTTGTACAGTTTAACACCTGATACTCATCCTGTGTTTTGGAAGACATTGACCTCTGTGAAACTGATTTTGTTTTCAAGGGTTTCTTCTAGCAGTTTATATTGCCAAACCTGTCAAATAGCACGGAAGTGATTTTGTGCTTTTGTGGCTGATGATAGAGTTGACTGTTGGATGAGATTACCTTTGATCATCAGATTATTTCATTAACAAGGGTTTTGGGAATTTATCCTAAGCAGGTTACTGAGAGTAGGGAGCACATCGTAGAAACTAAAAACCTGCCTGGTTACCTTGTGAGACAGAAATAGCTAGCTTTTAAATCTCTGTATCTGGCATGTGGATGCTGTGTTTTCAGAAGAGCCTGAGAGGTACCTGGATTAAAGCCAGTCCTAGTGGTGCTGTGAGGCAGCTCGGCTTGCTGCAGAAAGAGGGAAACGCCAGAGGTCAGCCCTGGATGTCTGGGAACCCTGGTTCTCATGCTGATCATACGAAATCATGAATATTGTTGTCTCTCATGAGCAAGAGTTATTATTTACGCTGTTTGGGAAAATGAAATGAGATCTCTTGTTTGAAGTTCAGTCTCTTAACTTGAGCTGAGCCAATGCTTTGGAAAGCCTGCTTTGCAGCACTGGTCCTGCTGTCTTGAGGTGGTTTTCAGTTTGTGTGGGTCAGGATTTTGAAGGGATTCCTTTTTAACTAATTACTGTTTATTTCTCTTTAAAACTATTGTCTTGGAACAAAATGAAATTAATGGGTCCAGTCAAAACGATATATATAAATTTGAGATTCATCAAATCACAGACTCGAGTTCTATTAATTTTATAATCTTCTGTTTTCTGGGCATGAGTGGGTCTGTATGTGTTAGCACATGATTTCTAGTCTTAGTATATTCTTGGGTTAGTACAAAGGTGTAAATTATGGGCAGATTCCTTTTTTTTTTTTAAGATTTTATTTATTAAGACAGAGAGAACGAGCAGTGGGGAGAGGGAGAAGCAGGCTCCCCGCTGAGCAGGGACCACCAACGTGGGGCTCGATCCCAGTACCCTGATATCATGACCTGAGCAGATGCTTAACCGACTGAGCCACCCAGGCGCCCCTATGGGTAGATTTCTTTAAACTACTTAGACTGCAGGGGCGCCTGGGTGGCTCAGTCAGTTGGGCAGCTGGCTTTTGATGTCTCCTGGGCTCTTGATCTCAGGTTCATGAGTTCAAGCCCTGTGTTGGGCTCCATGCTGGGAGTGGAGCCCAAATTAAAAATAAATAAGTAAATAAATAAATAAGCTATTTAGACTCCAGAGGGATAAACACATGTCCTGGAAAACCTGAGAATTTTAAGACTTCCTAGTAACTTAATTTTAAGAATCCATTGTATTTTGTACTTCAGGTTATTGATGTATTGTCTTTTGTTGTTTTACAGCATTCTACGGTTGCCATTCAGCTTCTCCCAGTGCAGCCACAAAGTAAACAGCTCATGACTTCTGATCAGGACACTAAGGTCGTGGCTGAACCGCAGGGCCAGCGAGTCCAGGAAGGGAAAGACAGCGCTCATCTGGTGAGTGTGGGTCGAGGCCAGAATTGGCCTGGTGCCTCACTCTCTTCTTCTGATCACAGATGCTGTGTTGGATTTATTAAGTAAATCAAAGTAGTAACTCTGGCATATCTTACAACCTAAATATAGGTGTTACATTCTGAGTAAGTTTATGGGTAGCTTACTAGTAAGAGGAAGCTGTCAGTAGTAGGAGAGAGAAAAAACACATATCTCTAGACACTTAAAAGCTTTTGGAGTTTCGATCACCAAGAAAAATGCGGTGATTTATAAATACTGTAATAACATTACACCTTGTTGTACTGGTATGTAAAGAATTAACTAGGATTGTAAAATTTTTTGACTGCTTTTACCCTATCAAGCAAAGCAGATTTTTATTAATTTTCCCCATTGAAACTACAAGGAATTTTGCTTATGGTGGTCAGAATTTTATAATATTTTAGGTTTCAAGGCTCCTACATCGTTCTGAATATTGTTTGTCATGTAAAAATGTGTTTTTCTCAGTGGGTTTTGTTTTTGGTAGATTACTGTGGTTTGAAAATGCTACTTTAAATTGTAATGATGGTGTGTTTGATGTTTTCAATTTTACAGATGAATGGTCCCATATCTCAAACCACTTCTCAGACAAGCTCCATCCCAGCTTTGAGTCAGGTAATTCACTTGCAGATCCGTCACAGCTGAGGCTCACACTGCCTTACAACAAATATTTATTGTAACAAAATTAGAAAATGTTGATGTTTCCAACTAAGGGGGGTGATGGAGGGGGGAGAGCCCCACGTGGGGTATAAGTGTTCAGTACTGTGTGTCCTCTGACCTCTGTATGCTGCATGTATGGTTCTACAGACGGGGTGTGCCACGTGTTCATTCAGTGTCAAATACTCACACAGTGTTCTTAATGGTCCACTGGTAATCTGTTGACTGTGTATGATTAGCTCTACATTTTGAAAGCCTGTGCTTTAAAGTATACAAGTCATAGTGAGCTTTTACTAAGAAAATTGGTTTCACATTTTGGCTGTGGTTAATGAAAGAAAAAGGAAATGGAGATGCATTGATTTTTAACTCTGTCTTTGGCTTATGTGCATGTGCATTTGGAGCCAGTCCACACTTAGCTTGGCATCTTCTAAGCGATCTTACAAACCTGGCACAATTAAAAAAATGAAAGCTCCTAAAGTAATCTTAACAAAATGTATAGTAAATTTCCCCTAAATTGCAAGTAGCTCATATAGAAATTGAAGGAGGGATTAGATTGCTGCTCCTCTTTTAATAAGGTAGAATTTTTAAAAATGAAAGATTCCCTCCAAACTATTGTTATTTCATTGTTGTTTATACATATGGACGGTTTTTTGCATATTTTACATAGATTTTTAAAATGAATTTTATAATATTTTAAGTAATTTAAGATCCAAATATAAGACCTTCAGTAATCTAAGAGGGAAATTATACAGAAATCATTAAAAAAAATTTTTTTTAGGACCAATCTTCTTCCTCCCCATGGTTGATTTACAGTCCAACATAATATTCAGACATCTTTTTAAAACTTATTGCAGGGAGGGGCACCTGGGTGGCTCAGTCGTTAAGCGTCTGCCTTTGGCTCAGGTCATGATCCTGGGGTCCTGGGATCGAGCCCCACGTCGGGCTCCCTGCTTGGCGGAAAGCCTGCTTCTCCCTCTCCCACTCTCCCTGCTTGTGTTCCTGCTCTTACTATCTCTCTCTGTCAAATAAATAAAATCTTCAAAAAAAAAAAAACTTATTGCAGGGATAGAAACTAGATTTTGGATTCTTTGTTTTTTGTGGTTTTTTTTTTTTTTTTTGGCCTGTATTACTTTATTTCTAAGTATTGAGGTAAGACCTATCTAGAAAAGAATTGAAACACTCGAGCCAGAATTCAGGACTTCTATACAGAAATAATTTGCAACTAGTACTGCCTAGACATGCTTTGTCACTTTTAAGAGTTAATGTCCTATAATAGACCCTGTGTGGCAAGTTTTTGGTTCGGCCTTGATCTTTAGCACCCCTGGTGTCCCTCAGGCACATCCCATCTCTGATGTGAGGTTTTGTAAAATGTGGCTCTACTATTTGCCAGTGTTAACAGGCTGTTGACCACTTAGGTTTTCATAAGATCATTACATACTAGAGCTGGAAGGTGCCCTGAGAGACATCTGGGCTTATAGTGTGTGTGTGTTCTTTAACAAAGCTTTATTTGCAACAAACTTGAGCATCTTTACAGAAAATGAAAGAATACACACATTTTTATGTAGTTGTAATCAACATACATATATTTCACCTCATCTTGTCCCATGCAGCATGATTTCATCTATGTATCTCCTTGTCCTTGCCATTGTGGTATTTTCTTTATGTTGCAGTGCTGTCGTTCTTTAGTCACTTGGTTTGGGGGCATGTATATTGTTATTTCTTTCCTGCTACTATAAATGGCATTGCTCTGAATATCTTTCTAGCTGGCATCATTCATGGTGCACCTGAGCGTAAGGGTGTGGTCGTTGGTTTAGTGGCTGCGCGTGTTTCGATGGCTGAGTGAGCCTGTCTAGCAGGCTGATTCAGGAAGCAGTCTCTCAAAGGTTCAGTCTTTCCCCCTGAGCTGGATATGGTGTGAGTAGAATTACCATAGTGATGCCCAAATAAATGTCTGAATAATTCAGGAGCAGCCTTGCATTTATCCAGTGGTAATATTAATCAAATTTATTATACAGCTCCCTCCGCCCCTACCCCCCCCCAAAAAAAAACCCTACTGACTAGTAACTCTTTACAACCTAGCCAATCAGTGAGCATCAAAAAATTGATCTTTAGCTAGAGGAGGCTAAGACCCAGAGAGGCTTAAGTAATTTCCCCAAGGTTACTTAACTACAGAGTGGCAGAACCATGATTTGGACCCAGGCAACCTGGCTTCCGAGTCCAAACTCAAGATGAGATACCTCCTCTTTGGTATCTGTTATTTCATTTAAAAAAAGAAACAAGTAGAAAATAATACCCCAAAGAAAAACCTTTCAAATGAATGAAATTCATTTGGGATAAAGCTGGAGGATTTTAGGTGGGGAATAGCATGACTTACATTTTAGGAAGATTATTTTGGCCTCAGTATGTTTTTATACATAATAGATTGTAGTGAGCAAGGGAAGCAAATAGAATACTATTAAGGAATGAAGGTTAGAAGTGATGATGGTGAATCAGAGTAGGAATGAATGGATTTCAAATTATTTTGGAGGTGGGTTTAACCACACCAAGTTGTGGATTGAATATAGAGGTTGGGGTGAGGGAAAGATAAATCAGGGATAGTTGAACAACTTGATGGGTAGTGGTTTCTTTTATTATGAGATGGAAAAAATTGGAGAGGTAAAGGTTTGTGGAGGGGAAATCCACCTGGTAGAAATTCAGGCAAGCAGTGAAGTGGGCAGGTGGGGCCAGTTGGACCTTAGTGGAGGGGTTGGAGCCTGAGATGTTTGAAGTTTGAAGTAAGCAAATAGATGTTTTATTACTTATTATTATATAAATTTATTATATGGAAAAGACCATTAAAACTATTGTACATATGGATTAGGGGTATATAATTGAAAAGTAGTGGCGCCTGGGTGGCTCAGTTGGTTAAGCGACTGCCTTCGGCTCAGGTCATGATCCTGGAGTCCCGGGATGGAGTCCCGCATTGGGCTCCCTGCTCGGCAGGGAGTCTGTTTCTCCCTCTGACCCTCCCCCCTCTCCTGCTCTCTCTCTCTCTCATTCTCTTTCTCAAATAAATAAAATCTTTAAAAAAAAAAAATTGAAAAGTAATTGAGTTATTACTTGGAATAAAATCAACTATAATCCTTTTTTTTCCTCTATAATTTTTTGCTTATCTTGGACAGATTTTATGTCCTGCAAGAGCGTTCTTTTTTTTTTTTTTAAAGATTTTATTTATTTATTTGAGAGAGAGAATGAGATAGAGCATGAGAGGGGGGAGGGTCAGAGGGAGAAGCAGACTCCCTGCTGAGCAGGGAGCCTGATGCGGGACTCGATCCCGGGACTCCAGGATCATGACCTGAGCCGAAGGCAGTTGCTTAATCAACTGAGCCACCCAGGCGCCCCTGCAAGGGCATTCTTGGCTATAACTTTTCTCTTCATTGATTCATCCTTTTCTAATCACCTATATTACTTCTTAGATATTTGATTAAAATTTATTTAAGAAATTATGTTCTATATTATTTATTAAAAATGTTTCAAATGTCTTAGTTTTCCCTCAGGAGTTTTAAGACCCGTAAGGGCAGGAAACCGTGTAATGTACTTCATTGATACTTCTTTGCAAGGCATACTTTACCTAAATTGAAAATTTTCATTATCAGCATGGCATAATTGATAGTTTAGTTAGTTGTTTATTCTAAAAACTTATCTTTATCTAATCGTATATCTGGTTACCATAGGAATTACATATAACATCCAAAAGTTGTAACTGCCTAATTTAAATTGATCCTACTTAACCTTAATAGCACACAAAAACTGTACTTCCTGTAAAATTCTCCCCCTCCTTTGTGTTACTGGAGTCACAAATTTACATCTTTATTACTATATGCCCAATAACATAGATTTATAATTATTTTTAGGCATTTGCCTTTTAAATTTGTAGAAAATAAAAAGTGGAGCAGTAAATCAAAGCAGCAATAATAGTTTTTGTAATTGTCCATGTATTCACCTTTATCAGAGAGCTTTATGTCTTCATACAGCTTTGAATTACTGTGTCATGTTTTTTCATTTCAGCCTGAAGGACTCCTTTAGCCTTTCTTTCAGGGCAGACCTGGTGTTAACAAACTATTTCAACTTTTTGTTTATTTGGGAATGTTTTAATTTCTTCTTCAGTTTTGAAGGACAGTTTTGCTGGATAAGGAATTCTCATTGGACGGTTTTTTCTTTCTTTCTTTCTTTTTTTTTTTTTTTAAAGATTTTATTTATTTTTTTGACAGAGAGAGACATAGCGAGAGCAGCAAGCAGGGGGAGTGGGAGAGGGAGAAGCAGGCTTCCCGCAGAGCAGGGAGCCCGATGTGGGACTTGATCCCAGGACCCTGGGATCATGACCTGAGCCAAAGGCAGACGCTTAACGACTGAGCCACCCAGGCGCCCTGGACGGTTTTTTCTTTCAGTGCTTTAAATATATCAGCCCCTGCCTTCTTAGCCTGTAATGTTTCTAATGATAAACTGGCTGATATTCTTATTGAAGAGCTCTTGTACCTGACAAGTAGCTTTTTTCTTGCTGCTTTCAAGATTGTTTTTTAGCAGTTTGATTGTAATGTGTCTTGGTATGGGTCTCTTTGTGTTTATCCTATGTGAAGTTTATTGAGATTGTGGATTTGTAAATTTATGTATTCATCATGATTGGGAAGTTTTGGCCACTATTTCTTCAAATATTCTCTCTTGCCCTTCCCCTGCTGGGACTCCCACGATGGTCCATATGGGACATAGATGGTGTCCACTCACTTTAGGCTCCACTCACTTTTCTGTTTATTTTTTTTACTCCTCTAGATAATTTCATTTGTCCCCTGTTCAAATTTGCTGATTCTTCTGCCTATCCAAGTCTGCTGTTGAACTCCTCTAGTGAATTTTTCAATTCAGTAACTGTACTGTTGTTCAGCTCCAGAATATTTCGTTTTGGTTCTTTTTATAAATACTTATCTCTTTGTTGGTATTCTCATTTTGTTCATATATCGTTTTACTGATTAACGTTAGTTCCTTGTCCATGTTTTTCCTTTGCTCTTTGAGCATATTTAAAAATGTTGTTTTAAAGTCCTTGTGGAGTAAGTCCCATGTCTGCGCTTTCTTGGGGATAGTGAATTTTGTTCCTTTGAATGAGTCATGTTTTCCTGTTTTCTTTATATGCCTTGTGATTTTTGTTGTTGTTGTTGTTGTTGTTGAGAACTGGGCATTTGATTTTATTTATAATGTGTATAATGTCTTACTGTTTTGAGACTTTGCTAAGTTATTTTTGTAAAGACTGTTCCTTGTCGTATGTGTTCATTGAAGCCTCTGTTCCTTTAGCTTGTGTTCAGCTAATATTTTGACAGAGATTTCTGTTAATGCCATGAACTGAAACAGACAGTCCAGACCCCCTCCTCCCCGAAGAAAACAGAATACAGCTACCCTTCCCAGTCTTCATAGACTGGCTCTGTTTTGAGAGTCCCTCCCTGATTACCTCAGCTTGCTTAGAGACTAGGGGATCACCCCAGGGTGAAAGCCTAAGGCCTTCTCAGGACTGTTTTGAGCATCTGTCTTGCCTGGATGTGGCTTTCGGAATTTCCCATATACATGGCTGCTTTTGATTGCCCTGATTTCCCAAAGAGTTTCACCCTAGCTTTTGTGGGCTTCAGATGGTTCTTTTTTTATTTTAAACTTCTAATTTTTTTTTATTTTTAAAGATTTTATTTATGTGAGAGAGAGAGAGAGCGTGCGAGTGAGAGTGCAAGGATGAGCAGGGGGAGAGGTGGAGGGAGAGAGAGAAGCAGACTCCCTGCTGAGCAGGGAGCCCGACTCAATTCAGGACCCTGGGATCATGACCTGAGCTGAAGGCAGACACTTAACCGACTGAGCCACCCTGGCATCCCTTTTGATTGTTTTCTTGATATTTCTGAGGGGAATGAAAGGTTAGAGCTGCTTATTAGTTCATGATTTTGCTCGACCTTTTGTAACCTTTTAAATGAGAACTTTTTCTAAGTTATTAAATTGTTTTTCTAATAATAGAGAACTACTGATAAACTCTTCATGCATGTAATTTTTACACAAATGTAAAACTTCATTGCCTAAACCAGTAAAATGCAAATTAATGACATTCATTTAGTCTGGCAGGTGATGTTTTGCTGGAACTAAAGCTACGTTGCCAGGTACTTGTGGTACTAGTTACCCACGGTTTCTTTGAATTTACCACAGCCTGAGCTCCTCAACACCATGTGAACAACTTGCCCACGACTTTTGCCTGTTTGTTTGTTTGTTTTTAAGACTATTTATTTATTTGACAGAGACACAGTAGAGAGGGAACACAAGCAGGGGGAGTGGGAGAAGGAGAAGCAGGCTTCCTGCTGAGCAGGGAGCCCAATGCGGCGCTGGATCCTAGGACCCTGGGATCATGACCTGAGCCGAAGGCAGACACCTAATGACTAAGCCACCCAGGCGCCCCTGCCGGTTTGTTTCTATGGCATACCTGGTGTCGCTTGGCCCTCATCACGCATGAGTGAATTTGGGACATTATAAATCCAACTCTTTTCTCAGTAGAGCAGGTCACTTTAAGTATTGTCGCACGGTGCTGCTGTGCTCCTAAACTTAGGTGCAAACATGGGCTTATCTTTAAGATTTTGTGTTTGCATCTTTTTAAATTAAATTAATTTATTTATTTGAAAGAGAGAGAGTATGCACAAGTGCGGGGAGGAGCAGAGGGAGAGGGACAAGCAGAGACCACACTGAGCGTGGAGCCTGACACAGGGCTTGATCCCATGACCTTGAGATTATGAGCTGAAATCAAAAGTTGGATGCTTAACCGACAGAGCCACTCAGATGTCCCTGTGTTTGCATCTTTTAATCCTTTTAGAGCACCTGCAGATTCTAAGGCCACTACAGACTCCGGTTTGAGGTAGTTGATGTTACAGGCACTAAGACTTGCTGCTAGCATCTTTTCCTAGAGGCATAAAGAGTGACCAGTGGGGATGGGAGATGGTCATTTTACACAGTTGGGAGGGATGGCCTTACAAAGGATGGTGAGATTGGGAAAGCATGGCTAGGAGACATGACAGATGAGCATGCTGGGGTTGTTTGGTTGGGTTCTTTGGATGAAGTAGAGAAGGTAAGGAGGGTGGCATTATAGAGTAAGAGGTGATGCTAGAGGTGGGCTGGGGCCAGAGTGTGAGGACTTCGGATGGGTATTAAGGTTCTGATCTGAATATTTTACTTAATGTCTTCATGACAACTCTTTAAAATAGCTGTTGTTGGGCGCCTGGGTGGCTCAGTTGGTTAAGCGACTGCCTTCGGCTCAGGTCATGATCCTGGAGTCCCAGGATCGAGTCCCGCATCGGGCTCCCTGCTCGGCAGGGAGTCTGTTTCTCCCTCTGACCCTCCCCCCTCTCCTGCTCTCTCTCTCTCATTCTCTCTCTCAAATAAATAAATAAAATCTTTAAAAAAAAATAAAATAAAATAGCTGTTGTTGGCCCCATTATACAAATGAGAATACTGATACAGAAATTAGATGATTTGCCAAAGCTTATGCATGTAGAACTGAGCCTCATACCTGAACAGATAACCTGGACCAGGAGGGGTTTTGGGAACTTTCGAGGGACTTACTGCTATTGGCCTGGTGGGTGTTAGATTTTCTTTTTATCTCTCTTGCTCTTTCCTTTGTCTTAGTGAGAATTTGTAGACATCTGTGCAAATTAGAATAATAAAGTAAACCCTGTGTGCCCGTAGTGACCTTGAAGAGTTACCCCTCTCATTTTGCTACTTTTATTTTCTCTCTTCCTTCCCTCTACACACACACTTTAAAAAAAAAAAAAAAAGATATGTATGTATTTACTTCTTGACTCGCTGGGGTGTTTTAAAGCAAATCCCAGGCGATGTGCCATTCACCATAAATACTCCAATGTGCATACCTCATGGACACCATTCCAGCGTCGTGCCTCGTAGTTATTCCTCCATACCCCTGCGGACTTCGTTCTCAAAGCAGAAAATGAGCTGCAGCTGTAACTGCCTATACGTTCTTAAGAACACATCTTTATTGTTGTTTCTCCTTGGGGAATATACATGCTAACCTCTTGGGTTGCCCGCATCCCATGATATGTAACTCAGAGAATGCTGAAACAGTGTGGAAAACACAGGAGTCTGAAATGTCTTGTTCTGGCTGGGATAACAATTGTGGGGACTTCTTTTTTTGAGTTTATGAGAATAGGAAAAATACTATGAAAATTATGTATTGTTCTTCTGAATCTTTGGATTCCACGTGCTTTTGGTTTTAGTGCGTGGAGGAGGATGGCTGTTCGGCAGGGCCTGTTGTAGTTTGGATTTTGGATTTGAGTGGCAGGGACATGTGACTGCTGTGCAAGGGGTTATTTTTGGTATCTGGGTGTTGGCTTCTCGTCAGAAATTATAGCAAGTTAGCGTGAGATGCACTTATGGAGGCTCAGAAAACACCAGGCATGGTTCTCTGAGCTTTTTGAACTTTCGAACATGGGTTGTTGCTTCAGTAAAGAATTAAGTAGTGACAGTGACAATGAAAAAGCTGGCCTGTTGCCGGAATCTGTGGAGGAGGCGGAGTCAGAGAACAAGATAAGTAAAGCTTTGTCTTCATTATTTGATACCCTTGAAGGTGAGGAGCTTCACAGTGTTGGACATGGAGGCAGCAGGGCAGTCGCCGGAACTAATCTGTGGACGAGGGCTTTTGTGAGGCCAGGGCACCCGCAGGGTCTGGGGCTGAGGCAGTCATCAGACTCTGTTTCCTCTCCAGTGTCTCAGTTCCTAACTAGGTATGAAAGTTCAGATGAGAGTGATAAGAATTCAGAAATGGTTGCTCTTGAGCAGGGTTGTGACAGTGTCTCAGTCACTCGTTGTGTGAGCCCTGTCATTAAACGGGGTTTCTCTGAAGATGTTTGTTCCAGAGGTGACGAGTCTCTTTCATGCGTCCTGGTGCCTTCTGGCCAGGGCGTGCGGGGAGGAGCCCTTGTACAGAGCCATCTTGGCCATTTCCCAGCCACTTGTATAAAGTCCGTCACAGAGAAAGAAGTGGCCGCAGGTGTTCAAATCAGTAGTGGTAATAACTCTTCAGGTAGGTCTGGTAGGGAGATGAATGCTGAGCACAAAGCACAAAGGGCTTGGAGAGAGAGCGAGTTTTACAGTATTTGTGTTGTAGATCCTGACTGCCTGGACGTGGCCGAGGAGCTGTGTGCCCCCGTGTGCGGGGCAGCTGCCGTGGCAGAAAGTCGGTCAGCTGTCATCTCTGAGGGAGTTCGCAGAGGGGCCTCGCTGCTGGGGAAGGCTGCACAAGGCCCAGGACAGTCAGCCGCCTCGCAGGAAGAGCTGTCCCCACGGGGCATGCCCGGTCCAAATGAAATGAAGGAAGTTTTTAAGGAAAATACTAAACCTGGTTTTGAACTAACGACTGTGTCTTTAAGGGCTCACACTTACACCGGGTTCCCTAAAGATTACACAGAAGGCAGTGCATTACCTAATGTGGGCGTACTCCCTGAATTTAACAGTAACGTAGACACTGGCTCCCTGGAACGTGTGTGCGCTGTCCCTGAAGAAAGTGAGAACTGTAGTCTAGAACAGGTAGGTCCGATGGGTGATTCACTTGTTGATTTACTTACCAACCCTTCCGAAGTTGAAAGAAATGGTGAATCTGGGGCTGTAGCAGCTAGTGTAGGTCAGAGTTTAAACTCTGAAAAGGAAAGAGAAGATAATTCTGTCAGACCGCTGAAAAACAATGGTTATTTCAGCTTCGATGTTAGCAGACCAGAAAGTAGTCTCCTTCCCCGGAGTCTAGATAGGATTCATTTAAGTTTGGAAAGGTGTGTCACTTCCCTGAGCTTTAGAAATGAGCGTCTTCCCATTCATGCCAGTTTCCAAGAAGTAGCCCCCAAGGGACCTGGGGATCCTGGACTGGACCGCCTTCTAGGGGCAGCGATGGCCGAGGGGCAGCAGCAGGGTGTCCGCAGCCTGAAACCTGGAAGCATCCAGCCTGCAAACAAAGCACAGTTGTCTTTGCAATCTGAGAATAGTTCATCTTATCAAGATAAGGATAAAATGAGCATTTTTGAAGAAGAGAGTCATGGACAGAGGGCTTTTGAATGGAGATCTTCACATCAGGTAGACCTGTGTGCAGATACTGGGACCGGGAGGGCCCAGGCACAGATCTGTGATTTAACTGGTACGCTGTGCAAGACAGACACGGAGGGAGTGTTCCAAAGAACGGGCACCCCGGAACTCAGAAGCTCCCAGGAAGTGCCCCCAGATGGCAAGTCTCTTGATGGCTTTAGTTGTTTTCAGGGTAACTTTATCTCCTCCGCATTTGCTTTCACCTGGCCTGAAGAAGAAAGTGAAATTGGCCTGAATTTTAAAACAGAAGATGAAATGTGTGTGAAGAATGCAGAGAGTGACCAGCGAAGATTAGAAAGTGCCGGAAAAGAGTCACTGAAAGCCAGTCACAGAGAGACCAGTGAGAATGACAGAGGAGATGTGAAGTCTGACGCTGAAACCACCTTTAACGGGGAAACAAGCACAGCACCCCGCAGGGCAGTGCCTAGTCGGGATGTACAGGCTTGCAGTAGGTCAGACAGCACAGAACAGCCCAGTTGCAGAACCAGTCACATAGAAGAGAATGATGAAACTTGTGCAGTGAGTGACTACAGACATAAGGATCTTGATCTTGCACCACCTCTAAACCAACGTCCGAATCCAGGTGAGCAGAGGTCACAAGTAGAGGAGAAAGACTCTGTTAACAACGGTGAAAATGCAGGACTGGAGCAGGTTTTCTCAGAGTCAGCTGAGGAGAGTTCTGATGCCTTAGGGGGTGGCACGTCGGGGGCAAGCAAGCCAGCACCAACAGGTAAGGGAGGGGAGAGAGACAACATCGACGTGCGTGGAATGAGCACACATGCACACCATGTCAGGCAAAGACATGCCAAACCCGCACTGAATGGACCTGCATTAAACAGTGGAGTGGATTCTGTGGGAAGTCCACAGGTGACTTTTAGAGAAATGGAATTAGGTGAGACTCTTGAGGGATATTCCTGTGTGGCCCAAGTGGACAGATACACAGACCCTCCTCACAAGGTGCTGCAGGTCGTTCCTGTCATCCCAGGGGACAGTGCAGAAATAGCAGTACCACATTGTGGGGACCGTATCTTCTCACTCACAGAAGATGCTGTAAATATACCTGAAAATCCGGCAAGAGGGGGTTTGCAGAGCTTCCCAGAGGAATTGTACTCTCAGTTTTTTAATGAACTTGCCTGTTACCCAGTGGGCGGGTTTGCAAGTCAGACGTTTTCTGAAGGACTGGCTGATGGCTGCGGTGGGTTTCAAGAGGGCTGTCTGTGGGCTCATACAGTTGGGAAAGATGCCTTAGAAGAGGAGCAGGTACCTAATGAGTGTCTGCACAGGAAGCCACCAGACCTAGAGGTCGCTCTATTCTGGATGGAGAAGCCCCCTTATCAGCTACCAGTGGCAGAAGATGCTGTTATTTGGGGATGGCAAAATAGAGGTGGACAGTTAGTAAGTATGTTTTACCAGTTTTTATTATTGTGCTGTGAAATGCTAGTGTTTCACTTTGATTGCTTTTAACTTCCACGAAGCTTTGTTCTAAATAATGGGCAGTCATTTGAATGTTTATGTCAGGCTGTGAGTTACTGTAGCATCAGCTTAACCATTTCCAACCTGTGAGTGTGACTCAATTTACTGTTTGGTATATTTAGGCCAGAGTTTGCGTGCCAGGTCTTGTTAGCACTAAACCCAGCACTGCTGGCCCTCAGACACAGCTTGGTGCAGACCTCTTCTGTGTGTGGACGTTGTGTGTTCCTGAGGGCTGCCCTGTCCAGCCAGGGTCCTTCCTCACGACCCCCTTGTTGGAGCAGAGCAGGCATTTGTCCATTGAATTTTAAAGTCCTTTCACAAAGGCCACAATTGGACAGTAGACTCAAAATCTGTGCTTTCTGCCACAAATTTGCTGCTTTTAACTGGCTCTGAAGTCTGTCTCCTGTCAGCCAGAAGCACCTGCAGAGCTTGCCAACCATGGTGCTCAGGCCCTGCTCATTTGGAGAAAGCTTCACAGATGCTGCCGCAGCAGGCAGCTAACTGGACCATCTTTCTAGATAGTCTGTGATGAGCACAAACATTCAACAAACATGAAGTTAGTCTTGCCCTTAAAGTAGTCCTTTTGGACATGTATAATTGAAAGGCATACTTCTAACAGCAGAATCTCATTGACTCAACCAGTAGTTTGTTTATAAATTCAGTTTATTTTAACTAAAAACGGGCGCATGGATGGCTCAGTTGGTGAAGCGTCTGCCTTTGGCTCAGGTCATGATCCCAGGACCAGTCCTGGGATCGAGTCCCACATTGGGCTCCTTGCTCAGCAGGGAGTCTGCTTCACCCTCTGCCTGCATCTCCCCCTGCTTCTCTCTTTCTCTCTCTCTCTCTCTCTAACAAATAAATAAAAAATCTTTAAAAAAAACACACCACAAAAAATGAAAAACAAAAACACATTTTCCCAACCCCCACCCCCACCTCTGGCAGCCACCAATTTGTTCTGTCTGTGAGCTTGGTTTATTTGTTTGTTTTTAAATTCTACATATAAGTGAGATCATAGGGATTTGTCTGACTTATTTCACTTAGCAAAATACGCTTTAGTTCCATCCACGTTATTGGAAATGGCAAGATTTCATTCTTTTTTAATGACTGAGTAATATTCCATTGCATATATCCCACATCTTCTTTATCCATCAGCAGACAACTTAGGTTGTTTCCATATCTTGGCTCTTGTAGATAATGCTGCAGTGTACATGGGGTGCAGATATTTTTTTTCAAATTAGTATTTTTTGTTTTCTTCAGGTAAATATCCAGAAGTAGGAATGCTGGATCACCTTTCGGTTTTTTGAGGACCCTCCATGCTGTTTTCTAGAGTGGCTGCACCATTTTACATTCCCGCCAACAATGTACTACGTTCCTTGTTAGCATCCTCACCAACACTTACTGTTTCATATCTTTTTGATAATAGTTTTTTAAATTTTTTCTTAAAGATTTTATTTGAGAGAAGAGAGAGAGAGTGTGCGCACATGCACACACAAGTGGAGGGGGGCAGAGGCAGGGAAAGACAGACAAGCAGACTACCCCCTGAGCAGGGAGCCTGACACGGGGCTGAATCCCAGGACCCTGGGATCATGATGCGAGGTGAAGGCAGCTGCTTAATCGACTGAGCCACCCAGGTGCCCCAGGATAGTTTATTATTAGTGATTTTTGTTGCATTAAGCAAGAAAAATGATTGATGGTAGTAAGGAGATAGATGTGATTCAAATGTTAATGCCAATTATATGAACATAAGTATAAATGTAACCCTGTAACTTAGGGAATTACTGATTAACCTCCTTTCCATTTCCACATTTGGGACTTTTGCCAAAAGGAGTTACATTCAAGTTAATTGCTTTTGTTTCTTAAGTAGTTGTGGAAGCAAAACACTACAAAATTAGGCCTTTAAGTAATACGCACATAATTGTTTACATAAGTGGGTGTGATTACCAGTCAGCTGTCCGTGTCTACGCTTGGTTCATCCATGTAGTGCGCACACGGGCCCTGGTGCTGCCATTTACGTGAGATATGCGTGTCCTTTTCGATTGTGACATATGCCTGGGCAGTGTTCTGATTTGAGTACCTTTAATGCAGGTGCTTTCTTTTCACAACTTCATTTCTCAAAGTACTTGTCCGGACCTTTTTTTCATACCATTCTTAGGTAGTGGCTGTTACTCCATTTTACAGATAAAGAGCCAGTGGACTGCTCTGAATGATTAATCTTCTTTGGTGGCAACTCTAGGAATAGTCCATGTTAACTTGAAATAAAAAGTTTGAAAGTTTCTTTCCCTCAGTGTCTCACCTACTTTATTCCCCAGCTCCCTTGTCCTCTTCTCTGATACTGGTTACTCTGATTCCTACTTAGTAACTTGTCAGTGGGACCATTCTTTCTCATGTCCAGAAAACACAGATTTATGAATTGTTAGGTTTGGGATTTTTTTTTAAATGGAGCCTAGTGTTGGGGGGTAGAGTTTCTTAGGAGCGTCAGAATTTATGGATGCTGTACTTCGAAAGAGTGGTGGTGGTCATTTATATAAAATTGCTCTAGGGCATGGCTGTTAAGGTCAGCTCACTTTTGGTTTTAATAACCACTGCTTAGCCATGAATTTTCAGTGGAAAAATAAGACATGTAGTCAAGCAGGTGAAACTTGAGTTGTTGATGGACGCTTAGAGTTCCACATGACTGCAAGAGAAGACCCACACCTTAAAGAAATACAACCAAGACAGGTTATTTTTCATGTGAATTACAAAAGGTAATGAACTCTTGGTAATGTTTTGTTTTTGCTGATGTTAGAACAGTTTTCTAATTACTGTCTTTGTGGGCATGTTACTGAACCTCTCTCTGCCTTGGTTTTCTTCTCTATGAAACCCTCATAGGGTTGTCTTGATTAAGCTCAAGAAGGTACATGGAATGTGCCTGGTACCTTGTGGACTCGAGGTAGTTGTTGTATCATCAGCTCCTAAGTATGTGTCTCCATTCTTTCATCCCTTGTCACTTAAGAGTATCACTTGAATACTGGTTAACTGCTTAAAATTGTGTGAAGTCCCAAATATTTGACTTGGATTTGAGTATTTACCACTTAAGAAGTAGTAGATTACATAAGGATAGGTTTCTTTTTTTTTGATTTCTCAAAGATACTATTTATTTGACAGAGAGAGAGACAGCGAGAGAGGGAACACAAGCAGGGGGAGTGGGAGAGGGAGAAGCAGGCTCCCCATGGAACAGGGAGCCCGTTGCAGGGCTTGATCCCAGAACCCTGGGACCACGACCTGAGCTGAAGGCAGATGCTTAAAGACTGAGCCACCCAGGCACCCCCATAAGGACAGGTTTCTATTCAGTTGTGGCATAAAACTTTTGCACCATTTGTCCAATAGTGGAAAATACAGTTTTTTTATGTTGTTGCTTTATTAAACATTCATTCCTTGAGCATATTTCTCAGGCATGACTGTACTGAGGTCAGAGCTGCTAGGTATTAGCGATACAGTGGCGAACAAAAGGGCCATGCAAGAGTTGATGGACTAGTGGGAAGGACAGATGTGCTGTAGCAGGGCTAGTCCTGCGGTGGCTCTGAGGAGGTTGCTTTCGGGCACTGTGCTCCTGGTATGACGTGCAGTCCGTGTTGGGAATGCTCCAGTGCAGGTAGCTGCAGAAGGTGCTCACAGTGGGAAGGACCTGTGTTAGTGGGTGGTAGGAACTTAGAGGATGTGTAGTGTGTACCTGCGGTCAGGGGGCCATGGCAGTGGGTTGAATACCGTAGTGTGGGAAAGCTCGATGTGTGTTGTTGCATGGTGGAGAGTCCAGTCAGAAAAAGGCCTTGATAGCAGCATTGGACTAAGAAAGAGGAAGGGGCATGAGTTCAGAACAAAACAAAATAAGAAACAAAAACAGATGGAAGTCGTGTAGATGCTGAGGGAGGGTAGTGATGTCTTTGAAATATGGAGTGTCTCCTGTATCGTTCTCTTTGCTTAGGAGGGCAGGGGTTGTGTCTGCTTCACCATTTTATCCTGACTGCTGAGCACTGGGACTGGCGCTTAGTGAGCATGTAGGGAGTATTGACTGGACAGATGCGGGGAGGAGAGAGACCAAAAGTGCACTGGAAACAAACTGGCAGTTTCGATGTCCTATAAGAAGGGAGACTGAAGAGCCGTGCTTCTGGAGTGTGATGCTCCCAAAGAAGGGGAACCCTGCTTCATAAAGAGAATCCCACAGAGGCCTCACCTAGGCATCTGGGTCTGTGCCTTTGCGCTGTTCGGCTCCCTCACCTCTTAGGTGTGAACAGAGTGCATGCTTCGTTTAACCACATGGGCCTCTCCTGTCAGTGTCAGAGTTTTGTTTCTCACTGCAAAGCCTTAATCACCCCAGCCAGAATGAATTTATTCTGTCTTGTAAAGATGATGAATCCACACATGTCCTTGATGGCTCATCATATTTCCTGACCCTCTTCACACCTGGAGTATTGGGTAACATCTGCACTTAGGGGTCATGCAGGGAGGCTCCTCCCAGTTCAGGGCTCCTGCCTGGCATTCCCTGAGAGCTCCTGGGACCAGGACCCTTGTCCCTCTCCTAGGAAGCTCTGACCTCTGCATGGTGGTATCAAGGCAAAGGAAAATTATTTGGCTAGGTTTGCTGACAAAATTGTGACAATGAACTGGAGTTAGTTGGGGGAGCAGCTGTCCCAGAGACGTTGATTTTTCTTTAGACTCAGGGATCCACTTGAGGTTTGTGAGCAAGAGAAGAAAAATTGGGGTAGTTAGGTACACCAGAAAAGAGCTCACCTATCCCCAAAGGAAATGAAGGTGTGAGTGTGTGGACAGTGGGAGGGTGTTGTGGACACTGTGGGCGGGTGTTGTGGACAAACAGCATTTGGAGCAAAAGTGCCAAGCATGTTGGAGCAGAAAGGAGGCCAGGATCCTTGGACATGAGCAGGGTCAAAGCAGAGGCAGCACCAAGCCCCTGCCTGACAAACCCGTTAGAAGACCTTTGTTCTTCCAAGGGTCTTGTGTTGTCTATAGCTTTTGCTTATATGAGTGTTTGAGATTTAAGAATTTTATCCATCTACATTCTATTCAGATTTGTAAATCTGTGAATTGTGTCTAGAACAGAGATGACAGTTAGATCCTCAGTTACTTACTGAATGTCCATGAAGGCAGGGAGCTCATCTTTCACGTGCAGTTTCTGGAGAGCCTTCCACTTAGTAGGAACTAAGGAGCCTGATGGTGAATGAAGCTGAGCTTGGTGTACCAACTTTTGTTACTTTGCACCACATTTTATCCCCAGCGTACACATAAATAAAACTCCACCTTTCTGGCCTAATTCTGTCACACAGATGCGTTTCATGTATGAATTAATAAGTAAAATTGTGTTTGATTGGAGTTGGGATACAAATGTTTGTCACATTTTCCCCTAGGTACCGACAGCCAAGGTTTCGGAGCTAAACCCTAATGCTAAAGTGTGGGGGACTCCTGTGCTGCATTTGGAAGAGGGTAGTGCAGCGGATGGTGGTGTGAGTGCAGACTGGGAGGAGCCGTCGGGCCCTTGCACAGACTGCGGCCAGGAGGGTGAGTTATGAGCATGATTGTGATGAGGAGCGCCTTTGCTCTCAAGGCTTTGTCTTTGTTCCCATTTAACCCATTTTTAAGAAATTGCTAATTGGGGCACCTGGCTGGTTCAGTTAGTAGAGCATGCAACTCTTGATTTCAGGGTTGTGAGCTCAAGGCCCGCCATGGGCATGGAGTCTACTTAAAAAAAAAAAAAGAATTAAAAAAAGAAATTACTAATTAAAATTTGTGTCATGGTTTGTTGCAGTATTGAAGAGCCAAGGAGGTCTGTCACAGTCAAGTTAAAAAATTGAAGTAACTGCAACTGTAAGCTTTTATTTTGTTTTGTTTTAAGAGAAAGTTATTCTTCTAATTCTGCCTTTTGGGATAAAATTCCTAATTACAGGATTGGATGCCAATGACGATGATGACAAAAGTCATGAGAATGTGGCACTATCAGATTTGCAGGAGTCAAACCAAACCGCTGGGAGCACTTTGGCTCTGGATCGCTCAGAACATGAATCTTCACCTGAAAATAGTGAGACTGGTAAAGCTATTTTATGAATTCATTTTTGTGTAGAGTGTGAGCTTTTTCATGTTGCTTTTTAAAATTTAGCTTGTCTTTCTCTAAACACTGTGCCTTTGATTGCTTCCTTTGATTCTACTTGAAATTCCCTCTTAAGTGGACATGGAGATGAGGAGTTCTGGTCGGGAAGGTGCCACAGGGAGTGGAAGATCCAAGCGGTTCCTGAAAGGCGGGTCTGGGTTAATTGGGAGAAGTGGAAGGTGGACTGGAGGGCGAGTTGTCTCTGAAAGTGCAGAGAGGGAACATTAGTGTTGAAGTCCTTCTTCATAAAAAGGGAGGGAGTAGTTAAGGCTGTTTTCAGAAGAAAAAAAAGAGCAGGGGGAAGACAACAGTTCTCTTTGGGGCCAGGCTCTGGGCCGATGTAGAAGTACCTCGGAGTGATGGGTGCGGATGATTTACCTCGAGTTTGGTTCCCCTGCATCTAAACGACCAGCCACAGTGTAAAGCCCCAGCAGACTGTGGGGTGGGCTACACTCGCATCATTAACGACTGGATGGGGCAGCTTGAGTGGGAGAAATAACTGCCCGAAGTTGGCTAATCAAGCAGACCAGATGCACGTGGAGTGTGTTTGGTCTCCCAGGTGATGGTCTGGAGCTACACTTGAGTTAGGGAAGGCCTACCTTCCCGCTGCATTGCTGTGCTGGTCTTACCAGGAGACGGTCTGTTAACACATGTTCTCGCACCTATTGCCCACAGACTTCCATAGGACAGCAGCGTGTCCATGTTGGTTTTTCCCTGAAAGGACGAGCCCCATGATGACCTTGCCTTCACGGTTCCTGCTGGCCCTCGTCCCTCCCGCCCTCCTTCCCGCCTCTGCCTTTGTCACCCAGAGCCTCTTCTCAGTTACTTCCTTCCATCAGTTCTCCGCCTCCCATGTGCCTGCCTGTTCCTGAACGGATCGACGGTGGCTGAACAAAATACGTAGTGTGTGGAACGCTGTCGTTTTGAGTTTGGGATTACAAACTCCCAGCTGGCCCCTGGCACAGCCCCACAGTGCTGCCATGGGGCCCGGTGCGGCCGAGCTCCTGGGTAGCCATATGGCGCCTTCTGTTTTCTCTCAGACCCTAGCAGTCTCCTCCTCTTCATTTTTGAGGGTATAGAGCAGTACATTGACGTACAATAATCATCACGTATTGGAAGTGCATCCCAGCTTTTCTGTAAGTTTTATTTTCCCTGGTTTGGAGCACAGCGTTGAGTGCATGATAGAGTTGACTTGCTCACTCCTCCACTCCCACACTCATTCCTCTACCAGATTTGGTGATGTGTATATACCTGTAACACCATCAAGATCAGGAACATACCTGTCACCACTAAAGGCTTCCCGTGCCCTCTCCTTGCCCCAGGCAACCACTGATGTGCTTTCTGTCACTCCAGGTTAGTTTGCATTTTCTGGACTTTTACATAAATGGATTTTTATGGCATGTGCTCTTTCTGTCAGGCTGCTTTTACGTAGCTTACTAATTTTGAGATTCACTGATGTCATAACATTCATAGGTCATTTCTCTGTTTCTGAGCAGTATTCCATCCCATCCTATGGCACAGTTTGTATTTCCATTCACCTGGTGAGGAATATCTGGGTGTTTCCAGTTTGGGGCTATTACCAATAAAGCTTCTGTGAACATTTATAAGGCAAGACTTTGTATAGAAGTACGTTTTCATTTCTCTTGGGGAAATACATAAGAATGGAATAGATGGATCATCCGGTCGGTTTATCTTCTTAAGAAACAGTAGAGCTGGGGCGCCTGGGTGGCTCAGTCGTTAAGCGTCTGCCTTCGGCTCAGGTCATGATCCCAGGGTCTTGGGATCCAGCCCCGCATCGGGCTCCCTGCTCCGCGGGAAGCCTGCTTCTCCCTTTCCCATTCCCCCTGCTTGTGTTCCCTCTCTCGCTCTGTCTCTGTCAAATAAATAAAATCTTTAAAAAAAAAAAAAGAAAGAAACAGTAGAGCTATGGTCCATCATGGCGTCCTCTGTAAGCGCGTCACTGGGGATTGAAGCCCCAGTGGCTCCATGTCCTCATCAACACTTGATGTGATCGGTCCTTTAATTTAGCCATTCAAAAGGTAGGTAGTTGAATCTTATTGTAGTTTTAATTTGTATTTCCTAATGACTAATAGTGTCAAACATCTTACCATATACATTTGCCATTTTGGTGAAGGGTCTGTTCAGGTGTTCTGCCCATTTTTGTATTGGGTTGTTTCATTACTGAGTTTTGGGAGTTCTTTATATGTTTTGTACACAAGTCCTTATCAGATTTATAATCGCAAATACATTCTCTCAGTCTGTGGCTTGTCTTTTGTTGTTCTAACAGTATCTTTTGAAAAGTAGTAGTTTTAAATTTTGTAGATAGTCTAGTTTATCAGGTTTTTTTTCTTTTATGGATCTTGCTCTTGGTTTTGTACCTAAGAAATCTGTGCTTAATCCAGAGTCACAAAGGTGTTCTCCCAGAGGTTGTATTATTTAAAATTTTACGTTTTTAAGGTCTGTGGCTCATTTTAAATTAATTGTTGTTTATAGTGTGAGGTACAGCCACAGAGTTTTTTGTTTTTGTTTTTTTTTTACTTGTGTAGGTATGCAACTGTTGTATCACCGTTTGCTAGAAAGACTCCCCCTTTTCCACTGAGCTGTCTTTGTGTTGTCATCTGGATCATTTGTCCCGACATGTGTCAGTTTATCTCTGGGACTGTGTCTTTCTTTTCCACCCATCTGTTAAATCTGTGTTCACACAGTGCCATACTTGTGATTACTGTAAGTAATTCTTATAATTTTTTTTTTTAAGATTTTTTATTTGAGAGAGAATGAGAGAGAGAGCGCACATGAGAGGGGGGAGGGTCAGAGGGAGAAGCAGACCCCCTGCCGAGCAAGGAGCCCGATATGGGACTCGATCCCGGGACTCCAGGATCATGACCTGAGCCGAAGGCAGTCGCTTAACCAACTGAGCCACCCAGGCGCCCTACTGTAAGTAATTCTTAAAAGCAGGTGGTGTGGGGCATCTGGGTGGCTCAGTCGTTAAGCATCTGCCTTCGGCTCAGGTCATGATCCCAGGGTCCTGGGATCGAGCCCCGCATCGGGCTCCCTGCTCCGCGGGAAGCCTGCTTCTCCCTCTCCCACTACCCCGCTTGTGTTCCCTCTCTCACTATATCTAGCTGTCAAATAAATAAAATCTTAAAAAAAAAAAAAAAAAAAAAACCCAGGTGGTGTTAGCTTTCCAATTTTGTTCTTTATCAGAATTATTTTGGCTATTCTAGTTCCTTTTCATTTCCATACAAGTTACAATGACCTAGTCAGTATCTCCAAAATGGTGAGATTTTTATTGGGATTGCATTGAATCTATAGAGTCATTGGAGAAAAACGACATTTTAATGTGGTGAGCAAGAGCTGTTGTATTGTCTCCACTTGGTTAGGTCTTCCTTAATTTCTCTTGGCTGTATTTTTTACTTTTCAGTGTACTGGTCTTCCACATCTTTTGTACTTAAGTATTTTATATTTTTTTGGTGCTGTTGTGATTTTTAAAAAAATTTGATTTGGAATTATAGTATATAGAAATATAATTTTTGTAAATTGATACTCTCTGGAAGCATGTTAAGCTCACTAGTTGTAGGAACTTTTTGTGGAATCCATTGTATCTTCTACATAGACAGTCATGTTACATTCAGCTTTATTGTAAATACATTCAGCTTTATTTCCTATCCAATCTGGTACCTCTTTCTTTCTGTCTTTCTGTCTTTCTGTCTTTCTGTCTGTCTTTGCCTCTTTTTTGTCTTGCCTGATTGCCCTGGATAGAGCCATCATTACAAAGGTGAACAGAGGGGTACCTGGCTGGCTCAGTCAGTGGAGTGTGTGGCTCTTGGTACGGGGTTGTGAGTTCAAGCCCCATGATGAGTGTAGGGATTACTTAAAAATAAAATCTTGAAAAAAAATTTTAAAAACAAAGGTGAACAGATCATGAGAGCAGACATCTGACTGATCATAGGGGAAAAACATTCCATTTTACCAGTAAGTATAATGTTAGTTTTGGTTTTATGTACTTGACCTTTATCAGGTTCATGAGGTGCCCTTCTCTTACGTTTGCCGAGAGTTTTTATAAGGAGTGGTTGTTGGAATTTGTCATGGTTTTGTCTCCATCTATGGCAATGATCATACTTTTCTTTTAGTGTTAGGATGATTTTTCATGAATTCAGTACACCTTACATTCCCGGGATAAGCTTCACTGGGTCATGATGTAACACACTTTTGATTAGTTGTTGGATTTAAGTTGGCCAGAATTTTGCATAAAATTTTCATACCTGTGTTCATGAGGGATGTTGGTCTGTAGTTTTCAATGTATTCTCTCCTATGCGATTTTTTTGGAAGAGGTTATCATTTCTCTTTTAAATGAAGAGGTGGAGCCATCTGGGCCTAGGGTTTTGTGTGAGGGAAAGTTTTCAGCTACAGTTTTTGTTTGTTTGTAAGTAGGCTCCACACCAGCACGGAGCCCAGTGCGAGGCTGGAACCTACAACCATGACACCAAGACCTGAGCCGAAGCTGGAAGCTGGACACTCAACCGTCTGAGCCACCCAGGTGGCTCTACAGTTGTTTTTTTTTATGTAGGGCTACTCAGGTTGTTTGTTTCTTCCTGAGGCAGTTTGTTACTTGGGTCTTAACAAAGATTCAGTCCACTTCATCTAAAGTGTCAACTTGGTTGCTTCGAATTGCTCATAATACTGTGTTTATTCACCCGCTGTAGGATCTGTAGCTATGTCACATAATTCATTATTATTATTGGTAATTCATGTCCACTCCCCCTCCCCCGTAATGAATCTGTGTAGAGGTTTGTCAGTTTTGTTGATGTCTGAAAGAACCAGTAGTTGGTTTCATTGTTTTTCTCCTTCCTGTTTCCTTGGTTTTCTTCTGATCTGTATAATCTACTTTCTCTTCATTACTTGGGGTTTAATTTTTTTTTCGTAGTGTCTTGCAGTGGAAACCGAACTCATTGATGGGAAGCATTTCTTCTTTTCTGAGGCAGCTATTTACTTCCATAAATCTCCAAAGTACTCTTTTAGCACAGTCTCACAAATTCTGATATATTGTGGGTGTGGTTTAAAAAAAAATTCAGTTCATAATTGTCTCTGATTCCTTTTTTATTTATTTTTTCTTTGATCCATGGATAATTTAGAAGTCTGGTATTTAGTTTCCAAATATTTGGGGATTTTCCAGGGAACTTTCTTTTATTGGTTTCTATTTTAATCTCCTTACAGTCATGAGACATAATTCGTATGACTTGAATCCCTTTAAATTTATTAAGATTTGTACTGTGGCCCAGAATCTGGGCCATCTTAGTACATGTTCCCTTTGCCCTTGAGAAGAATGTGTATTTCGCTCTTGTTAGGGGGATGCTCTGTAGTTACCACTTCTGGTGGTCTTCATTCGTTTGTGTAAATCCAGACTTCCTTCTGGTATCCTTTTGCTTCCACCTAAAGGACCTGAATGTTTCTTGTAGTGCAGATCTGCTGTGATGGATTGTTTCAGCTTTTGTGTATCCAAGACCATCTTTATTTTACATTCATTTTTGCTTCGTATAGAATTCTCTGTTGTCAGATTTTTTTTGTCAAGCCCTTTTTCTTTATCAGTGGTTTTGGGCATTTTGATTATGATGCAACTTAAAAGCAGTCTTTATGTTTCTGTGGTAGGTGTTCATTGAGCTTCTTCAATCTGTGATTTATAAATGTTTTCACCAGACTTGGAAAAATTGGGGCATAATTTCTTCAAATGTTGCTCCAGCCCCAGTGCCCCCCTGGCCATTTCTTTTCTTTCTTAATTTCTGGTTATTCCTCTACTAACACCCTTGAAGTTATCCCAGAGCTCCCTGATCCTCTCTCTCTCCTCTCTCCTTATCTCTCTCCCTTTTTAAAAAATATATATATTTTAAAGATTTTATTTATTTGACAGAGAGCGATAACATAAGGCGGGGTGGGGAGGGACAGAGGGAGAGGGAGAAGCAGACTCCACACAGAACAGGGAGCCTGATGTGGGGCTCGATCCCAGGACCCTGAGATCATGACCTGAGCCGAAGGCAGACGCTTAACCTACCGAGCCACCCAGGTGCCCCATCCTCTGTCCTTTTTAAAAATTCTTATTTCTTGGTATCATTTTGGAAAGTTTCTGGGATATCTTCAAATTCATTAGTCTTCTACAATGTCTAATCTGTTGTTAATTCCATCAAGTATATTTTTAATATCAGACATTGTAGTTTTGATCTGTAGAAATCCCATTTGGGTCTTTTAAATATTTTTCATGTTTCTACCTAACTTTTGAAGCATGTGGACAGTTGCCATTATAATGTCTCAGTTAGTGTTAACACCTGTGTCGACTGTTCTGGGTCGGTCGCTGTTAGTTAATGGGTCAGTTTTCCTGCTTGACATTCATAGTCATTTTTGGTTGGGTGCGTAATGTTTTTGTATTTCTTTCTTTAAATAGTTTGAGTATTGTTCCAGGATGCATCTAACTGACTTGGAAACAGTTTGATCCTTTTACATCTTGTTTTAAGAGTTGTTAGGCAGGAGTGGAATGGTGCTTAGTCAGGGGCCGGTTACTTCCCACCCCCAAGGCAAGACCCCATACTCTGTGCACCTGTGGTGTTCTGGTCCAGCTGGTGGGAACAGGCGTTCCTTCCAGCCCTATGTGAGGGAGGGATGCATGCTGTTTCTCATCCTTCCAGGCAGTTCTTCCCCACTTCAGGGATTGCGTCACACCGAGGTGGTGACATTTGTGCCTGCTTGAGAGGCCATCTGCAGCTCTCTGTCGACCCCCTCCCGGTGCATCCTATCCTGGCACCCTCTCCTGTGCCTCTTAGTCCAGCATGCCCACCGACTTCTTCCTGGCTTCCCGTCCCACTTTCTGAGCCCGGGCTTGGGAAAGTTGTATGGGACTGATGTTCCTATATCTGGAAAACTTGTTTCATTTATTCTGTTTTGTTTTTCCATTCAAAAGCTATTTATTCAGAACGCACCATGTGCCCCATTTACTTGGGATAGATCAGTGAGCATAACTGATGAGCGCCCCTGCTTTACGAGAGCTTACATCTGTTTGGCAGACAGACAGTTATTAATACACATAATAAATAAGTTTGTGATAGATAAGGTAAGAGGATGGTAACTACAATAGAAAAGACAAAAGCGTAAGGAAGATGGGGTAAGGTTACAATTTTTTCTAGCTTTATTGAGGTGTAATTGACAAGTAAAAATTGAATATATTTAAGGTATCCAACGTTGATCATTTGATATTACATAGTCACTGTGAAATGATTACTATAATCAAGCTAATTAACACATCCATTACCTCACAGAGTGTTTTTGTTTTTCTGGTCTTGGTATGCTGAGAACACTTATGATGTACTCTCTTAGCAAGTTTCAAGTATACAATACAGTATTGTTAACTATAGTCACCATGCTGTACCTGAGATCCCCAGAACTTCATTCATCTGATAATTGAAAGTTTGTATCCTGTGACCAACATCTCCCTATTGTCCCTACTCTCCAGCCATGGGTCTACCCTCTGGTTGTATGATTTTGACTTTTTAGATTCCACATACAGGTAAGATCATGTAGTTTTTCTCTTTGTCTGTCTGACTTATGTCAGCATAGTGCCTCAGTGCTCACGTTGTCTCAAATGGCAGGATTTATGGCTAATACCCCAGTGTGTGTACACATGACATCTTCTTTATCCATTTGTCTGTGGACAGCCGCTTAGGTGGCTCCTTTGTCTTGGCTGCTGTGAGTAGTGCTGCAGTGAACACGGGAGCGCAGATAGCTCTTCAAGATACTGATTATTGCCTTGGGATATATGCCCAAGAGTGGGATTGCTGGGTCGTAGGGTAGCTCTGTTTTTAACTTTATGAGGAACTTCCTTCCATACTGGTTTCCACAGTGGCTGCCCCAGTTTGCATTCCCACCAGCAGTTCCTTTTTCTTCACATCCTTGCCAACACTTGTTATCTTTGTTTTTTGATGATAACCATCCCAACAGGTATGAGGTGATATCTCACTGTGTGTGATGATGTTGGGGACAGGACCAAGCCAAACAGGGCTGTAGCTGAGTCCTTAGGGGGCAGAGCGTTTCTGGGTCTGTAGCTGGGGCCTCTGGCAAGCCAGCTGCCTGGATGCAGGGCCTGGCTTAGCCTTGGACTGCACCCAGGTTTCAGTCTCCTCCCTGGATGCCAGAGCTCCCATTGGGCATTTTTGTCTGAGGATGGATGCCAGATTGTTGCTGAGGGGCACATGAGTGGGGACCTCCTGTTCCACCATCTTGCTGGTGGCACTCCCTCTCCGTTTCCAGCTGTTTTGCTGGTTGTTCTCTGTCTTGCCTAGAAGCAGATAACCTCATGTCTCTGTCTTAATTGTGAGGACTGGAGCTGTCAGAAGAGTACACCCTGACACCTGGACGTCTCACATCCTCTGTCTGTGACCCCAGAGACTCCTGTGTTCATAAGGGACCCTTCCTCAGCTGTGTGAGGAGTCTTCCACATAGCTCTGTCCTCTCTTATGTTACATGAGACTGCCTTGGACCTCCTGTCTTCCTCCACCAGAACTCTCCAGAAGCAGCGTCTGGACCAGCTGCCTCTTTGTGCTCACCTCCCCTGCGACTTCAAGCCCCGTCCAGGTGGACTGCTGCCCCAGCCTCATCACCAGCACTGCCTTTATCCAGGCCTCCAGTGATGTGGTGCCGCCAGACCAAGCGGGGAACCCATGTCTTCCCTCACCTGACCTTGCCGTGTCCTCTCTTTCCTGCTGACTCGATGTCCTGTCTTCCTCTCCTTGTCCTCTCAGTTTTCCTTAGGAAATTGGCACGCCCAGGGGTCAGTCCTCCTAGACCTCGGCTCTATTCTTGGCTCAAGTCTCACCCTTCACCTAGAATGTCGCAAATACTAGTTTATCCTAATTGTTTGCATTGGCATTGTTGCATTGGCATCCTAACTAGGCTCTTTGCCTCCCTCTTGTGCCTTCACTGTCTGTCTTCAGCACAGAGCAGAGCAATCGTTCCAAGATGTAATTTGGCTTCCTGTCACATTTAGGTTAGAATTCTCATGTCCTCATTGTAGCTGGCCTGCTGGATGTGACAGCCACCCTCCCTGCCAGTGTGGCCTCATTCTGCGTGTGTTCCCCTGTGCACTGCACCCCCTGCTAGACAGTGTGCTCCCCCAGATCCCTGCCAGGCCTGCTGTCTCCTCCATCGGGCTCTGCTCCGTGCCTCCTCTGGAGCAGCACCCCTCTGGCTGGCATGTCTGGAGCAGCTCTGGCATGTTCTCCCCATGCCTTGTGGTATTTTCCTTTGTGTCTGATTCTACCTGACTTTATGTTAAATGTTTATTTATTCAACTGTGGATTGCCTCTCTCACTATGAGCAGAGAGTTTGCCTTCTTTAGGCTGAGTAAACAGTGTTGCGAGAGTGCCTGGCATGCAGGACACAGGACATGTCTGAAATCTGTGGTGGAATGTGAATTTAAATGAGTGCTCAGGAGAGGCCTTTCTGGATAAAGGAATGACACTAGATTGTGTTTCAAGGGCCATTTGTAATTTCCAGCCTCATCAAGTCCATTGGTTTTGTTTTGTTGTTTTGGGTTGGTTGGGGGCTTTTTTGCTTTGTTTTATTGTTTGCTTGCTTTTGCTGGTTGGGGGTGGATTTTGTTAAAGCTCTATATAAAACAGGCACAAGCTCTCTGTCCTTATTTGTTAATAAATGCCCTACTTTGTCCTTACTTTTTGATGGTCTATGACTTTTAAAATTTAAGTGTTTCTTCTCAGAAAATTCCACATATAGGATTATGCACATCTATGTAGAAGTGTATGGAAAACTGTTAGTTCTTCGTGTTTCGGTGCCTTT
This sequence comes from Mirounga leonina, assembly GCF_011800145.1. Classification (NCBI taxonomy): domain Eukaryota; kingdom Metazoa; phylum Chordata; class Mammalia; order Carnivora; family Phocidae; genus Mirounga; species Mirounga leonina. Next base: position 20,337,626 of record NW_023270453.1, read on the forward strand.
GATAGCCTGGCCGCCTAAAAATAGGGTCCTCACCTCTTGTGCAGAGTCCAGGGGGAGGAGCAGGGGCCTCACCCCAAACTCCAGTATGAAAATCCTGCTCTCACGGTGTGTGGGTGCTGGGGGTGCCAGGGCCTTACCCTGAGCTCCAGCTCACTGTCTGGTCTGTGACCAGTGCCTCGTGGGACACACGCTCAGATGTCACCCACTGTGCTCTCTGGCATCTTAGGAGACGTTTCTGCTAGAAGCTGGTGCCAGCCTCGGTCTGCTTACTTGGTATTCTCCTGTAGGGTCTCTGAAGCACAGCACTTCCCACCTGTAGCTTTGACTGTCTGGACATTTAAAAGCAAGTTCATAAGGCTCTAGTGTAGAGACTGCGTAGTCCTTATGGCCTGTGTGCTCAGAATCCCCAGCCTTTGTCTTTCTGGCCTTTATTTATCTTTTTCCTTATTTAGTATTCTGTGTTCTTGTAGGCTACCTGAAAGTCCTTTTTGAATTGAGACAAGGTATTACATAAACTTAACTTTTTTTCTGGGAGGGAAAGAAGGACCTCTAAACGTTGGTAATAAATCTTACTCCTCAGATTATTTTTGTAACTATTGTTTTTGTTTAAGGGAGAGGGGATTTTAAGTTTTTTGCCTCTGATTTCCTTTTCTTAGTAGGTAAAATAGTGATTTTTTTACTGTCTGTGCACAGTGTAGATGAATTAATATGTATATTGAAAACATGAGAATCACCATGCTGAGTCATCTGCTTCGTAAATTTTAAGCCATTTTTCCTGAGTTGATCATTTCTTTTATGTAGGAGGTAATGAGTCTCAGCCGGAAAGCCAGGAGGACCCCCGAGAAATACTTAAAAAGACATTGGAATTCTGCTTATCTAGGTAAGGATGCCAGTGGGTTTTCTGGTACCTGCTGTCTCAGGTTTTCTGCACTAGCTATTATGTACAGATGTGATACTATAGAGAAGGGGTAGAGATCTGTTGATATCTTCATAGGACATGGAGAATATGGAGTAGCAGTAGTCTTTTTGACATGGTGGAGAACCAAACCGAATCAGCTAAGCCAGTGTTCCCCACAGTTCTCCACAGATTCATCATTATGATCATTACCTGGGTTGCTTTTTGAAATTCAGAGTCCTGGCCGCCACCCCCCACCCCCAATACCACGGAATCAGACGCTGAGGGTGAGGCCTCAGGTCATCAGTCTGACAGAGACTTTTTTTTTTTTTTAAGATTTTATTTATTTTGAGAGAGAGAGTGAGCGAGAGAGAGAACGAGCACAAGACGGAGAGAGGCAGAGGGAGAAGCAGGCTCCCCGCTGAGCAAGGAGCCTGCTGCGGGGCTCGATCCCATGACCCATGAGACCATGACCTGAGCTGAAACCAAGACTCGGACGCTTTAACTGACTGAGCCACACAGGTCCCCCCACATTTTTTATTTTATTTCATTTTTTAAAAAGATGTTATTTATTTATTTGTCAGAGAGAGCAAGCGCACAAGCAGGGGGAACGGCAGGCAGAGGGAGAAGCAGACTCCCCACTGAGCAGGGAGCCCGATGTGGGACTCGATCCCAGGACCCTGGGATCATGACCTGAGCCGAAGGCAGACACTTCACTGAGTGAGCCACCCAGGCGTCCCTTGCAGAGACATTCTTGAGTACAGTGAAGTTTGAGAACACATTTCCTATCCTAGTTCTCCCAGTATGCCAAACCCTACAGTAGCAAATTGTTCTGTGTATGTACCGCTCGTATGTTTAGTTGTTCCTTTATCCTGAGTAGTACCTTTTCTCTTGACAAATGGAGTAGAACCTTTAGTTCAAAATGGCAGAACGATACATACAGGAAGATGGGATTGGGTTAAATGTAATTTTCTTTGAGTGCGATGATAACTGATGGGCCATGTGGAAGATTTTCTCTCAGCGATGGAGATTTTTCAACTGTTTCTTTGGGCCTGCCTTCAGGCTTTCACAGAGTGTCTGAGGAGGGCCGCTCTAGAGACTGTGGGGCTACATGGAGGGGAGGGGTGGGGAGGGGCGGGTACCGCAGCTTGCCTTCCTGGCCCACACCTCCCCAGTTAGGGCACCAGGCCTCAGGGCATGCTCTGAAAGGGAGAGCTTCTGCCCTGAGGCTGTGAGGTGGAAGAGGGGGGTCTGCACCTCTCACAAGCTCCACTCTGTCCCTCTTGCGCTACCTGACAGGTGGTGGGGACAGAGCAGCATTGCCCTCTGCGGATCTTGGAGACTGTCCTCGGCCTTCCCTGGGACCATCGTGTCTGTGTTGAGATGTTCCGAGCACATTGTCCTGTTTATGGAGGCTTCATATTAGGAGCATCGCCATAGGCCAAAACCCCAGCAAGTGGCTCACCTTCCCCCGAGCTGCTGGTGCCTGCAGCTTACCTGCCGTGACCCCACACCTGTGTTACTGGTCACGTGTCCTTCTCTGTAATTCTGGCTGCACGTGTTCCAGACGGCATGTGGCACCAGCCTTTCCTGGCCTTTCCATAGCTTTCTTAGCTTTGTGTTCTTTCAGCTGGATTGTCTGAACCTAAAAAACTGTGTTTGTATTTTTAACAAGCTACTCAAACACTTTTTAGAACAAAGATAAGCTATAAATACATTTTTAAGGGATTACCCACTCATTCACTGTGACTGTAAAAGGTGCACTATATTTTTGCTCTCCCAAAACTTCCCCTAAGGTCAGAGAGCTGACAAGAAACAGATGGGGTTGGAAGTCTGATGTAACTCTGAAGCAGTGCCATGCCTTGCTCGCCCTCTTTGGAAGCGTCCTTTTAAAGAAGGAGTCACTAAAAGTTCTTGTCTTCTTTCTGCAGGGAGAACCTTGCTAGTGACATGTACCTTATATCGCAGATGGACAGTGATCAGTATGTGCCAATCACCACGGTAGCTAACCTGGAGCACGTCAAGAAGCTCAGTACTGACATGAACTTGATCGTGGAAGTGCTGAGGTGTAAGTAAACGGCAGTCTGGGCAGGCGCGTACGTGGTCTCGCAGCGGTGTGGCCCTTCAGGTCCATAGCCAGTCATTTAGGTACTTGAAGGCAAGTGGGGTCTTCTTTCACCTTCCTACCTCTCTGACTGGCCCCTGTGTGTGGTGAGGGGCGTCGATGGGCTCCGTAACTCAGACCCCGCATATGCCACGTCTCAGGGAGTGGGCCTAAGAAAGGCTGCCGCAGAGAGGGACAACTGCTGGGATGTTGGTGAAATATACAGGAGATGACCGCCTTTGATGGAAAGTACAATGCATTTTCATTAGCATTCCAGCAACAAAAAGGGCTTCTTTAAATTTCAACTTCCTGCTAAAGTTTGAAAGGTGAAATAGGACTGGTTTTCTTTAAAAGGGTATTGTGAGCGAAGTTGTTTCTTGAACATTTGGCAGCATCAGAGGAAGATTTAAACATTACATCAGACCTGTAGGGGTTTGGGGACTGTGGGCCTTTAAGGGTGAAGCGCCTGCAACCTAACCACTTTGTCGTATGTTTTTGAAGACACCATTTGACCGAGGTTATAACTGACGTCCAGGGAGCTGCGCGGCATGTGTGTGCAGTGCATGGCTGGGTCAGTGTGGACCTCGGTGTACATCTGCGAAACCATCACTGCCCACAGTTTTCTGAGGGCCTTTGTACTGCTTCCAGTTCTCCCTGCCACCCGGGATGGCTTCCCTGGGGATGAGTTTGAAATTCAGTGTACAATATATTGGATATATTTTTAAATGGGATTGTTTTTAATTATAAAGAGTCACTTTCTGTAATAGGACTGCAAGTACCAGATGGATTATTTCTGTAGTCTCCCTTCTCAGGGCTACTCTGAGTCCTTCACAAAGAACACAGCATACATTGTGTCCCCCCACCCCAAATATTTCTGAGTGAGGGGACATCCATCTTGCCAGAATTAAAACCCCATTTCCCCATGTCAGCACTGGGACTTTCCGTCACTGACACTTAGGCAGCAGTGCTTCTGTACTCTCCCTGGCATGGCTGACAGGTAGTGATGATTTTTTCTTGTGTGCATTCGACTTCATAGAAGAATAGGTGAACGTCTCATCTTAAAACTTAGTTGGATTTCTATTCGCAAATAAAAGTTCTCCACTTTCTGTTCCTAGGCAGATTTTGTAAGGTCATTAAATTATTGGAGCAGATGGTGAAGAAATGAGCAGACATAATCTATGAAGTTTGAATTCTGAAAATTATAACCACTGTCCCAAGATAAGATAGCTTTATGCTTTCCAGCATTGCTTTGTTTTTGACACTCCAGAACAGAAATCTGTTTGTTGGATCGGTTGAGTTTGGTTCTGTGTGACCCACTTATAAAGGCCAGTGCTTTCCTAACCTAAAAAACACTTTACCCAGTTAACATTCTTTGGTTATTGTTAGGAATCCCAGATGTAGTTATTTCTTTTAGGCATTCCTTGGAAACTTGGCTGCCCCGTGGATGATTTCTCGGCTGACGCTTGCTGGCTAGGAGTCTTCATGCAGAGCACGAGGATGTTGAATTGCCCTGTGCCCTGTGTGGTTGCTGCAGGGAGCTGCTTCTCCCCGTGGACCCACAGCCCTGCCACCCTCCCCACCCTTCTTCTGCCTTCCCTGCCAGTACCATCTCGGTGGGGGGGGTCTGCAGTTGTAGTGGTACCTCCTGTCCATCTGCCTTCAGCTCTTGAGTGTCTGATTGCTTCTTTTCACTCCAGTTGTAGACAATATATGTGCATATGTAATAACCTAATGAACAAAGTGTAGTTAGCGTATTAGTTGTAGTTGTGGGCAGGGTGACATAAATAAGCCTCTGTGAGCAGAGATCTCTGTTTAAATCTTATCCCCATCCCCCCAAAAATGCCTCACATAGAACATTAGATACACAGTAGACACTTGATAACATTTTATTTTAATTTGAATATTCCCTAGTACAACACCAAAACTCTAGTGTTGATTGAATTGCGTAAATTATGTTTTTGTGTCATAATACACGTGGTACGTAGTGCATGGTACAGAATGTCTGATTCAAATGCTTTGTTTTTACACTTTAAATATAGTTGAAATTGCTAATTTAAAAATAGACTCAGATATAAATACATTGTGATAGAGCCTCACAGTGAATACTAGAACAAATAAAACGAACTAGGCTACATTTTCAACAAGAATCCATTTTAAAATCGTAATGCTGAATACAAAAGCCTATTTTACGTAGGTACAAAATGATAACATCTGTACAGAGTTTAGATATGAGTAAAATAGATAGATGGAACTCTGCTTTTCATGGGTTCAGAGGTCCAGGGGTAAGAGTATAAAGACCTGAGTGGGACTGACTCTCCTGACTAAAGGTGAACGTTTATGGGGAGCACACAAACTGGGGACAAAACTGGGGGATGAGAGGCACGGGGAGTTTCGCCAATCCCTGTTTGTTGTTTTGTTTTTACAGCTTTCTTGAGGTAGAATTTACACACCTTAAATTACATGTGGTTTACATGTATATTTGTTAAATTATGACATCTTTATACACACGTGGAACTACTGTAATGAAGATAATGAACATACTGTCGCCCCTGAGAGTTTCCTCCTGCTTCAGGCAACCACTCGTCTGCTTTTTGTCGCTGTACCTTAGTCTACATTTTCTGAAAACTTTATGTAAATGGAATCAATCATGCAATAGCCTTTTTGGGAGGGGGGAGGATCTGGTTTCTTATAATTATTGTTGAGTCTGTCAATAGCTTATAGCTTTTTATGGCTGAGTCCTATTCCATTCAGTAGATAGACCACATTTGGTTTATTCACCCCGCAGTTGATAGACTTGGTTATTGCCAGGTTTTGACTACAAATAAGGTGCCATGAGCATTGGTGTGAAAGTCTCAGTGTGCACAGAGGCTTCCGTTTCTCTCGGGGTCAGTAGTTGGGATGGTATGGTAGGTGTATTTTAACTTGTGAAATTGCCTGCCGGTCTCCCAGAGTGGGCTGATGCGGCCTCCATTGCTCCACACCCTTGCAAGCACTCGCTGTGCACGGGCATTTTACTTGCAGATTTTCTAGTTTTATCTCATTGCTGTTTTAATTTCTGTTTGCCTAATGCCTGGTGACACCAAACAATCTTTTCATGTGCTTGTTTGCTCTCCTTTTATCTTTGATGAAATGTCTGTTCGTGTGCCCTCCACCCCACCTTTTTATTAGTTTCCTTACAATTGAGGTTTGAGGGGGTGTGTGTGTGGTTTGAAATACTGTATTATCTATGTCCTGGATATAAGCTGTTAATCAGGTATATGATTTGCATTCTCCTGGTCTCTAGCTTCTCTTTTTTTATTCTGCTAGTAACAGTATTTTTTGAACAACACAGTTCTGAATTTTTGTATAGTCCAATTCATTAATTTTTTTCTTTTATGGATCTTGCTTTTGGTGTTGTATCTAAGAAATCTGTTCTTAATCCAAAGTCATGGAGGTTTTCTCCCAGAAGTTTTATAGTTTTAGGGTTTACATATTTAGGTCTGTGGTCCATTTTAAGCTAATCTTTGTACGTGGTTTGAGGTATGAATCTAAGTTCTCTGCCCCCTCACATGTGGGTATGCAACTGTTCCAGCACCGTTAGCTGGAAAGACTTTCCCTTCTCCACTGAGTTGGACTTGGTGCTGTTGTCGGGATCATCTGTCCCCACACTGCGGGTTTATCTCTGGGCTTTGTGTCCTTGATCTGCTTCTCTGTTTTGACACCTGCACTTCAGTGTCTTGATTACTACTCTGGCTTTGTAAGAAGTCTTCAAGTAGGTGCAGAGTCTCTCAACTTGTTTTGGCTCTTCTAAGTGCTTTGCGTTTCCATATGAATTTTAGAATCAACGTGTCAGTTTTTCAAAAACATTTTTATTGGGATTGCATTGAATCTGTAAATCAATTTGGAGAGAATTGACATCATAACAGTAGTGAACACAGTATCTCTCCATTTATTTACATCTTTTATAATTTTCTCTTGGTAATGTTCTGCAGTTTTCAATGTACAGGTCGTCCGTATCTTAACAGATTTATAACTATTTCCTGTTTTTGACACAATTTTAAATAATGTTTTTATTTCAATTTTCATCAGTGCTAGTATGTAAAAATACAATTCTCTTTTGTATGTTGATCTTGTGTACTAAAACTTTGTTAAACTCTTCAATTCTAGTTTTTTGGGAAATTTTTTCAGATTTTCTACATAGAAATAAGCTTATTGCCTATGAATGGAAAGTTTTACCTCTTTATACCCAGTCTGGGTGCGTTCAGTTTCTGTTTCTTGCATTATTGCCCTGGCTTAAACCTCCAGTACAGTGTTGACTGGAAGTGGAGAGAGTCGGTGTTTTTTGCTTTGTCCTGTCTTCAGTAAGTGTGATGCTAGATGCTGACTTTTCCTAAGTAAGGAGGTTTCCCTTCCATTCCTAATTTGAGAATTTTTTTCAGGAATGTTGGATTTTGCCAAATACTTTGTCTGCATCTGTGAGGTAATGGTATTTTTTTGTTTTTTAGTCCATTAATGTGAATTACATTGCTGAATTTTCGATTGGTAAACCAACCTTTCATTACTGAGATAAACCCCACTTGTCATGATTTATTACTATTTTTATATATTGTGAGATTTGATTTGGCAAAATTTGGTAAGAATTTTTTATCTGTGTTCACGGGGATATTGGTCTATAGTTTTCTTGCTTTGTGTTGTTTTTGTTTAGTTTGGATATCAGAGAGCTTCTGGCTTCATAGGTGGAATTGGAGTGTATTCTCTTAAGCGTTTGGTAGGATTCTCTGAGGACACCGTGTGTGCCTTGAGTTTTCTTTTCTCTCCCAGATCTGGGTCTGTGTTGGTGACCGTCATCTTAGAGCGAGCTTTGGTAGCGTATGTCTTTAAGGATGTTTCCGTTTCGTGTAAGTTGTCTAACTTAATGTTTATTAGCAGGAACTTTTTCATGATACTCCCTTAGGTCCTTTCAATACTAGTAGAACCTGTAGTGAAGTCAGTCTTCATTCCTGATGTTGGTAACATGTCTTTGTGGGGGTGGACAGCTCTGAGCCCTGATTGTGGTCATGGTTGTGTTGTGACTGCAATCTATACATGATACGGTTTCATAGACCTGACACCAGAACAGAACATCACAAAAAGGAATGTATGTAAAAACTTGTGAGGTCTGAATCCAGCCTGTCCCTGTGTTAGCACTGTTGTCCCAGGACCACCCTCCTTATATAGACCGTGGGCTGTGGTTGTGGAGGATGTCACCGCTGGGAAGGGCTGTGTGGGGCGCACATGGCACCTTGTTGTGAGTTCAAAATAAGTCGTAATAGGACGGAAAACTATTTTACGTTAGGCACTCATAGAAAAGAACAAGCCAATAGCTCTTGAGTTGTGATCTACATGTCGGTTGGGCTGTTGAGAATCCTTGTTTCATGGTGTTAAATTTATTCTAGCTCTTAAAGGACTTTTTAAAATTCCTGTGCTCCTTAGTTTTGAGAAATTTAACCTGAGGGATGGGTGTAAAACCTTCTGATGGTTTGTGTTATGGTATCCCACTGTATACAGGTGTCTTCATTGTGTTAAGTAAATACAATAGAGCACATCACACTGGAGTGTTTATATTATGTCATAACTAGAATGCAAATGATTTGTTTTAATGTTTGTATTTTACCCTTCATTTTTCTTCTCTTTGTAGCTTTACCTTTAGTCCAAGTGGATGAGAAGGGAGAAAAAGTAAGGCCAAATCAGAGTCGTTGCATTGTGATCCTGCGTGAAATACCTGAGTCCACTCCTGTAGAAGTAAGTCTCTTCAGAAGGGTGGTTGGACGTGTTTTGTGGGTTTTTGTTTATTTCTGTTTACTTCTTTGTTTTTTAGAGGGTGTATTGTAAAGAATACTCATAGTAACACTTTCTTCCCAGGATTTACACACTGTTAGTTGCAGTGTGATTCATTTGTAAGAGTGGTACTCAAATGTTTTGGTCTCAGAACTCCATTATATACTTCACATTAAAAAATACTGAAGAGGCAGGGAAGCCTGGATGGCTCAGTCAGTGAAGCGTCTGCCTTTGGCTCAGGTCATGATCTCAGGGTCCTGGGATCGAGCCCCAGATCGGACTCCCTGCTCAGGGGGGAAAGTCTGCTTCTCCCTCTCCCTCTGCCCACTTGTGCTTGCTCTCTCTCACTCTATCTCAAATAAATAAAATAAAAAAGAAAAGTACCAACTTAGGCAGTAATCTTAGGAAACCACAGTATTTGATAGTGTCAGAGTCCTGAAAAGTCCTCTACAGTTCCTGCTTTGCTGTACAATGTTACCTGTCCAGACACTTAAACTGAGGTGCGTTGTGTATTGAAAACCTGGTGGTTGCACAAGAGCCTTTGTGTGAGGCTCCGATAGAGTCAGCCCTTGACCTGTATAGAGCGTGGCAGTTCACTGCTGCGGGGACTCTTCTTCGAGACCCCATGAAGTTTGCTTTGTCAGTCACGCGTCTTCCGTGAGGTGTAGGCCCGAGGGACTCGGGCCGCGGACATTCTCAGAGCCGTCTCTGCAGAGGAAATCGGTTAGTGTGTGTGCGGGTGTATGAAGGACACTTCTTGGTGTAGTGTACCAAAGGTGAGGGTTCTAACAAGCCTAGGATAAGAAATTACACCATTCTTGAGTATGGCATTGTTCTAGCAAGTTTTACTTTCTGTTCAGCTGAGGCTGTTTTTACTAGTTCTATATTATATGTGAAGAAAAAGAAATAAGGAATGAATTTTTTTGTCCCCTTTTTTTTTTTAAGGTTCTAAATATGAAGTATCTTATTTCTTTCTACCAATCTGGATGTCTTTATTAACTCACCATAATATTTAACACGTAGGTCCTTTGAAATATTTGTAAGGACTAACCAAGAAGAATTTTCTACTTTTAGCTGCAGACATTGATCTTGGTATATTTATATTATTCCAAACGGCACACCCTATGTCTGTTGTAAAACTTGAACCATGGAAGTTTTTTTAAAAAGTTTTTTAGTAAACTAAGAGTTGAAACAGAAAGGGGTGGGGGAAGCGGCGCAAGCTGAATGAGAGGACAGGAAGCCTGCGGAGCACTGAGCACACAGAGCCCCTCTGCTCAGGCTGGCGCCCCCTGCCCCAGGGGCTTCAGAACACTCTTCCTGTTTCAGTGCAGCCCTGTGCTTGTCAGTGGTTGGAAAATTCTTTAAATTGTAGTTCATTTGGTTGCTTAATAATCTTTCATAAAATGGCCCCAATCCCCTGGTGACATTTTGCTTTGAATCGACTGGTGTCAGGGGCGCCACCCCAGGGTTTTGAGTGGACTTCTTGTGGGCTGCCTAGAGTTGGGTCCTGCTTTTCTGAGCCAGTCTGAAGTTCTCTGCCTCTGAGTGGGAAGTTTGGACCGGTCACATGTAAGTGATCAGTAATGTGATTAGGTTTAAATTTGCCACCTTGCTGCTTGTTTTCTCTTGGTCCTGTTCCTCATTTTCCTTTCTTTCCATGCCTCCCTTTCTACTTGGGTTAAATTCATTATTTTTGTTTCCTTTTTTGGCTTATTAGATATAACTCTTTGTTTTAGTGGCTGCTTTTAGGGTTTGTAGTGACATGTTCAGCTGGTCCGTGTCTGCCTGTAGTTAATAGTGCCCCACTGCTCCCCCTTCCGAGGCTTGCTCCACTTCCTGAGCCCGGCGGGTACGCCGGGTATTCCTAAACCACACAGGACTTGGTTATGTTTGTCTCCAACAAGTTAGTTTTCTTTTCAAGAGATTAAAAGTAAGAAAAATGTGTTTCCTATTTATCCAGTATTTACCATTTACAGTGCTTTTCATGCCTGTGTTCAGGTCTACACTTCCTCTGGCCTCCTTTCTGCCTGTTTCATCCTTTATTTCTTGTGGTGCGGCTCTCCTGGCAGGGAGGTTTTTCAGCTTTTGTGTGTTTGAGAAATTTTTTTCTTTTTTCTTTTATTTATTCATTCTTTTTGAGAAAATCTTTATTTTGCCTTCATTTATGGAAGCTGTTTTCTCCGGGTGTAGAACTCAGGATTACAGGCTTGTGTTCCCTTCCTGTATCTAAAGATGCTGTTCGCCTGTGTTCTGGTTCGCGTTGTTTCTGGGGCTGGTCTGTCATTCTGGTCTTTGTTCCTCTGCATGTCGGCACGGCTCCCTTTTTCTCAGTGCTTTGAAGATTTTAAGCACATTGGTGGTGATACCCCTTGATGTAGCTTGTGAGTTTCTGGAACTGAAGTTTCCTAAGGTGTTACTCTTTTTCTCTTCTCCCTTCTCTTCTTTTCAAAGTTCCTAACTAACTGCTAATGCAACGTAGTGCATTTTTCATTCCAGAGTTCTTTTTGGGTCTTTGTTTCTTTCCTCTTCTGTGTTTCTATTTAACATGCTCAGTCTTACCTTTTTGAATATAGGATACATATCTAAGAACCATTTTAATATTTTTGCCTTTTTATTCTATCATTTGTATCATTTCTGGGCCTAATTTGATTGGTTTTTTTCTCCTTCAGGTCTTATTTTTCTGTTTCTTTGTGCGCCCGGTAAATTTTGAATGGATGCCACGGATTTTGGATTTTACCTTATTGAGTACTAAATGTTTTTATATTATTTCCTGGAGCTGATGTTGAGCTTTATTTGAGGTTCAGTTTGACCCTTTAGGAGTGTTGTCAGGCAGAAGTAGGGCCACATGACTGCAGGGCCTGTTCTTGCCCACGCCAGAGCAGTGCCTTTCTGCACACTGTGCCTGAGCCCCTGTGCATTGGGAGTGTTTTCTCCTCAGCCTGGTGGGGGCAGACACACCTCCTGTCCCTGTGAGTGCTGCAGCTGTTCCCTCTAATCATTGCAGGGGCCGTTTATGCATGCTGTGCCGTGGGAGACCCCGTGAGAGCCCTGCACATGTGCGGCCGGGTCATGCTCCCCTCCCTGGCACTGGGGGGCTGTGGGGCCCCCATGGGCACCCCAGGCTCACATGCCCTACATGGCCTGAGCTCTGCTGTCTAAAACTGTTCTTTCATATAATTGTTTCAGTGGGAAGATAAATCTGGTCCATCTTGGCCAGAAACAAAAGTTCAGCTAATGTTTAAATTTCTCACACACCACCTCGTTCCCCAATTGTGTAAGTTATCAGCTTTCTGATAGAGTGATATGATATTTTCACATTAATTTAGCTTCATGGTACCTTGGTGTACAAAGAAAAGCTATCAATAAGTTGTGGACTTATTTTCTGTGCCAGTCAGCTCCTCAGCTCTTCTGAAAGAGGCTTACTAGCTGTCCGTACGTCGGACTCTTTGTCTAAGGATCTGTCCTTGAGTGTATGCGTCATTTCTACTTGGTAAGGACAAATGTGGCGTAGTCGAGAATTAATTTCTACATCTCTATTTCCTGTAGGAAGTAGAAGCATTGTTTAAAGGAGACAATTTACCGAAATTTATAAACTGTGAATTTGCCTATAATGATAATTGGTTTATTACATTTGAAACCGAAGCTGATGCACAGCAGGTAAGCTGTTCCCAACCCCATGGAGCTCAGCGTTACCCATACTTCACAAGTAGTATGTGGAGGGCACTAAATTGGGGCTTGGAGATTACTACTGCATGGTGGTCCTAAGTTTGATTATAAAATGCAGAGGCAATCAGGTTATAGAAACTGAAATAGGTGTTTGTGAAGACAGTTTTTGTAGCAATAAAGCATATGACATTATTTTCTAAGGACATGTAAGACAAGCAGCCCATGAAAATGAATTCTGTTGTTTCATCTGGGTAGAGAAAGTTTTAATATTTGGAAAGTGTTCTGGGAAATTTGAATGTAATTTTAAGTTTCACAAGGCATCATTGTGTGTGTCAGATAGTTGAAAAGGCCCTGGGGAAGCTCTGTGAGGAGAAGCAAGGAGTGAAGATGGTCTCCCTGACCTAAAGGTGGAATCTTATTTGGGGGAAACATTAACGTGCTTCCAGGAATGCCAGTACAGTTGGCCCCTGAGCAGCAGGGGAGTTGGGGATGCTGACCCCATGCAGGGAGGAATCCACGTAGAACTATGGACTCCCCACATCTGAACTACTAATGGTCTACCGCTCACCTACCTGAAGCCTTACTGGTAACAGCAACAGTCAACACGTTTTGTATGTTATTTTTATTATATACTGTGTTCTTACAATAAAGTAAGCTAGAGAAAAGAAAATACTGTGAAGAAAATCAGGAGAAAATACGTTCATAGTACTGTCCTGTGTTTATCGAAAGAAGTCCACATATAAGTGGACCCTTGCAGTTCAAACCCGTGTTGTTCAAGGGTCAGCTGTACGGTGTTAAGTGGTAGGTGATGTGGATGCTGGGAAGTTGAGACGAGAGAAACAGCCATGTGAAGGATGGAGTTTGAGTGGGATGGAGGGGAAGGGCACAGGAGGGCTGGGCGGTGGGGGACGAGCAGAGTCTTGTCAGTGGGGCGGTGCCAGCACTCCTCACCAGGACGGGGGGCGGTAGGCCAAGGTCAGGGCAGGTGGCGCAGAGCCTTCCCAGTTAGGGAGGGCACTTTGGAGAAGAATAAGGAGCTGCAGAAATACTGCAATCTGAATGTTTCCCTCTCTTGAACTGTGCAATTCCATTTTCAAGCTGGGGTTTAGTGTTAGGGGCATCGTGTCCATTATTTTCCCCAGGTCAGGATCCTTAGCCTGTGGTTGTGGGAGGCTTTTGTGGTATCTGTTAATACTAAAAGAATTGTATGCAAATGTTGTTCATGAGATTTTTTGCTAGAGGCTCCTTAGCTCCTAGAGGTTCTTTTAAGGAATCTGTGACCCAAAGTAGGTTCTAGGTCTTGTCCCTCATATTTTAACTATACCATTCCTTATTCAAGGTCCTGAGTTAACTGTCAGTTCATCTTATTTATAAGATTAACCACTGGTATTTTGGGTGATTTTTGCCCTCAGGCTTACAAGTATCTGCGAGAAGAAGTGAAAACTTTTCAAGGAAAACCAATTAAGGTAAGCAAGACCATGGGTTATACTTTCTTTACTTGCCAGTCAGTTCTTGAGTATTCTGATAGAAATTTCTGTATTCCCAAACAGGCACGGATAAAAGCTAAGGCAATAGCTATAAACACATTTTTGCCAAAGAACGGATTTAGACCTCTGGACATGAGCCTTTATGCGCAGCAGCGCTACACAGCCTCCTTTTACTTACCTCCCGTCTACAGCCCCCAGCAGCAGCTCCCCCTATACAGCCTGATCGCCCCCCAGACGTGGTCGGCAACACACAGCTATCTTGATCCGCCCCTGGTGAGTCCTGTCCTTACGTGGAGCTCGTGCGGCAGGACGTTGTGGACACTGCACGAGGTGCTTGGAAGGATAGAGATGTTGTTGTAGTGGGGGAACCAGGTACACAGACAGTTTGCCATGGTAAAACAGACCTTCAGGTTCTTTTGTGGATTTAAACTTAATTGGGAGATCAATACGCAGCTGTGTACATTTAAAAAAAAAACCTTCATAGGCTGTCATATTGATCCTTGGCCCAGTACCCCTGCCCTCCTGTATAGCAGTACCTTCCTAAGCTGTGTAATCCCCAGTAAAACAAAAAATGTGATCCTAAGTCTGGGATCCCTGGGTTATGCCTGAGCGTGGGGGCTTTGCAAGGAGAGATGCTTTTAAGGAGACAGAGGTGTTTTAATAGACTTGAACAGTTGAGGATAAGTAGAAGACCTGCAAGCCAAGTTGGCTGGCCTGTGTAGTGGATCCAGTTGTTCTGTTTTCTCCAGTTGTGCTGCTGGAGGGGTTAGAGAGGTCAGGTGCACCCTGCCTGGGCACTGGCATGAGCTCGGTGGAGTGTGGGATGTGAGAGTCAGGACTGGTCTGATCAGCCCCGGTCTGCTGGCCTCTCACCTGAGACAGTGGGGAAGGACTGATGGACAGGTGCACCCGAGGTTGCAGGGCAGCTTTCGTTGGAACCAGAGAGCGGGAAGGTGGAGGGTGTGGAAGGTCGTGGTCAGAAAGCAGGAGTTGAGTTAATGACTTTGAGGATACGGCTGTGGACCGAGTCAGGGCCAGTTGTGTGGTGCTCAGGTCAGGTGGGGGATGTGGGGATGTTATCTGGGGCTCTCGTTACCACTCATGGTAGAAAGAGGATGTTGACTGAAGGGGGTAAGCTGGGGAGAAGAGCATCGCCTCAGCTGGGATGGTTGGTGCCTGTTTCATACCGACACGTAAAGACATGTCCATGAAAGAATGTGGCCTGGAAGACAAACGATGTCTGTCAAACAGGCAATAATTGACGAAATGGGACTGAATACTATGGAACTTATAATTAGGGGGTTATCAGGTGTTATGTCCTCTTCTGTTGAGCTTATCAGAAGGGGTGGGAGGGAGAGGGGCTACAGGAGAGTGGGCAACGTGTGCCGAGGCACTGGGGGGGGTTGGCATCGTGGGTATCTCTGAGCTGACCCAGAGGCTGAGGCGGGGAACTGGGAGACAGAGCTGTACAGCTTCTTAACTGGGCCCTGGGGCGTGTGGTTTTGGCCCATAGCTTATGGGATATGAGAAGGGCAGATGGGGAAGGGTGAGGAGAGGTCCTCGGGCGCTGGCAGAGCCCGAGGTCTAGCACCACCGCAGTGGGGGCAGGGGGCAGTTAGCAGACAGGTGCTGTCATTCAGAGTTGCTTCTCTCTTCAGAGGAAATCCTGATAATGCACTACTTTTTTGAAATCTTTGCTGTTTTCTGTGAGTGTGCCAACAGCCATGTAGCCTGATATATGATGAGAGAACCTTGAAGGGAGATAGAGTCCTTAAACTCTTGTGTTAAAGAATTTCTCCCCAAGGAGGCTAGCCGCCACGCTTGTGCTATTTAGTTCCTCTTGAGTCGCTTCTCTCATTTCTCTAATCGGCCCCATATCCGTCCTGGAGCAGGGGCCGTTGGCACCTGAGGTCAGTTGTCTGGCCATTGAGGAGGGTTCCTTTGATCCTAGTTTGGGGGTGGGCACGTGAAGCTTTTTGCTTGCTTTAAAGCATACCGTGTCATTTTGAGCAGATGTGAAGATACAGTGCCTGTGAATTCTCAGCAAGTCGTGTTAAATTATTGGGTTAAGAACTGATTTTTTTTTTTTTCCATTTGAGAGAGAGAGAATGAGAGAGAGCAAGCACATGAGAGGGGGGAGGGTCAGAGGGAGAAGCAGACTCCCTGCCGAGCAGGGAGCCCGATGCGGGACTCGATCCCGGGACTCCAGGATCATGACCTGAGCTGAAGGCAGTCGCTTAACCAACTGAGCCACCCAGGCGCCCAGAACTGATTTATTTTTTAAACTCTTGAGCACAATTATGCAAATACCAGAGTTGTGTATGTAAAAGGAAATGATTTGTCACGAGTGATTTTAGCATGGTTAACAATCTTCAGAATCTGGTTCTGGTTGATCCATATTTAAACAGTCTGACTCTGGGAGCTGTTCTCAAACATATGTTGAGGATTCTCACGAAGTCCCAAGGGTATCTTTCTGCCCCAAAGTTTCCCCTCTGTTGCTTTTTTTTTTAAAACAGCAATTTTTGGTCCTACGTTGTCCCTAACATCCGTTTCCTGTCACAGCTTGTTCTCAGGTGTAGCCTCCGCACAGGTGTCAGTTGGCTTCCTCGGCGGGCTGCTGTGGGAAGATCACCCGAGTCGGCCCAGAAAAAGGTCTTAGCCCCCAGCCTGGCTCAGGAAATACTGGTCATTGGCAATGATCTAACACCATGTTCTTTTCAGCCTGGGAATATTTTCGGTATAAAATGGAATACAATGTCGAGAAACAACCCAGGCAACCACAAGGTGCGTACAGTGTTAGCCAATTCCAGGTCTGTTTATGGCTTGTTGACGTGTTTGTTTTTAATGAATCTAGGTAACTCCGTTTCCAAATACTGGATTTATAAATGGGTTTACGTCTCCAACCTTCAAACCTGCAGCATCTCCTCTGACTTCGCTCAGACAGTACCCTCCAAGAAGCAGGCAAGTTCCATGAGCAGTTGAAATGCTGCGGTTGTGTGGGGTTTGTGGTAACGGGTCACTGCCATGGTGTGTTCTCGAACAGCAAAGCAGGACAGATGGTGTTAAACCTGGCAATCCTCACCACACGCACGAGTCACTTCTACTAAGTGAAGAAGCTGCTTCTGATGATCTGTTGGGATTTGTTGGACCAGTGCAGATCAAACTGCTCGAGGCATAGAATGACATTCTGTGAGAGGAACCCCTGAAATGTGTGTCGGAGTGCCTACAGATTCTCTGCAGTTTGTATCTGCGTGTGTGTGCCTTTAATGTGGGCTCGCACTGCCGCTAAGCAGGACATTGATACTTCATAGATTTGCACTCTCAGACACAGTGTGCAATGTTTTTAATATTTTTCTAAATAGCACATTTTAGCTGAGACATTCATATATTAGTCTCATTTTAGGATGCCATGATCGCATTATAACTGAATGTATGCAAACCTTTTGTTTACAGGAATCCTAGTAAATCTCATCTACGCCACACCATTCCCAGTGCAGAGAGAGGAGCTGGGCTATTAGAAAGCCCTTCAATATTTAACTTCACTGCAGACCGGCTAATTAATGGTGTTCGAAGCCCACAAACACGGCAGACAGGTCAGCCTAGAACACGGATACAGAATCCTCCAACCTACACCAAGAGGGAGGTTGGGTCTGGTCGAGTGGAGCAGAGCAGTGCGGAGTCGCCTCCTGGCTTAGGGAGAGGGAGGTGAGTCCTTCAGAGCTGCTGTCAGACAGCTCCGACCTACCTGTCCTAATAAGTGATGAGTGTTTTCAAATTCCATCAGTTTAGGCATGTTTTATAATTGTTATTTTCAAATACATCACAGTCGAGGGCCCTAAGCTCTAAGCTCGTTAGGCCATCTTGGGCAAGACTGCTTATAGGTTTTCTGTAAAGGAATCAGTCAAGATTACTTCTTTGAACTCCTTTCCAGCTTACACAGTACCAGTGTATTCAGTTGAAATAACAAAGGGATAAGTAAATTAAAACAAATATTATGGAATAGAATTAGCTTGTGGGCTGTTAGGCCACGGAAGCCTGTCCGGGGCATGCCTGTCTGAGGCATATGGCCTCAGGGCCTGCTGGGCCTTGGCCGCTCTGTTGATGTTCCTTGCTTCAGTGCCGGGCATGGTGCTGGCCCCCGGAAATCTAGAGCCCTGTGCACGCAGCCAGAAGCTGGTATCGCTGGTTCTCGGGGCTTGGAAACCCTGCTGCCAGCCAGGGGGTAGCGGGAGTGGGCTGGCGAAGTCATGTCAGGGCTGAGGGAGGGTGTGAGAGCACACCAGCCTGCTTCTGGGTCTTTCCACTTCGATGATTAACCTGATGTATTTTCATTAGCCGTGTTTAACAGTTCACCTGTTAGCGCATTGTCTGATTTTATATATCTCATCACTGCAACTGAATGGACATTCAGGTGTTTCTGTAACAAAAATTCTAAATGACCACTAGGAAAATTCTGTCAGTAAATGTTTTTCTTTTTTTTTAAATCTAGACATTACGTTTAATCTTTTACTATAAAATTTTTGTTTTGCTTATACTTCCTAAGGTTGGGATTTTGCAGTCAAAAGTCAGCTGTAACGGATTACAAAGTAAGAAAGACTGTGTGCACATACATGTGCTCAATGAAAAACCTTCCAAGTGGGAAAAAATTCACAGTCTTTTGCTTTCCTCTTGTCTAGGAAGAATTCCTTTGGCTACCGGAAGAAACGGGAGGAGAAGCTGACAGTGAGTACATTCAGCCCTTGATACTATTATAAGACTTTTAAACCTAATTTGTTAACTAAACAAATGTGAGATTTAACTACATGAATGAAGGTTAAGACGTGTGGAGCTTTTCAGAAGAGGTTTTCTCTTAATGTGATGAGCATCAGGTGGTAACCGACGTGGCCGCCTGAAGAGGAGAAGCTAGAGGCGATTCTGTAGAAGTGCTGGTTGCTGACGAGTCTCTGGGAGTGTCGACACCTGGTGTCTCCATGTGCACGCGCTGTGCGGTGGGCACGGCCGAGAACCTAGTGTGCACACAGTGGTCTACACACGCTTTGAGATGAGTTCTCTCTATGTGGGTAACTGTGTAGTACTAGTGAAATTAACTGAACAGTAGGAATTAATTCATTGGTATTTTTTATTCAGAATGTTTAACTTGTATCCCCTATGTAGAAAGCATTACTGCCGGGGCGCCTGGGTCGCTCAGATGGTTAAAGCGTCTGCCTTCGGCTCAGGTCATGATCTCCAGGTCCTGGGATCGAGCCCCATGTCGGGCTCCCAGCTCAGCAGAAGTCTCCTTCTCCCTCTCCCTCTGCCTTTCCCCCTGCTTGTGCTCTCTGTCTCTCTTAAAAAAAAAAAAAAAAAAGGTTGGAACAAACCCAAGAATAAGGAGTGGGCTCAGGTGAGTGCTAAGTACCTGAGGCATGGCCACATTTGCTGGGGTAACGTAAAAGTTCCTCCTATGGATAATGCTTCTGCCGAGCTCTGGTGTGGGGATGGATCCGGTATGTTTCCACACGAAGTATGCCCAGTTAGTAGCGTGTGTGGACATGTGGGAGGAAGGATGTAGACATTGACACTTGGAGGACTGGAAAGACCTTGAGTAAATTCTTGGTCCAGCCCCCTGAGCCAGTGGGTATGTGCTCTCCCATTACAAAAGATCTGTTTTCTCTGTCTTGAAAGTACGAATTATTAGTTACTAAAATACCCATAGTTCTACCTTGTTGGTCAGTTTAGTCTGGTTTTTGGCAAACCCTTTGGTAAGGTCATTTATATTGGTTGATTACAGTTGGAATTAATGAATTCCTGTAACATTTGGGCTAACAAGAGAGGTTGTCACTTAACTAGTTATCTTAAATGAATTATTCTCCTTGGTTACTTAAATTACCTGTAGAGGTGACATTTCTTCCCATTGCCATCTCTGTTACATTTTGTGTTCCTGACTCACGTGGTCTTACCTGTGGCCACTTGGAAGGCCAGGCACGTGATGCAGGTAAATTTCTTAAGGGGAGTGCATCTTTGGCTGCCTTGGGACATTCTGGTGACTTCTGGAACTTGGAGACGGATAATAGCGTGTGCTCACTTGGCCCAGCCCAAGCTCACTGGGACCAGGGCCAGTTCGTACCTCACCTCAAGCTATGCAAATCCTAAAAAATGTTAAACACTGCATTCAAGATCAGACCTCATATGTAGGCGCTGCCGTTCTGTAACTCCTGCATCTAGGCAGTTGCCTGCCTCTCTCATTCCTAAAAAAAGATTTAGTAAATTTTTGTGAAGTTTGAATGCCTGGAAATATGGTCTTCTGAAAACCTGGGTTCATCTCAGAAAAATGCGGATGTTTAAAGCCCCTGAGAACGACTTTGAGACGATAGGTCTGTGCATAACTTAGAGCCTTGCTGAGTTACCGAAGCATGGAGGGGCTGAGTGGAGTAAATGGGAGCTTACTTCTGAGGGCACGTCACTCCCGAAACTGAGCTGAACTTCAGGTACCTGCACCATGATAAAGATGAGAAACAGGCAGGGGTGCCAGAAAGACACAGCGGGATTGATATTTTTAACTTCCTATTGAGTTTTATTTATTTTTAAAAGTTTTCAATTCCAGTTAGTCAACACAGTGTAACATTAGTGTACAGTGTAGTGATTTCAGCGCTTCCGTATGTCACCAGTGCTCATCACAGCAAGTGCGCTCCTTCATACTGATCACCTGTTCACCCGCCCCCCAGCCCCCTCCCCTCTGGTGACCAGCAGTGTGTTCTCTAGAGTGAAGAGTCTATTTCTTGGTTTCTCTCTCTCTCTCTCTTTTCCCCTTGCCCATCTGTTTTGTTTCTTCAGTTCTACATATGAGTGAAATCGTATGGTATTTGTCTTTCTCTGACTTATTTCACTTAGCGTAATACTCTCTAGCTCCATCCATGTCATTACAAATGGCAAGATTTCATTCTTTTTGATGGCTGAGTAAAATATTCCATTGTACATATATACCGTATCTTCTTTATCTGTTTATCAGTTGATGGACAGTTGGGCTGCTTTCATAGTTTGGCTATTGTAAATAAACATTGGGGTGCATGTATCCCTTTGAATTAGTGTTCTTGTATGCTTTGGGTAAATACCCAGTAGTTTGATTGCTGGATCACAGGGTACTTCTATTTTTAACTTCTTGAGGAACCTCCATACTGTTTTCCAGAGTGGCTGCACCAGTTTGCATTCCCACCAACAGTGCATGAGGGTTCCCCTTTCTCCAGATCCTCTCTCCTTTGTTGTTTCCTGTCTTGTTAATTTTAGTCATTCTGACAGGTGTGACGTTTTATCTCATTGTGGTTTTAATTTGCATTTCCTTGATGATGGGTGATGTTGAGCATCTTTTCATGTGTCTGTTTGCTCTCCAGATATCTTTGGAGAAATGTCTGTTCACATTTTCTGCCTATTTTTTAATAGGACTATTCATTTGTGGGGTGTTGAGTTTTATAAGTTCTTTATATATTTTGAATACTAACCCTTTATTAGATACATCATTTGCATATATCTTCTCCCGTTCCAAAAGTTGCCTTTTAGTTTTGTTGATTGTTTCCTTTGCTGTGCAGAACCTTTTTGTCTTGATGAAGTCCCAGTAGTTCATTTTTGCTCTTGTTTCCCTTGCTTCTGAAGACATACCAAGAAAGAAGTTGCTACTGCCACTGTCAGAGAAATTACTGCCTGTGTTCTCTTTAGGATTTTTATGGTTTCAGGTGTCACATTTAGGTCTCTGATCCATTTTGAATTTATTTTTGTATATGGTGTAAGAAAGTGGTCTAGTTTCATTCTTATGCATGTGGCTGTCCAGTTTTCCCAACACCATTTGTTGAAGAGACTATCTTTTTTCCATTGGATATTCTTTTCCTGCTTTGTCGAAGATGAGTTGACCATAGAGTTGAAGGTCCATTTCTGGGTTCTCTACTCTGTTCCACTGATCTATGTGTCTGTTTCTGTGCCAGTACCATACTATTTTGATTACAGCTTCGTAATGGAGCTTGAAGTCTGGAATTGTTATGCTTCCAGCTTTTTTTTCTTTCTCAAGACTGCTCTGCCTATTCAGGGTCTTTTGTGGTTCCATACAAATTTTAGGATTGTTTGTTCTAGCTCTGTGAAAAATTCTATGGGTATTTTGATAGGGATTGCATTAAATGTGTATATTGCTTTGGGTCGTATAGACATTTTCACAATCATGAACATGGAATGCCTTTTCATTTCTTTGTGTCATCTTCAGTTTCTTTCATCAGTGTTTTATAGTTTTCAGAGTGTACAGGTCTTTCACCTGTTTGGTCAGGCTTATTCCTAGGGATCTTAACTGTTTTTGGTGCAGTTATAAATGGGATTGATTCCTTAATTTCTCTTTCTGCCGCTTCATTATTGGTGTATAGATATGCAACAGATTTTTCTATACATTGATTTTGTAACCTGTGACTTTACTGAATTCGTCTATCAGTTCTAGCAGTTTTTTGGTAGAATCTTTCCAGTTTTCCATATAGGCTATCATGTCGTCTGCAAATAGTGGAAGTGTTGACTTTTTCCTTGCCGATTTGGATGACATTTATTTCTTTCTGTTGTCTGATTGCTGAGGCCAGGACTTCCAGTGCTATGTTAAGTAACAGTGGTGAGAGCAGACATCCCTGTCGTGTTCCTGACCATACAGGAAAAGCTCTCATTTTTTCCCCATTGAAGATGCTGTGGGTTTTTCATAGATGGCCTTTATTATATATTGAGGTATGTTCCCTCTATACCTGCTTTGTTGAGGGTTTTTATCATGAATGGGTATTGTGCTTTGTCTGCATCTACTGAAATGGTCATACGGTTTTTATCCTTTCTTTTATTAATGTGGTAAATCATACGTTGATTGATTTGTGAATATTGAACCACACTTGCAGTCCAGGAATAAATCCCACTTGATTGTAGTGAATGATTTTTTTTTTAATATATTACTGGATTTGGTTTGCTAGTATTTTATTGAGAATTTTTGCATCCGTGTTCATCAGGGCTATTGGCCTGAAGTTCTCTTTTTTAAGTGGAGTCTTTATCTGATTTTAGAATTAGGATAATGCTGGTAGAATTCCCCTGGGAAGCCATTAGGCCCTGGACTTTTGTTTGTTGGGAGTTTTTGATTACTGATTCAATTTCTTTGCTGGTTATCGGTCTGTTCAAATTTTCTATTTCTCTCTGTTTCAGTTTCGGTGGATTATATGTTTCTAGGAATTTATCTATTTCTTCCAGGTTGTCCATTTTTTTGGCATATAGTTTTTTATGATATCCTCTTATTGTTTGTATTTCTGTGGTGTTATTTCTCCTCTCTCATTTGTGATTTGATTTATTTAGGGTCCTTTCTCTTTTCTTTTTGATAGGTCTGGCTAGGGGTTTATCAATTTTATTAGTTTTTTCAAAGAACCAGCTCCTGGTTTCATTGATCTCTTGTTTTCTTTAGTTTCTATATCACTTATTTCTGCTCTGTCTTAATTATTTCCTTCCTTCTGCTGGCTTTAGGCTTTGTTTTTCTTTTTCTAGCTCTTTTAGGTATAAGGTTAGGTTGTTTATTTGAGATTTTTCTTGCTTCTTGAGGTAGGCCTGTATTGCTCTATACTTCGTTCTTAAAACAGCTTGTGCTGCATCCCAGAGGTTTTGGAGTATTGTGTTTTCATCTTCATTTGTTTCAATGTGTTTATTTCTTATTTGATTTCCTGATTGACCCATTCATTCATTGTTTAGTAGCATGTTGTTTAACCTCCATGTATTTGTGGTCTTTCCAGATTTTTTCTTGTGGTTGACTTTAAATTTCATAGCCTTGTGGTCTGAAAATATGCATGGTATGATTTCAGTCTTTTTGTACTTGTTGAGGCCTGCTTTGTGACCTAATATGTGATCTATTCTGGAGAATATCCCATGTGTACTTGAAAAGAATGTGTATTCTGCTGTGTTAGAAATGTTCTGAATATATCTGTTAAGTCCTTCTGCTCCATTGTATCATTCAAAGCCATTGTTTCCTTGTTGATTTGCTGATTAGATGATCTTTCCATTGCTGTGAGTGGGGTGTGAAAGTCCCCTACTATTATTATGTGTTATCACCAGTATGTTTATGTTTGTTGTTAATTGGTTTATATATTTGGGTGCTCCCATGTTGGGTGCATAAATACAATTTTTAGATCTTGTTGGATTGTCCCTTTTACTATGATATAGTGCCCTTCTTGATCTCTTGTTAGAGTCTTTGGTTTAAAATCTAGATTGTCTGTTATAAGGATTGCTACTCTGGCTTTCTTTGATATCCATTTGCTTGATAAATGGTTCTCCACCCCCTCACTTTCAATCTGGAGGTGTCTTTGGGTCTAAAATGAGTCTCTCATAGGCAGCACATATATGGATCTTGCTTTTTTTAAATCTGTTTTTATGCCCCTTGTCTTCTGATTGGAGCATTTAATCCATTTACGTTGAGAGTGATTGTTGATAGATACATATTTAGTGCCATTTTATTACTTGTTTTGTTGTTTCTGGAGATTTTCTCTGATCCTTTCCTTGTCTTTGTCATTTTTGGTCCATCTCTTTTCCCCTCAAAGAGTCCCCTTAATATTTCTTGCAGGGCTGGTATAGTGGTCATGAACTTCTTTAGGTTTTGTTGGTCTGGGAAACCCTTTGTCTCTCCTATCCTGAATGATAGATAGCCTTGCTGGATATAGTGTTCTTAGATGCAGATTTTTCCCATGCAGCACATTGAATATGTCATTCCACTCTCTTCTGCCTTGCCAGGTTTCTGTTGAGAAATCTCCAGCTAAAATCTTATGGGTCTTCCTTTGTAAGTTAATGACTTCTTTTGTCTTGGTGCTTTTAAGACTTTTCTTTATCACTGTATTTTGCAGATTTAATTACAGTATGTCTTGGTGTTGTCCTGCTTTTGTTGATTTTGATGGGAGTTCTTTTTGCCTCCTGGATCCCAGATTAGGGAAGTTTTCGGTTGTCACTTCCTCAAATAAACTTTCTGCCCCCTTTTCTCTCTTCTTCTGTGACTTGTGTGATAAGAATGTTGTTACATTTGATAGAGTCACTGAGTTCCCTGAGTCTGTTCTTGTTCCATAATTCTTTCTTTTGTTCAGCTTCATTACTTTCCATTAGTTCATCTTCTAGGTCACTAATTTGTTTCTCTGTTTCTTCCAGCCTGAGGTTCATTGCATCAAGCCTGTTTCCAATTTTGTTTATTGTGCTCATCATCTCTGATCGATTGTTTTTGTTTTTGCTCTTTTATCTCTGTGGTAAGGGTCTCTCTGATGTCTTCTTTTCTCAAGCTCAGTGAGTATCCTTATCATTTTAAGTTCTCTATCAAGCATATTATATCTGTTTCGCTTAGATCTCTGGCTGTGGTCTTACCTTGTTCTGTGGTTTGGGATGAATTCCTCCAAGAGACAAGTGGGATTTTTGTCAGCGTGGTCCCTTTTCACTCTTTAACCTGCTGTCTCTTGAGTTCTAACAGATTTTCTCCAGATTCTACCTCTGTAGGGAATCATCTTCCTGTTGGTATAAGTTGCTGGGCAATGTTGGTCCTTTGCAGCTACGTGAGCCCCATGAAAGCATTGTTTCCAGTCAGAGTAGCCTACCTTCCACCCAGATAACTATCCCCTTTCTGTTCCTTATCTTCTCCAAGGAACTGGATATTCACAATATGACTCTAGCTTGTTAAAGCAAGTTGCTCTGTTAATTTTTTAATCAAAATACATCATTGCCTTTCTTCTGGGATCTTGGGTTTATAAATTACTCTTGGATATTATTATGAAGAAAACAAACTCAAGGAACCTGATAAAAATCTGTCAAGAAATAACCATGTTTTTACATAGTGATTTTCAAATATAAAGTGGATAAATTAGGTTTCAGATAACTGAAGTCCCTTCCCCCTTCTTAAACTATTTTTTAATGGAAATCTTTGTAAAATTTCTTACATAAGTTTCAGGGAGTTCAGAGTGACATTTTTTTATTTCACTATCTCCTTTATAAGTTGGATGGCAGGCTCTCTGTTAATAACACAATTCTTGTCTGGAGAGGAGTACGGTCAGTGGCTATACTCAGGCTGTTGTGATGTTCGACCGGTGGGGTTGAGTTTGCCTCCCTCGCTTGTCCATCCGATGCCTCTGTGCTGTGCTCAGCCGCATGCCTGTGTACCCCTGGTTTGTGTTGGCCGACTGTGGACTGGGAACCGGACGGTCTTGGCGTCGCAGAGAGGTAGCTCCGTACAGCCGGTGGCAGCCTCAAGAGGGTTCGGCTTTATAACTGTGCTCCTGATGGTTACAGTTGCCTAATAAATGACCTTTGCTTAAATGACGAAGTGTTGCGGTCATTGGGAGACCTCTCTGTATTCAGACAGAGACAGAGAGCAGAAGCTGGAAAGGATTGTTTGCCTTACTCTTCTGCTCTGTGTCTTCGTATCGAACGGTCTATGCTTCTGCAACATGACAGTGTTGTTCTCTTTCAGAGGAGTCAAACTCAGTCTCCAACACCACCAAAGCCCCCATCCCCGAGCTTCGAATTAGGACTGTCCAACTTCCCTCCGTTGCCTGGGGCAGCAGGCCACCTGAAGACAGAGGACCTCTTTGAAAACAGGCTGTCTAGCTTGTTAATAGGGTCCTCAAAAGAAAGGGTAAGACGCATACCGTGAATGTTTGCCTAGTGCCAAGTTTGCACCAGGCTCTCTGCCACACTCTTCATACAGGCAGTCTTCTTATGTGGAAGAGTTTCAGAGAGGGTGAGTGATGCAGAGGCCACGTGGATTTGGAGTGGTAGGGTCAGACTTGAACCTGGGACTAGACCTTCTCTGTTAATTCCCTTACTGTCTGCCAAGGTCAGGGGTGGAGACTGGCATCGTGTGCCATACAGATGCTCTCTGTCACCCCGAGGCTCAGATGGCACTTTTATTGTTGTTATTCAGGACCTGCCTTTATTTTACAAGTCTGCAAAATAAAACAGAAATCTGAGTTACAACAGAAGTGATGAGAATTTTTAGTGATCTATGCCACAACAAGGAGCCCGGAAACACCTAATGTAATACAGGGCTCAGGGAGGGATTTACAAAGCCCCACGTCCAGTCCTCGTCCTGCTGCTGCATGCTCCCTGCTCCTGTTGTTAACCTTTGCGCTGGGGTAGACTGCAGGACTGTACCTTACAGTAGCAATCACATACTACGTACATTTGGCAAGTCTTGTGCATTATTTTAAGTCTTAAACTTTCAGACAGTAGTCTCTGGGCTACAGCTGCCTCTCTCCAGTGATGTTAGAGTCAGTGCGGTTGAGGGGCCTTGACTTCCAGTGACCCCCTGGCCTTACTCCCCTTGGTGTCAGGCACAGGGGGCGAACAGGCTAGCCTCCACCCCGCTCCAAAAGCAGCAACTACTATTTTTTACATTTCGAGTCTCCATGGATGCCTACTTAACAAGTCTGAGCTGGATTCCACAGCCCGGGGAGTCACAGCTTCTCAGTGGGGCCCCTGCAACAGCTTTTTCTATTGCCTTGGCGCTTGAGTGTGGGAGCTGCTGGTGGGGGGGTGCTTGGCAGCTCGTCCCCAGAAGGGAGCTGGGTCACGCTGGCTGCTGTCTGCACTCCGGCACAGCAAGACCAGACCATACCCTGGAGTAAATGAACCTTTACAGAAAGGAGGCATTTTCCACTCGCACCTTCCCACCAGCCTGGCTTCCTTCAGCTGAGCATGGATTTGTGAAGAGTCTGGTTCTGTGGCAGGGCCACAGCGCCAGGGGCAGAGGGCATAGACGGTGCTGTCTCGCCCGCTTTGCTCCCTCTGGATGTTCTCAGTTCAGTCTGCAGCTGAACCTTTGACCTGCTCTGAAAGTAGAATTGTAAGAAAGCGTTCTTTGTGCCCATGCTGACTTCCAGTGACGTGCTCGTCACCCGGCACGAGGAAGACTGCCCTGGTGAACTGCTGCTGTGTGGGGGGCGCTGTTTGGAGTAAGAGCAGCTGGTGGTACTCACGTCTTTGTCCCATGACCGAGGACAGATTTAATGTCCATGTTCCAAGCTTCCATCTCCTCGGCTGTTAAACTGGGAATAATTACACCTGCTTCCAGGG
Organism: Mirounga leonina; assembly: GCF_011800145.1. Classification (NCBI taxonomy): domain Eukaryota; kingdom Metazoa; phylum Chordata; class Mammalia; order Carnivora; family Phocidae; genus Mirounga; species Mirounga leonina. The sequence goes on from NW_023270453.1 coordinate 20,365,635, forward strand.
CTGGGAACTGCCAACACCTGCCACCCACCTTGAAGCACCCACATTTATGTCTGTGTGGAAGTGTCGATCTTTTTGATTTTAGTTACAAGAAGGAGCCACACGGAATTAGACTGGGAACTCCACATTTAACAGAAATTTGAGGGTTCATCATATGCCAGGCTGTGTTAGGCATTGGGGTGTCAGGAATAAGATGCCTTTGATATTTATTCTGTGGAGAAAACAAGCTTGTAGACAGCGAAAGTGGAGGCCCAGAGGGGGGCCTGAGTCACACAAGGGGCGAGGTGTTTGCGGGCAGTGGGGGAGCGTCCTGGAGGACAGGCAGGGCTCTGTTTCCTCTCACTGCTAGTTGCTTCCCTTGGTAGAGGCCATGCTTCCAGCCCCAGCAGAGTGACCCCGGTGCCCCCAGGAGGAAGGCGGGAAGCCTCTTTGTCGTTCAGACTGGGACCTTTGTTGGTGTGTCTGAGGTCATTAGGACAGAAATCTGAGGGCTGTGTCTCTCCCCGCATTGAACTGTCCTTCCCCTGGTTTTCAGAGCCTAAACACGGATGCAAGCACGAACACGCTCCCCGCGGTGAGCCCCAGAGAGCCCTTGGTGCCAGCTCCCAGTGCTGTGTCCACAGCCTTTGGGCGCTCTCCCTCCCCGGCCTGTCTGCCCGAGTAAGTACCGCCTTCTGCCGAACCTCCGTGTTGTTGGACTGCCCTTGCCTGTCGTGAGTGGGAGATTCAGACCTTGGGTGGCATTTTTACAGGGATCCCAAGGTGGTGGAGAAGCAGAGAGAAGCCTCGAGTGTGGACAGACTTCCTTCTGCCCTAACTACAACGGCGAGTAAATCAGTGCAGGTGAACGGCGCTGCCACGGTACGTGTCCTGGCCACCCTTCCCGCCCCAGGGAGGAGGGGCGTGGTTTCTTTTCTGTGTCAGCTTATTTTCAGTGAAGTCTGGTTTGCTGGGTTTTTTACGTGTGTAGGTGCTGTGCTTCCCTCACCGAGTACCTTGAGTATTGGCTGCTGACTTCCCACTGAGTGTCCTGGTTATTTCTCATTGCCGCCACCCTGGGGGCTTCTTATTTCACTGTTGGTTGAGCCAGGTTGTCTTTTGAAGTCTCAAGACTACAGCCCCGTGTTCTGCATGGAGTCCGATCACTTGTCCCAATGGACGTCGGGAAGAAGCCACGCCACCCCTCCCCACCTGCTCCCACCTGGGCGGCTCCGTCCTGGCTGCAGGCCCCCCTCCACCTCCTCTGCCTGCCTCCTTCCCCCTTGGTGCAGCCAACCTGGTTTATTCTGATTCAGTGAACTTTTGTCGTTTAGATTTGGGAATTAAATCCTATCTATAAGGTTGCATCTTTAAAGGAAACGTTTTTTTATAGATTACAGTTACTTTTAAGTTAGTAATGGCTTATGGAGGTGAAATAGTTTTAAGTTCTCTTCTGTTATTTAGCCTTCAAGCTTCCACTTACCTGAAAAATTAACTTTTTAAAAAAAGTTTTTAACTCTGTCTTCACCTTTCCTGAATCTACACCACCAGCCTCTGGTGGTTTGAAATGGGCACAAACATTATTTGAAGCTCCTTGGTAAGTGATGGGCTGCATGGTTCGGGTGTTCCAGGAAGCCCATGCTGTGTGACGTGAGGGTGTTTGCAAGGACGTGTGGGCGGAGGAGGTAGATGCTGCTTCTGGCTCTTTGCAGGGGCACCTTTTCTCACACCTTTTTTTTAGGGCTTCCATGTGACTCTAGAGTGCAGAGGCTGGCACTGCATATCTCAGGACCTTTTCTGGTTTTATCCATTTTTATAAGGTGTTCCTAGAGTGTCTTGGAGGGAGCCTTGTGCTGCAGGGGAAACTAAACTTGTTGAAATTTATGAACTTTTACAAGTGACAGCACTTTTGAGTGTGGAATTGAGCACCCACTGAAAACATTGTTCACTTTTACCTGAAGTGAACTCATTTTCACACATTTGGAGATGTCCTTTTGTGCACGTAATCCCAGCATTGTGTCTGTTTCCCAGGAATTGCGAAAACCCAGCTATGCGGAGATTTGTCAGAGGACGAGTAGAGAGCCTCCGTCTTCCCCATTGCAGCCCCCAAAAGAACAAAAGCCCAACGCCGTTGGTTGTGGGAAGGAAGAAAAGAAGCTCACCGAGAGAGAGCCCCCTGCCCCCAAGTCAAACCCGGGACCACCCAAAGACCAGAGGAGGCCGCCAGGCCGCCGACCCTCACCCCCGGCCACCGGGAAGCGTCCACACAGAGAACAGAGCACCCCTCCCAAGTCCCCTCAGTGAGCGCCGAGGTCTGGGAGGGCTGTGAGGAGCTGGGGTCGCCACAACTAAGCACTGTCCCACTCGGGGCCAAGAATGAGCCGCTGGTTAGGGGCTTGCAGCGTAGACAAGGCCGGTGAGGTGCCTGCAAGTGGTTTTTCTTCCATGAGTCGGATTTTCCCCCCTCTTGAAAAAAAATCTATTTTTCAGGATTTAATTAATATAAACCTTATTTTAGGTTGGTGCTTAACTGGAGGTGATGCATAAGTCTGATTTTTTTCAGGATAGAAAATGCATTTATCCTAACAAATTGATATTTTTATTAAGCCTCCATGTGGCTATGAATGCAAGCTATATATAGTGAGTTTTTCTAAATTAAGCGGAACTATGCTACTTCATTTTTTAAAATAACTGGTTAGCAAGTGCATTCCTTTGAGATGTCCAGACCGATGGGTGGGCTGAAGACCGCTGGGATCGAGGTTGGAGGCGACTCGGTCAGTGTGGCCTGGAGAAGAGAGGGGTCAGGTCACGCCCTCACTGGCTTGGGAGTTGTACTTCATTCAGAATCTTAGCAAGTGACGCTAGTGGTTTTGTTCTTGTTTTTGTTTTTTAAAAAAATACAGCCCGTTTTTGACCTACTGGGCGAGATGCACCCCAGAGCCCTGAAACCTTGAGTTTTGATGTGCTGCAAGCAAGTAACCAGCCTCTCACTCCTGTCTCAAGTGGTTGTTGTGTAAGACAGAGTCAAAGCACATTGTGAATAGAACTTAAATGAAAACATAAACCTGGTTGCCCACTCACGTGTCCCCACAAAAATGTACCCTGATGTTGTCTTGCTCCCGAGAGCTGGCGGGAGGGCGTGGGAGCCCCTGTGGCCCCCGTGGCTCCCCCGCGTTAGCCGCTGCGTGGGCGCCTTCCCGTGGCTCCGCATCGGCCCGCAGTGGAAGCGTTGCTTAAGTCGTGAGGGAGTGGAGTCTGCGGGGGGCTCGGTGGTGAGGCTGACAGTCCCTCCCAGACGAGGGTCTCACTGATCCCCTCCAGAAGTGCTGCACTCCGAAGAACGCGCATGCACTAACGCTAGCGGTCCATAATAAAGTCAAATATAAATTATTTTGTTTTAAAATGCCTAAATTTTTTCTTGAAGTATTCTAAGCAGCAGACATTAAAACATTTCCTGCTAAATGTAACCATACAGTTTATTCCACAGAAGGTTATTTAACAAGACTGAGGGTTCTTTTTAAAAACATTATTTCCATCCAATATTTAAAGACTTGAATTTTATTTAAACTTGAAAATGACTTTGCCTTAACTTTTGTATAAGACAGCTTAGAGTTGGTGGAGACTGGCCCCTGGGTTGGCACGAGGGGTACGGAGCTGCTCAGTCTGGTGGGGCTGCCGCCGCAGGTGTCCCCAAGCGAGCGTTCTGTAACACAGGGCCTGGCAGTGGTGTCTGCAATACACCCTGAAGATCTTCAACAGTTGACCTTCTTCAGATTGTTCAGAAATCCTGTAAATGCAAATAGTCGATACTGTATTAAATATGTGCACTTGGGAGTGTGTGCTTTGCTTGTACAGTTGTAAATAATCAGAACATATTAAAAAGGTACCCTAAAGAGAAAAATCTGATAAAAATTATTGATATATTATAAATGTTGCTATTGAGCTGGATGTAGATAAACTAAATGTTGTGGTTTGAATATTATTTTAATTTGTTGAGGTGTTTTTCTTTTTCTCTGATGCTGGTGTGTTGGGCTGATTCTGCCTCTTTGCTGCTGCAGAAGGGAAATGGAAAGTCCTAGCAAAGCCTTCCGACGTTTTCATGCTCTTCTCACAAGTCTGTAAATATGTACTAATCGTAGCTAATGTGAAAGCATAATGTAGGAAGCAGAAACTGGCAGGAGCTTCAGGAGAAAGCAAAAGATAATCTACTTAGAATCCTAACTGCCAGAGGAGAGCTGGCCCTGGTGCGCTTGACCGTCTCCTTCAGAGAAGCCGCCAGGACTCACTATCCATGAGTACACAGTGCTAGTGTAAAAGGAACAGGGGGATTTCTTTTTTTGTAGGTGAGGGATTGCGGACTTAAAAAATCAGGAATTAGTTGACCTCTGACGCCCCATCTCATGAGTACTGTAAGAAGAGCTGGAAAGGCAAGCCCCAGGAAGTGCTTACTGTGGCAATCTTTGCTGGAGGAGGGAGCGGACGCGGTCAGCCTTGGTCACCCGCGCACCCCCCTCCCCCCGGGCCGCAAACTCTGTGTGGAGCTGACACACTGGTTTTCAGGAATGACAGATCCTTGCCCTGGTGGCAGGCTGTGTGCTAGAGCTAGCCGTAGCCGTCCACGGCCGGCAGGACGAAGGGGGTCACTCGTGACAGCAACGGAGCACAGCCGGGAGCGGGGGCGGCCGGTGCGGAGAGGGGCGTGGCCTGGCGGTCCTGCAGCCTCCGTGCCCGCTCGCCGCACTGCGGCCCCTGTCCCTGCGGCCCACATCAGTTGCAGCCAGAGTTGCAACCTCGCTCTGGTGGGATTTTTATAGCACCCTTTTTAATTAAGCAACGATGATACGCCAAATAGCTATATAATATCCCAAACCCCACCTTTCTGAGATCACTGTGAGATTTTCCCCTCACAGAAGAGAAGGGAGCCTGGGACGTGGCACGGAGACGGTGACTCTGGCACGAGCAGCCACAGCTGGTGGGGGCTTTTGTCCAGTTTTAGAAACGGAAGTCTTTCCTTCCCCCAGCAGTAGCTCAGGTGTAGAATCAGAGATACAGCAATCACAAATGACATTTTAACTTGTAAAATTGTGTGAGGATACTTATAATTTGGAAATAGCGGGATGAGAATCTGGCCCCATTTCACCAGACATGAATTTCCAGTAGAGTAGTTGTTTTTTAAGAGTTGGTGTCCTAATGTTCCTGGCCCGGCCCGCCTGTCCCAGCATCACTGATTGTCACTGGCGGTGGCAGAAGGCGCTTCCGGCGGCTCTGTTAGCCAGGATCATGCAGTTTACATTTCAAAGCCAGTTCAGTTTGTTACAGGGGCAGCGGGTGAGGAAGGCGCGTGTCTGTGCCTGCCACCAGCGAGCTGCGTTTGGGGGCTCGTGTGCTTCGTGGCCTGTCACCCTGGGTGCCGCAGACAATCCAAGTCAGAAGCAGAGCCAGCAGCCGCCAGTCCGCCGAGCGGGACGTGCTACAGAAGCTTTCTTGAGGGCCTTTGTTTTTGTTCTACTTCTTTTCATTAAGACTGGAATCAAGCTTATGTGTAAACTATTGATAATTTAAGTTTCCTTTTGTGTCATTCAGTGTAAAACTGTCTAATTTGAAAAAAATGTAGGTTATGAAAAATAAAGATTTAGGCACTGTTGCAATTTTTCTTTTGATTTTTTTTTTAATTAATTCCTTCAAGAATACATCTTTTTAAAAAATAATTCTTGTCTCCCCATCAGTGTACATGAGAATGGAATGTGGTTGCCTCCAACTGGTGTTTGGATTATCGAGGCTCTGAGCGTCTGCAGCGTGAGGGGCCCCCAGTTGGCATAGTGGTCTCAGGCATTCGGGGGAGCAGTGCATTGAATCCAGGATTTACCACAGAGCTAAATTCCCCGATGTCGGGATCTTCCATTGCTTGTGTTAAATGGCCTGTCTCTTGTGTGATGTTCCCATAGAGTCACTTGATGATGGGTCCTTGTGGTTTTCAGATCAGACGTGAGCCTCAGAAACAAAGTAATTGACTCACCCCTAAATACTGGTGATGCCAGCGCCACTCAAGGCTGCAGGTGGATGAACCGCTTAGTAGATTATTGATTTGGGGCACGGATGGTCTGCTTTGATGTCAATTGACTGATGTTCCTCGTCTGTGAACTGCCTGTTCATTTCCTTTCCCCTTTTTTTCTACGGGGTTATCTTTTTCATACTGATGTGGTGTTCCTGATCTGTTTGGGCTACTAACTCTTTGTCTGTTATGTATGTTACAAATACTTCCCTTCAATCCCTACCAGTGTCTTAACTTTTTTAGAGTATGTTTTATCCTACAGTTTTTGATGATCATGTAGTAAAATTTATCCTTCTTCTCCTTTGTGGTTCTAGTGTCTTGGTCTTGTTTCTGAAGTATTTCCCTACTCTGTAGGCGTAAAAATAATCTGTGTGTGTGCGTGCGCGTATGTGCGTGCGCCTGCGTGCGTGTGTGCGTGCAGTCCATCTGGAATTGTTGGCCTGGATGTGCGTGTGTGGTCTGGGTCACGGCCTAATTCTACTCTCGCCATACGGAGGGTCTCTGGTTTGTTATTTCTCCATGGTGGGTGATGCCACACTTGTTACTTGCGGAGTCCCCACAGATGCATGCATGTTGTCTAGGTGCTCCCTTCATTACTGTCTGTAGTTCTGTTTCTTTGCTGACCTCGTAGGCTTTCATCCAGCCATCATTCTGCGTTGCTAGGAACTTCTTTCATGGAACTCCTCACAGTTGTAATTCAGTGTGCTCTATGAAGGCAGGAAGTGAGCCCATCCCAATCGCCTTTGTATCCCCTATTTTTAGGACACTGTCTGCAACATGGCAGATGCTCAATAAATGTTTGTTAAATTGATGAAATATTTATTGAGTATGCTTTGTAGCACAGTACTGGCCTAGAAAATTTGGAAGAACTAGGGTCATGCTCTGCTGTTTCCGTGTAACCATCCAAAACTCACTGGCTTGACGTGACAATCACATCAGGATTGGCTGATGAAGGCTTGGAGTGGCTGTTCTGCTGGCCCTCGGCCCCACTTGCTCACAGATGCACGTGTTCTGGGTGGGGGGACACAGACCTCGCCACCGCGTGCTGCTCGTCTGGGCTTGTTTTTTGATGGCCGTGGGAGGGTGCAAGAGCTGAACCCTGGCGTTTAAGCCTCCCTTCCCCCAAGAAGTTGCAATCATTGCGTTCCACCCCTTGGTATACCTACCTGTTCCGCTAACATTAAAATCCTGTGTTTTTCTGAGTCATGGACTAAAAGCAGTGGTTGAAGAAGCACCACCAGCAGGTGGCCGGCCTCATATTGCCGGGTGTGATGAGCAGTGAGCCCCATCTGAGCCCAGGGAACTGACAGTCCTCTTAGACGGGCGCGTCTGGGATTCCCTGGGACACACTGTTCCTGGCCTGCCATGCGGAGGCGGGCCAGAGGTAGGGCGGGAAATCAGAACAACAGGTGACTTTCACCAGCACTCCCCACTGGGGTTCTGCGTGTGTGTGGAACCAGAAACACCGTGGAGCACCGCTAGCACGGGTGCCCGCCAGACGCCTGGGGCGTGTGCTCCCGTGCCGGGAGGCTGGGTGGTCGGGTGGCCCTGCTCTGAGCTGAAGCGGGCAAGTGAGCCGCCAGGCGAGGCGGGCCGGCTGCACCACTAGCGATGGCGTGTCCACAAGATGTAGCTGCAGCCATTGGTGGTGTCCCCGGCGTGGCAGGGGCCCCCGCTGCCTGGGTTCACCCTCGCCCGGATTTTCCTTTGAGCCACGGTGGCCCCTTGCCTCCCTGAAAGTCACGATTTGTTCATGAACGGTCGTGCGCCCGTGTGCTCTGTCCGTAGGCGCGTGGTGCCCGAGGGCCGCCAGAACTGAGAAGCAAGGCGGGTGGCTGTCGGGGCGGCTGGCCGTCCCGCAGAGCACCTCCTCGCCCGGCCGCAGCACAGAGGACGCGTGCGCAGGACGCACACGGGGCCCATACCAGCAGGCCCTTCTGACCCGGTCCAGCGGTGAGGCCCTGACGACCATGATCACACAGTTTGGGAGGAGGAGCGGGCCGTGCCTGTCCTGGCCTCCCGTGGCCTGCGGAGCATCTGACACAGAAAGGCTGAGTGGCCATGTCTGAGCGTGGGAAGGGACGGGAGAGGCAGGACCAGGCAGGCGCCCACGTGTCAAGGCAGCAGTCCCTGGTCCACACACAGCCCTAGAATCAGCCCTTTTGTTTGAGTGACTGGGAATGAATCCTTGCAGCCCCAACGGGCAGGAATGTGGGATGTTAGAGCTGGCCCCGGGCCTGCCCCCAGGGGAGCGCCCGCCCCGGGCCTCAAAGCAGGCGGCCAGCTCAGCTCCCCGCTGCGTCTGGCTCCCAGGGACCCTGGGCAGCCTCGAGGCAAAGGCCGTGTCCCAGCACGTCCGAGCACGTAGCCGTTGGAACTGGGAACAAGGCTACCTCTGAAAACCACACCAGGAGACCCTTCATCTTGGGACAAGTTTCCGAATGAGCTTGAGCCTAATTGGCAAAGTCAAACTGAGAAGATGTGCTGACTCTCCTGCCATGAACTTGGGGTTTGGGGTGGGGGGTGGGGTGCTGACCCCCGTTGCTGGTAAGGATACAGGAGGGTCACCTGGCACACCAGCCATTGTTGGGAACTAACGGTCAAGAGGTACTTTTGGTTAATAGGTCAAGTCCCGGGGAGAAAAGCCCCGCAGAAACCCCGGGACCAGCGCTGGCTCAGGTGGGCAAACCCGAGCTCACCAGTCCTTGAGATTGATTTGGGTTTATTTTGCTCTTTTCCTAGTTTCTCAGGAATTTAAGATGACTGATTTATGATCTTTCCTGAGGTAAGCGTTCCATGCTATCAATTTCCCTGTCAGCTGAATCCCAGTTCTTTGTATTTTTAAAATTTTTGAGATTTCTTCTTTGACCCATGGACTGTGTAGAAGGGTGTTGTTTTCCTTCCAGGTGTTGGGAGATTTTCCTGTTGTCCTCGTGTTACTGGTTTCTAGTGTGGCCCCATCGTGGTCAGAGAACAGGCCATATGATCCTGTCCTCTTAGGTGCGTCAGGGTGGGCTTCGTGACGCGGGTGGGCGCCCGCAGGTCGGGAGGCTGGAGACGGCGTGTGGCGCTCCAGGCCTGCGCTCTGCGTGGGGCTCGCTCCCGTGTCGCCGGCTGTCCCAGCGCACTTGCCGCGTCCAGGGGCCCCACTCCGGCCCCCAGCCCCATTGGCCTCTGGCGGGGTATTGGGGCGCTCTGCTGGTGGGTGCCTGCACCTGTAGGAGCTCCCTCTTGATCCCCTCACTCTGAGGTTTCACTTTATTGGACGTCATTAGACCCGTTCCCGCTCCTCGCTTCCCGTCGTGCCGGTGAGGTGCACCTTCTCCGACCCTTTGTCTCAGCTCGCGGCCGCCCCTCCCATCCTTGCCTTCCAGGGGAGGGGGGGCGGTCATCATTTGCCGCTTCCTTAAGGCCCAGGTCACGGGTGGTTTTAGAGACAAGTCAGCCACTATGTGTGACAGGCTTGGCGCCTGGTGCTCCGGCTGCACCCGTGTGACAGGCGCAGGCGAGCGAGGAACCGGGGACAGCGGCCTGGTGGGGTGGTTTCGGGACAGCATGTGAGGTGGAGCCAGCTGCCCGAGGGAGCCGTCCGGAAGATGGTACCCAAACACGGGCAGAGCCGGGAGAGCACCACACAGCCTGGCGACGTCAGGGACCCAGGCTGGCGTTCTCCCGTACGCCCGCACCCGGCTGTGGGGGCCGCGCACGTGTGCAGCAGGTGCAGGGAGTGCGTTAGACATGGGGGACAGCGCGGCCAGTGTGGACGAGCGACCGTCCGGCTGACTGGGGGGGGACACTGTGGACAAGCGACCGTCCGGCTGACCAGGGTGGCCAGTGTGGATGAGCGACTGTCCGGCTGACTGGGGGTGTGGATGAGTGACCGTCCGGCTGACTGGGGGCGGGCGGGGTGGACGAGTGACCGTCTGGCTGACCAGGGGCGGCCAGTGTGGATGAGCGACTGTCCGGCTGACCGGGGGCGGGCAGTGTGGACGAGCGACCATCTGGCTAACTGGGGGCGGGCAGTGTGGATGAGCGACTGTCCGGCTGACTGGGGGCGGACACTGTGGACAAGCGACCGTCTGGCTGACCAGGGGTGGCCAGTGTGGATGAGCGACTGTCCGGCTGACTGGGGGTGTGGATGAGTGACCGTCCGGCTGACTGGGGGCGGGCAGTGTGGACGAGCGACCGTCTGGCTAACTGGGGGCGGGCAGTGTGGATGAGCGACCGTCCGGCTGACTGGGAATGTGGACGAACGACCGTCCGGCTGACCGGGGGCGGGCAGTGTGGATGAGCGACCGTCTGGCTGACTGGGGGCGGGCAGTGTGGACGAGCAACCATCCAGCTTACTTGCGGGGGAGACGGTGTGGACGAGGGACCAGCTGGGTGTCTGAGAGGGATTGAGGGTGACCTGAAACCCCCCAGAGGTGAGGGCAGCTGGTCGGTAAGGACCACCTGGGGTCCTTTCCTGGACATCCGTGGCCTGGTGTCCTCACCTGTCCTGGGAGCAGGGTCCAGCCACGCTGCGTGGGAGCCTCGGGAAGCGTCTCTGGGCAGCTCTCCCTGAGCCTCGGCTGCCCTCTGCCCTGAGGCTGCCCATGTGTAGGTGCCACCCAAAGCTGTTACAGCCCAAACCAGGGACATCTGGTGCTTTCACAGAGTTCAGGGGTCATGCAGTGAACGTGCAAGGGACGCCGGGTCAGGTCACTTCTCGGGGTTCACCGGCCACAGTGACCTCTGCATTCTGAGAGCTTCCACCTTTCAGTTCCGCGGTGTCCCTGCTTTCCCTGCCAGGCCTCACTGTGGGGCTTCCTCAGCGCTTGTCATCGATGCACAGAGACCTGCACACTGAAGCCGAGCCTGTCCTCGGGGCAGCAATGGAGGGATCCAGCTGGTCACTGCGCAGGTGGTCAGAGCTCAAGGTGTCCCCTCGACGTCCTGCCCTCCTCATGCAGGTCTGCGTCCTCCTCATGCGCCCGGGCATTTAGCAGCGTCAGAGCCGTCGGGGAATGTCTCACCTCACTGGACGGACTTGGGAGCCATTTCAGTTCTTGAACAGTGACCCGCGGGTCCACCCCTGGGGCGGGGGGAGAGGGCCTACGAGGGGTGGCCCTGGACACAGAGGGACGCTCCTTGGGAGACGCCGCTGTTGACACCGTGTATCCCGACCCCTTGGACCCCACGTTCCCCGTCCCCTCTGTGGACACGTGCTGGGGCAGCCTGACCTCCCCAAGGTGTCACGGGCGCTCACGTCCTCCCAATCCTCTAGTGGCTGTCCGCTCCCGGCCCGCGCTCCCGGCCCACGGGGGACGTCTCGTCACCCCCACCCCTACCGTCACTGATGTCCTTCTCCAGGACTCGGGCCTGCCTCCCCCGGATTCACGCAGGAACCGCTGCTGACATGCCGGGTTCTCCTCTGCCTCTTCCTGCGTGGCCGCCAACCCTGCCCACGTTCCTGCCACCACCCGTGGGAGTCCCCTGTGGCCTCCGTGCTCTGCTGACATGGAGGCCCCAGTGGCCAATCGACAGGCTGTGGCCATGTGTGCTGCTAGCTGTTGGCTGGCCTCCACTGGGGCATGGCTGATTTGGGGGTGTGTTTTGTTTCATGCCGTTTGCCTGGTGCCTGGAACTGTTGGGAAGGTGTTTGGTGGCGTGCTCTGCGAGATGCTCAGTGAATAAGGCCGTCTGCCCCTCGTGAGAAAGGGGTGAAGAGGGGGCGTGGCCGCGGCGAGACGGGGAGAGCCTCTGGGCCGGCAAGGGAGGAAGACCGCTGCTTGAGCACTGGGGGTGCAGGTGGGGAGCCCCGGGCAGGCCCAGAGTTGCGCTTGCACACCTGAAGTTTGCAAGGCCGTGGCACTCAGAGTGCGGGAGCACCAGCGGAGGAAGAAGGGGTAGTGGGCTAAGGTGGGCCACCCCTCCCACGTAGACAGGGGAACCACACCGGTCCCCTCCTTCCGCCCTCGTGGACCCCTGCTCGACTACCGGCAGGCAGCCGTCACGCAGGGACTTCTGGGGGGCTTGCTGCCCCGCAGGGCGCCGCCCCCACGCTGGCCTGTCTTTCCACTAACATCTCTGCCCCCCCCACCCCCACCCCATGCTGACCATAGCTTCAGAGCTGACTGGAAGCCAGAAGCACCAGTCCTCCAGCGTGTCCTTCATTTGCAAGGTCATGTGGCTACTCTAGGATTTAGAGCCAGCTTGTTGGTTTTTACCAAAATGTCCTGCTGGGATTGTGATGGGAATCTCACTGGATCTGTAGACCCGTGTGGGGAGGATACAGAGCCCTCGACCCTTTCTGAGGTCCTCCTGATTTCCCTCCCATGAGTTTTGTACCTTAATGCGCAGTCCTGGGCATCTTTTGTTAAATTAAACTCTACATATTTTGTATTCTGGCACTGTTGTAAATGGCATCCCCCCACTTTCTTACCATCCGTTGCAGGCATGTGGGAACATGGCAAATAGGCTTTTGTGTAGGGGACTTGTGTGTCTCTGCTCATTCCTGCTGGTTCAGACCTCAGCCCCGCCACGAGTCCGGTCCCGCCGAGCCCTCGGGAATGTGTCTTTAAACCGAACATTTCACAGGATTAAATAAGCCCCGTGAAAAATGGAAGCGCTCTCTGGAGACCGGTGTATTAAACTGCCCACACAGACCCCCATGGACGCCTCCCTGCCCCGGCCGCCGCGGGCCCTTTCCTTTGAAGATTAACAATATTCAAAAACATGGTTGGAGGCCTGGGAACCCCAGATGGCATGGCTGTCCCCCGCCAGACTCTCAGGGACCGCCACGGAGCGCGGGGCCACGCCGGGGCAGCTGCAGGAAGGCCAGCCCAGGCCCCAGCGTCACGTCTCACCAGCAGGAAGGGCCCTGGGGAGTCAGCCAGTAAAAGAGAAAGTTCCGGAGGAAAGTGAAGGGAGCTGGCCTCCTATGGGAGCCTGCCGCGTGTAGGGTGGGGACAAGCTCTGTGCTGCTACGGACACCACGGTAAGCGGAGGCACCCGGACTCTGCCTCGGGAGCTCTTCACTGAGGCGCGGCCGCGATGCCGGACGCGTGTCCCGGAGCCTTTGCGTTCCCTACGGTGGAGCTAAGTGACTCCGTTTTTAAATTGAGATATAAGTGACATCTAGCATTGCATTGGCTAAGGTGTGCAACGTAAAGATTTGAAATATGTATATACCATGAAATAATCACCCGCTGAGTCTAGTTACCGTCCACCACCGTGCACAGTTACAATTCCTGTTTGCGATCAGAACATCTACGGTCTACTCTGTTCTCAGCTTTAAAGGTACAACACGGTGTTCTCAGCTAGGGTTGCCATGACATCCCCAGGACTGCTTTATGTTATAACTGGAAGTTTTGTACCATTTGACCCCCTTCACCCATGTTGCCTAGCCCCCACCCCCTGCCTCTGGTAAACCACCGATCTGTTCTCGCTCTCTATGAGTTTATTTCATTTTATTTTTTTTAGATTCCACAGATAAGTGAGATCGCGCAGTATCTGCCTTTCTCTGAGTTATTTCACTCAGCATAATGCCATCGAGGTCCCTCATTATTGTTGCAAATGGCAAGATCTTATTCTTTTTTATGGCTGGGTAATATTTGTATGTATACCACGTCTTCTCTATCTACTCATCCATCAATGGACACTTGGGTTGCTTCCATATCTTGGCTGTTGTAAATAATCTTGCAGTGAACAGGGGGTGCAGATATCTTTTTGAGTTAGCGTTTTTGTTTTCTTCAGATAAATACCCAGCAGTGCAATTACTGGGTCATAGTATAGTTCTATATTTAACGTCTTGAGGAACCTCCATACTGTTTTCCAGAGCGGCTCCACCAGTTTGCATTCCCACCAACAGTGTAAGAGTTTCCAATTTCTCTACATCCCCACCAACATCTGTTTCTTGTGTTGTTGATTTTAACCACTCTGACCGGTGTGAGGTGGTGGCATCTCATTGTGGTTTTGATTTGTATTTATTTGTATTTCCCTGATGACAAGTGGTGTTGAGCATCTTTTCATGAGTCTGTTGACCATTTTCTTTGGAAAATGTCTATTTATTTCCTCTGCCCATTTTTTTAATCGAATTTTTTGTTTTCTTACTCTTAGGTTTTGTAAGTTCTTTTCATATTTTGGATGTCAACCCCTTATTGGACATGATTTGGAAGTACTTTCTCCCTTTCCGTAGGTGGCCTTTTCAAAATTGTGCTGATGGTTTCCTTTGCTGGCAGAAGCTTTTGGTTTGATGTCGTCCCACTTGTTTGCTGTTTTTGTTGCCTTTGCTGTTGGTGTCAAATCCAGAAAATCCAGGAAAACAACATCAAGGAGTTTACTGCCTATGTTTTCTTTTAGGAGTTTTATGGTTTCAGGTCTTACTTTCAAGTCTTTGATCCATTTCGAGTGCATTACGATAGGGGTCCAGTTTCATTCTGCTGCATGTGGCCGTCCAGTTTCCCAGCACCATTTACTGAAGAGACTGTCCTTGTCCCATTGCATATTCTTGCCTCCTTTGTCGAGAATTAATTGACCATACACGTATGGGTTTGTTTTTGGGGTCTCTATTCCATTGACCTGTGTGTCTGTTTTTTGCCAATACCAAACTGCTTTCATTACTGTAGCTTGTAACATAGATCAAAATTGGCGAATGCGATGCCTGCTGCTGTCCTCTTCTTTCTCAAGTGACTTTGGCTATTTGGGGCCATTAGTGGTTCTGTACAAATTTTAGGATTGTTTGTTTTATTTCTGTGAAAGATGCCATTGGAATTTTGATAGGGACTGCATTAAATCTGTAGATTGCTTTGGATAATATGGACATTTTAACCATGTTAATTCTTCCAGTCCATGAACGTGGTATATCTTTCCATTTGTGTCTTCTTCAATTTCTTTCATCAGTGTTTTTTAGATTTTCATGTACAGATATCTCACCTCTGTGATTGAATTTATTCCTAAGTATTTTATTGTTTTTGATGCAGTTGTAAATGGCATTATTAATTTCTCTTCTGATCATTGGTTCTTAGTTTATGGAAACACAACAGATTTGTGGGTATTGATTTTATATCTTGCAATCAGTAATCAATACTGAATTCATCGATTAGATCTAATAGTTTTGGGGTGGAGTCTTCAGGGTTTTCTATATAAAGATGTCATCTGCAAAGAGTGACACAGTTCTACTTCTTCCTTTCCAATTTGGATGCCTTGTGTTTTTTGTCTGGCCTGGTCGCTGTGGCTAGGATGTCCAGTACTGCATTGAAAAGGAGTGTTGAGAGCAGACATCCCGGTCCTGTTCCTGATCTTAGGGGAAGAGCTTTCAGCTTTTCACTGTTGAGGATGATATCAGCCATGGGCTTGTCATACATGGCCTTTATCATGTGGAGGTGTGTTCCCTATATTCTCACTTTGTTGGAAGGTTTTTTTTTTTTAATTTTATTTATTTATTTGAGACAGAGAGAATGAGAGACAGAGAGCATGAGAGGGAGGAGGGTCAGAGGGAGAAGCAGACTCCCTGCCGAGCAGGGAGCCCGATGCGGGACTCGATCCAGGGACTCCAGGATCATGACCTGAGCCGAAGGCAGTCGCTTAACCAACTGAGCCACCCAGGTGCCCTGTTGGAAGTTTTTATCATGAATGGATGTTGGGTTTTGTCAAATGCTTTTTCTGCATCCATTTTTCTGCACCATCTATTGAGATGATGATGTGACTTTTATCTCTCATTTTGTTAATGTGCTGTACCACGTTGATTTGCAGATGTTGAACCATCCGTGCATGCCAGGGATAATCCCACTTGATCATGGTGTATGATCCTTTCACAGTATTGTTGGATTTGGTTTGCTAATAACTCATTGAGGATTTTTTTTATCTATGTTCATTAGAGATACTGGCCTGTAGTTCTCTTTTCTTGTAGTGTCCTTGTCTGGCTCTGGTATCAGGGTAATGCTGGCCTCATAAAATGAATTTTCAAGTGTTTCCCCCTCTTCTGTGTTTTGGAAGAGTTTGAGAAAGATTGCTGTTAATTTTTTCTCTAAATGTTCGGTAGAATTCCCCAGTGAGGCTGTCTGGATCTGGACTTTTGTTTGTTGGAAGTTTTCTATCACTGAGTCAATCTCTTTAGTAGTAATCAGGATTCGGATTGTCTATTTCTTCACACCTCAGTGTTCTAAGTGATTTTCTAAGTGCATGCACACAGACAGGCTTCTAAGGTTATCTGGATTCTGTAAAGCCAGGGGCTTGAACTGCTCCACAGGCTTCTAGGTCACGTCCCTGCGGCTGTTAGGTCTGCAGCTGTTGGAAGGAGGATTGGAGGCGGATGGAGTGTCCTCCAGGGACTGAGCCGTCTGCTGGAGACGGTGAGATGGTGCACCAGTGGGCCAGTGGGCCAGTGGGCCGGCAGCCCTGTTTGAGCATCTGCAAAGGGAAGGGGAGCGTCGGAGGGAGGGAAAGTTCCGTCAAGGAGGGCCAGTCAGGCTCACTGCCTGCACAGGGGCCTCAGCTCACATTCACCTCCAAGCACAGGCACTCATCAGGATTTGCTCCCGTGCCAGCCTGAATGCTGGGTGGCACCCACACTCCTCCTCCCAGGGCTCCGTCCTGCGCGCCCCAACCCCACAGTACTGTCAGCACCTGCCAGGCCACACCGAGCCAGGTCAGTCTGCACAACCAACAAGGGAAGGTGTTTGGCCTCAAGTGGGCGCCCGTGCTCTGTCATCAGAGGGCGGTGGGACGACGCGAAGGCTGCAGGCTCCATTCTCTTGGGGGCAAAATCAAGTCTCAGCTTGATTCCTATGGGACCCTGGGCCTGGCCAGCCCCTCAGTGCTTTTGTGCCCAGGGCTGTAGCCTGCTTGGGCAGCTCTGTGCTTGTTTCAAAACCAGCTTCGGGGGTATGTGGATTCTGGCTGGGCCTGGGGAAGCTCCCCCGGGCCAGCCCCTGTAGGCAGCGCAGGCCTGGCCTGGGACACCCAGGAGGTGCTTGCACACACGGGGTGTGCCCAGAGTGCTGGAAACACGTGCTGTCCTCTGTCCCCATAAGCAGTAAGGGTCAGATGGCCACAGACCGGCAGGCCTCCCTGTCCCCTCGCCCCCATCCAAGGCTGCTGAATGGCTTCCTGCTCAGACCCTAGGGCTCCATCTCCGGGGTCCCCAACCTTCTGGCACAGTGGGACCCAGGGAGCCGTGGGTGATGTTGTGGGCCTGCAGCCCGGGGAGGTAGATGGAGCCTCAGGTGGGAATGTCCCCCTTCTCAGGAAGAGCGGGAAGATGCCAAGGTCAGGGTCAGTGTTTTCTTGGAGGGGAGGCATGTTTGGGCTGGGTAGCCCGTTGTCTGGTGCCAGAGGGTCTGAGGATCTGGCAGCCTTCCCTGTGTCACCCTGTGTGTCCCCGTGGTTAGCCCTGTGTCTGCTCCGGGCCCCACGCAGGCGGCTGCTGAGCCCCACGGTGTCCTTCGGAACGATGGCCCAGCCACATCCTCAGCCTTCTCTCCCAAACATGTTTTCCCGCTGCTTCCAAATTCTTCCCAAATGTCCCACATCTTTAGGTTCTGGTTCCTTTTCCCTTAACAATTCCTGCAATTTATTTCTCCCCCCGTCTTACTGTGAACAGTCAGGAGAAGCCTCCCGGGTGCACAGATCCAGCCTCATACCTGGCGTTCCCGAGCGCTCCAAGCGCCGGGCTCTTGCCCTCTGCACCACAGAGGCCTTGTTCCCACTAGACACTCTGTAAGGTGGGGGTTTCTCTCCTGCCCTCATCCAAACCCCTTGAACATCCGCGCTCCCGCCGATAGCAGTGTGGTTTTCCAGAAGCTTCTCAACGTGCCGGCCCCACCATCACCTAGCCCCCCCAGTACCCGAATGGTGCTCAGGACGGCGGCACCCCGCTCCTCGGCACCGGAATCTTGGTCTCTCGGGTGCTAGCAGAGCTGCAGCAGGGCTTTCTCACGGTCAGGGCGCTGGCCGGGCTGGTGCCTGCAGGTGAGGACTCTGTCTGGCCTGGGACGGCACCTGCGTGCTGTCCTCACGCGGCCTTCCCCCTCTCTTCTCATGTGGGCGCCGGCCCTGGGGGGTCAGGGCCCCCCCATGGCTCACCCCAACTTCCTTCTGCAGAGACCCCATCTGCAATGCAGCCACGCCAGGGTGGGGGCTCCAGCACCCGGACTGGGGGGACTGTAATCAACACAGATGGAACCAGGAGGGCACAGATGCTGTGGGCGTGAGACGCAGGAGGTCAGGTGGGATGGAGCATGCCTCGTGAGGTCGGGCTGGAGGAGGGAAGAAATTCGAGGAGAAACGGAGAGCCAAGAGCAGTGCAGGCTGGTGAGGCCGAATGAAGAAGGAGGGTCGTGACTCTGTCTTGTTTGGGGGGGGGGGGTCCAAGGGCAGCAGGGATGTTATTAGGTTCACGCTTAGGAAGTTCATTGCAAGTTACGAATGGATGGACTGGGAAGGGAAGAGGTTGGGAGAAGGAGTGGCAGTCATGAAGACAGTGCAGGGGAAGGTTGGATCTTGGTGGGAATGGAGAGAAAGGGACAGGGGGGCCGCCCCAGGGAGGGGAGCCTTGTGTCCCCTGTCCTCCTGGTCGTGGGCCAGTCTCCAGAGAGACGGAAGCTGACCCAAAAGCAGCCCAGCTGGGTGCAGGTGATGAGCTGGAGAGAAAAGTGTGGTGTGAACAAATCCTACATGGGACAAGACTCACTGAGCTCAATGGGAAAAAAGAAAGCCCCTCCCTGGGTGTCCACAGGGAGAGGTCCTAACGGGACCCTCTTACCGACCACGAAGCAGGGAGGAGGATTCAGCAGAAACTGACGCTGTGGTTGGGTTCAGGGAGGGACGGGAGGTGGGGGAGGGGCTGTGACCTGCATCTCACTGAGAATCCTGTCATGCCTTGGGGTCCTGGGTGCTGTGTGCGTTTCATGCCTATAAAAAGTAAAATTATTTGCATTCTGCTTCAATTTTAAAAAGGAAGAATCTGAGAAATGCTATCCAATAGCACGAACTGAGTTATTCCTCTGGTGGTGAGAGCCCCGTGTGCAGCCAAGGGCGCTCGCCCCAAATCCTCACTGCCTCCAGCCAGCCTCACCCACCAGATGTTACCAGGCACCCCCCACCCCCAGCTCTCCTCCCCACTCTCCCACCTTCGCCCACTCCTCTGGGGTCTCCATGCTGAAGGAGGCCCCAGGGTCAGATCTCGACGAGGCCCAAGGGGCTCTCCCTACTTAAGAACCCGTTCGTGGGGCAGCATTTGTGTTTGCCAGAAACCTCGCCGCGGCTCCTTACGCACTCGGAGCTGATCTCCGTGCTTTGTTTCTGGTGTCGGAGCCCCCCACCCGGTCCAGCCCCTTCACCTCCCTGTGCTTCAGCCCTTAGACAGCAGGGGCTGCAGGCTGTCCTGCCCCCAGGCCCGGGAACCCAGCACTGCGGACGCTGCCACCCCCGCCCCACGGGTTCCCCGATGCGCGCCCCCCTTGAAGGGAGGCAGGCACGACAGAAGTGGCAGGTATCATCCGAGGGGAGCATCTGAGAGCCGGTTCTGGCTTCTCCGTGTCCTTCGTTCCCACCCGGATGTGCAGCTTCTCTGACACTGGAGGCCTGGTGAGGCCGGTGGAGGTGGGCTGCCCTGGGAGGGGCCGCCTGCAGGCAGCCTGTGTGAGCAGGCAGGAGAGGGGCCTCTGCGTTCACGGGCATGTGTTACCTAACCGGTTGTCCTGATGGCGTGCAGACGCTTTCTGCCCTGAGATGTCCCTGAGGTCTGGGCCCCTCCTGCCTCCTTACTCACAAGTGATGCTCCTGCAGGGAAGGAGAGAGCGGGGCTGGGAGATCCAGCACCCCTTCCTGTGCAGGAGATGGCTGCAGCAGGGATGCCACGGCTGGGGCCTGGAGAGCCTCGCTCCCGGGAGCCCTCCTGGAGAAGGAGCTGTGGGAATGCGAACTCCCCGGGGCCCCCAGTGCTCCCTGTGCTCAGGTGAGATTCCGGAAGCCTCGCCTGCGATCCTCGTCCCGCTTACGGGAGCAGACTCCTCCGTGCTACGCCGTGACTCGCTGGGTGCTCACAGCTAACAGCGGAGTAAATACGACAGAACGAGGAGAAAAGGATCAGGAGTGGAACGTGGAATAGAAACCTCTTTGGTGCTGCGATAATCGCGTCTAACCGCGGCGTTCTCTGTTTCAAGTATGCACATCAGCCCCGGGGGAAGAAAAACCATCCTAGTTCCGTAAGTCACACCATTAACTGCAGACCTGAAATGATTCAGGACTGATTTCCAAAAAGTTAAAGGGAACACACCGTATACAGCGCGTTCCGCGGTGAGTGGGGAGGCTGCGGGCGCCGTGAGGAAGGCAGGAAGCCCCGCGCACGCGAGTTCACGCCGGGCGGGAGGGTCGCGGACTCTGGCTGCTGTGCAGGGGCTCGGCTCCCTCCACAGCCGGACACCCCTTTCCCTGCAACATGGCTGCAGGACGTGGCTCAGCCCCCTTCCTGCGGCGGGCCTGGGAGCCCGCCCTCGGTGATACACACCCCTGCAGGCGGGCTCTATCGGGGCGCAGGCGGCCTCCGGGCTGCGTGCAGAGGTGGGCGGGGCTCTGCCCCGAGGCAGGTGCTCCCCGCCTGCCGGTCACTGCTTCCGCACAAACGGGGGCGGGGCGCCCCACCCGGCATCTCCAAGCGCCTTCCCGCGTCAAGGGTGGATTCCGTGAGTTCCAAGACCTGGAACAGGGCTGCCCGGCTCCCCGTGAGGGGCGGGAACGTCTGCTGCCCACCGGGGGATTCTGCAGGGGTGGCCCCTGCCCGCCCCCTGCTTCCTGCAGATGCCCCCAAACTGGCCCGAAGCAAGTCCTCGGCCAGCACCACCCTCCTGCGGGATTCCCCAGTCTAGGGAGGGAGCAGGTCACGGCTCCCCAAAGTCTAGACCAGCGCTGCCAGTAGAAATATAATGCGAGGCACAGAAGCAATTTTAAATTTCCTAGTAGCCACGTTAAAAAAACACACAACGCAGACTAAGTTAATTTTAGTATTTTTAATTTACTCAACGCATATACTGCCAGTTCAATAGATAATGAATGTCAAAAATGATCAATGCCCCATGATGCTGCACACCCACCACGAGGCGCTCAGGGAGAGAGGGGCAGCTCCCAGCCAGAGCAGCCCGAGGCTTGGAGGGGCTCCCAGTCCACCCCTGAGTGGGCGTCCTGAGCCAAGTCTTTTCCCCCAGCGCAGGCACAGCAAAGCTCAAGGCCTGAGCAACACCAGCCCACCTCCTACAAGGGAGAGCCTTTGGACAGTGGCCGGCTCTGGGGCACAGGTGTCTTGTCCCAGCTCCACAAGGGCCGAGAGGATGCAAGTTCAAGTTCTGCTTTGCCATTTAACAGCTGTGTGAGTTTGGGCATGTCCCCTAACCTCTCTGGGCCTCAATTAACTCAGATGACAAATGGGGAAAGTAAAACCTACCTGTTGGGTCTTTTGAAATGAAGGAAATCATGCATGAAAATGCTAAGACCAGGACCTAGGAAGACCCCGTGTGGGGCGACAGTAAGGCTCCTTTGCCTCAGCTCGGGGAGCTCAGTAGGAGGAGGGGCTGACCTGGCCCGCCAGGACCACCCAGCTTTAAGCCCAGCCACCCACCCCCTGCCCCATGGCCCATCAGCCTCAGCCTGTCCCCAAGGGTCTATCAAACCCCCAATCCTGAAGGTCCACCGAACACAGCCCCTCTTCTCTGAGAATTGTTTGTCCTTTCTACCTCTCAGGCTGTGCCCTAGAGGCTACCTCTGGTTATGTGTCACCTGAGGCAGAGAGAGAGAGAGAGGCAAGGAGACACAGTGGCAGAGAGGCTTGGGAAAGACTGGGCGAGGGGTCTGACCTGGGTTCTGGATGGTCTTCCTTGGTCTAGCCCCTTGGGAGACCTGGCGGTACCCCTGCCCTTGCATTGTTGAGACGCTCCTGCCATCATCTTACAGACCCCGCTGACCATGGTCTGGGGGCCAGCTCAGGGACCTGCCCTACAGCGGGGACCCACAATCTTGCTGCTGGTATGACAGGGAGCTGGGCCTCCCGCCTCCACCCAGCGCCTTGGGCCCCTGCCTGCCCCCCAGGGACTCCCGCTGGGACCAGCTACCCTGCCTGGTGGGAGCCAGAGCCTGGCTGCACTGAGTCTGGTCAGCCTGTCTTCCCATCCAGGCTCCACACACCTATCTGTCTGCAGCAGAAGGCTCAGGCAAGCCCCCCTCCGTTGGTGCTCCCCTGTGATGGGGCAGCCAGGACACTAACTGAGCCTCCCTCCCAGTCTGCCGAACGTCTGCCGAACAGGGGAAGTGAGGCCTCTTGGGATCCTGAGCGGCGTGCGTGGGGCCAGAGGGAAGTGGCAGGTGCTGTGGCCTCCAACCTGGTGTGTGGGCTGGACCTGGCGACTCTTCTGCATCCTGAGGAGAAACCAATGCAGCAGATGAGCTGGGATATCATGTCCAAGATCAGGTCACACAGGGCCCACCCTGCCGTCCGGGGGAGGCCGGCTGCTGCCGGAGCTTCCCAGGCGCCAGAGGCAGTCAGAGCTCCTGGCTAAGCCCAGATTCCTGAGCAGACGCACAGACAGCAGAGACAACAGTGCTTTGGGGCCGGGACTCTGCCTGCTCAGCCCCAGCCACACCCCCGCAAAACAGCCAGGTGAAATGCTCAGGAATGGTCCCCAGGACAGGGGTGCGCCCCAGCTGTGGCGGCCTGGCACCCACGCGCTCGCCCGTGATGGGGGTCCTGGCAGTGACCGGCCAGTCTGAAAGTGGTCTAGGCCGTCTCCCTCTCTCTGCTTCTCCGAGCAACCCTGGGCATTAAACAGTCCTTGGGCACCGACCTGGCGCAAGCCGTGTCTGCAGCGTCCACGGTGATCACGCCAGTTAAACCGCCATCCGGGTTTCCCTATGTGGGGGGGGAGGTACGTGGGGGGGGGCGTCTGCAGTCCCCCCAGCGATGGGGCTTGTCCCTGGGGGAGTTGTGCGTGCTTCTAGTACCCGCTGAGGGAGCCCCAGCTTTTCTCCCAGGACTGTCCTGGAGTCGGCACGCAACCACGCCAACTCGGGACGTGCTGGCTTGTTCATGGACCCATCCCACACCTGTCCTGAGGGGGGTTCCCATCCGAGACCCAGGCCACTGTTTGGGGGGAAACAGGGCCTTACATCATGGCATGGCACACCTCTAAGCCAGGACATCACCGAGTCAGTGGCGCAGTGCTGTCCAGCTGGCTGCCCAGGAGGCAGGGCCTGGTTCCCAGGTGTGACCTGGCCTCAGGCCTGAATGGCTTCATTGTTGGGGGACAGCGTGCATCCCAACTGTGGGCACCCAGACGCAGCTCGAACCAGGCTCAGACTGTTTAGAGCTATGTCCCGTCCACCTGCAGACCCCCCCC
>NW_023270453.1:20389428-20485760 GCF_011800145.1 Mirounga leonina
CCCCCCCCATTATAGACGCCCTTTCCTCTGCTGGGCTCCAGGTGTGGGGCAGGACCTGATCCTCGGTCAGAGGGGCCTGGGGCTGGCAGGGTCCCTGTGGGCAGCCTCATCTCTTGGTGTGGGGGCACCTTCCCTTTTGGTTCTGCCCACTGGGAAGTAGCGCTCTGCAAATTCTATTTCAATAGTGGAATTTCTGATTCACTGGTACTGAGCCCTCAGTGAGGCTCTAAAAATGGCTTTTCTGAGCACTGACTCAGTGGTTAGGAGGCATTTGGTAGGTTCGTCCCTGCGGCAGAGGAAGGAATGACTCACCCTCCCACACAGAGCTGGAGAGGCCCTTGACCTAACTCGGGAGTTGGAGTCCAAGTCCAGGCCGGTCCTGAGCTGGGCAGCCCCGGGGAGAGGACGTGTCAGCCTGGCGTCCCTGCCTCCCAGGAGGGATGGACTCGCTGTACCTCCCCCAGTAAGACGTAAGGCACGTGGCACACCTGCCTGATCCTCCCTGCCCCCCCCTGCACGGGGGCCCCTTGATCTGAGTCACAGAGAGGGCACCACCTTTGACCAGAGGTCAGGGACAAGTCCTGGGCACAGCATAAAACACGCTTCGCTTTCTACGGTGCTGGTCCCCTCTCCTTTATTCTGCTGCACTCTCCGGACAAGGCCCCCATGTCTCCCCAGAAAGGTTTAGTGCCCCTGGGCCTCAGCCCACATGCTGGTCAGCTGCACCTGTCCTCCTGCTGGTGGCCCGGCCCGCCGGCCAGGCCTGGGCATGCCGGGTAGCCAGGAAGGAACTGAAATTTCTCGCCTTTGTCAGGAGCTCATAAGAAGAGCTGAAGTTGGTATTTGTGGGCACAGGTCCTGGAAGAGCCGGCTGGAGAGCCAGGGAGGGGACAGCGGATGCCAGGAGCCTTGTCCAGTGTGGGACAGTCTGGGCAGATCCAGGGAATTACCCACGACCGGCACAGGAGGAAAGGCCCAGGCCAGGTCTTGGGTGATCAGAGGGAGATGGCGGCTGCCAGATGAGACTCGGGCGTCCAGCCTATGCCCTTGGGCCACCCCCACAGCCCTCCGGTCAGACAGTCCTTCTTCCCCACGGGGCAACAAGAAGGTGCGTGCTGACCGTAGGTCCATGGCGCACGCGGAGCCATGGCTTGAGCGACGCCGGGGGCCAACCCCTGAGAGTAAATAAAAGCAGCAATGAGCGAGAGGAAGAGTGTAGGAACAAAACCGCGCACACCCCAGGTCTGCAAGCGGAGGCCGGCTGGCCCAGCTCGGACGGGCGCGGCGTGCGCGGCCTGATAGCCGCCTTCTCCAGTGAGAAAGGGTTTTCTGCTTCCAGCGTCCCCGGAGCTGTGGCCCGGTGGACGGACGGGCTCTGAGTGCACCTCTGGCTGCCCGCCAGGGCTGCGAGAACAACTGCTGACAGCTCAGATGGACCGAACTTATAAATAATCCAGGGCAGGGAGCCGGCTCTCCCCGGGCGGGCCTGGGCGAGCCGCACCCCGCGGAGCTGTGTGCTTTGATTTCTCAGAGAATAGGGCAGACCCTTCTGGCTTTGAGGGCACCCGGAGGATCTCCTGGCCCTGGGTTGAGAGCTGCTGCCTTGGAATGAAGGTGATGGCAGAATGCTGATGCCAGGCCAGGGGTTCTCGCTGATGCTCTGTTAGAATGCCCTGGAGACTCCCCGAAATGCAGGTCCTGGGCTGCTTCGGAAGGCCTGAGAAGCAAAGGACGAGCAACCCCCTCTGAAACAGACAAGCTACATCAGGAAGGAGCCGAAAATCAAAATCAGGCTTCACATTTAGAAGTTAGGGCTCCTGGGCAGAGCTGAAAAGCTGCCCCCTGTGCCCCAGGCCCTGCTCTTGGCGGGGGGGCGGGGGTGTCTCACCAGGTGGACTGGGGGTGGGGCCTCCACTGGGCCTGCACCTGCAGCGCCGTCTCAGCTACCATAGGCCACCGGGCTGGGGATCATAGGTTCACCTCCCTGTGCCGGAGCCCCGGACGTCCCCGGGCCAGGCAGAGTCTCCACTGTGGCTACCTACCCCCGTAAAGCCTGGACAGGGAGGCCTGGGGACCAGAAGGGTCTCACCAAGGCACGTGTGGGCAGAGCAGGTCAGCGGAGTGCCCGCGGCCAGCGTGGCCATGCTGACTGCTGGCTCCCGGCCATCCTGGCTCCTCCCCCGCTGCCACCCTTTCTGGGGCCCATGACTGGCCTGACATTGACCCCGAGCTGCCCCCGAGCGAGGAAGGCACCTCTAGCCTCTTTTTCAGGCGCTGTCTCGTTGAACCGTCACGAGGGTTCTGTGAAACCGGTACTCAAACGTCCCCCCTTTCAGGAAGGCTTCCCTGACTGCTCTCACTAGGGGCACCTCTTCTGCTCCTCGCGTAATTGGCATGATCACCTTTTTACGTTTGCTTATGGACTAGTTGACTTTGCTTCCCTCCGCCGTGGGACTTGCTGCTGTTACCTCATAACATCCTCCTCCAAAACCCAGTAGCATGAACTAACAACTGCTTTACGGATTCTGTGGGCCAGAGTTCGGGCTCGGCAGAGCCGTCTCGGGTGGGGTGGCGGGGGCTCCGGGGCTGGCCTCCATCTTGAGCACACGGCCTCTGCGAGGGCGGGAACGTGCCGACAGCGTCTTGGTGCTGGGGTGGTCACTGCCCTCGCCACGGTGGGAGCCCTTGAGAGCAGAACGCTGTAGGGCCTCCCCTCCTTCTGGAAGCTTGTATTGTGTTCTGCGGCCGCAGGCACGCCCGGGTCCAAGGGGAGGGACCACACAGGGGCCTACGCAGCAGGTGGGGTCAACAGGGGGTGGCCCTGGAGACCGGGCAGCAGAGCCCCGAAAGCCAGGCTGAGAACAGAGGCCGCGTCTGCCACGTGGAAGGCGCTGGAGACACGGGCCGAGTGAAGGAGTAAACGCACGAGAACAGGAGGCTGAAGTCTGGGGGACTGTTCTTGGACAGCAAGGAAAACAGCCGTTTCCTGCTGGTGGCAACCCTACAGGCACGCTCTGCCCAGCTCGGAGGGTTCCCAGGGACCCGACTCTCGCTTTCTGAGTGGGCTTCCACTCCCCAGGCCTTCCCGGCCGAGTCTGGGGCAGCACCCAGGCCCCCGGGGCCATCACGATACCGAGGAAGTGAGTTTCGAGGAGGACAAACCAGAAATCAGGAATGCCCGCCATCTGATGGGCAGAGCGTGGTGGGGACCAGCCCTGAAAAGGGGACCTGGGATTGCAGAAGCCTCTAGAAACTCCAGAGCCTTGACCACACCCTTTCAACCCGCCCCCTGATGATCTGTCTTGACAGAACTTCTAGCTGTTTTTACTGAGATCCTTAAGTGCAAGTGGATTGGAGAGCGGGTTTGTACAGGTGTTTAAAAAGCCGGGCCCCTCGTGTGAAGACTGATGCTTTTGTGTAGACAGCAGAATTGCGTGGAAGGTGGAGACCCCACGCACAGCCAAGCTGGGGCCACGGTGGCTGTCCTGACCCGGGTCTCTGGTCTCTGATCCCAGGGCCTGACCCTGCGTCCCTTCGGGGTGACGCTCATGACTGGGCTCTCTTGATTCCTGCCCACAGATCTGGGTCTGTGACGGGTAGTCCCGCTCGAGGGCGAGAGGCTGAGCACCTCCTAGACATCCTCCCTCCGCACATGCTGGGCACGTGGCCGCCTCCCCCGCCACGGCTCCACGCCTGCCAGCCTCCGGGCCCAAGCCGACATTTCGTGGAGCTTTGGTCCCAGCACAGACCGAGAAAGCTTCAGATATCACCCCTGGAAAAGGGCTGTGGCCCCCATGTGTGCCGCCTGCACGCCAGGCTCCCAACCCTGGAAGTTGACTTTGCTTCCCTTTGCGGGCGCGGGTCACTCAGTCAGTGGGCAGCAGACATACTCAGTTACCGCAGGATTCCCAGCAACCTCCCCCCGGAGTAAGCAAGCTGGGTCTCCCTGCTGACCCTTCTGCGTCGGCGACAAACTCACCTGTGTCTGCAGCCGATCCCCGGGATCTGGTGTCTTCAGCTCAGCGGGATCCTTTCAGAGATTTGTCACCGGAGCAGTGTGACCTCCCCTCAGGCTCTGCCCGCACGTCTGGGGGGGCGGGTGTTCTCTGTCCCTAGGCGCGTCACCACCACCCGAGCGCGCCAGGCGCAGGCCCAGGGCCATCCGGGATGCACCACCAGCCTTCAGTCAACGGCCAGCCTGCCGGCCAGCCTGCTACACAATGCACAGTGCAGGCCCCTGCCGTCCTGTTAGATTTCCTAGTGGACACACCGAGGACTGAAAAGGGAGGTAAAATTAACTTGAAATATCTGGTTTACACACCATATCCGTAATATCATTTCAGCAGGGAATCAACACTGTGTGTGTTTTACACCAACAGCCCGTGTCCCTTCTGATCGCCGTATTTGTGCCCAACCGTGTGCGTGTCTGTCCAGCACACCTGCAGTCTTGGCCGCGCCTCCCCAGCCCCGACCCCTAGGCTCCCACCTGCCGGCCCTGCACGGCCAGGCCTGGGGCCTGCACCCAGGGCTTCGACCCTGCCGTCCGCACCAGAGCGGTTTTGTAGTGGGTCTCCCGGGCCCTCCCGTGTGTGCACAGGTGCCAGGTGAGGACCAGCAGAGCCCAGGGTGGGCGCCTCACACACTTCCCCTGTCCCGGAGAGGTGGGGTCCGCCGAGTGACAGCGGGCTCTGTCGGTCCTGCACAGCACAGCCGAGGGCTCTGGGTCACCTGGCAGCCGGCACGGCATGCCTGCCCAGTGTGGACGAGCTGCCAGGAGGCCGGCGTTGTCCCGGGTGCCCAGGGAGCTGTGGGAGGGGCAGGAGGCCCGCAGGGCCCGGGGCAGCCCCGCCTCACCTCTGCATCTTCCCTCCTTCCAGTGCCCTCAGCCTGCAGCCATGTGACTGCTTAAAAAAGCACAAGCACCTTACAAATGATGCCTTCCACCCCGAAAACAAGTTTGGTTTCCAAATGTGGTTTCCACTCACGTTATCCTAAGAAATGCCAGCAGTGTGGATTTCCACCGATTGAGCTCACGGGCTCCAGTTTCCCCACACGCTGTGCAGCATGTAGGGGACAAAGTGGTGTCATAGTCGCCTGAGTCCGGCGAGAGGGGAGATCCTGCCTTAGGTGTTCTCACCGCAACGCAGTTTAAAGAAAATGCTGAAAGAAGAAATACCCATGTGACAGGGAAGGCGAGGCAGGTACAAAAATGTCAGATTCCAACGTTTAACTTTTAAATGGTTGCAGAGGGGCCGGAAGTTTTTGGCCCCTTCTCTGCGCACTTTCTCACCACCAGCTTGGGAGTCCTTCAGTAGAGAGTCTTGACAAGGGATTTCATGTGGTCATCTCAGGGATAAATCCTGATGAGCAGAGCTCGTGTTTTCTAAAGCAAGTTTCACAATACAGTTCTTGGAAAAGATTTCATTTGAAAGTGACTGTGTTTATTCCCATGACTAGTAACTGTTTAAAAAATGCAGCCCCCCCCCCCCACCAGCTCCATGTCATCCCACCAAAGTCCCCTGCCGGCACCACTGCCCCAGGTGCCCTAAGGGACCGCCACTGCCCAGCCGTGGAAATCGCCAGTCGGCCCTGCTTCTCCCCCCTCTTTACTCGGCCTTTTCATCCCATTCTGAAGTGAATATGCTTTTTAAACAATCGAATTTCCCACTCCCATCTCCTAAATTCCGTAGCAGAATGAGGCAGGTGACTTTAGAACAGAGGTCCGTGGGGCCCGGGGTCTGTAGAGAATATCCAGCCAGCGCTACCCCCATCCCCTCTCCGCCGTGTGACCCATGAGGTCCGGCTGCACTTGGCTCTGTGGGGGGAAGGGAGGTGACAGCTACCCACTTTCTGTGGGTGGCAAAGCAGTAAGAGATTTCTGTTTATTTGAGGTCAAAGCCCACCTATTGCTGCCCCGTGGTTGCCAAGAGGAGATGCTCTGCATCGCTGGGGACGGCGGCTGGGATCACTCAGGTCAGTGTTTCACTCAAGAGACTGACACAAAAGCCTTGTACAAGTGAGAAGTGGACACTGTAGCAGGAGCTGCGGGTGGGAAGATGGGCAGACAGGGACCCATTAGCCTTCCCTGGGCTCCGGATCCTAGGCAGGGTGGCGAGGGCTGTGGGCGAGCCATCCCTGGAGGGAGAATCCTCCACAACGTGGCCGAGTCACTGTTGAGGAATACCTTACACAATTCCTGGTGTTTAAAGACACGCATTGCTTTAAACTGGGCTTCTCATCCCAGTTCCCAGAGGGCCTGGGAGAGACCTGACTCCAGCTTCCAGCTTCCCCCAAGGCCATGTGATAGCCCTTCCCTTTGGAAGCATGGGGAGGACTCTGATGTTACAGAGAACAGGAGGAGAGTGCAGCCTAGGTACCCCTGCCCTGGCCCCACAGTTTACCTTCATAAGAAACTGCCAGACTGATGTGAAAAGCGTCTCTGCCATTGGATTTCCCCACCAACAATAAGCGAGCTTCCCATTGCCCCACATCCCATCAGCACTCGATATTGTCAGCCTTCAAACTTCAGCCACCTAGTAGGTACTTAGTAGAATCTCCTTGTGGTTTTGATTTACACCATGTTAAGCATAATTTCTTGTATTTACTGGACATTTGCATACTTTATTTTATAAACTGTCCAAATATTTTTTCCATTAAAAAAAAGTTGAGTTGTCTTCTTACTGAATTGTAAGAATTGTTCATACATTCTAAGTACAAGTTCATTGTCAGATAAGTGAGTTAGGTACTTTCTCCGAGCCTGAGACTTGCTTTCTCACTTCTTCATGGAGAACTTCTCATTCCCCCCGCCTTTTTTTTTTGACAGTTTTCTATAGATCTATCAAAAATTTTTTTAAGTAGGCTCTACACCCAACGTGGGGCTTAAACTCATGTCCCCAAGATCAAGAGTCGTGCACTCCACCAACTGAGCTGGCCAGGCGCATCCAGAAGTTTTCATCTTAAGTCCAATTTATGCTTTTTTTTCTTTTAATTGTGCTTTCTGTGTCAATTTTCTTTGGTTACTTTTAAGATTTTGTTTCTTATCTCTGGTTTTAAATACTTTCATTATGATATATCTTGTGGTTTTGTGTTTATACTTGTTGGGGTTTTGTTGAGTTTCTGGGATACAGGCTTATACACTTTACCAATTTGGAAAATTTCATCATTAATATTTTCTGTACCCCACCCACTTTCCAACTGGGCTGCCAACCACGCATATCGTAGACCACTGGATGTTGCCTGTTGCTGCGCTAGGCTTCTGCTCACTGTTTTTTGGTCTGTGCTTTATTCTGGATACTTTTTTAGCTGTATCTTCAGTTCACTGAGCTTTCCTTCTTCATGTCTCATCTGGTGTTAATACCATCTAATACTACTTTTATTTCAGTTCTTGAGTTTTTCATCTCTAGAATTTTCATTTGGTTCTTTTTTAAATATCTTTCATTCCTTCTATTTCTTTCCTCATTAGGTTCATATGCTCCGTTATATTCTTGAGCAGAGTGGACCTTTTTATAACTTTTATGTTTGCGTGTGATAATTCCTCCATCACTATCATTTCTGGGTCTGTTTCTATCAGCTAAGTTTTCTTCTGAGTGTGTCTCACATTTTTTTAGTGCATACGTAGTAATGCTTCTATTGGATACCAGCCATTGTGAGTTTAGATTCTCAATTATAGATTTTGTTGCATTTCTTTAAAAAGTGTTGAAGCTGAATTCAGTTCTGCTGGATTCCTTCAAGGCTCATTTTGAAGCTAGTTTAAGGCAGGTCGAGGTTAGTTAGTCTTTTCTATAATAGGATTAGTTTAACCTCATTACTAAGCCAATCTACTGGTTGCCCACGTATTCAACAAGGTCTGTTCACTCTGACCACAGGGAATATGAACAATTCCCAGCCCTATGTGAGCTCTTGAAATTGCTCTGCTGTGGCCTCTTAATACCCCTTCTTTCCCTGGGATTTGCTGTGTATGAAGGAGTTTTACCTTGATCACAAACAAGTGGTTTCCAACAGAAGACTCAGAGAACTCCACGCAGATTTCTAAGCTCTTGGCCTCTGTGGCCTTCTCTTCTTCCACAGTATTGTGCCTCCCACATTTCAGCTGAGTCCCAATCTCTGCCTCCCCAACTCAATGCAACTCCAGCCCTGTTTTCCCTACCTGTGCCGAGATCATACCTTGCCTCCAGGGAGAAATCTAGGTTGTCTGAAGGGCTCATCTCCCTTGCTTCCTCTCTCGTAGGGATTACAGTGCTACATGATCTGTTGTTCAATATCTAAATCCAATGTTACGTACTGTGGCTATTTGCAGATGATTTGTTTAACATAGTATATCTAATCTTTTAGCTGTTACAGAGGAAAGACAAGTCTGGACGTTGTTACTCCCTTACAACCAGAAGTGGAAAACTCAGTTTTATTAAAAAAAATTTTTTTTATTAATTACGAAAATAACACATGTTCACTTTAGAAAGTTTAGAAATTACAAGTAGATACACAAAAATAAAATAAAAGTTACATGCACCACAAAAATTAGCCACTAACATTGTGGTATATATTTTTCTGATGGGGTCCCTATGAATATATGTATATGTGTATGACTATATCTATATATCTATATCTATATATATATTTTTTTTTACAAAAATAGGATGACATTGCACATACTGTTTTATAATCTGAATTTTTTCACTTAATGTTATATCATAAATAAGTTTCTAAGTCATTAAAGTCTTGAGACCATTTGCCCCACATCTTACAAATCTCCTCCATCTACCTTCCTTCCTGGCTTCTGCCCTTCTTCTTTCTCTAATTCTTCCTCAAAACTTCTCTGCAACATCTATCCATCCCTAATAGCACCTAGACATGGCAGCACACAGAAAGGGAATGGAGGTCATGGTCTCTGCCCGTCTGCAGCAAACCAGGAACGCAGAGTGTAGACAAGCTTCACACAGTGGAGTTGGATGTGTCAGTGTAAAGTGGATACAGAAACGGGAAAGACTGTTGAAAAAATAGAGTACCAGAGATCTCACAAAATTCCCCTCTGTAGAGAATTTATGATACTGCAGTGATGGAACCGGTATTGTGGGATTTCTAAAGCTTTGACTGATCTAAAGCTTTTGACTTTGGAAAGTTTTTCGCTCTTCAAAACCATAGAAAAGATGGTTTTGCCTTGCTGGGGCTCAAAATCTGCCATGATCCTGTTGCTAAAGTCGTAAAAAAAATTCATAATCCTATTAATTTGTTCACTTAAAACGCAAGGCAGAAGACAGTGCAATATAGTATTTTGATAACACGGTTATTAGGACCCCTAAAAGTGTGAATGTGAGAATTTTACTTGTGGGATGTTAATCACAGGGGTAAGTTAACTATAATAAAAATCAACCTCTCAAGTATGTGGGAGGTAAAGTAAGGTGAAGGGCTAATATTTAGAAGGCTTTTCTTTCCTTGTGGTTTATTGTTTGCCATACTAATTAAATTAAATTTCTGTATTTTTAATGGCTTTGATAATTTCATATTTTTATCATGCTCATCAATAAGTTTTCATATTTTAAAATTACAAAAATTCAATTCACAAATATGTACAGGACTATTTCTGAGCTCTCTTTTCTGTCTCACTGATCCATCCATGAACCAATACCAACACATTGGGTTATATCCTATAACTTGATAAGTCTTGATATTGGGTGCGTCTCTATTGGGCAGGTCTTCAGGAGTCTCCTAGCTGTTCTTGGCTCTTTGCCCTTCCATAGAAATTTTGGAATGAACTCCTCAAATTACACAAAAATCCCTCTTGGAATTTTGATTAAAGTCATATTGAATCTATAGAACAATTTGGGGGAAAAATAACATCTTTATGATCTTGAGTCTTCCTAGTTATAACTATATTTCTCTATCTAAAGGTATTCTGTAATGGTTTTCAAATAAGTTTCAAAATTTTCTCCATCATGGTCTTGCAAATAATTTTTATAGGTATATTTGGAATGACTAGACATGCATCAAACACATTTTTTGCCAAATAAAAATAGCCAAGTGTCGGAGCAGACCCTTGATAAAAGCCCATGGCTAAAGCTGAATATCAGAAAACTAAGTAAACATGTGAATAAATATAAAATTTTATCGGAAAACTTATTTTATGAAGAAATATTTCCATTTTTATTAAAATGTTCGTATCAGAATTTTAAGTGTGATGTTTTGATGTGGAACCGATGGTGGGTAGGTGTCTCCTGCAGGTGCTTGCTTGCTCTCACTCTCAATGAGGCGAAGGGAAAGACAAGCTATGTTGGAGGTGTCTCCCTTCTATAAAACTTTCATTTTTGTATTTTTATGTATTTATTGAATAGGTCTTTTCTAGAGAAATTTTGAAGTGGCAAGCAACAGTATGCTTTTAAAAATTGCAGTGAAATTTATCTTCATCAGATGCGGAGGAGTCCCAAACAATAATTTTTCTCAAAGATCTCATGGTTTAAAATAAAATTAAGTAATTGAAAATTAAGTACAAATTTTAAAGATTATCTTTTAATGTAATGAGTGCTAGTATGCCAAACAATTCTAGGACAGCTAGACTAATCACATAATCTAATTCTTAGTACTGTGCTTGTATAATTACATGAAGTTTTGTGAACATATCTTGGTTCAAAAATGACAACGTTCTTCCTAAATTTATCTAGCTAATGCCTTTTCCGAAAACTCACATTAATGTGTAGTGTTTTCCCTTATTTATTTAGCTATTCGGAAGCTCTTCATCATTGTTTTTCTGCACAAAATTAATTGCTTTCACAACTACCATTAATTATTGCAGAACTTTATTTTACTCCAGTGATGATAAGCACACAGTTATACTACAACTAATGTCTCATTGTGGAGAGAAACTGAGATTTTTCCTTCAGCTTACATGTAGAATGTTTACCTGTGCTTGTAAATATCTACATATTAGCAATAAAATCTAATGCATGCTTTGTTTGCATTGCTAACGGTAACCTGCACAATGCTATGATCACACACAGGTTCAGGGACACAAGACATGACGTTAAAGGCGATTTCAGACATTCCCACAGTCAAAGCCAAAGCCAAATAGCAGATTTGGGCCAGAAACAGAGGTGACAGGTGCTGGGTAACTTTCTCTTAATTGCTATTATAAATGGCATTTTTAATAAATCACATTTTCTATATATTGTTAGTGTATAGAAATTCAGGTGAGCTTTGCACATTGATTTTATATTTGTATCTAGCAAATTTGCCAAATTTTCTCCTTAGTTTTAATACTTTGTCTGTGTCTCTTGGGGGTCATTTTGAAGACCACCATACAGTAGCTATGAATAATGACAATCTGTCTTTTCTTTTTTTTTTTTAAAGATTTTATTTATTTATTTATTTATTTATTTATTTATTTATTTGCGAGAGAGAGTGAGAGACAGAGCGCATGAGAGGGAGGAGGGTCAGAGGGAGAAGCAGACCCCCTGCTGAGCAGGGAGCCCGATGCGGGACTCGATCCCGGGACTCCAGGATCATGACCTGAGCCGAAGGCAGTCGCTCAACCAACTGAGCCACCCAGGCGCCCTGTCTTTTCTTTTATAACGGCATTCTTCGATTGCTTTTTCTTCAGTGCAAGGGTCTCACGGTGTTGAACACAAGCAGAGTTCACAGGCCTCCGTCTTGTTTCTGATGTTAAACAGAACACTGAACATTACTTCATTTGTTATGAAGCTTGCCGAGTTTTTCAGGGATACTATGGAAACAAAACTGCAACCCCATATTCTTTGATTCAACAAGTCACATCTTCAATGAGTCCCAAGTACTTAAATTAAAGCGTGGCTCAAAGAATTCAATCATATGCCAGAGACTGGGGGACTCATTATAAACGTTTATTAGCAAGAACCTTGGGAAGATGAAGGCTATTGACTCACACAGGAGAAGAAATCAAGGACAAAGTCTGCAGATACTTGTAAGACACTTGAAGATGCCAAGAATCTGTTTTCTATTTTTTTTTTAAGATTTATCCATTTTAGAGAGAGAGGGAGAGCATGCAGGCAGGGGGAGGGGCAGAGACACTCTCAAGCAGACCCCCCTGAGCTGGGAAATAGACCCTGGGCTCTATCCCACAACCCTGAGATCATGACCTGAGCCAAGACCAAGAGTCAGACGCTTAACTGACTGAAACACCCAGGCACCCCTCTGTTTTCTATTTTTTAAAAATTGCAGTGAAATGCACATCATGTAAAAATTTACTGTCTTAACTATCTTTAACTACAGCTTATTGACATTAAATACATTCACATTGTCCATCACCACATTGTCCACCTCCAGAACCCTGGTCATTTTGCAAAGCTGAAACTGTCCCTGTTGAGCAATGAGTTTCCACTCTCTCCGGCCCTTGGGCCCTGGCGCCCGCTGTCTACTTCCTGTCTCTGTGAATTTGACTATTCTAGCTACCTCACTAAGTGGAACCATGAGGTGTCTGTCCTTTCGTGACTGACTTATTTCACTCAGTCTAATATCCTCAAGGTCCATCCATGTTGCAGCACAGCTCAGAATTTCATTGCTTTTTAAGGCTGAATGATACTCCATTTTATATATAACACCACATTTTCTTTATCCACTCATCCATTCATGGACGCCAGGGTTGCTTTTGGCTGCTTTAAGTCATGCTGCTATCAACATGAGTGCACAGATACGGGTGTGAGTCCCTGCTTTCATTTCCACTGAGAAATGGAATTGCTGGATCATACGCTAATTCTAAATTTTTTATTTTTGTGAGGATTGCCATACTGTTTTCCAAAGCAGCTGCACCATTTTACATTCCCATCAACCATGAACCAGGATTTTTGCCAATGCGTGCTATTCTCTGTTTTTATGTCAGTCGCCATCCTAGTGGGTGTGAGGTGGTATCTCGTTGTGGCTTTGATTTCCATTCACCTAATAATTAGTGATGCAGAGTAGTTTCATGGGCTTAGTGGTCATTTGTGTATCTTCTTTTGAGAAATGTCTATTCAAGTCTTTGCCTCTTTTTTAGTTGGGTTGTTTTTTGTTGTAGGGGTTCTTTATATATTCTGGATATTAACTCCTTATCAGATATACAATTTCCAAGTATTTTCTTCCATTCCGTAGGTTGCCTTTTCACTCTGCTGATGGTGTATTTCGATACACAGAAGTCTTAAATTTTGATGCAACCCTGTTCATCTACTTTTAATTTTGCTGCCTGTGTTTTTGGTGTCATATCCCAGAAATCATTGCCAAAGCCAAAATCATGAACATTTCCCCTGTATTTTCTTCTAAGAGTTTTACAGCTTTAATTCTCGCATTTAGGTTTTTGATCTATTTTGGGTTGATTTTTGCATATGGCATATGTTAGGGTACAGCTTTCTTCTTTGGTTTGTAGATAGCCCATTTTCCCAACACCTTTTGTTGAAAAGACAGTTCTTTCCCGATTTAGTGGTCTTGGCACTCTCGTTGACAATCACTTGACTATGAATGCGAGGATTTACTTCTGGGCTCTCCATTCTGCTGTTTTAGTCTGTCTGTCGGTTTGTTGGTGCCACACTGTTTTAATAACTGCAGCTTTGTAGTAAGTTTTGAGACCTGCAAGTTTGAGCCCTTCAGCTTTGTTCTTTTTCCAGATTGTTTTGGCTGCTTGGGGTCCCTTGACATTCCATATAAATTTTAGGATGGGTTTTTCTATTTCTGCAAAAAGTGTCATTGGGCTTTGATAATGCATTGAATCTGTAAGAGAATGTAAAACTTGACCCAAGTTGGGTCAAGGTCCTTTTCTTTTTTAAAAGATTTTATTTATTTATTTGAGAGAGAGAGAGTGAGCACAAGTGGTGGGGGGGAGCAGCAGAGGGAGAGGGAGAAGCAGACTCCCCGCTGAGCAGGGACCCCGACATGGGGCTCGATCCCAGGACCCTGGGATCATGACCTGAGCTGAAGGCAGACGCTTCACCAACTGAGCCATCCAGGCGCCCTGGGTCGAGGTGCTTTTATGTTGACATTTATAGCTGTTCTAGATCTTACACTAGTGACTTGGAGAAGTTTTATCTTAGAAACTCCTTTTTGTGTCATCTAGAATTCAGGTACTCACTTTCATATAATCTCCTGTGGAATATAACAATCTTGAGGCTACACATACCAATTGCTTATCTTGGGAAACTGCATTTTTTGTCACCTCATTGTCTATAAGGAGATTTGTAGACTTTCAATAACGAGAAATCTTCAAGACCTTTGTGTGGATTTCTCAGTTCAAGCTTCACTGCAGCAAACTGGTAACTCTGATTCGGTTCTTAAAAGCACATGTGACAAGTTTCTATTTATACTCCTTATCACATAAAGGAAGCTCCCACCCTTTCCAAGGTTGCTGAAAGACTTTATCATAAATGGGTGCTGAGTTTTATCAAATACTTTTTTTGGTATTTACTGAGAAAGTCATATGAGATTTCTCTCCTTTAACTTATAAAGGTGGTAAATTGCATTAATTGATTTTCTATGTAAAACCACGTTGCAAACTCAGGGTAAGTCTAACTTGTTCATGATAC
Source organism: Mirounga leonina (assembly GCF_011800145.1). NCBI lineage: Eukaryota > Metazoa > Chordata > Mammalia > Carnivora > Phocidae > Mirounga > Mirounga leonina. The sequence continues at coordinate 20,403,939 of NW_023270453.1, forward strand.
CTTACCTTTCTTTTATAATGCTGAGTTCTGTTGCTAAAGTTTTGTTTAGGATTTGGCCTCTGTGTTCATAAGTGATGAGGTGGCTAGTCTTCACAGATGACCCCATGTCTCCCGGAATTCATGCACTGTGTGGGCAGGCCCCTTCCCCTTCGAATCTGGACTGGTGCTGCAGCCCAGTTTAAACACTCTGAGTGCGGCAGACACAAGTCTTAGAAAGGCCGTGTAGGTTTGGCGATCTCACTGTTGAGAACCGTCAGATGCCATGCAACAAGCCTCGCTAATTTGTTGGAGAATCCACAGAGGGGGGCCACGTGGTCAAGTACAAGTTCTGAGACCATGTGGAGAGGGGGAGGTCCCATCATCGCTGCATGCTAGCTGAGCCCAACATTCCAGCATCCCCACCCCAGCAGCACACAGATGATAAAGCCATCTTGGACAGCCCAGTTGAGCCTGAGACCACTACAGCCCCAGGAACCTTATGTGCAGACAAGAGCCACCACGTGAGTCCTACCAGTGGAGACAGTAAATGTTTGCTTTATACACCACCAAATTTTGGAGTGGTTTGTTATACATCGATATACCGTCTAAACACTATTTTTGTTTGGTTTTTGTATTAAAATTAAATCAGCTTCATAAAATAAGTTGGGAATATCTCCCCCTCTTTTTTTTCCTATTTCCTGGAAGAGTTTATGTAATGTTGGAATTAACTGTTCCCTGTAGGTTTAGTAGAACTTGACTATAAAACTTCCTGGCTCTGATACTTACTTTGTGGGAAGACTTTTTTAACCATTGGTTCTATTCGTTGGTTGATTAAATCTGTGGTTCTCAAGCCCAGGGCTTCCCAGTGTGCTGCCTGAAGTCACAGGGTGCAGATTTTTCAATTTTAGAGGGAAATACATCGTCATCTGACACCTGTTGGACACTGCACACACTGTAACTCAGGGTAGTTGATGGTTTCCACATCGGATCACACTATGTTCCTAATGATGACGTATCTTCATGGAACTGGTTTTCGGCCGTGGAGGTCAGTGCTCAATCTGATTCCACGGTCTGAGAAGCTGTGCAGGATCCAGGGGGCACCTGCTTCCCAATACTGAGCAGTTGTGGTTGAGAAATTACTTTTTTTTTTCAGTGTATGTGTATATGTGTACTTTTTCCCAAAAGGCAAATAAGTTGTAAGGACATAATATGTGCTTTCTCTCTGCTATCTTTGTCTACCTGCTAGAGGTTTATGAATTTTATTGATCTTTTCAAAGAATCAGCTCTTGATTTTTTTGACATTTTATGGTGACTTTCTATTTTCAATTTCTTTGATTTCTGCTCTTATGTCTATATTTTTTTCCTTCTACTTCCCTTGGGTTTAATTTTGCTCTTCTTTTTCTCATTTCTTAAGGTGTAAATGTTGATTATTCATTTGAGAAATTTTTTTTCTCTAATATAACCATTGAGTGCTTTCATTTTCCCCCAAAAGCACTGCTTCTGCTGCATCCTACAAATTTGATATATTGTATTTTCATTTAGTTCAAAATATTTTCTAGTTTCCTTTGAGACTTAATTCCATTATTGTCAGAGAGCACATTTTAAATGATTTCCCTTCCTCAAGATTGTTTTCCATGGTGGATGTGACATCTTCCTTTGCCGCCAACAGTGTGCAAGGGTTCTGTTTTCCCCACATCCTCACCAACACTTGTTTACTGTTTGTATTATAGTCGTCCTAGTCGGTGTGAAGCTGTGTCTCTCAGTGTTTTTGACTTGCATTTACCTAATGACTATGGTGGTTGAGCATCTTCTCACGTGCTTATTGGCCATTTGTACCTATTTTTTGGAGAAATGTTCATTATTGTCTTTTGCCCAAATTTCAATTGAGTTGTCTTGTTGGTGTTGAGTCATAGGAATTATTTATACATTCTGGATATTAAACCCTCATCAGATACATGATTTACAAACATTTCTCCCATTCTATAGGTTGTCTTTTTATTTTTTAATGTCCTCTGATATATAAAAAGTTTTTAATTTTGATGAAGTACAATGTGTCTCTCTGTTCTTTTGCTGATCATTCTTTTATTGCCATATCTGAGGATCCATCGTAAATTCAAGGCCATGACGATCTACCCCACTGTGTTTCTATTAGTTTTAGTTCCTATATTCAGGATCCATTTTGAGTTAATATTTTTTTTAAACATTTATTTATTTTGAGGAGAGAGAGAGAGACAATGAGAGAGGGAACACAAGCAGGGGGAGTGGGAGAGGGAGAAGCAGGCTCCCTGCTGAGCAAGGGGCCCGATACGGTGCTTGATCCCAGGACCCTGGGATCATGACCTGAGCCAAAGGCAGATGCTTAATGACTGAGCCACCCAGGCGCCCTTTGAGTTAATATTTATATCTGGTGTGAGGTAGGGACCAAATTCATTCTGTTCAATGTGGAAATCCAGTTGTCCCAGCACCATCTGTTGAAGAAACTACTCTTTCCTCATTGAACACACTTGGCTCACTTGCCAGAGATCAATGAGCTGTAGATGCATACATAGGTCTCTATCTGGACTCAATTCTGTTCCCTTAGTCCCCGTACTCCACTAGTCTTATGCAATGCCACACTCGTTCGATTACTGCAGCTTTGTGATGACTTTTGAAGTCAAGAGTCCTCCAACTTTGTTCTTTCTCAAGGTTGTTTTGGCCTTTTAGGATCTATTGAAAAACCACACAAATGTGAGGATCACCTTCTTCATTTCAACAGAAAAGACTGTTAGAATTTTAATAGGGATTGCATTTGAGTAATGTTGATATTAGCAATAGTATGTCTTTCTTCTTATGAACTAGGGATGTCTTTCTCTAGATTTACTTTATTTCAGCAATGCTTTGTAGTTTTCAATATACAAGCTGTCCACAACCTTGGTTAAGTTTATGGCTAGGCATTTTAGTCTTTTAGATGCTACTGCAAATGCAGGTACTTCCTTAATTTTATTTTCAGCTTGTTCATTGCACATATACAGAATTGCAGCTGATTTTTGTATGTTGGTCTTATAACCTGCAGCTTTGCTAAATTCCTTTATTAGCTTTAGTAGCTACCTTGTGGTTTCTTTGGGATTTTCTTTCTTTCTTTTTTTTTTTTAAAGATTTATTTATTTTTGAGAGAGTGAGAATGAGAGAGAGAGAGAGAGAGTACATGAGATGGGGGGAGGGTCAGAGGGAGAAGCAGGCTCCTCACTGAGCAGGGAGCCTGATGCGGGACTCGATCCCAGGACTCCGGGATTATGACCTGAGCCAAAGGCAGTCGCTTAACCAACTGAGCCACCCAGGCGCCCTCTTTGGGATTTTCTATGTATAGGATTATGCCATCTGCAAATAGGGATAGTTTAACTTCTTCCTTTCAAGTTGGGATGCCTTTTATTTCCCTCTTGTGTTCTAATTGCTTTGGCTAGACCTTCCAGTACAATGTTGAATAGCAAGATTGAAAGTGAGCATCTTTGTCTTATTCCTAATCTCAAGGGTAAAGTTTTTGATCTTTCACCACTAAGTATAATACTAGCACAGGTTCCTCATGAATGATGTTTATCACGTTGAGAAAGTTCCCTTCTCTCCCTAGTTTTCTGAAAGTTTTTATCATAAAAGAGTTGGATTTTTTCAGATGCCCTTTTGCATTAATTTAGATGATCATTTGGCTTATTCTCTTTGTTCTAGTGATGTGGTGTATTATATTAATTGATTTTCTTATGGTGAACTACACTTGCATTTCTGGAATAAGTCCTTCTTGGTGATGGTGTATAATCCTTTTAACTTGCCCTTGGATTTGGTTTGCTAGTCTTTTACTGAGGATTTTTTTTTTCTTCTAACTGATCGTTCTTTGTTTCTTTTTTTTTTTATTCTTATGTTAATCCCCATACATTACATCATTAGTTTTAGATGTAGTGTTCCATGATTCATTGTTTGTGCATAACACCCAGTGCTCCATGCAGAATGTGCCCTCCTCAATACCCACCACCAGGCTAAGCCATCCTCCCACCCCCCTCCCCTCTAGAACCCTCAGTTTGTTTTTCAGAGTCCATCGTCTCTCATGGTTCGTCTACCCCTCCGATTTCCCCCGCTTCATTCTTCCCCTCCTGCTACCTTCTTCTTCTTCTTCTTCTTTTTTTTCTTAACATATATTGCATTATTTGTTTCAGAGGTACAGATCTGAGATTCAACAGTCTTGCACAATTCACAGCGCTTACCAGAGCACATACCCTCCCCAGTGTCTATCACCCAGTCACCCCATCCCTCCCACCCCACCCCCCACTCCAGCAACCCTGTTTGTTTCCTGCAATTAAGAATTCCTCATATCAGTGAGATCATATGATACATGTCTTTCTCTGTTTGACTTATTTCGCTCAACATATTACCCTCCAGTTCCATCCACGTTGTTGCAAATGGCAAGATCTCATTCCTTTTGATGGCTGCATAATATTCCATTGTATATATATACACCAAATTTTCTTTATCCATTCATCTGTCGATGGACATCTTGGCTCTTTCCACAGTTTGGCTATTGTGGACATTGCTGCTATAAACATCGGGGTGCACGTACCCTTTCGGATCCCTACTTTGTATCTTTGGGGTAAATACCCAGTAGTGCAATTGCTGGATCATATGGTAGCTCTATTTTCAACTTTTTGAGGAACCTCCATACTGTTTTCCAGAGTGGCTGCACCAGCTTGCATTCCCACCAACAGTGTAGGAGGGTTCCCCTTTCTCCGCATCCCCGCCAACATCTGTCGTTTCCTGACTTGTTAATTCTAGCCATTCTGACTGGTGTGAGGTGGTATCTCATTGAGGTTTTGATTTGGATTTCCCTGATGCCGAGCGATATTGAGCACTTTTTCATGTGTCTGTTGGCCAATTGGATGTCTTCTTTGGAAAAATGTCTGTTCATGTCTTCTGCCCATTTCTTGATTGGATTCTTTGTTCTTGGGTGTTGAGTTTGATGAGTTCTTTATAGATTTTGGATACTAGCCCTTTATCTGATATGTCATTTGCAAATATCTTCTCCCATTCTGTCGGTTGTCTTTTGGTTTTGTTGACTGTTTCCTTTGCTTTGCAAAAGCTTTTTATCTTGATGAAGTCCCAATAGTTCATTTTTGCCCTTGCTTCCCTTGCCTTTGGCGATGTTTCTAGGAAGAAGTTGCTTCGGCTGAGGTCAAAGAGGTTGCTGCCTGTGTTCTCCTTTAGGATTTGGATGGACTCCTGTCTCACATTGAGGTCTTTCAACCATTTGGAGTCTATTTTTGTGTGTGGTGTAAGGAAATGGTCCAGTTTCATTCTTCTGCATGTGGCTATCCAATTTTCCCACACCATTTGTTGAAGAGACTGTCTTTTTTCCATTGGACATTCTTTCCTGCTTTGTCGAAGATTAGTTGACCATAGAGTTGAGGGTCCATTTCTGGGCTCTCTATTCTGTTCCATTGATCTATGTGTCTGTTTTTGTGCCAGTACCATGCTGTCTTGATGATGACAGCTTTGTAATAGAGCTGGAAGTCCGGAATTGTGATGCCGCCAGCTTTGCTTTTCTTTTTCAACATTCCTCTGGCTATGCGGGGTCTTTTCTTGTTCCATACAAATTTTAGGATTATTTGTTCCATTTCTTTGAAAAAAGTGGATGGTATTTTGATGGGGATTGCATTGAATGTGTAGATTGCTCTAGGTAGCATTGACATCTTCACAATATTTGTTCTTCCAATCCATGAGCATGGAACGTTTTTCCATTTCTTTGTGTCTTCCTCAATTTCTTTCATGAGTATTTTATAGTTTTCTGAGTACAGATCCTTTGTCTCTTTGGTTAGGTTTATTCCTAGGTATCTTATGGTTTTGGGTGCAATTGTAAATGGGATTGACTCCTTAATTTCTCTTTCTTCTGTCTTGTTGGTGTATAGGAATGCCACTGATTTCTGTGCATTGATTTTATATCCTGCCACTTTACTGAATTCCTGTATGAGTTCTAGCAGTTTTGGGGTGGAGTCTTTGGGGTTTTCCACATAAAGTATCATATCATCTGCAAAGAGTGAGAGTTTGACTTCTTCTTTGCCGATTTGGATGCCTTTGATTTCTTTTTGTTGTCTCATTGCTGTGGCTAGGACTTCCAATACTATGTTGAATAGCAGTGGTGATAGTGGACATCCCTGCCACGTTCCTGACCTTAGGGGGAAAGCTCTCAGTTTTTCCCCATTGAGAATGATATTCGCTGTAGGTTTTTCATAGATAGCTTTTATGATATTGAGGTATGTACCCTCTATGCCTATACTCTGAAGAGTTTTGATCAAGAAAGGATGCTATACTTTGTCAAAAGCTTTTTCTGCATCTATTGAGAGGATCATATGATTCTTGTTCTTTCTTTTGTTAATGTATTGTATCACATTGATTGATTTGTGGATGTTAAACCCACCTTGCAGCCCAGGGATAAATCCCACTTGGTCATGGTGAATAATCCTTTTAATGTACTGTTGGATCCTATTGGCTAGTATTTTGGTGAGAATTTTTGCATCCATGTTCATCAGGGATATTGGTCTGTAATTCTCCTTTTTGATGGGGTCTTTGTATGGTTTTGGGATCAAGGTAATGCTGGCCTCATAAAACGAGTTTGGAAGTTTTCCTTCCATTTCTATTTTTTGGAACAGTTTCAGAAGAATAGGTATTAATTCTTCTTGAAATGTTTGGTAGAATTCCCCTGGGAAGCCATCTGGCCCTGGGCTTTTGTGTTTTGGGAGATTTTTGATGACTGCTTCAATTTCCTTAGTGGTTATAGGTCTGTTCAGGTTTTCTATTTCTTCCTGGTTCAGTTTTGGTAATTGATACATCTCTAGGAATGCATCCATTTCTTCCAGGTTATCTAATTTGCTGGCATAGAGTTGCTCATAATATGTTCTTATAATTGTTTGTATTTCTTTGGTGTTGGTTGTGATCTCTCCTCTTTCATTCATGATTTTGTTGACTTGGGTCATTTTTCTTTTTGATAAGTCTGGCCAGGGGTTTATCGATCTTGTTAATTCTTTCAAAGAACCAGCTCCTAGTTTCGTTGATCTGTTCTACTGTTCTTTTAGTTTCTATTTCATTGATTTCTGCTCTGATCTTTATTATTTCTCTTCTCCTGCTGGGTTTAGGCTTTATTTGCTGTTCTTTCTCCAGCTCCTTTAGGTGTAGGGTTAGGTTGTGTACTTGAGACCTTTCTTGTTTCTTGAGAAAGGCTTGTATTGCTATATACTTTCCTCTTAGGACTGCCTTTGCTGCATCCCAAAGATTTTGAATAGTTGTGTTTTCATTTTCATTGGTTTCCATGTATTTTTTTAATTCTTCTTTAATTTTCTGGTTGACCCATTCATTCTTCAGTAGGATGCTCTTTAGCCTCCATGTATTTGAGTTCTTTCTGACTTTCCTCTTGTGATTGAGTTCTAGTTTCAAAGCATTGTGGTCTGAAAATAGGCAGGGAATGATCCCAATCTTTTGGTACCGGTTGAGACCTGATTTATGACCTAGGATGTGATCTATTCTGGAGAATGTTCCATGGGGACTAGAGAAGAATGTGTATTCCGTTGCTTTGGGATGGAATGTTCTGAATAGGTCTGTGAAGTCCATTTGGTCCAGTGTGTCATTTAAAGTCTTTATTTCCTTGTTGATCTTTTGCTTAGACGATCTGTCCATTTCAGTGAGGGGGGTGTTAAAGTCCCCCACTATTATTGTATTGTTGTCGATGTGTTTCTTTGCTTTTGTTATTAATTGCCTTATATAATTGGCTGCTCCCATGTTAGGGGCATGTTGTTAGATATTTACAATTGTTAGATCTTCTTGTTGGATAGACCCTTTAAGTAGGATATAGTGTCCTTCCTCATCTCTTATTACAGTCTTTGGTTTAAAATCTAATTGGTCTGATATGAGGATTGCCACCCCAGTTTTCTTTTGGTGTCCATTAGCATGGTAAATGGTTTTCCACCCCCTCACTTTCAATCTGGGGATGTCTTTGGGTCTAAAATGAGTCTCTTGCAGACAGCATATCAATGGGTCTTGTTTTTTAATCCAATCTGATAGCCTGTGTCTTTTGATTGGGGCATTGAGCCCATTTACATTCAGGGTAACTATTGAAGGATAGGAATTTAGTGCCATTGTATTGCCTGTAAGGTGACTGTTACCGTATATTGTCTGTGTTCCTTTCTGGTCTATGTTGCTTTTAGGGTCTCTCTTTGCTTAGAGGACCCCTTTCAAGATTTCTTGTAGGGCTGGTTTTGTGTTTGCAAATTCCTTTAGTTTTTGTTTGTCCTGGAAGCTTTTTATCTCTCCTTCTATTTTCAATGACAGCCTAACTGGATATAGTATTCTTGGCTGCATATTTTTCTCATTTAGTGCTCTGAATATATCCTGCCAGTCCTTTCTGGCCTGCCAGGTCTCTGTGGATAGGTCTGTTGCCAATCTAATGTTTCTACCATTGTAGGTTACATATCTCTTGTCCCGAGCTGCTTTCAGGATCTTTTCTTTGTCTCTGAGACTCATAAGTTTTACTATTTGATGTCGGGGTGTTGACCTATTTTTATTGATTTTGAGAGGGGTTCTCTGTGCTTCCTGGATTTTGACGCCTGTTTCCTTGCCCAAATTAGGGAAGTTCTCTGCTATAATTTGCTCCAATATACCTTCTGCCCCTCTCTCTCTTTCTTCTTCTTCTGGGATCCCAATTATGCTAATGTTGTTTCATCTTATGGTATTGCTTATCTCTCGAATTCTGCCCTCGTGATCCAGTAGTTGTTTATCTCCCTTTTTCTCAGCTTCTTTATTTTCCATCATTTGGTCTTCTATATTACTGATTCTCTCTTCTGCCTCATTTATCCTAGCAGTTAGCGCCTCCATTTTTGATTGCACCTCATTAATAGCCTTTTTGATTTCTACTTGGTTAGATTTTAGTTCTTTTACTTCTCCAGAAAGGATTTCTCTAATAACTTCCATATTTTTTTCAAGCCCAGCTAGTATCTTTTTTTTTTTTAAGATTTTATTTATTTATTTTGAGAGAGAGAATGAGATAGAGAGCATGAGAGGGGGGAGGGTCAGAGAGAGAGAGGCAGACTCCCTGCTGAGCAGGGAGCCCGACGCGGGATTCGATCCCAGGACTCCAGGATCATGACCTGAGCCGAAGGCAGTCGCTTAACCAACTGAGCCACCCAGGCGCCCCCCAGCTAGTATCTTTAAAGTGATGATTCTGAACTCTAGATCTGACATCGTACTAATGTCTGTATTGAGTAGGTCCCTGGCAGTCGGTACTACCTCTTGTTCTTTTTTTTGAGGTGATTTTTTCCATCTTGTCATTTTGTGCAGAGGAGAATAGATTAATGAGAGAACAAAGTGCTAGCAGAGTAACAATGTCCCCAGAAAATATACTCTAAACAAATCAGAAAAGACCTGAAGCAGTGGAAAAAGAAACGGAAAGAGAGAAAAAAGAAAAAGATAAAAACAAACAAAAACAAACAAAACAAAACAAGAACAAAAAAAACCAGAATATGATCAAATATGATCAGGCTGGTATATAGATCAGTGCCACCCACTAGATTTGGGGTGTATTTTGGTCTTTTAGAAGAAAGTGCCTCCCAAAGTTTTAAAGAAAGAAAAACTTATATATGTACAAAAATAAGGGTTGATATGATGAAGGGATAGAATATGACTGTAAAGATAGAAAGTATAAAAAATTTTATAAAAGGAATTGATAAGAAGTTGTTTGAAAAAAGAAAGAAGAGGATTTAAAAAAAGAAAAAAGAAAAAAAAGGGAGAGGATGTAATCAGGCAGGGGAGTAGAAAAAACCATATACTAGAGATTTAGGGTATATTTTAATCTGTTAGAAGAAACTATCTCAAAATTTTAAAGAGAGAACAACTTATATATATATATATGCCAAAAATACGGGTAACTACTATGAAGGGATAGAATATGACTCTAAAAATGAAAACTAAAAATGTTTTTTAAAAAAAGGGATTGATAAGATGTTGGTTGAAAAGGGGAAAAAGAAAAATTCAAAAAAAAAAAAAGACAGTTAAAAAAAAATTAACTTTGAAAGACTAAAGAATCATGGTAAAAAAGCCATGGATTCTATGAGCAGTATTCCCCTAGCGCTGGAGTTCTGCCGTTCTCATTGATCGGTAAACTTGGTCTTGGCTGGCTGTTCTCGCTGATCTTCTGGGGAGGGGCCTGTTGCCGTGGTTTCCAAATGTCTCTGCTGGAGGCGGAATTGCCCCGCCCTTGCCCCCTCCCGGCTAAGTAATCTGCTCGGGTTTGCTCTCCCGGGCTTTTGTTCCCTGTGAGCTTTCCCTACAGCTTTGGAGGCGGAGAGTGAAAATGGCGGCCTCCCAATCTCCGCCCCGGAGGAGCTGAGAACTCGGGGCCCCGCTCCTCAGTGAGCCCCCAGAGAAAAGCCGTCAGTCACTCCCGTCTCCCCGGTCTCCGGCCTCACTCCGTGCTCGCCCGGCCTGTGACCGCGCGTTTCTATCTCTGGCACCCGACCCCGGGCGGAGTCTCCAAACCCAGCAGATCCCTGCGGTGCGCTCCCGCGCGGCTCCCCCCGGGGGAGGAAGGTGAGTCCCCCCGGATCTGCTGCTTGTTGGGTCCCTGCTGGAGGAGCAGGGGCCCGACTGGGCCGCGGATCACGGTTTATGGCCACCCCAAGCTGAGGGCCCGCGCCTGGGCTCCGCCTCTGCAGCCGGCTTCCCTGCTCCGTTACCTGGGAGCTCGGCCGCCCTCAGGCACCCCCGGTCTTTCTATGACCCCGAGGGTCCTGAGACCACACTGTCCCACAAGGGTTCCACCCTCTGCTTAGCCACTGGAGTGACGTCCCTCAGCAGAGCAGACTTTTAAAAGTTCCGACTTTGTGCTCCGTGGTTCTATCACTTGCCAGAAGCGGCTGACGGAGGCCCCTCCCCCGCCGTCTATCCTCCCGAATATCGCCTCGGATTCACTTCTCCGCACGTCCTACCTTCCAGAAAGTGGTCGCTTTTCTGATGAGAGAGTTGTTGCTATTCTTTTCTTCGATCTCCTGTTGAGTTTGTAGGTGTTCAGAATGGTTTGATCCCTCTCCAGCTGAATTCCTGAGAGGAGACGAAATCCAGGTCTCCTACTCCTCCGCCATCTTGCTCCGCCCCCTTACTGAGGATTTTTTAAATCAATATTCATAAGGGATATTGGTCTCCAGTTCTTTTCTTGTGATGTCTTCATCTGGCTTTGGCATCAAAGTTTAGTGCTAGTTCATTGAATAAGTTAGCAAGTGTTCCCTCCTTCTTTATTTTCTGGAAGAGTTTGAGAAGAATTGGTGCCAGTGTTTCTTGAAATGTTTGGTAGAATTTTCCAGTGAAGCCATCTGGTCGTGGACTTTTCTTCGTTGGGTGATACCTGATTACTGATTCAATCTCTACTTGTTACAGGTCTGTTAAGATTTCCTATCTCATATTGAGTCTGTTTAGGTGATTTGTATGTTTCTAGGAATTTGTCCATTTCATTTAGGTAATGCAGTTTGTTAGCAAAGAACTGTTTATAGTGTTTCCTTTTCATTTCTGTAAAGTCAATGGTGTCCCACTTTCTGATTTTGGTTATTTGCACCTTCTCTCTTTTGTCTTTTTCAATCTAAGTTTGTCGATTTTGTTGATCTTTTCTAAAGAAGCTTTCTGTTGAATCACAGACCTGTACCTCTGAAACAAATAATACATTATATGTTAAAAAAAAAAAGAAGAAGAAGAAGAAGAAGAAGAAGATAGCAGGAAGGGAAGAATGAAGGGGGGGAAATCGGAGGGGGAGATGAACCATGAGAAACTATGGACTGTGAGAAACAAACTGAGGGTTCTAGAGGGGAGGGGCGTAGGGGAATGGGTTAGCCTGGTGATGGGTATTAAAGAGGGCACGTTCTGCATGGAGCACTGGGTGTTATACGTGTTAAACAATGAATCATGGAACACTGCATCAAAAACTAATGATGTAATGTATGGTGATTAACATAACATAATAAAAAAAAATTTCACCAAGAAGTTATACTGAAAGGAAAAAAATCACATAACATAATAAAAAAAAAGAGAGAGAGAGAAAAGAAAAAGAAAAAAAAATGCATGTGTGAATGAGCTTCTTATAGCCTTTTTAAATAAAAATTAGCTCATTGTTTAAACAAACAAACAAAAAGAAGCTTTTTGGTTTTGTTTTGTTGATTTCATTGTTTTTCTATTCTCTAGTTTACTTATCTCCTCTCTAATTTTTATTATTTCCTTTCTTCTGCTAGCTTTGGGTTTACTTTTCCTTTTCTGGTTCCTCACAGTGTAAAGTTAGGTTATTGATGTGAGATCATTCTTCTTTTTAATTTATTAATTTGTTAATATTTAAACTGAGGTATAACTGACATACAATATTATATTAGTTTCAGGCATACAACACAGTGATTTGACACTTATATACATTACAAAATGCTCAGTACAAATAAGTGTAGTTACCATCTGTGACTATACAAAGTTATTACAATGTTATTGACTATTTCCTATGCTGTCCTGTTCATCCCTATGCCTTATTTATTTTACAACTGGAAGATTGTAACTTTTAGTCCCCTTCACCAATGTTGTCCCTTCCAACACCAGTCTCCCCTCTGGCAACCACTAGTTTGTTTTCTATATTTATGAGTCTGTTTTGTTTTGTTCTTTTAGATTCCACATATGAGTGAAATCATATGGTATTTGTCTGTCTCTGTCTGACTTATTTCATTCAGCATTATACCCTCTAGGTCCATCCATGTTATCACAAATGGCAAGATTTTATTCTTTTTTTATGTTTGAATAATATTCCAATGTGTGTGTACACCACATCTTTTTTATCCATTCATCAGCCGATGGACACCTGGGCTGTTTCCATAGTTTGGCTATTGTTTATAATGCTGCTATAAACATTGGGGTGCATGTAAACCTTTGAATTAGTATTTTTGGATTCTTTTGGTAAATACCCAGTAGTGTGATTGCTGGATTGTAGGATAGTTCTATTTTTAACTTCTTGAGTACCCTCCATACTGTTTTCCAGAGTGGCTGCACCCATTTGCATTCCCACCAACAGTGTAAGAGGGTTCCCCTTTCTCCACATCCTCACCAACACCTGTTGTTTCTTGTGTTGTTGATTTTAGCCATTCTGACACGTGTAAGGTGGTATCTCATTGTGGTTTTGATTTGTATTTCTCTGATGACGAGTGATGCTGAGCATCTTTTCACGTGTCTGTTAGCCATCTGGATGTCTTCTTTGGAAAAATGTCTATTCATGTCTTCGGCCCATTTTTTAAATTGGGATTATTTGTTTTTTGGGTGTTGAGTTGTATAAGTTCTTTATATATTTTGTACTAACCCTTTATCAGTGGTTTTGATATGTTATTTCTCTGAGGTATTCTTTTAGAATTTACAACTTACACCTCTAAGTTTTGGTATGTTGTGTTGTTTTTTATCTCTTCAGTATTTCTTCATTTTCTCTTTGATTTCTTCTTTGGCCCATTGGTGTTTAAGACTGTGTTGTTTACCACATATTTGTGAATTTTCCAGTTTTCCTTTCATCATTTTTTCTAGCTTCATTTTGTTGTCATCAGAAAAGATACTTTGCATGATTTCAATTGTTCTATTTACTGAGAATTGTTTTGTGGCCTAATGTATGCTTTATCCTGGAGCATGTTCTGTGTGCACTCGAGAAATGTGTGCATTCTGTCATTGTTGGGTGGAGTGTTCTGCAGATGTCTGTTGCATACAGTTAACGTGTTGTTCAAGACCTCTCTGTCTTCGGTGGACTGTCTGCATTGTCTCTCCATGATTGCATTTTACTGCGTAACCATTTCTCTCTCCCTTCTATCAGTGCTTGCTCTGTATATTTTGGATCTCTGTTGTTTGGTGCATATATCAATATATAATGTCTTTATCTCTTTTAACAGTTTTTAAATTTATCTAAACAATTCTTAACATGGAAACATTTTTATTTTTTTAACTTTTATTTATTAAGTAATCTCTATACCCAACATGGGGCTTAAACTCATGACTCCGAGATCAGGAGTCACATGCCCCACCAACTGAACCAGCCAGGCTCCCCAGTAGTTTTTTAATTTAAAGTCTATTTTGTCAGATATTAGTATACCCACCCAGGTCCATTTTGGCTACTATTTCTATGGACTATCTTTTCAATCTTTTCACTTTCAATCTATTTGTGTCTTTGGATCTCAGGTGAGTCTCTTGTAAACATCATATAGTTGGATCATGTTGGTTTTTTTTTTTCTTAATTTTAATACATTCTACCTATCTCTGCCTTTTGATTAGAGAGTTTAAAGTACTGAAAAGAAATAACTTCTGCCATTTTGCTCTTTTCTTTGTGTTTTACATCCTTTTGTGTTCCTTATTTCCTCCATTACTGCCTTCTTTTGTGTTTAGTTGATCTTTTTTTTAAAAAATAGTGAATCATTTTATTGTCATTTCATTTCCTTTTGTGTCTATATATTTAAAGATATTTTCTTTTGGTTACCATAGAGACTATGTTTAACATCCTAAATTTAAAACATTTTTTGAGTTGTTACCAATTCATATTCAAAAGCACACAAAACTACTCCTGTACAATTCTGCCCTCTCCTGTTTATGTTGTTGTCACAAGATATATCTTTATACAGATGTGCCCAATAATATAGGTTCATAGATTTTTAAAAATCCTATAGGAAATAAAAAGTAGAAATACAAACCAGAATACAATATATTCACTTTTATATTTGTACATGTATTTACCTTCCCTGAAAGTCTTCACTTCTTTAGACAGCTATGAGTTGCTGTCTTCTGTCCTTCCCTTTCTAGGACAATTCTAGTGGTAGTAGACTGCCTCAGATTTTGTTTTTCTGGGACTTTCTTATTTTTCCTTCATTTTTAATAGACAGTTTTGCCAGATACAGGATTCTCTTTTGACAGTTTCTTTCAGCTCTTTAAATATGTCAACCCACTGTCTTTTGGCTGCCAAGGTTTCTGGTGAGAAACTGGCCATTAATCTTATGAGGATTCCTTACACATGATGAGTCACTCCTCTGTCAACATTCTCTTGCTGTCAACATTCTCTCTTTGTCTTGTCTTTCACAGTTTAATTATAATGAATTTCATGTAGGTCTCTTTGAGTTCAACCTACATGGAGCTTATTGAACGTCCTGGATTTGTAGGTTTATAGGGTTTTTTGTTTTTTTTTAAATCAAACTTGGGACATTTTTGATCATTATTTCTTCAAATATTCTTCTTGCCCCTCTCTGTATTTCTCTCTTTCTGGGACTTCTATATGTATATGTTGGTCCATATACATATAGAATATATATATATTGGTGTTCCACCAAGTCCCTTGGGATCTGTTCTTTTTTACTTTTTTTCATTCTTTTTTACTTAAAAAATTCTTTTTAATTTATTCATTTGATACAGAGAGATACAGAGAGACAGCATGAGCAGGGGGAGGGGCAGAGGCAGAGGGAGAAGCAGACTCCCCACTGATCCAGGAGCCCGACGTGGGGCTCGATCTCAGGACCCTGAGATCATAACCTGAGCCAAAGGCAGACACTTAACCATCTGAGCCACCCAGGTGCTCCCCCATTCTTTTTTCTTTCTGCTTCTTCAGACTCAATAATTTTTTCATTGTCCTATTTTAGGTTTGCCAATTCTTCTGCCTGCTCAAACCTGCTGTTGAAACTCTCTAGTGAATTTTTATTTTGTTTGTTGTATTCTGCTCCAGAATTTCTTTTTGGTTCCTTTTTTATTGTTTCTACCTCTTTGTTGATATTTTTGTCTTGTTTGTACATCATTCTCCTGATTTGCTTTGGTTCTTTGTCTATGTTTTCCTTTAGGTCATTGAGAATGTTTAAAACTGTTATTTTAATGTTTTTGTCTAATAAGTCTGAAGTCTGGACTTCCACAAGATGATTTCTGTCTGTTATTTTGTTCCTTTGAATGGGCCATGCTCTCCTGTTTCTTTGTATGCCTTTTGTTGTTGCTGCTGCTAAGGATGACATTTGAATAGTACAAAGTGGTACCTCTGGAAATCAGACTCTCTGCTTGCTGTTGTTTGGGTTATTGAAGATTATACTAGTTGATTTGAGACTGTCCCAAACTGGTATTTCAAAGGCATTGTATTCCCTGTTGATATGCTCCCTGAAGTCTTTGATCCTCAGTATCATGTTCAGCTAGTCTTGATGAGATTTTCTAGAATGCTGGGAATTCAGAAACAACAACAACAACAAAATAAACCAGAGAAAAAGAGTGACAGAGACAAAGAGATAGAGGGAGAGACAGAGATAGGGGAAACAGAGAGAGGAAGACTGAGACAGAGAGATAGAATGTTAGAGAGATACAGAGAGAGAGAGGCAGAGCAAGAGAGATAGAGGGAGAAGAGACACAGAGATACAGTGCGAGTGAGCATGACCTCTCCCAATCTTTGCAAACTGGTGCTGTGCCAGGACCATCCTTTAACTGTTAGCCAGACTTGCACTGAATATGTCCCAGGTGAAAGTTTAGGGTCTTCTCAGGCTTTTTCTGAGCATACATTGTGCCTGGGCATGTGTTTTGCTTTCTAAATTTCCCAGTACATACAGTTTATTTTGCATGTCCTAGTTTCCTTAAGAAACTCTCCCAGCTTATGCCTTAGGCAGGTTATTATATATTTTATACTGCAAATTTTGCTCCAAGAGTCTGAGGGCTGTTGGTTTGGCTTGTGGTATTTTCATGCAATTCTCATCACTTTTCTAGCCTGTGTTCCAAGTTAGGTGCAACTGACTTGAGTGCCTTGCATTGATCCTTCAGGTAGACCCCAGACCAGTGACAACAGACCTACACAATAATTTGCTAATAAGGTCTGCTCTGCTCCCTCCAGGACCATGAAAATGACTGCACAACGGGAACATGGCTGCCATACCAGGCAGGGTGGGACCAGGACAAGGAAAATGCCACAGAGCTTCCCTGCTATATGAAGTGTCTCTTTCTTGTTACAGTGCTCACTTGGCTGCTGTCAACTTTCACTGTTTTCCAGGGTTCTCAGAAAAATGATTCTTACAGTTTCTGCTGGTTTCTCAATGTTTCTTTAGGGGGTTGAGCACTTAGAGCTGCCTACTCCACCACTTTCTGGATGTCACTTTCTGATGTCACTTTCAAACTTTATTTTGATGAGAATTTTCATAGCATACTTTTTGCATCCATTTACTTTGAACTGTCTATATCACTATATTTGAAGTTAATTTCTTGTCTACAGCATATATATAAGGTCATCTCCCCCCTATATTCTGAAAGTCTCTGTCTTTTAATTGGTGTGTTTAGATGACTTGTATTTAATGTAATTATTGATGTGCTTAGATTGAGATCCATGATTTTAGTAGTTGTTTTCTTGTTCCCTCTGGTTTTTATTCCGCTGTTTCCCCTTTTTTGCTTTATTTTTTATTTGAATATTTTAAATATTTAACTTATCTATTCTGGTTTTTAATTCTATCTCTCTGTATAGCTTTTTAACGGAATCTTATAGGGACTAGAATAAACATAAGTTTTCACAGTCCACTTTACTGCTTCAAATGGGACACAGAAGCCTCATCACCACATAGGTCTCCTCACCACCCCCTCTTTATGTTGCACTTATCATATATATATATACATATATATATATTACATCTACATACACTAAAAAACCGATCAGTGTTGTAATTTTTGCTTTCAACTGCCAAACATATTTTCAAGAACTGGAAAAAAAGGTCTATTGTATTTACCCAGATGTTTTAAGGTTCTTTCTTGTATCATTCCCTTCTGTCTGAAGAATCCCATTAGCATTTCTTTTGTAGCAGGCCTTTTGGCAAAGGATTCTCTTTGTTTTGCTTCATCTGGGAATGTTTTTATTTCATCTTAATTCTTGAAGGATATTTTTCACTGGATATATGGTTCCGAGTTGACAGCCTTTTCTTTCCAGCTCTTAAAAAGTGTGTCACTTCCTTCTGGCCTCTGTGGTTTCTGATGTGAAATCTGCAGTCATGTGAATCCTTGTTCCCCATAAATAACCTGTCATTTTATTCTCATCACTTTCAAAGTTTTTTCTTTGTCATTAGTTTTCATCTGTGTAATTATAATGTGTTTGAGTGTGCATTTCTTTAGGTTTATCATATTTGTGGTTTATTGAGTTTCATAAAACTGAAAACACTGGGGTTTATGTCTTTTGTCAAATGTGGGAATTTTCCAGCCATTATTCTTTAAATGCTTTTTTCTGCACCATATTCTTTCTTCTCTCCTTCTGGGACTCTGGTGGCATGAATGTTAGACAGTCTGATGTTATCCTACAGTCCCTGAAACTATCTCTCTTTTTCTTAAATCTTTCTATTGTTCAGGTTGGAAAATTTCTATTAATGCTTGTTTAAGTTCACTGTCTCTTTCCTCCCTCACTCCATTCTACTATTGAGAATGTCTGAATGTCCACTGAGTTTTAAATTTTTCCATGACTGTATTTTTCATTTGTAAATTTTCCATTTAGTTTTTATTTATAATTTCTATTTCTTTGCTGTGACTTTCTATCTTTCCATTCATTTCAAGAGCATTCAATTTCTTCTTCTTCTTTTTTTTTTTTTAAATATGGCCAAAGGATTTGAATAGACATTTCTTCCTGGAAGACATGCAAATGGACAATAAGCACATGAAAAGATGCACAACACCATTCTACCTCAGGAAAATGCAGATCAAAACCATGAGATACCCCCTCAAACCCAAAAAGGTGGCTATAATAAAAAAAGACAGTAACAGCTGTTAACAAGGATGTGGAGAAATTAGAACCCTCCCACACTGCTGATGAAAATATAAAATGGTGTAGCCACCTTGGAAAATCCTTTGGAAGTTCCTCAGAAAGTTAAACACAAAATAAATCCATATCATTAGTAGTCATTTCCCATACTTCTAGTCCCTGTCAACCACTAATCTACTTTCTGTCTCTGTGGATTTGCCTATTTTGGACATTTTGTAAAAATAGATCATACAATATGTGGCCTCTTTTGTCTAACCTCTTTCACTTGGCATAATGTTTTCAAGGTTCATCCATGTTATAGCAAGTATAAAGACTTCATTCCTTTTTATGGCTGAATAATATACCATTGTATGATTATGTCATATTTTGTTTATTCATTTATTCATTGACAGAAATTTGGATTGTTTCTACATTTTGGCTACTATGAATAGTTTTACTATGAACATTTATGTACAAGTTTTTATTTGGATACCTGTTTTCAAATTTTTTCATGTTCACTTCTTGGAGCATTTTTATAATAGCTGACTTAAAAATCTCAGGTAATTCTAACATCTCTGTCATTTTGGCATTATTATCTATGGATTGTCTTTTGCCATGCAATTTGAGATTTTACTGGTTCTTTTTTTTTTCCCCAGTACTTTAGAATATGACTTTATTTATTTTTATTATGTTATGTTAGTCACCATACAGTACATCATTAGTTTTTGATATAGTGTTCCATGATTCATTGTTTGTGTATAACACCCAGTGCTTCATGCAATACGTGCCCTCCTTAATACCCATCAGTGGGCTAACCCATTCCCCCACCCCTCTCCCCTCTAAAACCCTCAGTTTGCTTCTCGGAGTCCATAGTCTCTCATGGATTATCTCCCCTTCCTATTCCACCCCCTTCATTTTTCCCTTCCTTCTCCTAATGTCCTCCGTGCTGTTCCTTATGTTCCACAAATTAGTGAAACCATATAATAATTGGCTTTCTCTGCTTGACTTATTTCACTTAGCATAATCTCCTCCAGTCCCATCCATGTTGATGCCAAAGTTGGGTATTCGTCCTTTCTGATGGCTGAGTAATATTCCATTGTATATATGGACCACATCTTCTTTATCCATTCATCTGTTGATGGACATCTCAGCTCTTTCCACAGTTTGGCTATTGCATACATTGGTGCTATAAACATTGGGGTGCATATGGCCCTTCTTTTCACTACATCTGTGTCTTTGGGGTAAATACTGGTTCTTCTTGTGTCCAGCAATTTTGGATTGTGTCCTGGACAATTTGAATTTTCTATCATGGGACTCTAGGTCTTGTTTAAATCCTATGGAAATTATATATATATTTAAGGTCATATGCATGCATACTTCAGAGGTGAATCCAGATGTTCTTAAAGAACTGCATGGATCCACTTTCCTGAGATTCTCCTTCTCCACAATTTCCCTGGTACCTTTTAAATTTCCCAGAACTCCCCATTTCAATCTTCCAACCAGAAAATGGGGGCTTTAATTGCCTTCCTCTGCTGTACGTTCACGCAACTAATCATGTGTCCAGGGCTGATCATCCAGAGAAGAACAAGAAAAAGCAATAATGTTTGCTTTTGTCTATCACACCATCTGCAAATGGAGAGGAAGTTTCTGCTTGCTCAGTTAAGCTCCTGCGGGCGGGGCCTTACTGCTGCTGTTGCTACTGCTACCACCCCAGAATTGCTTAGAGATTGAGATGTGAGTAAATAGATAAAATAAAAAATAGATTTCTGAGCACTAGGACACTCCCTTTTCATTCCTCAAGCCAGAGTAAGACAGCTTCTTCTGGAGACTTCTCTATCTGCACTCTCTCTTCTGGATTGTAGGCTACACAGAGTCCAGGCTGGGCAATACTGAAAGAAAACAATGGTAAAGTCACTGCTAGTTTGGGGATAATTCGAATCCCGCTCTTCTTCTCAGTCTGCCTGCTACTGTTTACAAGGACTTTAATTCGCTGCTCCATGCATGGTATTGTTGGTTGTTGTTTTAAATAGCTGCATTTAGTGGGAAAGACAAGGTGGAGCATGTTCCATTAGAACAGGAACCTGTATACCATGTCCTTAACTTTTCACATTCCAATTACACTATTTTAATATATCACATAAAATGCACAAACCTTGTAATTAGTCTGTATTTCTTCCACCCCACATCCTTTATGTTATAGCTGTTAGATATATTTTATCCAATATATTATGAACTCCAAAGGTACTGTTATGGTATTTGCTTTAGTCACTTGTAGTATATAGAAATTAGAGGCAAATAGAGCAAAAAAAGACTTATATTTAGCCAGATATTTACCCTTTCTTATGCTCTTTATTTCTAACAATGCAAATCTGATGCCAACTCCTTTTATTGTGGAGAACTGGCTTTCTCATTTCCTGTAGTGTTAGTTTTCTGGTGGCAAATTCATTTCTGTTATATGAGAAGGTATTTTGCCTTGATTCTTTTTTTTTTTTTTTAGACTTAATTTTTTTTAGAGTAGTTTTAGGTTTACAATAAAATTGAGGGAGGTAGAGAGATTTCCCATACACTCCGTGTCCCCACACATGCACAGACTCCACTACTATCAACATCACTGCCAGGATGGTACATTTTTTATCAGGGACAAACCTACACTGACACATTATACCCATCCAGAGTCCATAGTTTACCTAAGGGCCCACTCTTGGTGCTGTCAATCCAGTGGGTTTGGGCAAATGTATGACAAATCTATCATTATATCATACAGAGTAGTTTCACTGCCTTAAAAATCCTCTCTACTTTGGATAATTATCCCTCCTCACTTCCACCCCTGGCACCCAGTGATCTTTTCATTGTCCTCATAATTTTGCCTTTTCCAGAATGTCATATAATTCAAATAATACAGCATGTAACCTTCTCAGATACACTTCTTTCACTTAGTAATATGCATTTAAGATTTCTCCGTGTCTTTTCATAGCTTAGTAACTCTTTTTTTTAGTGCTGAAAAATATTTCAATGTCTGGATGCACCATAGTTTATTTATGCATTCACCTATTAAAGGACATCTTGGTTGCTTCCAAGTTTTGGCAATTATAAATAAAGCTGCAATTAACGCCTGGGTACAGGTTTCTGTGTGGACGTAAGTTTTCATGTTCTTTGGCTAAGTATAAAGGAGCATGATTGCTGGGTTGTATAGTAAGTGTATATGTTTAGTTTTATAAGAAACTGCCAAACTGTCCCAAAGTGGCTGGGCCACTTTGTATTACCATTACCAATGTATGAGAGTTTCTATTGCTCCACATCCTTGCTAGCATTTGGTGTTGTCAAGTATTCCAGATTTTGGTTATTCTAATAGGCGCATAGTTCTAATTTCCATGTCCTTGATGACATAAGATGTGGGGCATATTTTCATACCCTTATTTGCCATCTGTATATCTTCTTTGGTGAGGTTTTTGTTCAGGTCTCTGATTTTTAATTGGGTCTTACTGTTGAGTTTTAAGAGTTCTTTTCATATATATTTTTGATAATAGTACTTTATCAAATGTATCTTTTGCAAATATTTTCTCCCAGTTGTGGATTTTCTTCTAATTCTCTTGATATTGTCTTTTGCAGAGCAGAAGTTTTAAATTTTAATGAAGTCCAGTTCATCAATTATTTCTTTGATGGATCATGTCTTGGGTGTTGTGTCTAAAAAGGCAAGACCATACCCAAGATCATATAGGTTTTCTTCCATTTTACCTTCCAGGAATTTTATAATTTGTGTTTTACATTTAGGTCTATGATCCACGTTGTCATTTGTAGTGAAGAATGTAAGATCTGTGTATAGATTCATTTTTTGGCTTGTGTATTTCCAGTTGTTCCAGCATCACTTGTTGAAAAGACTATCTTTGCTCTATTGTATTGTTTTTGCTCCATTGTCAAAAATCAGTTGACTATATTTATGTGGTCTATTCCTCGTTCTCTGTTTTGTTCCCCTGATCTATTTGTCTATTCTTCCATCAATACCACCCTGTCTTGATTACTGTAGCTTTATAGTAAGTCTTGAAATCAGGTTGCATTGGAAGAACTTTGTTCTCCTTTCATACTGTGCTGGCTATTCTGGATCTTTTGTCTTTCCATACAAGCTTTAGTAAAAGGCGAAAGATTTATGCGTTTTGAAGAGAAACCGGAGTCCATACAAGCTTTAGAATTAGTGTGTAGATAGCCACAAAATAACTTGCTGGTGTTTTCATTGGTATTGCATTGAATCTATAGACCCAGTTGGGAAAAACTGACATCTTGGCAATACTGGGTTTTCCTGTCCATGAACATGGAATATGTCTCCATTTATTTAGTTCTTCTTTAATTTTGTTCATCAGAGTTTTGTAGTTTTCCTCATAAAGATCTTGTGTGTATTTTAATATATATCTAAGTATTTCATTTTGGGGAGTGCTAATGTAAATGGTGTTGTGTTTTTAATTTCAATTTCTACTTGTTCATACAGGAAGGCAATTGACTTTTGTCTATTAATCATGTATCCTGCAACCTTGCTATCATCCCTTATTAGTTTCAGGTTTTTTGTTGTTGATTCTTTCAGATTTTCTACATAGATAATCATGTCATCTGCAAACAAAGACAATTTTATAACCAGATATGTTTTATTTCATTTTCTTGCCTTATTGTATTAGCTAGGACATCCAGTATGATGTTGAAAAAGAATGGTGAGGGAACTTCCTTGCCATGTTCCTGGTTTTAGTGGAAAAAGCTTTGATTTTGTCACCATATTGTATGATGTTTGTTCTAGATTTCTTGTAGATAGTCTTTATCAAGTTGAGAAAGTCCCCTTTTGTTCTTAGTTTACTGAGAATTTTTATCATGAATAGGTATTGGATTTTGCAAATTCTTTTCCAGCACTTAGTGATATGCTCATGTGAGTTTTCTTTTTTAGCCTGTTTATGTGATGGATTATAACGTTTGATTTTTGGATGTTGAGCTAGCCTTGCATACCTGGGATAAATCCCACATGGTCATGATATATATTTCTTTTTGCATATTTTTAAAATTCAATTTTCTAACATTTTGTTGAGAATTTTTACATGATCTATATATCATAATATATATTAATAAGCCCATAAAATGTAGTCTTCCTGTCTATTACAGTGTTTTTTTAATCTCTAGCATTTCTTTTTTGGTTCTTAGGATTTCCATCTCTCTATTTACATTGCCCATCTGTTCTTGCATGCTGTCTATCCATTAGAATGCTTAGCACATTAATCATAGTTGTTTTAAATTCCCTTCCTGATAGTTCCAACATCCCTGCCATGTCTGGTTCTGATGTTTACCCTGTCTCTGTGTTTTTCTGTTTGTTTGTTTGGTTTGGTTTTTTGTTTTTTTGTCTTTTGATGTGCCTTGTAATTTTTTCCTGAAAGCTGGACATGATGTACTGGGTAAATACATCATGTGTGGGAGGAAAAGTGCTCCACAGTGCTATGATTAGAGCTCAGTCTTTTAGTGATCTTGTGCCCCTGGGCTGTGACCTACACAGATTTTTTCTCAGGATGGCCAGAGTGGTTGGACTTGGCTATTTCCCTTTCTTAGGTCATTTAGGCTCTGATAAAACCCTGGCAGTTTAACTAGTTTCCTGAGGAATACCTTGTTCAGAACAGAGTACTCAGGCTCCCTTTTTCCCCGCTCCTGCTGGAAGCATGAGTGGATTTTTCTCTAATATTTACTGTAAGAACCTGGTCGAGCTCTTGGAGGTAAAACTCACAATATTGTGTCTCCCCCTTCCCCTCCCCCACCCATGACTGGGTCCCTCTGGAGTCTTTAGTTCTCAGAGTTGTCCACACTGAGCTGTATGCACTTAATCACAGTTCAGGTTTCCTAGCCTGGTGCAGGTTCCCAAGGTGGTTTCTGCTTGTGTGTCTCTGCCCTGATAAGTTGTTATTCTCTGTGTTGTATGGCTGTCTTTCCAATCTTGGGGGCAGTGGTTTGTCCTGTTCCCCTACCCCAAAGGATCCAAGATGAGTTGTTGAATTTTCAGCTTGCTCAGCTTTTTACTTGCTGTTAGGACAGAGTGGTGAATTGGAAGTGGAACTGGAAACTGGAATTTCCCAGCTGCCTTTTTGCAAAAATAGACCCAGTTTTGCCTTGAAAGATATTTCTCTGGCTTGACAGCTTTTTCCTTTCGGCACTTTTCCTGGCCCCATTCATATCCATGAAACGTCAACCACTAATTGAATTGTGGTTCCCCTATATTGAACATGTTGCATTTCTCTTGTTATTTCAAGATCTAGTCTTCATATTTGGCTTCAACCATTTGACTATGTCTCAGCACAGCCTTGTTTCTATGTATCCAGCTAGGTGCTTATTGAGCATCTTGAATCTGTAAACTTATGTCTTTTATAAGATGGAAAATTTCAGCCATTATTTCTTCAAATACTCGTTCTGTCCCATTATTCAGTTATGCATGCATAAGATCGTTTAATGCCACCTACTAGGTCCTTTGGGCCACAATCTTTTTTTTTTTTAATCAATTCTTAGGCTTTGTTTTTCTCACTATGCCATTTGTATTTATTGATTTTCAGGGTTACTTATTCTTTCTTCTGTCATCTCCATTTGGCTATGAAGTCTGTCTACTGACGTTTTTATTTTAGACATTAGGTTTTTTCAGTTCTAGAAATTTTCTTTTTTTTATTCCTATTTTTCTGTGAACGTATTCTACTTTACTGAGGATAGTTATAAAAGCCATTTTAAAATCTTGGTCTGTTAGTTTCAGCACCTGCGTTATCTTGGGTTTTATATCAGTTAATTTTCTTTTCTCTGGAGGATGGATTCCATTCCCCTGGGTGTTTATTTGTAAGGTGATTTTGGAAATTCTGGAAATTCAAAATATGAAGCTGTGCTGCCTTAAGATTCTGTTAATTTTCTCTGGGGAGTGCTGTTTCTTGGTTTCAACAGGCAGTCATCTTGTTAGGCGGCAAACAAACCTTTATTCAGATTTCCTCTCTTTAGCAAAGATTCTTAGAGTCTCCCCACACATGTGTAGTTCAGAGACAGACAGACAAGATTTGAGGATCCCCTCTCTGGATTCCCCTTCTGAGATTCTCTTTCTCTCTCTCTCTCATGGTTTCACTGGATTCTTGTCTAGTACTCCAAGCCATAAAAGTGGGGTTTTCCCACCAGCATCATTGGGGGCTGTGCACCCTGCTCATCACACTGGCCCTCCGTAAAGCTTGCAGAAACAGGCACTGACTAACACAGTGTCCTCTGGTGTGGACTTCTCCACGCTGCATGCTTCTCATCTCTGGTCCCTCAGGCAGGTGCTTTTGTAGATCTCTGAATGCTGTAGTTGTTCCTGTGAGCGTGTTGGATCTTATTAGTCATTCTTAGAAACGGAAGGACTTCCTAATCTCATAAAGATGCTTTGGAGTTTTTGTCACATAAGCTATTCACCTTTTCCTGTAAAACTTCCAAAGATGTTTTATATTTTTAGATCCTGTCAAGAAGTGTAGCATACTCATGCATGCTCTCTCTCTTTTCTCTCTTTCTATATTTTCTACTTGGTCATTGTTGCTAGTATATAGGCATGCTATTGAATTTTAAAAGTTGATTTACATTCATTTACTCTCCCCCCAAATTTATTTTAATTATTTCAATTTGATTTTTTTTTTTCATTTCTAGAGGGGAAGATAACCTCTGTAAATGACTGCATCTTCTATTATTTTTATTTCCCCTCTTATTGGAATAGCCTATCTTTTTACTTTTTACCCTTCTCTGACATCTGGGCAGTGCCTCCACTCCTGGCCACATATTTCTCTCGGAGGGTCATGTCTGACCTGCCAAAAGAAGGGACGATAGTTTCGAGGACGCCATCCAGGACACAAGTGATTTGAGACCTATTTTTCTTTCCAACTTGACTCATTAGTTCAGCCAAAATAGCCAAAAAGTACATGTCCAAATACAATCTTGGAAGATTTTAGGTAAAATTAGTAAAGGCTTTGTTAGACGCACGTGCTGAAAATAGAAGAGGTGGAATTAATTTCTAGTGTTAGATTTTGGTTTTATTAAGGACAAAATGGAGCAATGTTTTATTTGTACATTCTTTGGTCTAAGTACAATGGAAATAACCTAACTTTTCTTGGATGAAACTGCAAAGTAAAGCAGAGAACTAAAGAAATTACAGAGGTAATTCATTTCAAAATTTGCCCTTGGAATATCAAGATAATTGAGTGCACTGTGCAGATTATTTGCTTGAATTACCTGAAAAGTTGTTTTATTCTCCATCTCACCTTTATAAATAAAACTGTGATCTAGGGAAGGAAAATTGGGTCCTTGCTTTTCTGAAAAAAAAAAATCATAGAAAAACAATAAGTAGAAAAAGTATATGAAGAGACAATTCACAGAAGAAATATAAATAGCCAGTATGCATATAGAAATAAAATATACCTTACTAGTAGTGTGGGAAATAAAAATTAAAGCAACAATTAGTATGATTTTCTTTGCCTACTAGATTAGCAAAAATTTTAAAAGTTGACAATATCCAAGTTAATAAGCCTGTGGTGGAATACATGATCATTATTGTTTGATACTGGGGGACTGTAAATTTGCTCACACTATCTGGAGGGTATGGAACGTAACACAAATGTCCTTAATTCCACATCCCTCCCTAAATCAGTGCCCCATACCTCATGACTTGGTGGTACATATTAAGTGTAGGCTCAAGCGTGTGATTCATGGCAGTCCGTGAGATGTTGGCAAAGTGCAAACAGGAACTTGAGGGGTGTGTGATTGGAGTTGCCTTCTCTCTGTGCACCTCTCCCCTTACGTGGAGAAGGTGCCAGGGCCGCCCTGCTGGAGGGCTATATACATGTAAGCAGAGTGGCCCAGACCTCCCAGCCAGGGCCAGCCAAGATCACCCACCCAGTCTATCTGCGACACACAGGCAAGCCAGGCACTGAGACACATGAGCAGGAGAAGCCAGCTTTGTGGTAATTTGTTATATGGCATTATTTGGGAAGAAGGTAACTGAATCAGAAGGTAATATGCTACTCCAGCAAGATTTTTTAAGTGCATAACCCTGGCAATCATATTTCCAGGCAAAGGCAGAAATGTAGATGAATTGACAGGCTTGCAAGATGCCCATGGAAGCATTATTTATTATAGAAAAATTGTTAAAATATTTTAAATTTCTATCACTAGAGAAGAGTTAAATAAATTAGGATATAACTGAATAAGAGAATATTATATAATGGTTCAAAAGAATAAAGTAGATTTATATAAATTGATATGGGAAAGTGTTTATAATATCTTAAATAAAAATGTTATCAAGCAGTAAGCATAATACAATAGCATTTTGTTTTTAAAAATTACTTATGTAAAAGCATAGAAAAAGATCTGGACAGAAAAAAAAAACACCATTTGTAACTTCTGAGAAATCACATTTAGGGGAGTGACTTTAACTGTGTGTACAATTAGTGTCTTTATAATGACCATGAATTACTATTGTAATTCAAAACACATGAGAGAAATAACTATTGGATTTTTCTCAGTTGGTTTTTATTTTTTATCTTATTCTGTTTTTCAGTCTTAGATACAGTTGACATACAACATGTATAAGTTAAGGTGTACAGCAGAAAGACCTGACCTATATATATCATGAAATGGTTTTCACAATAAATTTAGTTAACATCTGTCTTGCATAGTTACAAAAGAGTGGTTTTTTTTTTCCTTGTGATGGGAACTTTTAGAATCTTCTCTCTAAACAACTTTCACATATACCCGCAGCAGTGTTAACTATACTCCTCATATAGTACATTAGACCCTTGGCGCTTACGTACCTTATAACTGGAAGTTGGTGTCTTTTCATCACCTCATCCAACTCCCCCACCCCCATCCTCCACCTCTGGTAACCACACATCTGATCTCTGTTTCTATGAATTTACTTGTCTTTATTTTTACTTCCACATAAAAAATGACACCATATAGTATTTGTCTGTCTCTATCTGACTTATTATTATGCTCTCAAGGTCCATCCATATTCTCAAAATGGCAGGATTTCCTTCTTTTTTATGGCTGAATGGTATTCAAATATTATATATATAATATATATTATGTGATATGTATATATCACATTTTCTCTATTCATCCATCCCATGGATACTTACTTAGGTTCTTTCCATGTCTTGGCTACTGTAAATAATACTGCAATGAATATGGGGGTGCAGACATCTCTTTGAGATACTGATTTTATTTCCTTTGGATATATGCCCAGTAGTGGGATTGCTGGATCATATGGGATTTATGTTTTTAATTTTTTGAGGAACCTCCATCTTGTCTTCCACAGTGGCTGCACTAATTTACATTCCCACTAGCAGCACATTCCCTTTCCTCCATATCCTCACCGACACTTGTTATTTCTTATCTTTTTGATATTAGCCATTTTAACAGATATGAAGTGATATCTTTTTTTTTTTTTAAAGATTTTATTTATTTATTTGAGACAGAGAGAATGAGAGAGAGAGAGCACATGAGAGGGGGGAGGGTCAGAGGGAGAAGCAGGCTCCCTGCCGAGCAGGGAGCCCGATGCGGGACTCGATCCAGGGACTCCAGGATCATGACCTGAGCCGAAAGCAGTCGCTTAACCAACTGAGCCACCCAGGCGCCCGATATGAAGTGATATCTTATTGTGGTTTTGATTTCTATTTCCCTGATGATAGTGATAATGAGCATCTTTTCATGTACCTGTTGACCCACTTGAATATCTTCTTTGGAAAAATGTCGTTTCAGGTTGTTTGCCCATTTTTAGTTGGATTACTGATTTTTTTGCTATTGAGTTGTATGAGTTCTTTACACATTTTGGATATTAACCCCTTATCAGATATGGTCTACAAATATTTTCTCCCAATGTTACCTTTTCACTTTGTTGATGGTTTCTTTTTCTGTGCAGAAGCTTTTAGTTTGATGTAGTCCCACTTTTTTTTTTTATTGCTTGTTTTTTTGGGTGTCATTTCTAAAAAATCATTACTCAAGATCCTGTCAAGGAGGTTTTTTTTTTTTTTCCAGTGAGTTTTTCTAGGACTTTTATGGTTTCAGGCCTTACCTTTAAGCCTTTAATCCATTTCAAGTTACTTTTTGTGAGTGTTGTAAGATAGAAGTCTGGTTTCATCCCTTTGTATGTGCATATCCAGTTTTCTCAGCATCATTTATTGAAGAGACTATGTTTTCTTCATTGAGTATTCTTGACTTTCTTGTCCAATAGTAGTGGACAGTATATGCTTGGGTTTATTTTTGGGCTCTTCAGTCTGTCCTATTGACCTATTTGTCTGTCATTATGCTAATACCATACTGTTTTGGTTACTTAGCTTTGTAATACAGTTTGTAATCAGGAAGTGTGATGTCTCCTGCTTTGTTCTTCTTTCCCAGGATTGCTTTGACTATTCAAGGTCTTTTGTGGTTCCATATGAATTTTAGGATTTATTTTTGTCTTTTAAAAAATGCCATTGGAATCTTCCTAGGGATTTTTTTTTAAAGATTTTATTTACTTATTTGAGAGAGAGCGAGTGAGAGAGAGTGAGAGAGCACAAGCAAGGGGAGCGGCAAAGGGAGAGGGAGAAGCAGGTTCCTCACTGAGCAGGGAACCTGACTCAAGGCTCGATCCCAGGACACTGGGATCATGACCCGAGCCAAGGGTAGACAGATGCTCGACCAACTGAGCCACTCAGGCACCCCTTTATAAGGATTTCATTGAATCTATAGATGATTTTAGATAGGATAAACATTTTAGCCATATTCATTCTTCCAATCCATGATCATGGTATGTCTTTCCATTTATTTGTGTCTTCTTCAGTTTCTTTCATCAGTGTCTTATAGTTTTCAGTGTACACATCTTTCACCAACTTGGTTAAATTTATTCCTAAGTATTTTATTGTTTTTGCTGCTATTGCAAATGGGATCATTTTCATTCTTTATTTTTCAGATATTTCAATGTATAGAGATACAACTGATTTTTGTATGCTGATTTTATATCCTGTAACTTTACTGAATTTATTAATTGTATTTAACATTTTTGTGTGTGTGAAGACTTTAGGATTTTCTATACATAACATCATGTCATCTTCAAATCAAGACAGTTTTACTTCTTCTTTTCCAGTTTGGATGCCTTTTATTTCTTTTCCTTGTCTGATCATTCTGTCTAGGACTTCCAGTACCTTGTTGAATAGGAATGGTGAGAGTGGGAGCCCTTGTCTTCTTCCTGATCTCAGAGGAAGAGCTTTCAGCCTTTCCCCATGGAGGATGATGTTAGTGGTGGGCTTGTCATATGTCGCCTTTATTATGTGGAGGTATGTTCCTTCTATAGCTAATTTGTTAACAGTTTTTATCATGAACAGATGTTAAATTTTGTCAAATGCTTTTTTTGCATCTATTGAGGTGTTCATATGATTTTTATCTTTTGTTGTGTTAATGTGGTATATTGTTATTGATTTGCATATATGGAACCATCCTTGCATCCCAGGGATAGATACCACTTGATCATGGTGTATGATTCTTTTTTTTTTTTTAATAATGTTGAACTATTTTTTAAAAATATTTTTAAAAAATAATTTCTACACCCAACATGAGGCTCAAACTTACAACACCAAGATCAAGAATTGCACGCTCCACTGACTGAGCCAGCCAGGTACCCCTAGTATATTATTTTTATGATGCACTATTGAATTTGGTTTACTACCATTTTGTTGAGATTTTTTTGCATCTATAAAGAGGGATAGTGGCCTGTTGTTTTTTCTTGAAGTGCCCTTATCTGACTTTGGTATCAGGGTAATGCTGGCTTTGTAAACTGAGTTTGGGAGTGTTTCCTCCTATTCTAATTTTTGGAAAAGTGTGAGAGGGATTGGTATTAATTCTTTGTTAAATGTGTGGTAGAATTCACCAGTGAAGCCATCTGGTCCTGGACTTTGTTTCTTGGGATGTTTCTGATTACTAATTCAATGTTCTTGCCAGTAATTTGTTCAGACTCTCTACTTCTTCTTGATTCAGTTTTGGTAGGTTGTATGTTTCTGGAATTTACCCTTTTGTTTCTAGGATGCCCAATTACTTGACATATAACTGATCTGGGTAGTCTCTTTTCATCCTTTGTATTTCTGTGGTATCAGTTGTCATCTCTTTCATTCATAATTTTGTTGATTTGGTTCTTTTTTTTTTTTAATGATTAGTCTAGCTAAATGTTTGCCAATTATGTATATCTTTTCAAAGAACCAACTCTTGGTTTTGTTCATCTTTCCTATTGTTTCCTGTTCTCTATTTTATTTACTTCTTCTCTAATCTTTATTATTTCCTTCCTTCTGCTAACTTTGGGCTTAGTTTGTTCTTTTTCTAGTTACTTGATGTGTAGACTTTTAAAATTATAATAAATTTAATAACTTAAAAGTAATAGATACCATACACTCAAGTGGATGGCTATTATTTTAAAAAGTCACAGTAGGGGTGCCTGGGTGGCTCAGTGGGTGAAGCTTCTGCCTTCGGCTCAGGTCATGATCTCAGGGTCCTGTGATCAAGCCCTACATTGGGCTCCCTGCTCAGCGGGGAGTCTGCTTCTCCCTCTCCCTCTGCAGCTCCCCCTGCTTGTGCTCTCTCTCTGTCAAATAAATAAATAAAATCTTATAAAATAAAAAAAAAAAGACAGTAACCTTTCTGTTTTACAAAAATGAAGTTTCATTACCTGTTATTCTACCATTTTATTTTTACATAACTTACAACAGGTATTTCTGTCTCAGCCTAGCTGTCATTTACAAGTATTTCTTCAACAAGTCTCTTATAGGGTTTCCATCACAAAGTGCCACCAACTCGTAAACACCTTCTAAGAGCCTAGAATGGTGCCTGGCATACAACAGACAGCATGGGGAGCTGAATGAATAAACAAAATATTGATGATGATAAGTGCTTCTAAATGCCTCTATGTTAATTATTATTTATAAATCACGCAATCCAAACTGTAATGTCAAATGTATCCTAGTGTCAAGATTAAAACCCTGATGTATTTCAGTTACTTTTTTTTTTTTTAAAGATTTTATTTATTTATTTATTTGACAGAGACAGAGACAGCGAGAGCAGGAACACAAGCAGGGGGAGTGGGAGAGGGAGAAGCAGGCTTCCCGCTGAGCTGGGAGCCCGAAGTGGGACTCGATCCCAGGACCCTGGGATCATGACCTGAGCCGAAGGCAGTCGCTTAACCAACTGAGCCACCCAGGCGCCCTTTCAGTTACTTTTTAAAAAGCTTTCCTAAAGATCTTAATGTAAAAGTATTCCCTTAAAATGCATGGCTCACCTCCACCACATTTAGATTGTGGAGGTAAAGTTCATATCTGATTTGGAAGGATTCATTGTGCTCTCTTTCCCTTAGGTACCCCTGAAGGCTTCCTTTTGTTGATCTGTGGATAGTAAGAGAGAAAGTGACACCTGTGACCTAAAATCTGGGTCCTCATCCTATCCTAGATCTGGGCAGTGATGAGGTTTTCACCTTTGGGGAAATGGCTATGTTTCCATTTTTCTCCTCTTTCTCTATTTAACGGTGGATGGTATCGATTCCTTCTGAAAGGCTCTGAGATCCTGGGATGGATGTTGAAGCTGCTGTGCAGTGGGGAACATCCCCTACACGCCTGTGGAGACCGGAAAGCCCTGGTCCTGGCACTCCTGGGGCGTTGTCTTCTCCCTCCTCCCCACACTGAGATCCTCCTCTCTCCCTCTGCCTTCCCCCTTTCAGGCAATTGACAGCAACAATGCCCCCAAGAGGATCCCCGGGAGCCTTCTTCAAGTGTTCTCAGGTGTCCAGATTTGTCACAGGTAAGGTTGTGCTTCCCAAATTATTTTCACCCCTTTCAGAATCAGCGCATATATCCCCACGCTGGTCATTGTCCACCCACGCCATGCAGAAGCCATGCCTCTGGGCGGCGCGCGGGCTG
Source organism: Mirounga leonina (assembly GCF_011800145.1). Classification (NCBI taxonomy): domain Eukaryota; kingdom Metazoa; phylum Chordata; class Mammalia; order Carnivora; family Phocidae; genus Mirounga; species Mirounga leonina. The sequence goes on from NW_023270453.1 coordinate 20,437,617, forward strand.
ACCCACCCCTTCACCGTCTGGCTGCTGGCTTGGCTCAGCTGGCAGGGGAGACGGCAGGAGATCCGCTGGGCCGGGAACAGGCAGGAGGCCTTCACTCTCTCTCTTTGCTTCTCCCTCTTCTTCCTCTTGCCTCTGCAGGACCACGATGGCTCAGGTTCCCTGAAATTGCTGCCCTGCCCGCCACTGGGTTTCACTCTTCCTTGGTCTCGTTCTTAACACTGCTCACAACTTTGTGATGCCCATCTGCTCAATGACACCGCGGCAGCCACCACCTGTGGAGCGTGGCCAACTCTGAGATTTGCTCGGGAGGGATGTGTGCTGGAGAGCGCTCTCGGGCGAGGGAAGCGGGACCGGGGAGGAGGAGCTGAGCAGGGCACCAGCGCCCCTGCGGCCCCGGCTGGGTGGGCCTCCTGGGCCGGCTGCTGGAGGCTCGCTGAGCACCATGCAGGCTACACGTTGGCCACCTGGCAGAACATATGGTGCAGACGATGGATCTCTGTGCTGGGCCCCTAAACTACGTCCCGTTTATGATGTGGCTTCAGTGAGCAGATGTGCACTCCAGCCAACTTCTTGGGGGCCTTTGGGGCATACCCACTTGCAAGCTGGTGGCAGATTCAAAAGATGGCTTTCTGCCTTAGTACCTGCCCCAGTTTGCCTGTGTGAAGGAACAGCCTTTGGTCTACACTGCTGCTTCTTCCCAGCTCTGACCATTCAGGATCAGGGGCTCGTCCTGAAGCAACAGTCAGACAAAAGCCTCAAAACTGTTTCCAGGTTCCTGTTGAGAAGCAGTAGCAGTGTCTCGGGTTCAGTCCACGCGCCCGGTGTCTGCCCTCGGCACTGCAGGGCTTTTAATGTGCCCCTATTTCCGTTATTAAACACCAGCACCTCTGAGCTGTGCACGGCCTTGCTCTGGATACTGCCCTGCAAACTTAGACTCCAGTATCAATTATTTACTTATGACTCTGCCCCGGGACAAACATCTGCTCTTTCTTTTAAAAGTGATTAAGTTTTTCCCATGTGGGTTTAAAGTCTGGTATTTCATAATTGACTTGATATATCAGAGTCTTGGAAGCTCTGCCGTATAGCTCGGTGAAGAGCTGCGACATCCATCCTCCGTCGGTGTCTGTCGCCAAGGGCTCAGGAGCAGTGTGGACAGAAAGCCAGTGATTCACAGAGGGCTGTGCACCCCTCAGCACTGGTGGGGCGCCAGGACAGTCCAGAGGGGCGTTCGGGCAGGGTTGCTTGTGGAAATGACGCCTGCTGCATCCTTCACAAGAGAACGCTGTGTGCTCTCCAAACGTGTGGAACAGGAACGCAGCGCTGAGGGAATCCCATGGGTCAGCTCGGTAACTGTGACATTGCCATGGCTTTCTTCACTGGGGTGTGCGCTGGGCGGTGTGGGAACCCTGCCGGCCCCACATGACCAGCCTCACCTCCCTGATGGTTTCACCACCTTTGCTTTGGACCCCTTGCCTTTCCACCTGGCTGCACCTGGGAGTACTGAGCTGTCCCTCCACTTGGGGTCTCGGTGGGGCCTTTCCGCGGCCACCCCTTCCCCCTCCTCCACCCCTTTCTCCACCATGTGCACTTCCCCCTGCCACACACGCACCCTTTAGGACAACAGGTTTCTCCCCAGCCCCGGGACAGAAGGAACAGGAGACTGCTGTCAGGGGTCACAACGTGACCTCTACAGCTCTCGCACGTGTGCGCTCTGCACCAGGAGCCAGAGGACGCGCGCGACCCATGCGAGCCGGGCCAGGAGCGTGCCCGCAGGGCGTGAGCCGGCAGCTGCTGAGACAGCGGTGCGGGTGTAGGGCGGCCCCTGGACACACTGCGTGGGGCGGATGGGCTCCGGGAAGGGTCGGGCAATGATGGCTGAGGGGGGTCCGGGAGAGAACTTGTCCTTGTCAAGTGTGAAAGTTAATGTGATGTGTCACCTTGGCAGGGCCCAGGGCGCCCAGACGGGTAGTGAAACGTTACTTCTGGATGTGCCTATGCGGCCTTTCTGGCCTTTGAATTGGTGGGCTGAGTAAAGACCGCCAATGGGGGGCATCATTCAATGCTTTGAGGGCTCAAATAGAACAAAAGGCAGAGGAAGGGAGAATCGCTCTCTCTGTTGAGCTGAATGTCCATCTTCCAGCCCTCAGGCATGCGCCCCTGTTCTTGGGCCTCAGACCATGGGCTCCCCTGGGTCTCCACCTGCAGACCTCCGTTCATGGGACTTTTGAGCCTCTGGGATCACATGAGCCAATTCCCATAATAAATCTCTTGTCTGTGTCCATGCATACCCAGAACCCTGGCTAATAGGACGGGAGTCTCCATGACGTCCCGGACACCTGCTGGATCTGCTCTGATGCGGAGGTGCTGTGGCAATGTTTTCTGACCATCGGGTAAGGAGTCGCCCGTTAGAGAAGGGGGCTGTCTGGCAGCCAGCACACACCCCACACACTCCACTCAAGGCGATGGCAAGGAGAATTCGCCTACAGATTTAAGCTAAGGGACAGAGAGAGCCAAAGAAAGAGCACTTGTAGGGTCAGGCCAGGCCTGCTCCCCAGACCAGCACCCAGAGTGGAAAGAAGGTGGGTTTGGGGCCGCCGCAGTCGGCTGGCCCACTGTCCAGGTCTCCAGCCGCATGCTGAGCCCCCAGAAAATGCCCCCAGACAGGGCAGGTGGCTTCACCTGGAAATGCAACTGCAAGTGGCAGCGTGCAAGCCCCCCCACGCCCCCCAGGGCCAGAGAGCCCACTGCCACGTGGCCATGCATCCAGCAGTACCCGGCTGGCCGCTGGTCGAGCTGAGAATCATGGTGCACAGCATATCAAACTTGCACTGTCTGTTTCTTTAAGTGGAATCCCGACTTAAAGCGCCAGCAAGGGCAGCCGAGGGCAGAGTCCCTGACCTCTGCATGTTATCTGGGCCAGGAATCGGCAGATTTTTCTGGAAGGGCCCAGAGAATAAATACGGTCTCTGTCACACCTCTGCTGTGGTGTTGTCCTGCAAAAACAGGCGTAGATGGCACAGGAATTCATGAGGTGGCCCCATGCCAATGAGGCTTTATTTGCAGAAACAGGTGGTGCCCGGTTGGCCGGCGTCTGGTCCCCTGCGTAGTGAGTGAGTGACGCTTGCTTCCAGCCACCGCCTGCAGCCAGGCCTTCCAAAACACGGGACTAACTTTGAAGGAAACCATTTCATCCTCCCGGTAAATGACAGTTCTGTTTTTTAGCTGTTTAGGTCAAAAAGGCTCAATTTCTCTTTCCGTCATAGCCCATATGCAATCTGCCGGCAGGTGATGTGAGCACAGAATCTGCCGCTTCCCCCGCCTGCCTGCCCGCCTGCCCGCTGGCACCGCCCTGACCCCCCCACCCTCCCCGACCACCGTGGTCCTCTGAGGCCCGGGACACTCAGGGCGCAGGGGGAGCTGCCCCCCTCACCTCCTGCAGCCCTGTGCTCCCACGCCTCTCGGCCACACCTGTCTTCTTCCTCCCAAAGCACCTGCCGCCACCTCTGTGCGGGCTGCTTGTTCAGTCCGGGGTCACTTCCCACACCTCATTCCCTCCCTCCCTGTGGAGGCTACCCCCCACCCCCCGCGCCTTCATTCTGTGTTGTGTTGTCTGGTATATTGGTTTGCTCCGCTGTGTAACAAAGTACCACCAATGCGAGGCTTAAACAACAAAACCTCATCCTCCGTCAGACCCAGAGGCTGGAAGTTGGGGACTAAGGCGTGGGCGGGGCTGGTTTGTCCTACGGCTGGAGGGACAACCTGTCCGGAGCCTGGGGGGCCTCAGTCCCAGCAGCTGGTGCTGCTGGAGGTCCTGTGGTCCCTCTACTCTGTCTTCATACCGTGCTCTCCCTCTGCTGAGTCTGTGTTCAGATTCCCACTCTTCGTTAGGATGTCGCTGGGTTCGGGCCTAACGCCCTCCTTCGCACTTGTTTGCCTCTGTTGGACGACATGGGTCCAGCAACATGTAAAGTGACCCGAGGGAGCCGGTTAGCGTGACTCCGGGTGCGCGTCTGCGGGTCGGAGTTCTGTGCCACGGGGTCAGCCAGTGGAGCTTAGAGGGGAGCGCGGAGCTAGGTCCGCTGACACGGGGCCAGGAAAGACCGGGTAGCTCAAACTGCATGACTGCAGGGAGGCTTCCTCAAGGGTTTTTCACAAGGGATGGTACAGGAGCCCCAGAGTCATCAGGCCCCTCAGCAGAAAGAGCTGCATGACAAGGACTGTCACCTCTGGGGGACACCTGGCAGGACTGCCCAGCCTCCCACTCCTGCCTTCCAATCTGCTGCCCTTGAAGCCAGGCCATGAGCCAGAGGGGCTGGCTGGTCCAACCCACTCCGGCTAGTGTCCTGGGGTGCAGATCAGGAAGCAGGAGAGTGGAGAGAGTATTTGGGGTTGGGGACAGGGAGAAAATGTCATACAGAAAGGAGGTTGTGGGCATTGAGTTTGGGGAGCCCATGAGACAGCCAGGCGGAGACCCAGTGGGTGGCTGGACGGGGAAGTGTGTGTCCTCTGTCAGAGTTCTGAGTGAGAAGTGTAGACATAAATCCAGGATGTTGCCAGGGTCGGTGGAGACGGTGAGAAGTCAAGAACTTCGAGGAAAGCCCCTGGGGACCACATACACGTAAGGGTCAGGGCAGTAGGATTTCAAGGGAAAAGCCAAGGCAGTGGGTCACAGTCTGGAGAGGCTGTGGAAGGAAAGCCAACTGGGGAGGAAGCTTGGCAAAGTGGGAGTGGTCAGTGGTAGTAAATCGAGCTCAGCGGTAAAGACAGTCGCAGCTCAGTACATGTCCTGTTGGGTGCGTCCCCCCCCACCCCCCCGCAGAGCTCCTTTTCTTGCAAAACCAAACCTCTGTGGTCCCGAACGTCTAGGTCCCTGTCCCCTCTACTTGCTGCCTCATGTAAGGGGAATCCTGTAGTATTTGTCCTGTTGTGACTGCCCGGTCACTCAGCAACATGGCTAAAGCCTCATCCCTGTGCAGGCAGGAACCAGAATTTCCTTCCTCTTCAAGCCTGAACACATGCCAGTGTGTATACATGCCACACTGTGTGTATCTGTCCGTCTGCCAGTGGACACTTGGGCTGTTTCCACTTTGGGGCTTCATTTATTTTGAGGAGGTGGGTCAGAGAGGATTCTTCCTCTCTGCTGCTACAAAGCTCAACTGAGCTCAGTAACGAGAGGCAAGTGTCCTTTAATAACTGTGGCCTGCCTGGTTTGCATTTCCAAGGAACCTTGTTTTTCTTCTCTTATGTCTTCAATGTGAATAAATCATAAGTCAATAAAAGTGTTGGTCAAAACCATCTTCTGGACAAAATTGATGTTTATTTCTGTTTTCAGGGTTTTTTTTTAAGACTTTGTTTTTAGAGCAGTTTTACATTCACAGCAAAATCGAGAGGAAGGTACAGAGATTTTCTATATACCCCCCGTCCCCCCACACGCACCGCCTCCCACATTATCACCATCCCCACCAGATGGTACGTTTGTTACAACTGATGTGTTGTCAGCATTCAAAACTAATCACCAAAACTAAACATACTCTCACCATATGATCCAGCAATTGTGCTCCTCAGTATTTACCCAAGAGTTGGAAACATGTGTCCACACAAAAACCTGCCCACAGGTGTTTACAGCAGCTGTATCCAAAGCTGCCAGAACTTGGTAGAAACCAAGATGCCCTGCAGTAGGTGGTGGACATGTCAACTGTGGTCCATCCGGACAAACAGAATGTTATTCCAGTGCTAAAAAGAAAGGAGACTTCAAGCCATGAGGAGACACGGACCAACATAAAATGCATCCCCTAAGTGGAAGGAGCCAATCTAAAAAGGCTTCATACTGTGTGATTCTAACTATGACTTTCTGGAAAAAGCAAAACCACAAAGACAGTAAGATCAGGGGGTTGCCAGGTGTTGGCAGGGGGGGTTGGATGGTGGAGCGTAGAGGGTTTTTAGGGCAGTGAAACCACCCTGTGTGATACCACAATGGTGGACACATGTCATCATATGTTTGTTGAAACCCATACAATGCACAACACCAAGAGGTTGGTCCAATGTAAACCATGGATTCTGGTGATGTTTGGTCTTTAAGAATATCTTTTAAAGAAATCAGTTGTGTTGACTAGTTTAACAGAGGAAATACTTGAAAACTCAGGAGGCCACATGCACAGCAGAGGCTTTTTACTTGTGCTAAAACGAGTTCAGGATTCTAGGCACGTCCCCTCGCTCCGGCTCGGGATGGGGAATATTAATTCATACTGTCCCTCCAGGTCCTCCAGGTCCGCATCCTACACAGATGAGGCATTCTAGAAACTTTAAAGCCAAATGAAAGTATTCCAAGGATTCAGGAGCTTTCCAAGGTGACTGTAACAGCTGCTCACGGTTGGCAGAGGTTGGAGCAGACAGGCCTCGTCAAAATCAGGGGACACAACTGGACACAGACATCATGTGACCATGCAGCAATGAGTCAGCGCCAAAATTAGAAAGACGCCTGCCAGAGGAGAAGCAGTTTCTCTAAAACCATCCGCCAATATTTGCAGAGTGAGGTGCCATGCGCCCATCCCTGTGCTAGAGACCGTGGGGCACAGAAGGCAAGTCAGTTCCAGGCCAGGAGGACGAACCTCTTCCTGCAACACCTAACCGAGGAGCAGAGTAGTAAAATCAGCCTGCCAAAGAGAAAGAAAGTGGACCCACCTGGACCCATAGATGTGAACAACCAGGGCCCAGGACAGAGGGAGACATGTGGCACAGCCTCTGATTCTGCCCTTGTCCCTAGATGCTAAGGAGCTACCCAAGAATTCTCGCTAATGTCCAGCGACTGTGGGGAAGTGGGCTGGCCAGTTGAGCTGACCATGCAGGAGAGGTGAGGAGCGTCCTCCGGAGGAGGAGCCCCGGGTGCCACTACCAGAACTTGTCCACCCAGGATGAGCTCTAAGACTTGCTGGCTTCCAGAGCTTTCTGCTGGGTTAGAGAAACGTCCTGACTCACCAGAGTGGGCCAGCATCTGGCTGGAGGGGGGGGGGGGCAGCCCTCACAGAGGCAATTACCTGGGTATCAGAAGAGAACACAGGGCCCGGGCCTCCAGGATGGGCCCCCAGGAAGGTGCCTCAGAGCCCACAATGAACCCACCGAACCCACTTGCTCTGCACATGCTCACACATACCCCTGGGCTGGAACACAGCCATGTCTCATGCTCCGATGCAGAGAAAACTGGTCTCAGAGAAGGTTGGAAGGACGTCAGTAACTCACCGGCATGAATGAGAACAACCACAAAGCCGCCCGAGTTCACGGTGAGCAAGGTGGACAGCAGAGCCCGGCATGGAAACTGGGGAAGGGGGAATTGTAGTGTGCAAAAGACCAACAACCCAGGCTGGGAAAAGCACCACAAAAGCAAAGAAGTAAATTCTTGCTTACTAGGGAAATATATAATTATATGAATTCAGTAAAACAAATGTTTGAAAATGAGATGGTAAAGCAACAGGAAGTGTTACAGAGCTGAGAAACGATGAATCGATGAAGCAAAACTTTGCAGAGGAGTATCTTTTATTCACAAACAAGGGAAAGGACCCATGTGACTGAAAAGCCAAACTTGATGGCATGGGGAAAGAGCTGAGATCATCAGACGCAGAGGGAAAAGTCCAAGAAGTTCGAGCACTAGTGACGATGTTGTAGGGAGAGGTGTGCGTCCCTATACCAGGCTTAACTTGTGTCCCTAAACAGCGATCCCATAAATGGAACAGAGAATGGACTTAGTGACTTAACAGAGGAAAGCTTTTCTAGAGGGCCCTAAAATGATGTTCACCAAATATCAGTTCTGTTTCTTTTTTTTTTTTTTTTAAGATCTTATTTATTTATTTGACAGAGAGATACAGCGAGAGAGGGAACACAAGCAGGGGGAGGGGCATAGGGAGAAGCAGGCTTCCCGCTGAGCAGGGAGCCCGATGCGGGGCTCGATCTCAGGACCCTGGGACCATGACCTGAGCCGAAGGCAGATGCTTAACGACTGAGCCACCCAGGCGCCCCAGTTCTGTTTGTTTCTTAATGGTGGGATTTGGGATGACATTTTTTTTTTAATATCACCTTTTGGTAACCGCCACAAGTTGTTGATGTGCATAAATCAATTTTTTAAAAAAAATAAAAGTTTCATTACCTAAAAACATGTGCAGGGTATGGAAATAAAGAGCAGACTTTGGAGGGTGCTTTGGTGGCTCAATCGGTTAAGCGTCTGGGTTCAGCTCAGGTCATGATCCCAGGGTCCTGGGATCGAGTCCCGAGTCGGGCTCCCTGCTCAGTGGGGAGTCTGCTTCTCCCTCTGCCTGCCGTTCCTCCTGCTTGTGCTCTCTCTCTGACAAATAAATAAATAAAATCTCTTTAAAAAGCACACTTGGGTTATGAGAAAAGATTTTTGCTTTTTATTTATCCCAGAAGATTGAACAGAGCACAGACTGAAAATTCTATCTCCGTTAGTGCTGCTCAAAGCACATAAGAAAGCCAGTAAGGAAAGGTTTCCATTTTTCATGGAATCTAAGATGGCTACAGCCACAGGCACACCAGTGTGAGTCACAGAGAAAGGAAAAATTCTGCCAGCCAAACTTATGACAAGTTATCATTTTAAGATACAATGTATTACAGAGGAGTTAAAATGTGAAAAAATGCACTTAGAGAAATAAAGTATCAAATTTGTAGGTCAGAGTAAAATTTGTGTTGCCCATCCTTGTATCTTCCTTCTGCGTAACACAGTACCAGTGTATCAACCACCTTTCTAACATGTTCATCGACATCAAAGAGTTTAGTGACTTGTGGAAGACAAGACACTTAAAAAACAAATAATTGGTAGGTATGTATTGAGTGGTGGTTAGTGATTTTGACGACTGAAAGAACAATTTATGTGAGCAAAAATTTCCATGAATGTTTTTTCTAATTCCTAATGTATAGAGAATATCTATTTATCAAGCATCTATAATGTGGACACTGGAGGAAAATCTTGACAGTGACTCACAGGGGCCAAATAAGGCCCCTTATTGCTCGTACCCCTGTCAGCAGCAACAACTCAACATGCATCATGGACAAGAGTGCCCTGTGGTTGCTGGGGATCCAGCACTGTCTGCAAAGGGACCCTGGGGAGCCTCAGGTCATAGGCTCCCAGACCTTGGTCCCAGCTGTGGACCCTAAAGTGGCCTGTGACCCAGCTCCAGCCCCTCTTGGCCATGGTCCTGGGGCCCCTGGAGAACACTGTCTTAGACAATCACCCATGCATGAAAGAACCTAGTGGACATCCAGGAGTCCAGCGGAGAAGCTCCAGATACCAAAGGAACAAAAGGATCTGAGTCTGGTGTCCTGGGGAAGGACACCAGGAACAGTTTAGCTGCATCATGACTACCCAGCAGCACAGCTCAGGCCAAGATAGCCATTCTGAGCCATGGTTTCTCCTGGGGGGGTGGGGAAGGAGAGTGTATGAGTGAGATCTGGCTCCCCCAGCTGTGCGGATGCTGCCAACGACGCCCATCTCCCTCTCACTCCATCCAGAGTGCTAAGTCGTGAGCTGCATGGCTGGGGGTGGTGAGTGGCTAGGAAAACCACAGCCAGGGCTCAGATGGTATCAAAGAGAAATAGATCCTACCAACCATGTCAGGTTTTCACCAGGAGGCCTGCCTGCAAACTGCTGGGGCACCTCATCCATGGATCCTCCAACTGGCCCATGGGTACTGCCAGCACTCTATCTGCCTCTCCTTCTCACATCCCTTCTCCATGGCCAGTTCCCTGGCCACACTTCTAATGGGGAGACTGACTCTTGCAGATAGCTAGTGAGCATGTACAGAAAGCCATCCTGAATCTGCAGGCTTGGGAGAGACCACAAACCTTAGAATTAGCACCACCTTTGGGAAAGCAAAAGAGAGACTGTCAGCACCTGGCCTGGTGCACAGCAGGATGGAGAGAAGGCATACAAGCCTAAGAATATTGCCATTAGAGGGATCAAGAAATATGGAGCAGGTGTATGCATAGAAGGTCTGAGAAAGCATCAGAATCCCTAGCAGGGCTGACAGAAGGTATTTCTCTCCCAAAGGCAGTTAAAGAAGTGACTACTTCAAATATGAAGACAGCAATGCAAGACCTCAAGGAACATGAAAAATCAAGGAAACATGACACCACCAAAAGATCACAATAATTTTCCAGTAATCAAAAGATGCCACAGACATGGAGATCTGTGATTTACTTGATAAAGAAATAAAAATAGCTGTTTTAAGGAAGTTCAATGAGCTATAAGAAAAAACAAAGACAATTCAATGAAATCAGGAGACTACATGAGCAAATTTAGAAGTTTAAAAAATATAAAAATCATAAAAAAAACCCCAAACAGAAATTCTGGAGTTGAAGAATTCAATGAATGAGATGAAAATACAGCAGAGAACACCAACAGCAGACTTGATAGGTCAGGAGAAAGAATCTATGAGTTGACGGTGGGAACTTTGAAATTATTCAGTCAGAGGAGAACAAAGAAAAAAGAACCAAAAAGAGTGAAGAAAACTTATGTGAACTATGAGATAACATCAAGAAAAGCAATCTGCAAATTACTGGAGTCCCAAAGAAGAGATGGAGAGGGGGACAGAAGCTTATGTAAAGAAATAGTGGCTGAGAACTTCCCAAATCTGGGGAGAGATAAGGACATCTGAGTTCATGAAGGTCCTAGGTCCCCAAACAAATTCAACTTAAAAATATTTTCTCCAAGACACGTTATAATAAAATCAAAGTCAAAGAGAGAATCTTAAAAGCAGCAAGAGAAAAGAAGCTTACCTCCTACAAGGGGAACTCATGAGGCTCTCTGTGGATTTCTCAGCAGAAACCCTGAGGCCAGGAGACAGCAGGAAAAATGAGGTGCTGCAGGGAAAAGCTGCCACCAAGAATACTCTACCTGGTACAGCTGTCCTTCAGAAATGGAGAGGAAGATGTGCCCAGAAGTAGAAGGAGACCTCCACCAGACTTGCTTTTCAAGAAATGCTGAAAATTCTTCAGGCTGAGATAAAAGGACGTTAGTTAGCAACATGAAAACGTGTGAAAACACAAGATATGCTGGCAAACACAAGTATGGGGTCATATCCAAAACCCTGTCGTACTGTAATATAGTTGTATGTTAACTCTAGCAAGGAGTTCTCACTCCAGTAAAGAAATGAAAAGATGAAAGTATTAAAAATAACTAAGCTACAATGATTTGTTAATGTATACGCAATATAAAAAGATACAAATTGTGACCTCAAAAACATAGAAGGAGAGGGAATAGAAGGGCAAATGTTGGATAGTATCAAAGTGAAGTTGTTTTCAGAGTATGGCTGATTGTTAGATCTATGATTTTTTTTCTGTAAGCCTCATATTAACCACAAAGCCAAAACCTATAGTAGATAAACAAAATAATTGTCTGTTCACAAAGGAGGGTACCAAGGGAGAAAGAAAGAAACAGGAAACTATGAAGCATCAGAAAACAATGAATAAGATGACATTTGTAAATCCTTACTTATTAATAATTACCCTAAATGTAAATAGATTGAATTTTTCAGCCAAAAGTCACAGAGTGCCTGAATGGATTTAGAAGGAGACCCAGCTATAGGCTGCCTACAAGAGACTCACTTGAGCTTCGAGGACACACACAGGCTCAAAGTTGAGGGAAACAAAAAGACTCATGCAGGTGAAAACCAAAGGAGAGCAGCGGGTAGCCCTACTTACATCAGACCAGATAGACTTTAACACAAAAGCAATGATAAGACAGAGGTCCTTGTACAACGATAAAGGGGCCAGTTCATCAAGAAGATAAAGTAATTGTAAATATCTTTGCACCTGATATTGGAGAGCCTGAATATATTAACCAAACACAAACAGATCTGAAGGGAGAAATAGACAATACGATAACAGTAGGAGACTTCAGTACCCCACTATCATCAGCAGACAGACAGAAAATCAGGGAAACATTGGACTTAAACCCTACTTTAGAACAAATGTACTTAACAGATGCATACAGAACATTCCATCCAACAGCAGAATCCACATTCTTGTCAAGTACACATGGAAAACTCTCCAGGATAGACCATATGTTAGGTCACAAAAAACAGTCTCAGCAGATTTAAGAAGATTAAAATCATACCAAGTGTCCTTTCTGACCACAATAATTAAAATTGGAAATCATTTAAGAGGGGGTGGCTGGGTGGCTAAGTCAGTTGGGGGTCTGCCTTCAGCTCTGGTCATAATCCCGAAGTCCTGAGAGTCTGCTTCTCCCTCTGCCCTTCACCCTGCTCATGCTCTCTCTCTCTCTTGCTCTCTCAAATAAATAAATAAAATCTTTAAAAACAAAAAAAGAAATCATTAAGAGGAGGAAAACTGGAATATGTACAAATGAGTGGGAATTAAACAACACACTCTTAAACAACCAATGACTCAAAGAAGAAATCAAAAGGGAAATCAAAATATCTTGGAGCAAAACCAGAAACACAACATATTAAAACACATGAAATGCAACAAATACAGTTCTAAAAGGGAAGTTTATAGTGTTAAATGCTTATATTAAGAAAAAAGAAAGATCTTGGGGTGCCTGGGTGGCTCAGTTGGCGAAGTGTCTGACTCTTGATTTCGGCTCAGGTCATGAACTCAGGATCATGGGAAGGAGCCTCAAGTCAGGCTCCTTGCTCAGCGGGGAGTCTACTTGAGATTCTCTCTCCCTCTGCCCCTCCCCCCGCTCACACACTCTCTTTCAAATAAATAAACAAATCTTTTTAAAAAAGAAAAAAAAATATCTCAAACAACCTAACCTGGGACCTCAAGGAACTAGAAAAATAAACTAAGCTCAAAGTTAGCAGGAGGAAGGAAATAACAAAGACTAGAGCAGAAATAAGTGAAATGGAGATCAGGGAAATGATAGAAAAGAGCCACAGAACTAAGAGCTGGTTTTTTGAAAAGACGAATAAAATTGACAAACACTTAGCTAGACTAAGAAAAAAAGAGAAAATTCAAATAAATAAAATCAAAAATGAAAGAGGAGATCTCACAACTGATACCACAGAAATACAAAGGAATGAGTCTACTGAAAACAATTATATACCCCAAATTGGACAACCTAGAAGAGAAGGATCATATCCTAGAAATACACAACCTATGAAGACTGACTCATGAAAAAATAGAACATCTAAACATACTGAAAATAAGTAAGAAGATTGAATCAATAATCAAAAACCTCCCAACAAAGAAAAGCCCAAGCTCAGACAGTTTCCCTGGTGAATTCTACCAAATATTTAAAGAAATCATGCTAATCCTCAAATTTGAAAAATTAAAGAGGAGGGAACACTTCCAAGCTCATTATACAAAACCAGCATTACAATGATACCAAAGCCAGATAAGGATACTACAAGATAAGAAAGCCCTTTAAGATAAGACCAGTATCCCTGAAAAATACAGGTGCAAAAAAACTCAACAAAATATTAGCAAACCGAATTCAGCAGCACTTTAGAAGGATCATACACCATAATCAAGTGGTCTTGGCAACATTTTTTGGATATGACACTGAAAGCACAGGCAACAGAAGCAAAAATCAACAAGTAGGACTTTATCATACTAAAAGCTTCTGCACAGCAAAGGAAATAACAAAATGAAAAGGCAACCTATGGAACGGGAGAAAATATTTGCAAACCATGTATCTGATAAGTGGTTAATACCCAAAATATAAAAGGAACTCCTAACAACTCAATAGAAAATCAAATGGTCCAATAAAAATTGGGCAAAGGACCTGAATGGACATTTTTTCAAAGAAGACATACAAATGGCCACCAGGTAATGCTCCACATCATTAATCATGGGGAAATACAAGTCAAAACCACAGTGGGCAACCCTGTTTGTTCTCTATAGTTAATAAGCTCTTACAGTTTGCCTGCCTCTATCCCTTTTTTTTTCTTCCTTCCCCTATGCTCATCTGTTCCTAAATTCCACATATGAGTGAGATCATATGATATTTGTCTTTCTCTGATTTATTTCACTTAACATAATACCCTCTAGTTCCATCCACGTCATTGCAAATGGCAAGATTTCATTTTTTATGGTTAATACTTGATTGTATATATACACCGCATCTTCTTTAACCATTCATTAGCTGATGGACATTTGGGCTCTTTCCATAATTTGGCTATTGTTAATAATGCTGCTGTAAACATCGGGGTGCATGTGCCCCTTTGAATCAGTATTTTCGTATCCTTTGGGTGGAGGTGAGGTGGACGGGGGATGGGATAGATGAGTGATGGATAATAAGGAGGGCACTCATTATGATGAGCACTGGGTGTGGTATATAAGTGATGAATCACTAAATTCTACTCCTGAAACCAGTATCACACTGTATGTTCACTAACTAAAATTTAAATAAAAACTTGAAACAAACAAAAAACCCACAATGGGCTATCTACCTCACACCTGTTAGAAAGGCTATTATCAAAAAGACAAGAGATGACAATGTTGGCGAGGATGTGAAGTAAGGGAATCCGGTGCACTATTGGTGGGAATGCAAACCGGTATAGCCATCATGGAAAACGGTATGGAGGTCCATCAAAAAAAATTAAAAATAGGGGCTCCTGGCTGGCTCAGTTGATAGAGCATGCGACTATTGATCTCAGGGTCATGAATTCAAGCTCCACATCGGGCATAGAGATTACTTTTTAAAAAATTAAAAGTAGAACTACCATATTATCCAGCCTACTTCTGGGTGTGTATCTGAAGGAACAAAATCATGACCTTGAAGAGATACCTGTATACCTGTGTTCATTGCACCATTATTCACAATAGCCAAGATACAGAAACAACCTGAGTGTGTGTCTGTGGATGAATAAAGAAGTTGTTGTTGTTGTTGTTGTTGTTGGTGGTGGTGGTGGTGGTGGTGGTGGTGGTGGTGTGTGTGTATGGAATGGAATGGAATATTATTCAGCTAATGAAGAGAAAGGGAATCCTACCATTTGTGACAACATGGATGAACCATCAAGGCATTATGCTATGTGAAGTAAGTCAGAGAAAGACAAATACAGTATGATCTCATATGTGGAATCTGAAAAATACTGAACTTTAAAAATTAAAAAGGTGGACTTGTAGAAACAGAGTAGAATGGTGATTGCCATGGGCTTGGGGTGGGGAATTGGGGGGATGTTGGTCAAATGGTACAAATTTCCAGTTTTTAAGATGGATAAGTTCTGGGGATCTAATGTATAGCATGGTGAATCTAATTAACAATGCTGTATTACATACTCGAAAGCTGTTGATAGTGTAGATCTTAAATGTTCTCACCATATACACACACACAAATTGTAATTATGTGAGGTAATAGAGGTGTTAACCATTTCACAATACAAATGTGCATCAAATCATCCCCTTGTATACCTTAAACTTACACCATGTTATACATCAGTTATATCTCAATAGCGCTGAAAAAAAAGGAAATCCTCCACAATATTTCTTTCCAATTTCTATTTATTTATTACAATTTTTTAAATATATGACTATGTATTGTAAGATTATATAGTTGAACTTATACATGGAATTTTATATATTTTGAGCACTTCCCGTGTTAATAAAAATTCTTCATAAATATAATTTGGTTGCCATTACACTTTACACTGTATGAATATATCATAACTCATTTAACAACTACTCTACTATTGAGAATACATGTAGTCTCCAATTTTCCTCTCAAAATAGGCACAGATAGACACATACATAATTTCCCTTGAGGGAAGCCCTCGGATACAGACCTAGACCTTGTATAGAATGTCATTCTGGAACCTCAGTTTTAGTAGATAACCAGTTTATAACATACATATGATGGAGCAATGAAATTTAGTGTCCTAACAAAATAGCAAAATACTGATCTGTATAAATTTTGTTATTTCCTTTAAAAATAGTATAGAGCATACACAACAGATAAAGAAGTTGAATCACTATGTTGTCCACCGGAAACTGATGTAACATTGTGTGTTGGTTAGACTCAAATAAAAAGGTTAAATAAAGAGAACAATAGTTTGAGTAGGGGCTTTTCTTAAGTTGGAGGTCAACTCCTTCCTATTTCTATGGGTCAGTCATGCATGCCACCTGTTTCATGGTCAAAATGGAGGGAGATGTGGATTCAATATTTATTGCACTTGTACAGGGAAGCTAAAGATCAATTGTGTGACTACATTCTTCCCCATCTTCATGGCTTTGAGGGAGGGGGTCGGTGGTTGGAATAGAATGTGCCCACGTGCAGGCGCACATAATGATTGTCCGTCCACTCTCCCATGTGACATGCGATCTAGTTTCTTTTCTTCTAAGATTAAAGAGAGGTCAAGGGATGGGAATTACAAGAACGTTGTCAGGGTGTGAAGGTTGACACAGAAGATACTTGTCTGAGTGTTTTGGGTATGTGTGAAAAACTATAGGTATTGTGGTGAGAAATTAGTTGATACACTTTAAATTTTTATTAATGGACAAATCAATATTAAAGAGCTGATTATTACTAGTTAAACATTCAACATTAAATTTCAAATGAATTTCATTTCTATCCACAAGTCTAGTATTAGTGAAAAGAGCAGTGAGAAGGAGGAAGGGTGTCACAAATTCAGTTCTTTTATGCACTAATATTGCTGTTGACATATCTGACCCTTCCCAACACGGCCATTGCCCCTCCCTACTGAGGACATTATCTGTTCAGTCTTTGTTTGAGGTTCTGTCTACACTGGAATGGCAGAAGTGACAGCACATGTCTAAAAAGGAAAGGTGGTTCCTCCAATGACTTTGTCCTTAAGTGTCCAAGTAAGTTTTAGAAATTCTGCTTTTGATGTGCCCCTCTCAGAGTTTTCATTTTATTTTATTTTAGTTTAGTTTAGTTTAGTTTTAAAGATTTTATTTATTTGCGAGAGAGAGAATGAGAGACAGAGAGCATGAGAGGGAGGAGGGTCAGAGGGAGAAGCAGACTCCCTGCCGAGCAGGGAGCCCGATGTGGGACTCGATCCCGGAACTCCAGGATTATGACCTGAGCTGAAGGCAGACGCTTAACCATCTGAGCCACCCAGGCGCCCAACATTTCACTTTCCATGAGCTTTTATTGTTCCAATATCCCCAGAAAGTAAGATATTACTTTCTTTAAGGGAAAAAATGTTGTTTTTTGAGAAGTGTATAGACGATGTGAAACACAGGGTTGTGGAAAGTGCGCTTGAGCTCACGCTGGTCCTCAGCTGGGGGAGACCAGATGTCCCCCACGGCCCATGTGGTCCAGTCGTGGCTCATCAGCCCTGCATTTTATTATTGCTCCCCAGTCTGTGCTTCTTCGAACCCCACGGTTTTTACATGGACCCAGGAGAAAAGGGCAGCTTGGGTAGATGTGTCCTGTTCCTTCCATCAGTGGGCTTTTCTTCCTTTTAATATTACCTTTCAATCTGTCTGAAATGTAATAAGGTAAAAACAAATTTTTTTCTTCCAAATTGATACTGAAAAAATAGCACAAGGGCAGGAAAGTGCCAGAGGATTTCACATATCAAATAAAGAAATATGGTTGTCTAAAAAACCCCATAGATCTCTTCCTTCTTTCCGATGGAAAATTATTTTAAGAACAAGGCATAATAATCCTTGTAAACTGTCTCAGTTAACTGCTTCTCGTCAAGCTTGTGAGGCGTTCCACCAGGAGTAATTTTAGTCCTAACAGCACGTTAACACGAATATTTGACAAATCAGAGCCAAATGCACTTCTTGCTCGTGCTGAAATGGGAGAGAGGAACACTGATGTGAGGGCTACCACTCCCGCCTGCATCACAAGAAGAGAACTCTTTATCCAGGAGCTTTATTTGTCTCGGCTTCAGAGCAGGAGAGGACTGAACGTCGGCTCTGGGTGCAGTTCGTTGGTCAGCCACGGAAAGGACCGGCCGGCGGGTTCTGGGGAGTGTGTCCCCGGGTCAGCGCTCTGCGGCTGTAAGCACAGGGAGATGGTCAGGAGGTTCCAGGATAGAGAGGCAGGGAGAGACCAGCTGTCTCGTGGACAACGGCCTCCTCTGGAGAAGCCACCTCTCAGGTTCTACTCTTGTGGGTGCAAGGAGCTTCAGGAGCTTGGATCAATGAATTATTTGGGGTGTGAGCGGCCGGCATCTCCTGGCAAGGCCCCTGCTACGGTCTGACAGGCATTCCTGTGTCCTTTGCTGCTCACACACCCGGGAAGCTTCTTGCTTCGTGGACCCTGGGTCCTCCGTGGCGCCTGCACACTCCTGGGCAGATGGTGGGCGTCGGGAGAATTCATCATTTGCCATCACTTGATCGCTGTTCCAAGCAGCCAGGAATGATCCCGAGTCGTCTTGTACCTGGTTTAGAAGGTTCTAGTTCTGTGGTTTTCGAACTATGTTCTGCAGAGACTTATGGAATCTTTGCTCAGTTTGGGGGCTGGTGAGTAGAATGAGGCTGCAAAACAGGGTGCTCAATCGCAGCAGGTGGCAGCCCTGCACATCGAGTTGTGCAGGTGTGCACCCAAAATCCCACGGGTGACATTCACCTTACAGATGTCACAGGCCAGGCCACGTTTTGTGACAGTTTCCCAGAAAATTTCAGTGAAGGCTTGTTGTAATCAAAGCAGTTCATTGCAACCCTTTAATGCACAATGCAGGTGGTGTCTGCAGGAAGAGACCCATGCACTGAGCCACCTCCCTCCCTGTGTCCATGCCCTGGTGGAAGTCCCTCCTTCCCACGCTGGGACGTGGCCATGGGACAGGAAGGGGCTCGCCCTGTCTTGGGGCTTCTAGGGTCCAGAGCCCAAGCTAGCCCTCTGGACACATGTGGCCCCTCCAGCAGCCAGAGCCCATGCAGCCACGTCCGTACCTGGATGCCCGAATCACGGGCCGCAGCATCGAGAGTAGATACGCCGCTCGGCTTTGGGGCTGCCGTGCAGCAGGGGTCAGGTGTCTTCTCTGACTTGCGCCGAGGCGCTAAGTGGACTAGAAATGGACATCTGTACAGGCTGGCCGCCTCTGAGCCCTTTAAACACATGCTCTGCAGCTGAACTTCCGCCTGGAAAACTGCTCGGGTCACACGTCGTGCCTACGTGGAATTTCTAGTGTAGATAAAAATGATCAGCATTTTGGAGAAGCTGAGAATTTGTAATACTCAGATCCAGTGAAGTAGATGATCCTGATACCGTAGTAACGGGCGCTCTGGTTCTGTTCGATGCATCAGAACTGGAATTGTCACTGGCTTGATTTCTTATTCATTTAGGTAAACTTTCTCTCATTTTAAACCTTTTTCAACTTCAACTTTGTGTTTATTTGTTTGCTTTGACCATTTAGTTCACTAACGGCTTTTTGGATTCTTTGGCTCTAACTGAACGCATTTTCCCCACATCGGTGAGGATGTCCCCCCGGACACTTGAATAGCTTAACTCCACCTGTTTTTGTCTCCCGGCTGACCCCACTGTGGCCCCTCTGAAGGTATTCCTCGTATTTCAAAAACTTCCTGCACCAATTCTTGCTTTAGCTCTGATGTCTCGGGTGCAAGTTGTCTCCACCGAGCTTGTGGTTCGCCTTTGTGAACCCCAGGCCCCGCTGCTTCTGCATCTGCGTGGGACTCGCTACCCCAAGAGAGGCATCCGCCCGCCAGGAGCCACACGGGGGAGCGTGCGTGTCTATGGTGCCTCATGGGGTCTCGCTGGCTTGCAGGGCCCCCAGGCCCCACCGAGTGGTCTGCGTCTTCCAGGTGCCTCCCCGAAGCTGCAGGGCTGTTCCATGCTTGTCCCTGGAATGCCCGGGGTTACATGTGCCCACTGACAGCCGTGTTACTGGGCACCCATCACTTTTCTTTCAAGTTAAGTTAAAATGTGCCATTCTGACTAGAAGAGCATACAGAGTCGGTGTTTCCATTGCTGTAGCAGGAGGAGAAGTGACATGAAGGGTGAATGGTCACAGGAAAGGCAGCGTGTGGCAAAATGGGTCCAGGAGGGGCCCGCGAAGAGGAGGGCAGTGCCCACGGGCAAGGACGAAGCCGGGGCCACTGTCCCTCATGCTCAAATCTCTTAACTCACATTTTTCCTTTGGAGCAGTACTCTATCATCAATATTCTGTTAACATGCAACATCCCCAGGAGAGGACTACCTTCCCAGGGATCTGAACGCAGAACACTCGCGTCCCCAGGGGGCAGGTGCTTGAGAGGGGGCTCGGGACACAGACTCCGGCGGGCTCGGAGGGCCTGAGCGTTTGGACAGTTTTGCTGGGTGGCCCCAAGAATGTCTGGGGGCCTCTGGGGCCAACTCCAGGACCAGGACCGAGAGGAGAAAGAGCTGCGGAGGATGCAGACTGTGCTCGGCGACCAGGGCTGGCACCTGCCATAGAAAGTGGACGGGGCGTGCGTCAGGAAGGCCTCATGTCACCGACACACACCCAGTGAAGGCTCTGATGTGGCTTCCATCCACAGCGTGTCCACTATGTGGCTTCCATCCACAGCGTGTCCACTATGTGGCTTCCATCCACAGCGTGTCCACTATGTGGCTTCCATCCACAGCGTGTCCACTATGACATGCCCACCTTCCCCCAAACCAAAACTGGTCCTATACTCTAGGACTTTCCACAGGAGAACCAGAGATAACTTCTCTTCTGCCCAAGGGTACCGTAGATTTCTAAATATAGGGGCAATGGGCCCACATGTTTCCCTTTGGGCTTCTGGAACCTGCATTTTATTTATTTTTTTTTTAATTTTTTTATTTTTTAAAGATTTTATTTATTTGAGAGAGAGAATGAGAGAGAGAGAGCACATGAGAGGGGGGAGGGTCAGAGGGAGAAGCAGACTCCCTGCTGAGCAGGGAGCCCGATGCGGGACTCGATCCCGGGACTCCAGGATCATGACCTGAGCCGAAGGCAGTCGCTTAACCAACTGAGCCACCCAGGCGCCCCTGGAACCTGCATTTTAAAAACAAGTCAGTTAAATGGTAATGATTTTCTTTACTTAGCCCAAGGATTTACAAGGAAAGCTTTCATTAAGATAGACTCTCATCTACAAAATTTTGATTAGCATAGAAATTTAAAATAACATAAACACACATCCCAAATTGGACCAAATCCTCTGGTTTGATGAGAGATGGCTGTTGCATGGGGTTGAGCATGGCCTGCCGTTTGAGCTTTGTCCAGCTTTGCCAGGCCTGGGATTGGTTGAACTGAGTTTCACGGTCACTGGCACAGTTGGTCTGAGAGCAAAGCCTTTGACACATTCGCCCTGGAGAAGAGTCTGAGCTCAGAGGCCTCATGGAGCAGGGAGATCCGTGGACGTCGGGGGCTCAGTCATTTTCATGTCCACGTTCCCGGGCTCGTAACAAATAGTCAGTGCTCCATAAGCTCACACCTCTCCCAGGCTTTCCTGTTTCATGAAGCAACAGTTTCTCATTTCAGGAAACAATCAGAAATATGCATAAAGTATAACATATAAGGATGGATGTCCGTTGTGGATTTATTGATAAGAGCAAAAACACTGAAGGAAAGAGACGTGAATTGGCAGTGCAGCTGATAATGATGTGTAGCAACATTACTCAGCACCAGGGAAATTTAAATCAAAATCACGATGCGATATCACCTCTCCCCTGTCAGGATGGCTAGTATCAGGAAGAGAGAGAGAAACAAAAGTTGTCGAGGATGTGGAGGAAAGGGGACCCCGCCACACTGTTGGTGGGAATGGAACTGCTGTGTCCACTCTGGAAAACGGTAATGAGGTTCCTCACAAAATTAGAAATGGAACCACCATCCATCCCAGCAATTCCCCCTTCTGGGCATACGTCCAAAGGAAATGAAAACAGGATCTCAAAAGGATGTCTATATTCCCATGTGCATTGAAACATGATTCGCAATCGCCAAGAAATAGAAGCAATTTAAATGTCTGTTGATGGATGAATGGATAAAGATGTGCCGTATACATACAACTACTCAACACTAAGAAATAAGGAGATCCTGCCATTTGCAACAACAGGGGTGGACTTCAGGGCATTACACTAGGTGAAATAAGCCAGAGAAAGACAATACTGAGTGGTATCACCTATTTGTAGAATCTTAAAAAGTCAGATTATAGTAACAGTAGAAAAGTGGTTGCCTGGGGGCTCAAGGTTGGGGAGGCTGGTCAAACGGTGCAAACTTTCAGCTGTAAGATGAGTAAGGACTGAGGATCCAGTGTAAACCATGGTGACTATAGTCGATAACACTGTGCTGTGGAATTGAAATTTGCTAAGAGAGTAACACTTGAATGTTCTCACCAAAGGGGAAGGTAAGCAGGTGAGGTCATGGATGTGTTCGTTAACTCAGTGGGGGACCCTTTCACAATGTGTATGTAACAAATCATCAGGATATACACTAGATAGCTAACATTTTTCTATGTCAGTCATACCTCAATAAAGCTAAACTTCTTAGAAAGTCATGTATTGTACAAAACTATGTAATGAGCTCAACAGATATTCACAGTATAAATTTAGGCTTTATTTGGTCTTTGGTATGTTTAAATAAATGTCAGTCTGTGCTCAGAAGAGCAAGCTCGCTTTTCCCCCCACATATAAAAATCTTTATTTTTTAATAGGCAAGTAGTGCATTGTTATAAAACTTTAAGCAATGTGTACAGTTATATAAATTTATAAATTATATAAATAAATATATAAATCCTGTGGCTCCCACTCCCACCCAGATAGAACTAGCTGCAGGTCAGTCCCTACCCAGCTGCCACATGGAAGCTCTTGCTCATCATGGGGCAGGGGTTCCTGACGGGATGGTAATCTTTAAAAAGTTTTCTTGATAAAATTCTTTCTTAAATTTTATGTTGGAAAATATAAGGTAGCAATCAGAAGTAGGAACATTGCATTTGTGTATTCCATTGATTATATGTTTGACTATTTAATGAAATTTACTAAACTCAGGCCCCATTAGAAAGGATTCAGCAGAGGGTGCCTAGGTGGCTCAGTTGGTTAAGCGACTGCCTTCGGCTCAGGTCATGATCCCGGAGTCCCTGGATCGAGTCCCTGGATCGAGTCCCTGGATCGAGTCCCTGGATCGAGTCCCGCATCGGGCTCCCTGCTCGGCAGGGAGTCTGCTTCTCCCTCTGACCCTCCCCCCTCTCATGTGCTCTCTCTCATTCTCTCTCTCACAAATAAATAAATAAAATCTTTAAAAAAAAAAAAAAAGAAAGGATTCAGCAGAAAGGTTCAGCACTTTAAAAACCATTTGGGGAAACATGAGTTTCTTCTATCTGTTACACCCTATTGTGGTCCAGCCTGGAGTGCCATGTTTGCTGATAAAAATATTTCTGTTCCTTTTCTTTCATCACGATTTCTTGAACACATGCTGCATTTGGGCACTGTCATAGGCCACACTGTAATGACCTTTCTCTGGATTCCTTATCTTTTAGTCCTAAAAATTGTCAGTGTAAACAAACCAGAAAACTTAACAGACTTACTATTTTTTTGTATCTATCCCTCCCTCCCTCCCTCCCTCCCTCCCTCCCTCTCTTCCTTCCTTCCTTCCATTTTTAAGTAATCCCTACACCCGACCTGGGGCTCGAACCCACAGCCCTGACATCAAGAGTCCCGCGCTTCACCAGCTGAGCCAGCCAGGCTCCCCTTTATCTCTTTTTATTTACCCAAAATGCCATCTCATTATTTAACGGTACTGGGAATAAAATACTTAAATTTGTCACTAACCACACGTTTTCCTTTTTTGGTAATAAGATGATTATGATCCTTTAGTGGAAGATCAGGGAATTAGTTCAAGACTTAGTAACATGTATCGACACAGACAGATGCGGTCAGTGCTCAGCAGGACCGGGTCAGCCCGCCAGCTCTACTCAGCACACAGTCTGAAAGCCTCTCCCTGTAGACGGGCAGGTCTCCTCAAGCTGTCAGGGAGGAAGAACCACATAGAATCAGTTAGAAAAAGGTCAATTCGAATTTCACTCAGACTTCCTGATCCTTTTGTTCTTTGCTTCTGAAGAAGCTAACAGGAACGCCCTAAGACGGGGGTGTGAGCTGGATCTTTGGGGCAGCAACTGGGTATTCGGATATGTGATAACAGTTATGTGATGTTAAAGCTGAGGAGACATGCCCGGGGAAGGGAACGTGCCCTAGAATGTGGAGCGTGGGCTTCCCAGGACGTTTGGAGTCCGATGTGGACTGACCTGGCAGGACTGTTGGCTAATGGAAGGCGAAGTCTCCTGGGTACGGGTGTCTTTCTGTGGGAGCACGTGGTTTTGAACACTCCTCTCTGCTGTTGCCCCTTTGATTACGTGGCTCAGTTGGTGTCTCCCGTGTGATTGGTACCACAGGTGACACGCTCTCCTGCCCAAGATCGAGAGAGACAACGTGCTCTCACAGTCATCGTCCCGGTCTCTGTTTAAAAGAGTATTGCCAGCCAACAACTCACCTTCTGAAAGGTTCTTCTCCATAACGCTCAAGTCCTTACTGTTTATAAGTTGCCTTTTTCCTGGACAACTCTTCTTAAATTTACTTATAAGAAGCATCCACCAAATGATGTAATGCTTTCTGTAGATACCTGGTGACATCACCTCCGGTAGAATAATTCCTGAGTGAGCAGCTTACACACTCAGAGAATGTGTGTCCGTCTACTCTGCAGCAACACGTAATAGGGGTGGGATTGTGATTTATAAAATCCACATTATTTAGAGAATTCCCTTCCTCATTCTTTTTTTTTCTTTTAAGTAATAATGACTTTGGATTCACACTGAAGAAAGTCCATGTTCTTTTGTCATGGAAAAAGGAATAATACCTTAGTGTTGCTAAATATGCACAGGGTTCTCACAGCGAAGTAGAACAAAGATTCAGAATCATCATCATGTTGTTTTTCTTTATTCAAGGAACATGGAAAATTTTGAGTATTACAGACACTAAACCCCAGAAATGAAAAGAGATAAAATTGACTGGTGTTTTGATGAAAGTCAGGCATAGCTGAACATTTTCTTTCTCCTTATAAGCACATCAGCGTATATGCAATCATAGATTTCGCCAGTGCTTCTGACTCCTATTACTCTCAGATGTGCATCTTGAAGACATTTATTATGACTTCCTCGGATCAGACAGATGAAACTAAGCTTTCCATTTTTACTTATTTAAGCAAGGACACGAAGATATTTGCTAACTCACAAAATATTTAAATTTGAGCTTGTGTTTGCTTGACAGCCATGGCCCATGTGGTTAGAATTTGTGATTGAGTATGAAGATGGACCTTCCTCTGAGCTCCTGCTGATGTTATTCCACAGAGAAGAAGACAGAGTGACCGTCCCACTGCCTGTCATATCACCGGGATGAAGGGAGCTGGCTTGCTTGGAAGATGTAGCATCTGACGTGAAAAGCGAGGAAGGAGAGTTGACGCTTCCAGTGTCTGGCTAACCCTTCCTGCTGAAGAGAAATGAAATGGAAGAGACTGCATTTGGGGAAAGAGATACCAGGGAAGCACTAAAGGTCTGACGCGGTCCAGCAGGGTACTCCGAGGTCAGTTATCGGATAAAAACAGAAAGCCAGAGCAACTCAGCCATGTCTGCCCCAAGGTGCTGCCCCCTGCACCCCCACCTAGAGTGGGAAGTCTTGTCGGGGACCCATCCACATCCAGACGGGCCCCGGCTCCCGCTCAACCCCTGTGGCTCCCGAGAGAGATGCCCTAACGCTGAGCCGAGCAGAGGGAGGACAGGTGCCCTGAGAGCTGGCTGACCAGGCTTTGCTCCACTCAGCAGCCTTGACCTTGGTGAGCTCTCAGAAGGCTTTCAGGAACACCAACACTGATCTTACACAAAGAACTTCAGAAAACAGAAAGAGAAGAAACATACCCAGCCTGTTGTTCCAGACTGGCACAACATTGGTATGGAAACCAGAGGAAGGCTTCCCTGGAAAGAAGAAGGACATGCCCGTCTCTCTCCAGAGCAACAATGCAGACATCCTGGACAAAACATTAGGGAATGCAAATCAGTAAAACAAGAAGGAAAAACACTTCACCACCAAGATGGATGTATTCTAGGAAGAGAGTAGCATTATAAAATCAATCAATATAATTCATCATATTGACACATTAAATGAGAAAAATAATGTGATCACCTCGGTAGACTTATAAAAAGCATTTCATAAAGTTGAATATGCATTCATAATTTATGAAAATACAACTCTTAGCAAACTAAGAGTAGACAGGAACTTATTTAATCTGATAAAGGATAGCAAGAGGACCTCTAGCAAACACCAGACCTGATGGTGAAAGGTAGGAGACTGGCCTGAGAGCGGAGGACCACACAAGGATGTCGGCTGACACCACCTCTCTCCAGCTTTGTATCCGAGGCTCAGCCAGTGCAGCAAGTACTGAAAAGAAATGAAGGTTATAAGAACCATAAAGCAGGGGCGCCTGGGTGGCTCAGTCGTTAAGCGCCTGCCTTCGGCTCAGGTCATGATCCCAGCGTCGTGGGATCGGGCCCTGCATCGGGCTCCCTGCTCCTCGGGAAGCCTGCTTCTCCCTTTCCCACTCCTCCTGCTTGTGTTCCTGCTCTCTCTCTCTCTGTCAAATAAATAAATAAAATCTTTAAAAAAAAAAAAAGAACCATAAAGCAATAAATAAAGCTATCATTTTTGTAGATGACTGTGTACATGGAAAAACCAAAGCAATCTATACGTAAGTTACTAGAATTAATAAGTGAGCTTTGCATTGCTGAATATGCCAAAAATTGCATTCTGTATTGCATTGTATTTCTGTTTTCACGAAAGAAAGAAAAAAATAAACATTTGTAATATATACCATTAAGGTAGCATCAAAAATGTCAAAGACTCAGAAATAAATCTAACAAAAGACCTCTCCAGGGAAAATGGCAGAACCTCATCATGACAAGTTTCCAGAACCCAAGGAGAGGGAGTTCAGGAATGTCTGTGACTGACCAGACTCTGCACCTAATGTAAATCCCTCCCAAACTGACTTGGTGATCCCATGTAACCTCATTCACACTTCCAACAGATTTTTCCTTCATTTTGTTTTCCAGCATGCCTCGATGAGCCACCCCTGGGATGCACAGGAATTGCAGCAACCAGTCTATCCTTGAGCAAGGTGGGGAGACTTAGCATGTCGCGAGGGTCAGGTCGTGCCGAGAAGCTGCACAGCCATGCAAGGTGGTACGTGTGGCCATGCGAGCCAATCGGATGGGTTAGAAAATCTAGAGACATGATTTATGGGCATGGGATGTGTGGCAGATCAGTGGGGCAAGGATGGTGGTTTTCAGTAGACTGACTAGCCAAACGGGGGTGGGGAGGAAAGAGGGACCCCTCCTAGCCACACACACAAAAGTTAACAGAGAGACCAAAGACTGAAATGTTAAATTCCAACACCTGGAAGCAAGCTTGGGCTCAAACTCAACTGAGTTTCTTTTCTCTTGAGAATGTGTTCTATTTTCTGGGTTCCTCAGGCGTTGGGTAGTTTTGGACCGAATCCGTGTCATTGTGAAAATTGAACTGTGGCGTTCAGAACTCTGTTACTTCCACCATTGGTACTGCTTCTTTTCCTCAGTGGGTAGTTTTCTCACCTGGCCTGGAACAGGAACAGCTTCCTGAGCGGCTGTTTCAGTCTGTTTGGGTGTTTTGTCTTCAGTGGGGGGACTTTGCATCTGCTGCGTGCATGTGTGGTTCGGGCTCAGCAGCCCTGTGGGAAGCAGGGTGTGGGGACCCCGTCCTGCCTTCTCATTTATGGGGTTCCTCCAAACTCTTCGGGATTCATTCTGTAATTCTGGCTGCACTTTTCTGGTTCCCCATGCCAAAAAGACTATGCTTGCTGTGTAGACCACACTCAGTCCCAGATTGAGAGACCTGGAAACAGGAGCTTATTACATAACTCCCCATCCCCTTCCTCCAAAGAGCATGAACCCCCACCAGTCTGTGTGGGGTCCCCCCATCATTCCACCCTCTAGTTCCCTCAGGTGGTTGCTTCTTGCTTTTGGTAATGCATCCAGCTTTTATGATTGTTTTCTCCAGGGGAGGGGAGACCATCTGGTGGGTCTTAGTCCATAATTACCAGAAGTAGAAAACATACAGACACAAATGGGGAAGTAAAAGCTTCTAGAATGGGCTACTGGAGAATATCTCCATGACTTTAGGGTAGGGAAGGATTTCCTAGTAAGCCCGAGTCACGAAAAGAAAAGATTGCTAAATGTAACACATTAAAATTAAGAACTCTATTCATCAAAGCATGCCATAAAAATAATGAAAAGATAAGCTGGCCTGTGGGAAAAAATATTTGACAAAGGACTAGTATCTAGAATATATAAAGGACTTCTGCAAGTCAGCAAGGAAAGCCAAAATGACCAATAGGAAAATGAACAAAAAGCTTCAATGAGCATATCACAGAAAGGTGATCCAAAGACCAATAAACATATGACAGTGTGCTCAATCTCATCAGCCATCAGGGAAATAAAAAATAAAACCTCAAAGACAACACAGAGATACTACTGCTTTGCTATCATAATGTTGGGCACCATCAAATGTTGGCAAGGACATGACGCGTCAGGATCTCTCATCCAGGGCTGAAGGGAGGCTGAGTGGGTGTAACCACATGGGAACAGTTTAGTATTATCTAGTAGAGTTGAAGAGAATCATACCCTGTTACTGAACACACCACCCCTCAGATATGCCTCTAAGATATGAGCGTAAAGATATATACACAAGCACATTCAAATCAGCATTATTCAGAATAGCCCTCAATGGAAAGAACCCACATGCCCACCAACGGTAGAATGGATAAATAAGTTGAAGATTATTTATCCAATAGGATTCTATTCCACAATGAAATTAAACAAACACCAGACACAGATAACCACAGGATGGATCATACAAACATAATATTGAGGGGAAAAAGCAAGTCCCAAAAGAATACATACAGTATGATTCAATTTACATAAAATTCAAAAGCAGACAAAACTAAACTATACATTCTATGGAAATTCTATGTAAAACTATAAAGAAAAGCAAGGCAATGATCTTGCTTTAAAGAGAAAATAAAAATGTCAGCTATGCCTCGGTCGGGGGGAGGGATATGGTGGGGAAGGATAAATGGAACTTGTGATGATCTCTCTCTTGCTCTGGATGGTGGTCAGGAAGATGTTAGATTTGTCCCACCCTCCCCCCCAGTTAAACTGTACATAGTCTTCTGTCTATATTTGTGAATGTCAACATTAAAAATACTAAAAGAGAAAGATAATTATGTCCTAGTGTTAATATCAACAGGAGGAAAATGACTAAGCATGTTATTTGGGAAGTGATAACCCAAGAAGTCATCTTCAGACCCTCTCCCAGCCTCCTCCCTCCGTAGGACTGGAGAGCTCAGAGCTGTTAGTAGACAATGGCCTGGATGCCGAGGACAAACTCCTTTTGAGGCAGTACGTTTCAACATTGCAGATTCAATGTTGGGCAAGTCGCTTAACCTTGATAGTTCTTATGTTCCTTTTTAAAAAATCAGTTGATTGGTTGGTTCTGAACAATCTCTAAGGGTCCTTCCAGCTGATGTCTCTGATTGGATGGCACTGTTCACTTTTCCCCATTCACTGTGAATAGTGCTATCCAGCAGCTTAAGAAATGTAGTTATCTGCAATTCAGTGAATATGCCGTCTGCACTTTTATTATCCTAATTCCAGGAACTATTTAAAAATGGAGCAATAAAAAAAATAGCTGGGATCTGGAGACCTTTAAAACAATATTTTTCACTTTTCTAGCAGCATTTATTCAAAGAGAATGTATTTTAATAGTTATTGAACTGGATTCTTTCAGAGCACAAGCTATCTCGGTAATGAGTTCGACATTTCAGAAACAGATTGCCTCCCCCGTCCATAATCAGAGCGAGCTGAAGTTGTGGCCCAGACTTCTGCGTTGTTGGCCAGCCGTTTTCATTCCTCCTCCTCCGACCACTAGGTGTTGGATATCTCCAGGTTCATTCTGGGCTCATTGATTTTATTCCACATGATCCAGCAAGACTTCCCAAGGTCTCGGTTACCACATGTGTAATAATTACTCTTAAACCTTTTCTCTTATTCTAAGCATCCTTCTGAGTTCTGGGCTTACGGATCTGACAGCCTCCTGAAACTTTCAGATTTGCAAAGTCTGTGTGCTTCAGATTTCACTCATCCCCTTCTCTCACAAAGCTGCTTCTCCTCCTCACTCGGATCCTGGTGACTGGCACTGCCAGTTGTCACAGGAGAGGCCATAGGGATGCAAATCAGTTGGCACCAGAGCTTCCATTCTAGGTTGAAAACCAACTAAGGGGTCAGGACCACAAAGTCAGAGGGTGAGTGAAACATCATTGAGAGCTGTCAGGGCTCAGGAAAACAAGTCCTTCCAATTCTGATGAGCAGAGGCAGGGCAGAAAGGGGGGATAAATCCAAGTAAGGGGAGTGAGGAGACAGTGACCATGACAGGACCAAGGCAGAAGGCATCCATGCCCGCGTGCCTGCAGTTTTCCCTGTGAGCTCTGGGCTGCAGGGGCAGCCGCACCACGTCTCCTCCTGGACTGCGCCCTGCTCTCATACCTCTTACTTTTGTGTTTGCTGCTGACTCTTCTTGATGTGCCCACTTTTTTGTCTTTGTCTGGATTTTTGTCCTCATTGCTGAAGACTCGGCTGAAATATCTTCTCTGTGAAAGCTTACATCCATTCCAGACTGTCTCCTTCTCTACTCCGTATCTGTCTCGTACATAGCTCCTTCTCTGCAGTACCCACAGTCTTTATGTCTGTTTATGTGTCTCTTTTCCTTTAGTTTTTTTTTTTTTTAAAGATTTTATTTATTTATTTGAGAGAGAGAGAATGAGAGACAGCATCACAGGGAGGAGGGTCAGAGGGAGAAGCAGACTCCCCACCAAGCAGGGAGCCCGATGCGGGACTCGATCCCGGGACTCCAGGATCATGACCTGAGCCGAAGGCAGTCGCTTAACCAACTGAGCCACCCAGGCGCCCCTTTTCCTTTAGTTTTATTTCAGTAAAAGAAACATACAAAAATCCTTTGAAGTTAAATAGTGGCTTCTGGTTTCCAGAAACAGCAGCCTGGATTAGTCAAATTAACTCTCCAGTGAAAAACAATAGAAAATATTATATTTACACAGTTTTACATTTTTTTCAAAAATTACTTATTTGTGTCAAAAATCTGAAGACAGTAGGAACAAACTATTTTATGGAAGTCTATAATGAGAGCTATAAGCATGTGTATACACTGTATATATATCAGAGCATATATGGTCAGATAAAAGGTGCTCATGCCCTGAGAGCATTTGCTATACCCCTCAATGAGTTTGTTTTTGGTGAGTTTTTTGTTCATTCAAGACAAGATGAATAGAAGTCAAGGCCAATATCCAAGGCCTTAAAGGAGACATCCTGACCATAAACTGGGACCCCAAAAAGGGCAATCACACTTAAAGTAGGAGTGAACCATATCTAAACCCACTCTCTACCCCAATCACAGGGGATTTTAAGGAAACTGCCTTAGAAGGAAACAGAGCAGGAGAAGAAAAAGGAAGAAAAAATTAGGGGGAATTTGCAGCCATGGATCAGCTCTTTGCATGTGGGTGCACATGATCTGGAACACAGAGGCCAAGAAAAGTGGGGCTATGAAATTGGTTTGAGATGGTTGCAACTGTTAGTATCCCCAATATTCTTAGACAGGAACATAAATGCTCTCTGAGGGAAGGCATATCCATCCTAGACCTTGTGTAGCCAACAAACGAAAGTACTTTTCAAGGGCAATGACAAACAGGATGTCAGAGATAACAAGACATCAAAGTGAGTGTTCTTGAGTCATTCTTGGTAGACTCCCCCCAAATTGTCCACTTCATCTATATCTTCCTTTTTTGGGTTAATCTTGCATTTGTGAAGGAAGAATTAAGTAAATAACGAAGAGGAATAATTAAGTAAAATAAAACCAAACATTAAATAGCTAAAAGTTTGTTCTTTGATAACACTAACAAAATTGACAAAACCACTTGTGAAACTGATGAAAAATAGAGAGAAGTTGCAAATAACTAATACTAAAAACTATAAAACACCAATGAAAGAAATTGAAGACAACACAAACAAATAGACAGATATTCCATGCTCATGAATTGGAAGAATTAATATTGTTAAAATGTCCATACTACCCAAAGCAATCTACAGATTTAATGCAGTCCCTACCAAAATATCAACAGCATTTTTTCACAGAACTGGAACAAATAATGCTAAAATTTGTGTAGAACCACAGAAGACCCCAACTAGCCAAAGCAATCATGAGAAAAGGATTAAATGTGAGACCTGAAACTAAAAATTCCTAGAAGAAAACATAGGCTTTAATCTCTTTGGCACTGGCCTTAGCAACATTTTTTCTAGATATGTTTTCTCAGACAAGGGAAACAAAAGCAAAAATAAACTATTGGGATACGCCAAAATAAAAAGCTTTGCACAGCAAAGGAAACAATCAACAAAACAAAAGGCAACCTACTAAATGGGATAGATATTTGCAAATGATATATCCAATAAGGGGTTAATATCTAAATATACAAAGAACTTATATAGCTCAACACCTAAAAAGCAAATAATGTGATTGAAAAATGGGCAGAGGACCTGAATAAACATTTTTCCAAAGATGACATCCAGATGGCCAACAGACATGTGAAAAGATGCTCGACATCACTCATCATCAGGGAACTCCAAATCAAAACCACACTGAGATATCACTCACACCTGTCAGAATGGCTAGAATAAAAAACACAAGAAACAAATGTTGGCGAGGATGTGGAGAAAGGGGAAATCTCGTGCACTGTTGGTGGGAATGCAAACTGGTGCAGCCACTGTGGAAAACAGTATGGAGGTTCCTCAAAAAATTAAAAATAGAAAACCCTATGATCCAGTAATCCCACCACTGGGTATTTGCCCAAAGAAAACAAAAACATTAATTTGAAAAGATATATGCACCCCTATGTTTATTGCAGCATTATTTATAATAGCCAATATGTGAAAGCAACCCAAACATCCATCAGTAGGTTAATGGATAAAGAAGATGTGATGTATATATAGTGGAATATTACTCAGCTATAAAGAAGAATGAAATCTTGCCATTTGCAACAATATAGATGGATCTTGAGGATATTACACTAAGTGAAGTCAGAAAGAGAGAGAGAAATACCATATGATTTCACTTATATGTGGAATTTAAAAAACAAAGCAAACAATAAAACAGAAACAGACTCATAAATACAGAAAACAAACTGGTGGTTACCAGAAGGAAAGGAGGTGGGAGGTGAGCAAAATAGGTGAAGGAGATTAAAAGGTACAAACTTGCAGTTATAAAATAAATAAGTCATGGGAATGAAAAGTGCAGCACAGAGAATATAGTTAATAATACTGTAATAACTTTGTATGGTGACAGATGGTAACCACACTTCCCCGGTGAGCATTAAGTAATATATAGAAGTGTTGAATCACTGTATTGTACACCTGAAACTAATACATTGTATGCCAACTATATTTCAATTGGAAAAAAAATCACTACAGATGCCAAACACACAGACATCTTAGAAAAAAGATATTATTAACAACTTTATGCCAATAAATTTGAATATAGAGAGGACGTGGACAAATTTGGGAGGGAATATACCAAGACTGACTCAGGAATAAACAGAAAAATGCAATAGTCTAAAACCTTTAAAGAATTAAATCAGCAGGGGTGCCTGGCGGCTCAGTTGGTTAAGCATCTGTCTTCAGCTCAGGTCATGATCTCAGGGCCCTGGGATTGAGCCCCATGTCGGGCTCCCTGCTTGGCAGAGAGCCTGCTTCTCCCTCTGCAGCCCCCACCTGCCCCAGCTCGTGCTCTCTCTCTCTCTCTCTCTCTCAAATAAATAAATAAAATCTTTTTTAAAAAAGGAATTAAATCAGCACTAAGTGTGTTCCCTTAAAAGAAAACTCCAGATCAGCTGGTTTCACTAGTTATTTGATACCTTCAAGGAAGAAGCAATCCCATCCTATTCACACTCTTCTAGACAACAGAAGAAGAAATGCTTTACAACTTATTTAAATGATCTA
Source organism: Mirounga leonina (assembly GCF_011800145.1). Lineage (NCBI taxonomy): Eukaryota > Metazoa > Chordata > Mammalia > Carnivora > Phocidae > Mirounga > Mirounga leonina. The sequence goes on from NW_023270453.1 coordinate 20,471,646, forward strand.
GTAAAACTTGATCCCAAGGACGAATGTATAAAGAATATTTGTAGGCTAATTTCACTCATGGACACAGATGTAAAATTTTTCAAAATAGGGTAAAGCCCCACCACAATATGATAATGAGATCCAAATAAATCCTTTGTATAAACACACATCCAATTACTGTGAGGCTCATGAGTAGGCATGTCAGTTTGCACAACTCACCGGCTTACACTTCCTGGGGACTGCAAATATGCTTCAGCCCCTGCTGTTGTTTTATGCATGGTGTATTTTTTTAAATCTTTTTTTGTTTCTTGTCTTTTCTCCCCCCTCTCCTTTTTGTTTGTCACCTTTTGGCTTAAAATCATCGGGAAGATTCTGATTGCCGTGGTGCCTGGACTTTCAAAGGTTCCCACAGATTAGGCTGGGAGAAGCTGGGGATTCAGGGACCTGTCCTCCACTTCCCCACTTCTTAGGAATTAATTGAGTACCTACAGCTACCCTAGCCCCCTCCAATCCCTGAAAAGGTTAAGAACTTTAATCAGCCTTGTTTGAGAAAGGAAAGGAAAAAATGGCCAATGCATTGTTCTCAGTTTCAGGTTATTTTGGGGGGAGTTATTGATGAGTTTTACTGTAATAGTAAACCAAATTCAACAGTATGTTAAAAGGATAATAGATTTTGACTAAGTCAGATTTATCCAAGGAATACAAGGTCGGTTTAACATTTAAAACAATCAGTTAATTTTTTTCCATATTAGCAGGCCAATACAGGAAAAATTACATAATCATCCCAATAATGCAAGAAAAGCACTTGATAAATTTCAGTATCAGCCTAAAAAGTGAGTAAACTAGGGCTTTCTTAATCAGATAAAGAGAAGCTACAAAAATCCACAATCAACACTGTATTTAACAAATGTTTGAAAACTTGCCCTTTTCCCTTTTCAGTGGTGGACAAGAAAAGGATGCCTCCTACCACTGTGATCACACTGAAATTGTCATTGTTTTCAGAAGAAACGATTGTATAGGTATTGAATAAAAAATTTGTAAATAAAATATTAAAATTAATTATTTCATAAAATATAAATTATGAAGACTATAAATAAAATAATTTAATAAAAATAAAATTAGTATAACAATCCCATTGTATTTCTAAATAAGAGCAACAAATAAAAAATGTAATTCTAAAATATGCCATTTACAAATAGCATCCAAAAATAGCAAATAGGATAAATATAAAAGAATGATGTGAAAGACCTTTATGAGGAAAATTATATAACTTTACTGAAAGACATTATTGAAAAATGGAGAGATACCCTGTGTTTATAGAGTGGAAGTTTCAAAATGCAAGCAGGCCATTGATCCCTAAATTGACTTCTAGGTTCAGGGCCATTCCACTTAAAATCCCAAGAGTATTTTGCAGAAGTGACATCTGACAGGAGAATTCAAAATATAAACAAAAATGCAGGGAGAAGAACAGCCAAGGTTTGAAGAAGGAGGAGGAGGGAGGGGAGGAAGGAAGAGATGAGCCTCGGTCTGTCAAACAGTTAGGTGTTGTAAAGCTGTATTAGTCGGTACTAGGCTGTATTAGAGCAGGAATCAACAAATAGATGAATGGAACAGAAAAGAGAGCCTGTATGTGCACAGCAACATATGGGAGCAATAGAGAGCATGGGGAGAAAGTTGCATCTCTATTCACCAGGATATCATATATGAGAAATATATATCATATATATATGTGATACAATAAACATCTGATATATATTTCATATATCATATCTCAAATAATAATATAATATTGAATAATATGAAAAAGTGTAACTATTAAATAAAATTAATATTGATCATTATTTAATAAGCATTAAGCAACACATTTATTAAAATATAAATAAATATAAGTATTAAATAAATGATTAATAATAATAAGGTATATTATATTGCTATATTTTCCTCATTGTAGCCCAAATTTGGAAGCAGCCCAAGTGCCCATCAACAGTGGAATGATAGAATGGATTGATAAACTCAGATACATTCAGTCAAAGAATACTTACTTAGAGGAAAAGAAAAAGTAGGCTACAAACAACAATATGGAGAAATCTATAAACCTAGAGTTGAATGAATAAAAAACAAAACATACAAATTATACTTATCATGTAATTCTATTATACAAAGTTCAAAATAAGAAAAATTAAATTGTATTTTATAGGGATTCATGCAGTGCTGATTAAGAAAACCAAAGAAGTAATTACAAGTCAGGAGAATGGTCTGTTTTGGTGAGAATGAGGGCACTGTAGTTAGGAGGGACTTCTGGAAAGTAAATCATGTTCAATTTCTTCAGTTGGTTCACTTGTTACTTGGTTTTCTAACGATTTGAATGTTACCAATAACATTTATGCACATTTCTACATGTTATATCTTGCAATAGAAATGTTTAAAAATGGTATAATTAGACTTTCAATGAAAACCAATTTTCTAACATGTTTGAGAATCAATTGGCTTTCTACTTATTTAAGTGCCAAAACATTTATGCACATTTCGCTATATGTTATCTTTCATAGTAAAAGTATGTATTTGAACAATTAGACTTCTAATAAAACCAGTAGTCCCCAGAGCTATCCCATCTTACTTCCTAGAGGCAAGCACAGTCACATTTATGGTGTTTCTTTTTGTGTTTACCTCTGTATTTCTAAATAATAAGCTTACAGTGCTGTGTCTTCATTTTTCACTTTTAGATCTACTTATTGACTGTCTATGTCCATAAGATGAAGACATAGCTTTCTTATCTACCTCTTTTTCTTTAAGCTTACACACATTCATTTCCTATTCTCTCCCTCCCCAACTATATTGTTTTTATGTTAATTTTCAGAATTTACATTATTATGTAACTATGTAAATCAAAATAAATCATCAACATAAATCAATCTCAAACTCCTATAATGTGTTTATTCTATTAATTTCTTTTTTTTTTCTTGGAACTATCCTTTTAGAATTCCTCATGCTTTTTCTCCAATTTGGACTGATATTTACATTATTACGCTTATGAAATATTTTTCAGAGACCTCTACTACAAGCCATGACACAGACTTTCTCTCCACTGAAACCAACCACAAAATATAGGCTACAATTCTTTTCAGGCATTTAAAAATGAGTATCACAGGAGAAGAGAAACTTAGACGTGATCCCAGTGTTGCCACATGATTGTTCTGGTTTTCAGCCTGGAGATGGTCTCTCTGAGTGGAGGAAGAAGAGGCTGGAGCTCAGGTCTTTGAAGTAGCTGGAACTAGTTTGGCAGGGTTTCTGAGAAGGGGTGCTGTATAGAGAGGAGGTTCAAGAAGTCTGCATGGGGGTTCAGTGTGATTCTTGCATGGGGGCTGCACAGGCAAAGGGAGAAACTCCATGGCTTTGTTAGATCACCTGCTACAGCCTGAGAGCCAAATGCTGGCACCAGAAGGCACACAGTTCTGTGTCATAGTGGGGTACTAGCCTAGGCACTGGGAGACCTCATTGAAGATTTTGGAACGGAGTTAAAATTTCAGAAAGTCTAAACCTTAAGAATAAAGTCCACACTCTATGGTAAGAGACATGTCCTAAACATATGTTCTAAAATAAAACAGTTCTGCTCCAAGAAAGGATAAAACCAAGGCTAACAGGACCAAAAGTAAGAACCACTAATTTCACTGTTTGCCTGAACAATGTGAACATCCGTGGAGGAAGAAAACATGATTTTCTCTCACTACAATATATTGTCCACAATGTCCAGCATACAACAAAAAAATTACTAGATATGCAAAGAAATGGAATAATATGAGTCATAGTCAAGAGAAAATGCAGTTTTTGGAAACTCAACCATGGTTACCCAGATATTGGAATTAGCAAGCAAGGACTTTCAAGCAACTGTTATAAGTATACGTTGTCTATAATAGCCATTTGAGTAAACGGTTATAATAAATGGACAAATGGGGGAATATTAACACAGAAATGTAAATTGTAAAAACAGACCAAAGGGAAATTAGGAAATGGAAAAGTGCAGTATACAAAGTGAAAAATTAATAGGATGAGCTTAAGAGTGGATTCCAGATGTTAGAGGGAAGGGTCAAATGAATCACTATCTCTGAAAAATAGAAAAAAATAATATTGGAAAATAAGACATGGAAGAGTCACATTTTGTCCCATAGGACAACATCAATCAGCATAGCATAAGTGCAGGAGGAATCCCAAAGGAGAGGAGAGCAAGAATGAACAGAAAAAAAAAATATTGGGAGAATAGCTGAAAATTACCTGTGAAAAGCAAAATCTTCCATATTAAAAAAGCTCCGCAAACTTTAAGCAGGATAAATACAAAGAAAGTGACACTCAGGCACATCACTCAGGTACATCAAATTGTTGAGACCATAGATAAAGAGAATATCTTGAAGGCAGCAGAGAAAAATCACAGTTACATGCAAGTGGGCAATGATAGGAGTGAACGTTGGTGTCTTGTCAGAAACAATGGAGGCCAGAAGACAATGATACAGGAACGTGGTTATTCTGAAAGAATAAAACTGCCAACCTGGAATTCTAAATCCAGTAACATTTCAAATATTCAAAATTGAAGATGCTCTGAAGATACTTCATTGCCAGCAAAATTGCAATAGCAGTTCTAAGGAAATTTTTTCATGACCCCAGATAGAAATTTAGATCCACAGGAATTAATAAAGAACATAAAAAATGGTAAATAGAAAAGACTGTATACCTTAAATTTTCTTCTCCTAATTTTTCTAAGACCTACGACTGGGAGAGCAAATATTACCTCACTGGTTTGTGGCATTTATAATGTATGTGTATATGTTGTATATGACAATGATGCACACAACAGTGCAGAGATGTGTAGGAAAATGTCAGCATGGAGTTAGAAGAATGCATTAATTCCAAAGAAGTCAGGAAAGGAGGAACAGAGGAACAAAAAATAGAAAACAAATGACAAAATGATAGACCTAAATCCAACCATATCAACATTACATTCATTACAAGGAAATTTATTCAGAATTTAACAGTATATTTATAATATGCTATGATTATGGATCTTTTCTTTTAGTTTTCCTAAAACTAACTGCCTTATTTTTCCTACTACCTTCGTTTTTTTGGTCATCATTCATAATTTTTCCCTTATCTTACAACAATCTCTTGCTAAGATTTTATGGAAGGTCAATCACATTAATTAATCTATTGATTCCATTTTCTATTTTTCATTTTTTTATTATTTTTTAAAGATTTTATTTATTTATTTGACAGAGGGAGAGAGAATGAGCAGTGGGAGTGGCAGGCAGAGGGAGAAGCAGACTCCCCGCTGAGCAGGGAGCCCGATGCGGGACTCGATCCTGGGATGCCAGGATCATGACCTGAGCCAAAGACAGTTGCTTAACCAACTGAGCCACCCAGGCACCCCATTTTCTATTTTTTAAAACGTCATTGCAGGGGAGATAGCTCCCCATTCCTCATGTTCTTTTTCTTCCATGTGGAGGAAACTCTATTACTGTAATGTTTCTAGCCTTTCTGTATTTACACACACACACACACACACATACACACACACACACACACTCTGCCCCAGGAAAAGTGAAGTATCTTATCTGATTGGTGAGGGTGAATCAGAAACAGCTCAGATTCTGGCTTCTTTTATTCCTCTTGGCGGGTCAACTGTGTGCAGAGAACACACATGCATACTGTCCAACAGACATGGGCCCTGCTTGCAAGAGGAGGCCTGCCTCCCAGTGCTGCCTTCCACTGTAGTAAGTTTTTGTGGTCAGTGCCAGGAAGCCCACTTGTCCGCAGATAAAAGACACATTCACCAATAACAGTGTTAGTGTAATAAAAGTTAATGTTTTGTTCTCCTAAAAAATTGCAGAACCAGAGGCCTTATTCAAGCAGGCATCTATCTACTCATGTGACTTAAAACCTGGTGACATTAAAGTGAAAATATCTTAGGTGACAAAGAAGAGTAGCTTATCCGTTAGTCAACTGATGATAATTACCAAGCACTCTGCATTTCTCACTGGCTAGAAATAAAACGACAGGGGCGCCTGGGTGGCTCAGTCAGTTAAGCGTCTGCCTTCGGCTCAGGTCATGACCCCAGAGTCCTGGGATAGAGTCCCTCATCGGGGCTCCCTGCTCAGCGGGGAGCCTGCTTTCCCCCTCTGCCTGCCACTCCCCCTGCTTGTGCTCGCTTTCTCTCATAAATAAATAAATAAATAAAATCTAAAAAATCTAAAAAAATCTAAAAAAAAGGAAATAAAACTACAGATCTCCCTTGACTTACAACGGGGGTACATTCTGATAAAGCTATTGTAAGTTGAAGACATTGTTAAATCAAAAATGCATTTAACAAACCTAACATCAAACATCAGCTTAGACTAGCTTACCTTAATGTGCACAGAACACTTCCATCAGCCTACAGCTGGGCAAAATCACCTAACACAAAGCCTATGTCACAATGAGGTGCTGAATATCTCATGTGATTCATTGAATACTGTACTGAGCATGACAGAATGACAGTCTGGGTGCAGGAGGTTGTCTGTGTATCAGCTGTTACTCCCGTGATCGCGGGGCTGACTGTGAGCCACTGTCCCGCATCATCACGAAGGATTGTCCAGCATGCCTCTAGCTCAGGACAACATCCAAATTTCAGAGTTTGAGGTATGTTTTTCTACTGAATGCATATTGCTTTTGTGCCATCGTAAAGCGTAGAGATTGAAAACTCGTAAGTGGAACCACTGTAAGTTGGGGCCTGTTCATAATCTCTTTCCCAGTTGTCCTTCATTGCTTTTGTTTTAGTTGATCATTTTTTGCTATTCGAAAATGTTTAAAGTTGTGCATAATATGTTACTGAAAATTTCTCCTACTGCTTCAATTCCCCAATTTTGGCTTGTTGGTTTTGTAATTTGCTCCTAAGCAGCTAGCCCTTTGTAATTTCTTGGGGTTTGGGATGTAAAGGTTTTCATCTAGATTTGTTTTTTCCCATATTAACATCTGTTATGGTTGGATTATGTGACCCAAAAGATTTCTTGAAGTCCAAACCCTCAGGACCTCAGACTGTGACTTTATTTGGAAATAGTCTTTGCAGACTCGACCAAGTTCAGAGGAGTTCACTAGGGTGAGCTCGAATCTGAGAGGACTGGTGTCCCTATAAAAAGGGGAATCTTGGAGCCAGCCACAGACAGAGGGATGCTAATGTGACAACGGAGTCAGACATTGCAGGGAAGCAGGGGATTGCCAGGGGCCACCAGGAGCTGGAAGTGGTGGCGGGGGAGGGATCCCCCCAGCAGCATCGGAGGGAGCCCAGCTCTCCCCGACACCTAGTTTCCAGACTTCCAGCCTCTAGATGGTGAGGCCAACAGTGTCTCTTGTTTAAAGCCACTCAGTTTGTGCCCCGTTGTTACAGCAGCCCTCAGACCCTAACACAGTAGCTAACTTCCACAGCAACATTTCAAAGGAGCATTTTGTTTGCCTGTTTTTAAAATTTTTATTGGATTTGTCATGTCTTTAAAATCACTGGTTTGGAGCTCTGTGCGCCTGCATTTCTGTTTCCTTCTCTCAGTCCGCCTTTCTGTTCTAGCATGGTCCTGTTTCCCGGCATGCACGTGCCTCTCCCTGACCTCTCTGCGGCACCCTCAGTTTCTTTCTCTTACCCTTCCTCTGCCCATTATCTTTCTCTTTCCACCTTTCTACCTTTCTTGTGTGTAATGGTACTGTTGATCCTTGAACAATGTGGGGTTAGGGGTACTGACCCCTGCACAGTCGAAAACCCAGGAATAACTCTGACCCCCCTGAAATTTAATGGCTAGCAGCCTACTGCTGACTGGAAGCCTTACCGATCACATACACAGTTGGATAACTAATACTTTGTATGTTATGTATATAATATACTGTCTTCTTACAATAAAGTGAGCTAGAGAAAAGAAAATGGTGTCAGGAAAATCAAAAGGAAGAGAAGATACATTTACAATACTGTCCAAAAAAAATCCACGTATACGTGGACCCGTGCAGCTCATGTGGCACAGCCAACTGCCCCATCAGTCTATGGACTGGGCCACTGTGGTCTGCTCTTTCTCTTCTGCCCTGATGTGTTCACTCCCTACAGGTTCTTGTGAAAGCATGCCTTTAGTCAAGCAAGTACCTCAGAACCCTTGCCTCAGGCTCTGCTTCTTGGGAACCCACCCGACCTCACTCCAGTTCATTTATGTGACTGTGAGCATGGCAGGAAGATGAAGTACCAGCACCAACTAAGGTAAAACTTCCACTATAACTGGGATTTGGCTCTGCCTGGATTGCCGGTCCCCTCCTGCTCCCACCCAGTCGCATTTTCAAAGGAACAACTTTATCTTCTCATTCAGAGAAGGGTGATGGTGAGGAAGCCAAGTCCCCAGAGTCCTTGGGACCTTCTCAACTAGTGTAGAGTCTGCCATGGAGAGTATAGCATCATGTTCTTTTTTTTTTTTTTTTTTTTAAGCTTTTACTTATTTATTTATGAGAGAAAGAGAGAGAAAGCGTGAGAGAGCACAAGCTGGGGGAGGGAGAGGGACAAGCAGACTCTGTGCTGAGTGCAGAGCCCAACACGGGGCTCCATCTCACAACCCCGAGATCATGACCTGAGCAGAAATCAAGAGTCGGACGCTCAACCGACTGAGCCACCCAGGCATTCCAAGCGTCATGTTCTTTATTTTTATTTACTTTCATTGAGTGTATGTGTGAGCTAGTACAGACTCACTGAAAACACTGCTTTTATTTATCTTCATAATAACAAGATTCTGGATTTTATACAACTAAATTGTTTAGACGCCACTGCAGACATTGTGGTGGAGTGTTACCTGGCGTAGTAGAGGCTGTTCAGGATTGTGCTAAACTTGATATATAGAGGTATTTTCCATTTTGAAGGGATGAGCCCAATTTAAAATTTTTCTTTTATGATTCTGTTTCACATTGTGGATTTTTGATGGCAAGATTTTAGTCTTCAACCACTCTCCTCTCTTCTACTTCAAAAGCTTATGTTTTAAACACTCAAAAAAGCCTTATATCTGAGAACACTTTATAAAATCTTGAATAAAAAAGCCTATGTGTCACTTGTCTCAGCGATTAATTGATATGAGTTCTGGGAATGACAATTAATCTTGACATTAGCTTAATTAAGCTAGACATTAGTCAATCATAATTGGCAAAGGAAATATGCTATAAAAATATGATGCAATCTAAGACCAAACAGGACTAATTTTTGGATAATTTGTGTTTTGTGCTACTGTAGCACCATTAGTACAAGTGATTAACACGTCAGTAAAACGATCAGAAATAATTACCTTATTGATAATGGCATATTGATTTGTAATGATGGATATAAGGAAACATTTAGGCTGTTTGTCCAAGATAAATTTCAACACTTCTTTTTCCATCAAGACATCTTTGACTCACAGTTGAATCCTCAGCACTTCCGGCAATGGCCTGGAAAATCTAATTAATTGTGCTGTGGGATTCTTTGGGATTACTTCGTTCTTCTTCTCTTTCGCCTGTATGCCTGTTCTTAGTTAGGTAAATAGGTGGGATAATTCTCCACTTCCTGAGGAAGACAGCATAAACAAAATGCAAATACCCATATGGTTCACCAAACTTAGTCACATGCATATTATTTAGTTAATTCTATAATGATGTAAAAAAAAGTCACAAATGTTAATGATTTCTTGCATGCATAGAATAGTCTCATGCAGGGGTTCAAGCTGCTTTCTAAGTACTGATTAATTAAACCCAAATTTCTGTGTCAGATCATTCACTTTTTTTCCTTTCTTTAAATCCAACTCACTCCACCCAAGCTGAATTGCTGATAATACAGTAAGACCCAAATGAAACGTAACCCCACACACAAATTGCCAGGCATAGTCCTGTAGGTAAATTTTAGCCTAGGAAAACTGGGACACAGCAGTTTTATGATATAAGTACTTACAGAAAAACCACCATAGTATCTTACAACCAGTTCTTCCTAATGACTTTGAAAAAGGGAAAAAATTCACAAGGTTGGGCTCCCCAGGAGAAAGCACAGCGTGAACAAATCCCACATGAATCTGATAAGGAATGAAATAATCAATCCTTATCAGCAGTCAGGCTTCAGAAGTAAAGGTACAACTCTGAGATACGCTTCTATACGGGAAGCCGACACCTGTCGAGCCCACGCTTCCCACGGTCAGCTACCACATTAATGACACACTGATACTGGGTTAGCAGAGTCCTTTACTGCTCTCGTCTGTCCCAACCAGACTGTCTAAAATCTGGAGCCCAGTCCCATGTGAGTATTTAAGTTCTTTCTCCAAATTGGCTGGGAATTCCGTGAAACAGAAACAGAAACACAACCGGGGTGAGCTGTCACAGGTGGGCAAAGAGTGGTGACAAAGGACCCATAGCAGACAGTAAGCAAGATTCAGAGAGAGGCACCCAAATCCTCGGGGATATGATGATTAATTAATGAATTAGGTTTATGTAGCTGCCCCTCCATGCAACTCAAAACGTTGTGTCCAGGACTTGTCTAGCTGGGACGGTAGAGGAGCAGAGAGAGCTTACCCTGCCGTGTTTCCATGTTTCTCCAATCTGCTAGCCTCTGGCAGGCTGCCTCCTGGTCGGCCAGGATCATCACACATCCTCATACCTGAATGTTTTGTGCTGTGTCTCAGACCCTCTGGGGTTTGTTATGTAAAGCCTGGCTTATTTGGAGAAATTAAACCATGCCAGTGTGTTAATAAATGCTATTGATGTTTTACCACTCTCAGGTAGCGGTCTTGAGATTTTCCAGTGGCTTTCTGAGAATAACTCCAATGACAGAATTTTCAGGGCTTTGGGCAGACCTGGGAAGCAAACAGCCCTTAGCATTTACTCAATTCATTCTAATAATCCTCTATTGGGTATTGTTATGTCCACCTCGACATTCATTTGAACCAGGTTTTTATACGTAGACACACACGCGCGTATCACAAGGTTTTTACAAGCTCCCCAATCCTCGAGGCTGGCTGGGACTGAAGCAGAACGAGATGGGGGGAATGGTCCTTTACCTTGTTGCAGAGCCAGACTGCACTCTGAGACACAGTATGTTGTTTCTATGTCATTCAACACAGCAGGCAAATTATGGATAAACTAGCTGCCAGATAAGATGCACACATAGATGACGCATTGCAGGTGGAACAGGCAGAAAAAGAGGAGGTGGCAAGAATCTTCCCAACAAGGAGGTCAGGAAGGAGGCTTCACGGAAGAAGTGGCATTTGAGGTGGGCATGACTGGGTGTGATTTCCTCTATGGCTGTGACACAGGTGGGGCAGGGGACGACAGGAAGAGGGAACAGGAGGGTGGAGGCACTCTGCAGGGGAATGCAGTATGATGGGGAGCCGTGGAGCAGAAGGTAGGGAAGGAAACTGTGCCAAGCCTGGGAAGCTCCAATGTCAAATCAAGGAGTTCTTTGCTCTGCAGCCAGAGAACCAGTGTCCATGGTAGAGCAAGGGGACTATGACCTGTTCAAAGTGTCACTTGGGAAGAGCAATCTGGCAGCCACGGTAGGAAAGATTAGAAGGAAAAGACGGGGTAGGTTTGGGTGCTCTGAAGGTCTGGATTAGGCAGTGACCATGAGCAGAGGGGAGGGAGAGATGTGTGAGATTGGTAACAGCATGGCTCAAAGGACAGATCACGAGGAGGAGCAAGGCCACTATCAGAGATGATGAACAGAGATCCAGGATTGGCAGTAGGAGAAGTTTGATTTTGGACATACCGTGTTTTGAGGACATGGCAGGATTTCCAGATAAAAGTGTCTGTCGGGGTGTTGGAAATGCCAAGTGCACACCATCTCCTGTTTTTTGTGTAGTTACACAAAGACCTGCTGAAATGAAGAACCATCAGCTCAGAATCTAAGTATACTATCAATGTGTTTAATGCAAAATCACAGTCCTCTTTGGAGCCAAACTCAGTGACAGCATCATATGTAAATGACCCAGACCCATCTCTGCATTAAAAAGTGATGTCATCCTGCCTGAGGTGGACTCGACATCACTTATTGTTTGGAATGTGCAGTCCCACTTTGCTATAAGGGACCCCAGGATTTGCTCCAAAGGCTGGGCTGTGAATCCTGGTTCTGCTGCATGTTATTTCTGTAAAGTCTTCCACCTGCAGCATGGACGGGCTGGACTCCAGGGCTCTCTACAACACGGTGGCCTGTTTATCATGAAGAGGGGACAGAAATGTGGCATACGGCTTGGTTCGCAGTGTCCACTGGACTCATGCCTACAGAATATGAAGCAGAGGAACTTGGGATGCACTCCTCTCAAGTTCATCAGTGCAGATATCCACTTCTCCCCTCACCATTCCCCACGGAGAAGACAGATGTGCATGAGAAATGCCAACAACTCTCTCAGTTGTCACTACGGTCACTTCAAGGGGAACTAGAAAGATGAGGGAGGCTCAGTCTTGAGGAGCTGACACTAATGAGGAAGATAAACAAAAGGTCAAATATGATAAGGGCAGCAAGTAGCGAGAGCACAGCTAGGGAGGAAGAAAGGTATTCTGGAGTTGATGTTAGGGATGGGTGGGGGAGGGTGTGGGCAGCGCAGGGGAGCAGGCACTCCAGGATGAAGGCACACCATGAAGGAAGGCGCTAAAGAGAACAAAGAGCAAGAGTGCTGATGAGGAGCACACCAGGCCTTGAGGAACCAGGGCATGTGAGAGATGTGGTGCGGTCTGCAGGTTGGGGTCAGCTGGTGGAGGGTCTTGAGTCTCCCGCCAAGTTAGACTTGTATTCAGTAGACAGTGCGGTAAGTGCTATGGCCTGTGTTTGAGTTGGGAATGAATGCCTCCCCTTCGGGAGCCAACTGCAGCCACAGGTCAAGTATATGGTTGTAGGAGAACTGAGTGGGAATGCTCCGAGGAGCGATAGGAGGGGTTACAGGAATGACCATGAAGTCAGATGATCCAGTCTTCCTGCCAGAGCCTTGAGAGGACTGAGAAGCAGAGGGTGTGTGAAGGCCGAGAAAGAGGGAGGTCTCCAGGACTCCATCCAGCCTGAATAATTAAGGAAATGGTAGAAGTAGTTAGAAGTCAGGAGCTGGCTTACTTTGGGTTTGTGGAGTTCCGGGTATGGGCGGCATCCCAGCAAGACTATTCAGATGGACAGAGGGTGTGAGACCACCTCTCTGAACGATCAGGACAGAGGCCCTGATTTGGTAATCAGCGTGCAGAGGTGACCCCGATGCGGTGGGAGCTGGGAAGGCATACAGGGCGTGGAAGAGAAAAGGGCCCAGGGCTGTGTCCCAAGGCCGTCGTGGTCAGGGCGTGGGGAATTCGGGGAGCCCCCCAGTCTGAGGACGGCTGGGTCCCCGTGACTGTGTGCCCTCGGGCCACAGTCTGGGAGTGCTGACGTGGGAAGTGGGGATTAGGTGATTCGATCTCTTCTCCTTTTCTCAGAGTGGGACCCAGTCTGGGGTACTGATTAGCCCAAGGGCACAGGCTGCCGGTTCTAGATCCAGAATTAGGAACTTCCCATCGAGTACCTTGTGCCACGGCCACACTGCCATTTTACAGCCCTCACCCCCAAGTATTCATAAAAATCATTCAGCCCTCAAAGACCCAGAACACTTTAGTTTTAACCTGCACGTTAGGCCGGGGCTCTAGCAGGTATTTTCGCCTTAAGCCGGGAGGAGGCGGAGGCTGGGCTGGGCCGGTGCGCGCGCCCCGCGCCCCCGAGCGCGCCCCTGGGAGCGCGCGCTGCGCCGGCCCGCCCGTCCCGACCCCACCTCCGGAGCGCGTCCTCGCGCTCATCCCCGCGCCCCCGCCTCACCCCCGGTGCGCGCCTCCGGCCGAGCACGAACCCCCCCCCCCGTCAACCTCCCCCACTCCCCCCGCGAACGCGTCCCCGCCAGCCCCCGTCCCCATCCCCCCGCGCGCGTCCTCGTCCGCAGTCCCCCGGTTCCCCGTCCCCACCCCCCTCCCGGGCCCCGAGCGCGCCCCCGCTCCCGGGCGCCCCTCTCCTCCGCCCGTTCCCCATCCCCACCCCCGCGCGCGCCCCCGCCGTCAGCGCGCACGGGCGGAGCGGCGGGCTGGCGCCCGGGCCGGGGGCGCGCTCGGGGGGCCGGGCGGGGGCGCGGGCGCGAGGCCGCG
>NW_023270453.1:20486160-20619071 GCF_011800145.1 Mirounga leonina
GGGCCGGGCGGGGGTCCCGGGCCGGGGTCCCGGGCGGAAGGGGGGGTCCCGGGCGGGGGTGCGGGCGGCCCTGTTCCCGCCCCGGCTGCCGCGGGCTCGGCCCGGGCCCCCCGCGCTGCGGGCTGCCGGCGGGTCCCCGCGCTGCGGCGGGGCCTGGGGCGGGGACGGGCGCCTGGGCCGGGGGCGCCTGGGCCGGGGGCTCCTGGGCCGCGCTGCGCCGGCCTGGCGGGGAGCCGTGTCCTTGGTGCGCGTCCGTGCGCTCGCCCCGCGGCCGGCGCTGGGGACACGTCCGCGTCGCACGGCCCGAGGTGCCGGCTGGCCTTATTCGAATGCGAAACTTGGCGTTGTACTTGGGGGTTTGAGCTCGGCGGCCCGGGCATCCTGGCTTCCAAACAGGCTGTCCTCGCTGGGGGAAGATAGCGCTACTATTGTTCTGTGTGTTGTGTTGGGAAGGTTGGGTGAAATCGTAAAACCTCCCCCCCTCAGGCCAGGTTTGGTGTCTCGCTCTCATCTCTCATATTTAGAATTTGTGACAGATTTGCTACAGGGATTTCATGGAGTGTTATATGCGGTTTCTTAGTTGCTCCTAATGGTGGGGTCATGTGCTCAACTGTCATAAGTTTTAGATCGGGTTTTGCTGTCTCTTAAAAAAGGAAGCACTGAAGTTCCAAAATGTGCGATGTTTAATATATATTTGGTATTCACCCAGCTCACCCTGCAAAGGCCACTGCCATAATGTGCAGTGGGGATAGGCTGGCTGGTTTTGAATTTACATTTGGAGCAGTTCAGCCTGGTGAACTTTTGTGTGTGTGTGTGTGTGTGTGTGTGTGTGCGCGCGTGTGTAACGGTTTTGTGAGGGCGGGGAGCCAGAAAGTACATTCATTCGTGCCAATTTTCATCAGCAGGGAGGAGCTGATGTTGACTTTATGTTTTCCTTTTTAACACATTCAGGGCAAGGAAGGGATAACCGTGGGGGCTGTGGCATGGTGTTAACTGCCTTTTCAGTCCTACATAGACTGGGCATTTTTCGATTTTTCTGTTTCAAATTTGGGGTTCTGCAGGGTATTGTGATGTTCTGTAATGTGAAGCAGTCCCGTGGGAGGAGAGGAGGCTGTTTCCTGGACTCTGTGTGCTTAGCAGACACTATTCCGGCTGGTGGAAGGCGAGGAGGACTTTGCGAGTACCTCAGAGGACCTGAAGGCAGGGGATCCAGGGCAGTATCCAGCTGGGGACAATATTTAGATTTAAACTGCTGGATGAAGTGTGCGGTGTGGGCAGATGGCTCAGAGGGATGGACTCTCCATTGGAAAATGTTTGCCCAAGTTCTGTGATTTTTGTCAGTGTTCAGATGGGGTTCCTCCTCACTTTGCAGCCGTCTTGGCCCTCACTGCACGTTGTATTCTTGTGTTCCTTATGGCACCCCAACATTCATGCTTCACCCCCAAACGCTTTTGTTGTGTCCACATTACACGGACCATAAGTGTCCATACCCCATCTGTGTTACCAAAGCGGGAAGCTGTCCCAACTCAACAGGACGGCAGCCCTTCCCCCGTCAGCCTGGACGTCAGCTCGACAGTTGCTCCTCGAGTCTGGGACAGTGCTGAGGACGTGTGTCCTGGCCCCGGGGTGCACGGGGAGTGGTTGCTTACGGGTGTGAACTTGGGGCACACTTATCTGTTCAATGACACTGGCCTGTCACCAGCCATCCGTCTTGGAGGGTGAGTAATATGTTTCACTGCCCAGAAGATGGCAAAACCACGTTAGACCAAGGTATGCTCAGTCTAGTTCTCCATGTACGCCTTCCATCTGTACAGATTTTTAAAAAGGGCTTAATGAGTTTCTTATCAAGTGTTTGGGCAGAGAAAGAGGTATGTGTTTGCATGTGGGAAGTACATTGTTGTTTTCCTCTCTGTGCAAACCTTGCTAGACCTGGGCTGAACGCTGAAGAATGAAACAATCACAGGGTTGGCGCATTGGCCTGTCCAGCCCCCTGCCCCCATACGTTAGCTGTGTCATCTTTGACGTGCTTTGTCCATGCTGAGTTGATGGAACGTTCTTTAAGGTTATTTGGAATTTCAGGTCTTCTAACCACATAGAACAGTTTTACTGACTTAAATTAGATGAATCAACTTGTTTTTCAATGTTGCTTCAGAGAAGAAGCCCAAGATTGGAAGGATCAGAAATCTCAGTCTTTTTTACATTGTGGAACTTAAAAATCCCCCAGCATATCCACTTGCAAAGTGAAAAGTTAAAACAGCTTTTATCACGTTTTATCCTCAGTCATGATTCACGTGGAGAGAATTCTTTAAATCAGCCTTCATCATTTTATGACAATATCAGAAACTATTGTGGAAACACGTGGAATTTCCAGGGCTTCGTTCCTTCAGAGGAGGATGGAAAAACAGTTGCATTTGAAGCATATAATATAGGTTGAAAAAGCAGAGCAAACTATCCTCTTGGAGTTCCTGTATGGCCTGCCCACCGTTGGTTGTCTGTGGTGCACATCTCATACGCAGGTGCAGTTTGGGTTTGTACTTTCTGTTGTTACAGATCCTGGTGTTGTATTATGTTAGTGGGTCATCGTTTGGTAAAGGGTTGCAGGTTGACTTCTTGGCTGCAGAACTCCAATTTTTGCTTCCTGCTCCGCTGGTTGCCTCCTTTTTTCTTTCCACCCTGTGCTTCCCTCACTGGGGAAAGCCTCTCACTGCAGAACAGCATTGTCAGCAAAGTGCAGGGGCTCTCTGCGGGGAGATGTGGCAGGCAGCCCCTCCTATGGGCACTGACAGCCTCCAGTCCACATGTCTGGATCCAGTCGGCGGTGTGGGGCTAGGATTGTTGGTCTGGGGCTCAAAGACTTGGGGCTGGATGCAGGGTGCCATGGGGAGCGGCCATGGCTCCTTTCCCACATTCTTTCCCCTAAAGCATTTCTTCTTTCCTTCCTGACACTTCTGCCTTTTGGAATTGTGCATTTTCCTTTTTGGCTTTAAGAAGACCCCCAAGTAATTTCATTAATGGGTAAGCATTTTTTTTTGACTTAAGGAAAAACTTTAAATAGAAACATCAGGCAGAGTAGAGAAGAAACAGAAAACTTAAAAAAGACGTGTCTTCAAAAAATTTCAGTTGTTGATTGAAATTTAGCAGTAAGTTTCTGTGTGAACTGGTGGGTTGTTTCGTGGGCTGTGCATACACACTGCCCTTCTCTCATCCAGGAGTAGCTGAAGTCTTATTTTGGTAGAACTTAGGGAAACCACCTAGTGTTACAGCCCGTGAAAATTGTTTGGTGTTTGTAGAAGAGAAGTCTTTTTACGAAATAGATGCTATGTTTTACATTTCGTGGTTTTTGTTAGTATGTCTGTTAGCTTCCTAACTTTTGCTTGTGGGGGTTATTCAGTTCATGCTCTGCTTTGCTAATTAGTCTACCAAATTATTCAACGAATGTTATGATCCATCGCAGAGTCTGGCTGAACACTGTCTTGGTGAGTGAGCGACTGCTTAAGGAGGGAAGTGGGGAAGCTAACCTAATGCTGGTTCTTTGCATTGGTCAAGGGGCCAATGCCTTTTTTTTTTTTTTTTAATTGCAGAGGAGTGGTTCACAGGCACATTCCTGACACCAAAGAGTAAAATCTGAAAGAGATGGCCAGGTGGAATGTTTGTAGATTTTCAGGGCTGTTGGACATGAGGTAGCAGAAACACGTAGCTCTAGAACTCAAGTCCCACCCCTGTGTTCTCAGAGGGCCCCGTTACTGCAGACTTGAGGGTTCTGCTGGAGCTGACGCTTTAGGACCACTTCCAAAGTCAGTAAGACCCAGCTGTGTCTTAACGCAGACCAAACTGTGCGGACGTCATCCTCACCGAAAGGACATAGTTGACTCTGGAAAACAAATGTGTGAAAAAAATGTTTTCTTGCGGAGGCTCATTGATAATTTGTCATAATTGGAGAGGAGGAAGGGAAGGGGTCAGCAGGTTCAGGGAGAGAGCTGTGGGGCCTCAGGGACCCTGTCCACCTGGATCAGACCTCAGGATTGGGGATGGAATTTGTTATATCCATGTCAGAGTTGTCAAATAGCAGACAGCATTGTGGTGAATGAGATGGAATACTTGGCATGGTGGCCCTAAAATACCGTCACCTGCATTTTAAAAGAATATTTACAAAATGGCAGCATCGATACGTGTGGGATTTGAAATGTGTGGACGTGAATTATAAGAGTTCTTCAGAGTCAGGAAAATAGTTAAATTTGAATGTTCTTTTCTCGATGAATAAATATAGATGTCAAATTTAGCCAGGGAGCTAGGAGAGTAAACACACCATTAAAGGCACAGATCTGTAAAATTGTTCCAAGTGCTTGCAAGATATTTGCAACGCGGTAGTTATGCTTAGATCTGAGCTTTACGGGGGTCAAAGCGGTAACAATGACTCTATTTTGTTTTATACTGGGCCCACTGGTTTTATACTCTTGTTATGGTTTGGACTACAAGCTGTTGGATGTTATGAGTCACTTTCTGCCTTCCTCATCCCAGCCTTTTTCAAAGGGGTTGTCTCTTTTTTTAGAGCTAGTTTATTTTTTTTTAAAGCAGTGATTTATGGGATGAGTTGTAGCTTATTCTGACTCGTAAAGAGAATGTATTGGATAATCTTCATTTGATGTCATATATATGTGTATATATATATATATACTGATTTACCAGTTCAAATCCTAATCATATTATTAAAGATCATTTCCAGTTCTTGTCATAATTGCTCGAGCACCCTGAAAAAAAAATCAAGTTCTTGGCTGCAGTTACTTGACTTAGTTTGCGTATCACTGTTTATCCTGGGAACAGGGGACATTTTATCTGTTGTAACATGCAAGGCACCGAGGGTGATGTGATAGGTTTCTGGCCACTTTTTATCAGGCTGGCTCTCTTCTCACAATCCAGCTTCTCCTTTTCTACACCTCTACTCTCAAGGTTGCCCACTTTAGTTCTTTTTTTGGTGGTGTGTGTGTGTGTGTGTGCGTGTGCGCCCACATGCACACCATTCAGAAGTGACCCATTGTTACCAGTGCTCTGTTCTTTTCTGCTAAGAGGGTCAAAAACTTGTCACGTCTCAAAAGAAGTAATTGCATCCATTTGTTCGTGATGATAATAAATAGCGCTCTCAAAGAGGGGACGCTAATTGGGAATCCCAGCTGGTGTGGGGTAAGAATATCGGAGTCAACATGCCAAAGGAAAGAGTGTTCATCCTCTCCAACCATGCATATACTGTGCTGCTTTCTTTGGGACCCAATTGGGGTTATTAATTTTTTTTTAAAGATTTTATCTATTTATTTGAGACAGAGAGAATGAGATAGAGAGAGAGCATGAGAGGGGGGAGGGTCAGAGGGAGAAGCAGGCTCCCCGCCGAGCAGGGAGCCCTATGCGGGACTCGATTCTGGGACTCCAGGATCATGACCTGAGCCGAAGGCAGTCGCTTAACCAACTGAGCCACCCAGGCGCCCCCGGGGTTATTAATTTTAATAATTCCTTGAGACAAAGTGGGAAAATGCTAAGATATTGAGTTGTAAAAATTAAGATTACAGCAAGCAGTCCCTTTCCGGGGAGGAGGGTTGCTGTTTAGTTTTGTTGCTATTGAATATCTTGGATAGTAAAATGGGCTCTCTGTGCTGTGTGCATTACAAATCGAGACAGTTCCTTACTAAAGGGCTTTGTACAGTGGGTATTAAAAATCCGGAAAAAAAATACTAAACTATCCAAGTTCATGAGAAATGAAGGTATTCTGTGACTGATACTAGGTTAGGAATGTATCTTTTTCTTCTGGGTTGCTGGTTTTAAAATCATGTATTTGCTGATTGGGTTGGAAATCTGTGTCCCAGTGAGAAGATTGAAGCCCGTGGGCCAGATCCAAACTAGTCTATCAGCTCCAGAGAGAGGATTCATTACATTTTTATTCACAACTATGAACAACTAATTTTTTTTTTTCTTTACTGAATTATCTGGTTAGTCCGGTCATTTAATACTTTTATAATAATAATTTAAAAATTATTTAAAAATCATATGTACACATATCAGCTCTTCCATCTGGGCTACTTCGGATACACCCGGCTCAGGGCTGAGCCTCTGGCTGAGGACGAAGGCATGCACAGGTCTGGCTTCTCTTCTTCTCTCTTCGTTCCTGTGCAGAGAGAAACTTGATTCCTGAATCACAGGAATGATTCTCCTTGTGTTCTGACTGAGTGTCTTACAAAGGTAGCTTGCCCTCTGTGAGAAGTTCAAATAAAAGCTGGGGGAGGGGTGAGGCCCACACGCCCCAGAGTTTCCTTAGCTAGCGCACTCTTGTCACCTTGTTTTGACACAGAGCCACACTCCTTGACGTTGTCACTCAGGAAAAACATGAGCCTCTATTTTGAATCCTTGTGTTATTCCCTGTTCCCCTTTCTCGCCAAGCTGAAAATCCCTTCCGTAAAAGATGAAGTTGGCATGGATTCACCCTGACGATCTTTCTAGGGAAGTATCAAGAGATGCTTCTTGGGGGAAAAATAGATTTTGTAGGCCATTTTACCTGAAATGAAAATGGAAATGTAAACTGTGTTATTAATTAACCTCCCTGGGAGATTCTGAGTCTTCTTTATGAATAAACTAATACAAATAGGGATTATTTCTTATACTGCAAATAGAGCATGGCCAGTCAGTGTTACATTTCCCCAAATGCTGACAAAATATAGCTTACAAATCCTCATGGAAGGATGTCAGGTTTATTTAAGAGCAGTTGCAAAGACTGCTATTGTCAGAGGAAAGGAAGAGATGAAATATTTTAGTTGGCCAAATGCTTTAGAACAGGTTCACTTAGCAGCCATCAGTTTGAGGGAGATGGATTTTAGTACGGTGGGAACTGAAAGCACAAAATTCCATTTTTAACTTGTGGATGACCTTCTTCTGTGCTTCCTGAATCTCTTTGGATGCTTTTCCACATCCTATTTGCAGGGATTTGTGGGAGGATCTTGAGGTTTCTCTGGACTAAACCTATGAGTGTGTCCATTGAGAAGACCTCTTCCTGATCTCTGTGCGTCTGGAGAGTATGTGGGGGCCCTGCTGGCTCCACCACTCACAGCATCATCTTGGGTGAGCTAGCTAGTCTCCCCAGCCTCCATTTCCTGAGCTGTTAGGTGCAGCTACTAACCCTACCTCCAGGGTAGTATTGAGGATCAGTGAGGTGATGTCCTGACGTCTGCTTGGTAAATACCCAGGTCCACTCTTTCTCTCCCAGGTGTGTCCACTG
Source organism: Mirounga leonina (assembly GCF_011800145.1). Taxonomy (NCBI): domain Eukaryota; kingdom Metazoa; phylum Chordata; class Mammalia; order Carnivora; family Phocidae; genus Mirounga; species Mirounga leonina. The sequence goes on from NW_023270453.1 coordinate 20,493,416, forward strand.
GGACAGAGCTCCTGGTGCTTCCTATCCCTGGCCTTCCCTGCTACTGAGTTTATTCAGGTAGGAGAAACATGTCCTGTTTAGCTTCTGGCCCAGGTGTACCTGGAAAGAACGTCCTGTGTAGGCTCTGGCCCAGGTGTACCTGGGAAGCACAACTTATTTAGCTTCTGGCCCAGGTATACCTGGAAGTATGTCCTGTTTAGGCTCTGGCCCAGGTGTACCTGGGAAGCACATCCTGTTTAGGCTCTAGCCCAGGTGTACCTGGAAAGAATGTCCTGTTTAGCTTCTGGCCCAGGTGTACCTGGGAAGCACATCCTGTTTAGGCTCTGGTCCAGGTGTACCTGGGAAGTACGTCCTGTTTAGACTCTGGCCCAGGTGTACCTGGGAAGCACGCCCTGTTTAGGCTCTGGCCCAGGTGTACCTGGGAAGCACATCGTATATAAGTTGTAGTCCTGCTGCATCTCTGGACCTCGTTGGACTTGCAGTTGGAGTTATTCCCAAAGCTTCCTGGAGGAGAGTCCGGGACCTGCCCACTGAGGCTCAGAATTCCCATCGCTGGGACTCTGGGATATCTTTCTTCTGGCCATGCGTGATCCTCAGCCTTCAGCGTGTGGGGAGATGCTGGGCTGGACATAGCTTCTCATCATGCCCCGCGTCGGGTGATACGTAAACATGGATGTCGAACAGGTGGAATCCTGGGAGTCTGGGACAGGTCTGAGAGGCCAGGCCACTCTCAACATTCGGAGCTTGGTGTTGGGTATGGGCAGGGGCTTGCTGTGGTGATGGCCCTGTGACCTGCTTGCTGAACACCCTAGGGCTTTATCCTTTATGATGACATCCATGACCTTCTGGGGCTTTATCCTTTACGCTCACCCTGCCAGTCACCTGGGGTGAGCACCGTTTCAGTTCGTGATTGTGAGTAGGATCTTTTTCTTGTTGACTTTCGTAAGCGTCTTTTATTTTTTATTTTATTATTTTCTGAAGATTTATTTATTTTAGAGAGGGAGCAAGTGAGAACAGGTGAGCAGGGATGGGAGGGGCAGAGGGAGAGAGTATCTCAAGCAGACTCTGCACTGAGTGCAGGCGGACACAGGGCTCGACCTCACAACCCTGAGATCATGACCTGAGCCAAAACCAAGAGTCGGATGCTGCGCTGTCTGCACCAGCCAGGCGCCCCTCATAAGCTCTTTTAAAACAAAGACCAGCGGTAGGGTTTTGAGGCCCCCCTCCCCACAAACACGTACCCTGTGGACTTAATAGTTTTGCAGACGTTATGGCTTCAGTTATGTACCATAACTATTTCAGTTTCATATAAAGTAACATGAAACAATAAGGTGGAGATGGACTTCATGCTAGATTCTTAAGTGAGCATTAACAGGCTTCAAAATCTCTTTTGTTCTTATTTTGGCAAATATAATGGATGCTTAAAAGCTGTTGAGATTTAGCATTATAAAGCAGTCTTTAAGGAGCTATTTAAGCAAGGGCACGATTGGATTAAATTTAAATCATTAAAATATACACATTTAAAACTCAGGAAGTAGCCTATCCACTTGCCAGGGTTGAAACTTTGTTACTCATGCACACTGTAATGTACCTCCACGGCCACATGCTGCTGTCCGAGAGCTGTCTTATGTCAGGAAATTCTGTAAAAATAAGACTTGCTGTGTGGGTGGATTGGTGTTTCATTTAGATTTTAGCACAAGTGAATCTAGGCTTGCTATGATGGCTAGACTTTCCTGTGGACCACAACAGGACATGGGCTGAGAACTAACGATTGGGGTTATTTTGCTGTTGATAGCATCCAGACTTTGAGAGGTTTCTCACTTATTGGTACACAAATTAATATGAAAAGGAAGTACAATTTGCTTTTCTCTCTTCCCCTGTAGATGGGATGAATTGTTTAGATCCGCTACTACTAAGGGATTTATAGTGACTGTTGGTAATTTAGAATTTCTTCCCTTTTATTAGGAAGATCTGGCCCTGGACACAGGCAGGAAGTCACCTTAATTTTGTTTCCTTGATGACTTGTTTAGTGTTTGGCACAAATAGGATTCTGGATGAAATCTGCCCTTGATGGAAAGTGTGTAAGTCAGAGGGGCTCTCTGGAAATGTTGTAGTCCATTCTGCCTCCTGTGAATGGCTAAGAGCAAGGCCTTGGGGAGGGAATATGCACAGAGGACGCCCAGGGTGGGTGCCCCCCTTGGCCGCTTGGCCGGTGACCGGACTGCTGGTTGGGAATGCTCACCAGAGCTGGGAAGCCCACAAGGCTGGCTGCATCCGTGGGATTGGTATTGATGACTGTGAAGTGTTCTTGAAGGGTACTGTGGGATGGGGAGCTGTATTTGGAACACTGGCATTCCTGGAAACTAAGATACCAAGTAAACCTTCTAATTGCATGCTCCCTTGTTGCTTTCATGCTGATCTTTTTTAGTCTCTTTAAAATATTTTCTAAGGAACTGACATCTTTGAACCGATGAGAAGATTGGATTTCAAATGGTTAGAAACTCGTTATGATCATTAGAACTTGGTTTCCTGACAGTGATCGATATCCTAGACCATGTGGCTGGCTTTTTTTGAACCACGCCTGGGGGTGCAGCCTTTCCTTTGGGCTCCTTTTGAGACCGGCACTGGGAGCTCTGGGGCGGGCATGGGTGCTCCCGGGAGGGCGAGCAGCAGGTCCCAGGAAGATGCTCCCAATTCCCTTCCTCGTGGTTGTGATGGGCCTGAGGCTTATGCCGTGCATTCTCTTAGCTGGCTGCCGCGGGAACTTTACATTTAAAATTGAATCTGTCATCTGGGGGCGGATACATGGGTGTCCATTATACAGCTCTTCCCATTTTCTCTATGTTCGAAACTCGTTGCTCATGGAAGATAAACCAAAAATGTGGCCCCTTTGGCTACCTTTTCTGTACAGCATCCTTTAGAATCCGGAGGCTGGGTAGTATGGTTTTATCAGAAATCTTAATCGTTTTGGTCAAGAAACAATGCTGTTAATTCTTGGTTGTGTTTCTGGGGAAAATATTCTAAATGAGGTTCCAGGAATAGCTTCTTCAGTGTCTCTACAAGGAAAGAGTGACCTCTCAGAGCGTCCCTATTACTTACCAGGATGTTGGTGGTTGTGTTTAAGCAGCCACCCGTCACTTAGGAGGCAATCAATTCTTAGTTTTATGTAGAGTGCTTTTATTCCAAGTGAAGTGCCCGTTCTGATCTTCAGTTCTTGCAGGGATGAGGGCCACATCTAATGCACCATGCTTCTCTCAGTCCCCAGAGAGCTGGAGTCTTGTCAGTAGGAATGGACGGTGCAACATTTGGATTTTTAAATCAGATGTTGCAAATCGACCTCTTTTTTTCTTAATGTGGACAGTCTCTCCATCCATGGTGGAGGATGCTTATGTGTATTTCTAGCCACCACTCCCCGCCGGCTCACTGTGTGCTAAGCATTGCATTAGTGTCTCCCATATATTACTTTTTCAGGACTTATAACCCAAGTTAAGTTACATGTGTCTTCTAAAAAGGGAAACCTGCTCCGAGAGCTTGCCCAAGGCCACGCGCCTGAGTGAGGTCCACACAGCCTGCCTTGCCCTGGAAGCAAGACCGGCACTGCTCTGACATCTGCTTCTCACGTTACAGCTTCCCCCAGCTTGAGGCCTGCCCTCATGCAGTGCGTTAATCCAACCGAAGTAGGAAGGAGAAGTTTTAAAAAGATGCCAGGTTTCATGGTGAATGCGATTTTTTTTTTTTTAAACCTACTTACTTCCATATACCCTAAATATTTTTTCCACCTGATGTAACAGTTACGAGCTATTACTGATACAGAGTTCTTCGAAGGGTATTTTAGGAATCTAGTCCCTAACATCCTTTATTTTCATAAATATAATCTGCTTAATAAAGTCGTCAGGATGTGGCTTTCTTTTGTTACTCTATTTTTAGTTTTAGATCCTTGAGAGGAAGCTATTTAGTGGTTACTCATAATCGTGAAGAGAATCTAGTGATTAGAGAAGCTTGTTAGGGCAAATCTTTTTTTTTTAATTGAAGTATGGTCGACATATATTAGTTTTAGGTGTACAACATAGTGATAATTGTATACATTATGAAATGCTCACCATGATAAGTGTAGTCCCCATCTGTCCCCGTGCATCTGTCACCAAAGTTATTACAATATTACTGCATTCTCTGCTGCTCTTCTCATCCCTGTGACTTGTTCTATAACTAGAAGTGTGTACATCTTAACCTCCTTCACTTGTTTTGCCCGCCCTCCCCCTCCCCTCTGACAACAACCAGTTTGTTCTCTGTTTCTGTTTTGTTCATTTGTTTCTGTAGATTCCACATACAAGTGAAATAAGGACAACTCTTACAGCTTCCTCTGCAGTATGTAAATAAAGTCTTAATCCAGGTAAATGTTGGCAGGAATAACTGTTTAAAACAGGTAAGATTTTCGTGGGACTCTTGGCTATCCTGGGATATTGTCTCAAGTTTTGTAGAACCTCCACCTTCGTTCTCCCTCCTTATACCCTCCGCCATCCCCTGGTTATTCCTGTTTGCATCAGAACTTGAATCCTTGTATCTAAGATGGTCCTGCTATGGTATGCATCTACAGGTGTGTAGGCCTTTTCTTAGAATATTGTTTTTGGAGAGTACGACTTCCCATTTCCTCATTTAGAAAGCATAGAGCCCTTCATTAATGAAGATAAATGTTCCAGTATCAGGGACCCTTGAAGACTTTTCTTGTTAAGTAAATCCCAGAACAAAGACCGTTTTATGTATTTACCATGGACTTGTCTTGTGAATGCTCTACTATTGGAAGTCCCATGACTAGTTTAAACAGAAAACATGGAGTGTTCATTCTGTCTTCGGATCTTTGTGCATAATTATGATTGCATCTGTTCCATAAGAAAGGAAAGCCACTCCATCTCTCTAGGGCCCTGGTTATCAGAATTAAGGGAAACACGATCATTTTCCAGTTTAAGTATCTTAAATCTGAAGCTGCCCCTGAGCTGCAGAATAACCCAATCTTAAAGAACAATATGATTTGACTTTGAGTAGATTATATTAATTTGGTTATTCTGGCTGAGTCATTATACTGCATTGTGAATTGATTTTTCTCTTTCGATTTATCTTCATAATAGAGTGGTTCCAGATCACCTATAGGCTCAGATGAAAGTGTGAATGTTGTTACTTGTAATTTAGACTAACTAGGTCTCTGCAAGATGACCAGAGGCCTATATTTAATTTCCATTTACAACTTTGTTCTAAAGCCTGAGTTCTTCTGAGATTCTCTCTTCCTCCCATGCTCACGCCTTCCTCTTCTACCATCCTTCTTGTTTTTGACCCATAGCCCTCATATATGGTGTGTGTTGGGGGTGTGGCGGTGGGGGGGAGGATCCTGACTGCCTGAATCCTTGATAACCTTTGGAAAGAGTTTCTTTGGAGCAAGATGCCTGTGAACAGACTTCCAATTCGTTTAAGCATCACCGGTTTTGTTGGTTGTCTGGAAAACTGTAATCCTTTTTCCATGGGCCATTGGCTGATCTCTCTCTGCCCCACCAATGACTCCCCATGCCAGCCATGTGTCCTTCTGCTCCAGGAGCATCTTGCAGCACTGGCTATATGCAGAAAAATTAAGTAGTTTTATAAAAACTCACATGTTGCTATTGCTGGGGCAGAGGGGTGCAAGGATACCTGGCTCTAGGAATCCCAAGCGCTCCAGGTTCGGCCCCTCGCTGCTGACAAAATCCAAAGGCAGACAAATGAGTGGTGGTGAAATGAGAAATGATTTTGTTTCCTTGAGGTCACCACCAGGAAGACTGGGGACTAGTGTCTCAAAGACTGTCTTCAAAGTGCCAAAAATACTTCCACGCTTATATAAAGAAAATGTGGAACAAAGGTGGCTGAGTACGTGTAGATGGGCATTGAAGATTAAATAGATCACGGTCTTGGGGTCAGTCATGGGCGGGGTCTTGCTGGCTCAGGACCGTCCTTACTGCTGGGGGCGGGGGCGGTCTTGGTTTCCATCGGGGATGCTTTGTCCTCAGGGTCTTCCGCCTGAGCCCCGAAACAAGCTGCAAAGAAGAACCCAAATGGCAAGTCTGAGGTCAGAATGGAGGCAGCCGCAGTCCTCTCTCCTTGTCCCATAAATACCCTTCCCTGGCATAGGAGCGTGGTTGTATTTTGTTCCCATGAGTGACCCTGAGGATCCTGGCCTTTGTTGGGAGTGCCTTGGGCTGAAGTGGGCCTAAGATGTAAGTAAAATTGATCACTACGGCTCATGGGGCGGATGCCAAAGCTGCTTTAATCTGATGTTGGCTTGGATGTTGGATGACCTTTTTTGAAAAACGCAGCAGGCTTTTGTCCTACCTTGTAGAATTTCTGTGGTTCCTAAGGGAGGTGTGTGCTTGTTTTAAGGGCCAAATATGGTCCTAATAAAAGTGTTTTCTGAAGAAGATAGGAGTTTGCCGTGTTATGTGTTTACTGTTTAACACCAAATAGAGTGGACCTTTCCATGGTTGAGGAAGCCCCGCCCCGTGCTGGTGTGTACTTGGGAAGAGCGTGTGTGCACCTGCAGATACACGTCCAGTTAGAACGATCAGATTCCAGAGTTCGGGTGGAGATTGCTTCTGCCATCCTAGTGCTTTTGAATTGTCCTTCTTTTCTCGAGCGTTCATTTAGTCCGTTGCATGAGCGGATACATTAGACGCTGGGTGGGGGTGATGGCCATTTCTGTCATGCAGAAGATGGAACGTAAGCCTATCGCCAGAGCGGACAACGCACGGGGACCCTCCACAGTCCGTGCAGAATTCCTTGACAAGAGCGTGATCTTGGGAGCTCAGAGGAAGGAGGGGCTGGGGCCCCGCGGTGCTGGGAGTCCTGGGTGGGGCTCTTGTGGGGCTCTCAGCTGAGTGCCCGGGGGCTCCCGTGTTCTGCTCATGCAGCCTCGTCCTGCTCCCCGGCCCTTCAGACTGAGCCATGCGGCTTCTCAGGCCAGAGGTCCTGGGCACCGAGCCTAACGGGATGGTGGCATCTGGGTCTCTCCGTTTTCAAGGGCCCGTGTGAGTGATTGGGGGAACTCCTTTGTTCTTATCAGCACATGAGTCTAGCCAGCGGACTGACTGTTAAGGGTGGATGTGTACTTTCAACAGTATGACTTTTGAACAGGAGGCTGCATCCCCAGAGATGACCTCCTCTGACCTTCCTACTTTCTATGCAAGTTTACGGAAGTGGAGGTGCAGGTGCTCGGGATGCCCTGCTTGCAGTCCAGCCCAGGTTGCTTCCTTCCGAGTGCTGGGCTCGGGCAGGGGTGAATCATTAACGGCAGAGCCGCCAGCACCTGCGGGTTTTCAGCACGCGTCGGGCCTGGATTATGTGTCCTGTGTTGTGTGTGTGGAATGTGTGCCGAGGGGAGTCCTGCTCCCTCGGGCCCCTGCAGGCGCTGGGCCCTCCCCACCCGGGAGGCCGCAGGGTGGGGGTGACCCCTGCACCGGGGAGGCTCCCGCCCTCCGGGAGCTGGAGGCCGGGCTTCCCTTCAGCTTCCCTTTCCGTCAGCCAGCACCAGGCTCCCGGCTGATCCCTGCTAACCAGGGAGCTGCCGAGCACGTTCAGTGCAGGGAGGCAGTGTGTCTAACCTCAGGGACTGTCCGTGTGGCCAGCCTGCACGCTCCTGCTTCCTTCCTTGGCCGTGGCTTGGAGTGGAAGCGGGGGCTCTGGTACTGCGCGGAAGGCCGAGCCCTCCGTCATCTGGGCTGTGAATGAGAGCCTTTCTATTGTTTGCGATCAGAGGAAATCTCTCCGTTGTCTCCCTGTTAGGCTGTGCATGTTTACCTTTTAGGTTTCACTCTTTCTAGGTCAGGAGGAGAGTCTCCCCTGCGTTGCTGTTGATGTCCACTATTAAGTGCGGATGGAGAGTGCAGCCCTGTAGCTCAGAGCTGCGTGTCAGGTGAGGTGGCCGCAGTGTCCCTTGGGAGTGACGACCCAGCTGCAGGTGGTGATTTGCAGGGTCCGAGCTGGCCCTGACAGGTGAGGCATCAGGCTTAGTATTTCTAAGGCTGTAGAACAGAAAAGGGCAGTAAGTGGCATCGAGCTCTCTCATTTCCAGGTCTGAGAGGATGGTTGAGGAGTCCCGTTAGCCCTGACCCGCCCTCCCCTGCCTCCACCCACCCGCCCCTCCTCTCCAACCCCTTGCCTGGCCTCTCTACCTGGAGGGCCGTGTTCTGCATCTGCCGTGGTCCGGCTCGCCTGCTTGAGGACTCTGCTGCACCTTGCTGGGGTCTCTGTCTGTCTAAATGCCAGTGTATTTATTGGCTGACACTAGTAAGAGTGGATCGCGGTGCAAATACTAGTTATCTACTTCATGGCACCACACCTGTAACTCTGTTAATCAGACACCATTCCTGGTAAGAAATTTCCTTATTGCAGAACACTACGTACGTTATAATCCCAGTTTCGTAAACAGCCTGTAAGCTGTTCCTGGCGGTCCTGTTGGAGAGAATATGAGTGGTGAGGGCATTTTCCCTTTCCTCTTGGCACAGTTCCATACGTATTCTTAAGCAGAGTACTTCTGTATTCCAGTAGAATGAAAATTATGATTTATGGCATCTAATCCTTTGAAACCGTACTGGAAATGTTGGTAGTATAAAGCACAGCAATAGTTGGTCATTACAAGCAAATTAGAGTTTTTATTCAAATGGAGACCGATTTCCTTGTAGCCTTCCCCTCCTGCGGGTGGAAGGTGCCTCCCGTGCCAGTGGACCTCCTGGAGGGTCTGTGCTCGCTTTGTTGGCCTCTGGAAGCGAGATGGCTCTGGCCAGGCACCTTAACAAAGGCACGTTCACCTGGCCCTGAGCACTGTCCAGACCAAGCCAGCGGTCTGCATGGCCCGCGGTCCAGGGGATATTCCCTTGGCCACCTGAAGAAAGCTCCCGTCATTGCGCCTGAAACTTTGAACAGGTGTGGGCAAACACTTGGGCCGCCACGTTGACCTCCTAAGCTCTGCTTTATTACCTGTTTGTTCCCGTCTGCCGTGCAGAAGCCTGGCCATTTGGTGTAATCACCTGGGAAACGGATTCCCCGTCCTTAACCCTGGCCGTTAGAACCCCAGGGGTGGGGCTAGGCTGTGGGTTCCCAAGTGCCTCCAGTGCAGCTGGTCAGCCTTTGGGAGCCAGGGCTTCTCCCTCTCATTTGAAGATCATCATCTAGGTCTTCATGTAAGTGTATCCGTGCAAAGAAGTGGAAGGCAGGCGTCCTGGCTTTGTCCTGTCGGCCCTGTGGGCTTGGGTGCTGTCAGCACGTGGGGGACGGTAATGATGTCCTATGCTGCCTTTTCACGTTTCCCAGTGGGTACTAAGCGAAAGACTGTTGGTAGAAGGCCAGTTTGAAGAATACTGAAATTCAGACTTCTGTGAGGTGAAATTTTCTTATTTCCAATAAATGCCTTCCCCCTCCCCCCGCCCCCAGCAGAAGGGAAAGGACACCTGCTCTGTCCTAGCTGTGTTGTGTGCTCAGCGGTGAAACCTTCCCTGCCTGTCCTGCGAGCCACGGTTACCGACTGGGGTCGAGCACTGGGCCAGCACTAACGCGAAGACTTGGGTCCTCAGCAGAGTGTCTGTGGGTGAATTTCCGCCTGATCATTTACCTGGGTTAGCAGGTTCTGTTAAGGGGTGCGTGGGTCCAAGGCAAGATGGATGGGGTGTCCTGGCTTTAGATCCTATAGGGGATTTTCATTTTAATCTCCTACATTTCACCTTGATCCTGTGATTGATTGTTTTTGTGGGAAGCAGTGTGAGGCCTTTGCTCGGGGAGGGTTTCCCCGTTGGGAGAACCCAGCTCTGTGGTTTCCATGAGGCAGCAATTCATGTGAACCGGTGGGCAGGAGCAAGCCCAGTCAACTCACGCCTTCTCACAGGTGGTTAAAAAAGGAGATTCTACAAGACTTTTGTTAAAGAAAACTCCCAATCTTCTGAACACCTCTGTATGTTCTTGTTTTGAAAAGCTAACTTACATCCTACTGTACTTAGAGTTTATTTAGTGTTTAGGTGAATATTTCCCACTTCCCCAACTAGATGATATCATTACTGGACTTGTAAGATTAAAAATCTTTAAAGTGTGTATTATTTACCCTTTTTTTTTCTTTTTAAAGATTTTATTTATCTATTCATAAGAGAGAGGGAGAGAGGCAAATGGAGAAACAGGCTCCCCGCTGAGCAGGGAGCCCGATGTGGGGCTCTATCCCAGGACTCTGGGATCATGACCTGAGCCGAAGGCAGATGCTTAACCACCTGAGCCACCCAGGCGCCCTACCCCTTCTTTCTTTTGGTGAAAAAAAGTACCCTTTAGTTGTAGAATGAAGCTAATGAAATGTCACAAGTCTATAACCTTAAAACACTGTTGAAATACACTTGTATACTTTGTCAGACAAAGAAAAAAGGAACAATAAAGATTGAGAGGACCCACTGGTGCAAAGTGTTAGGTTTCCTCATTTCTAGAAGATAATCCTAAATGTTCAAAGCTCTGTTTTCGTTTTGAAGGTCTGCTTCCAACAAGGTCTGTCTTTACCAGCCCAGGGTGGGGAGTAGGTGCTAGATTGATGATCTTGGGACTTGCCAGTCCTCATTCAACAGACATTTTCTTATTAGTTGATAATAAAACATTTCAGTTAAAAACATTTTTAAGGGGCGCCTGGGTGGCTCAGTTGGTTGAGCGACTGCCTTCGGCTCAGGTCATGATCCTGGAGTCCTGGGATCGAGTTCCGCATCGGGCTCCCTGCTCAGCAGGGAGTCTGCTTCTCCCTCTGACCCTCATGATCTCTCTATCTCATTCTCTCTCTCAAATAAATCTTTAAAAAAAAACATTTTTAATATACTTTGAGTTTTATTACTATATATGCCTTCAGGAGTCTGAGAATTATCTTCTTTGCTACTATGAATTGTGTGTTGAATTAGGACCTGTAATTCCTTCTGCCCTGATGTTTATTAAAAATAAAAAGTTCCCTATATATTTTCAGATATATATTTAGTGTACTTGATATATATTTAGTGTTGGTCAGAGGGAGAGGGAGAAGTAGATTCCCCACTGAGCAGGGAGCCCGATGCAGGACTTGATCCCAGGACACTGAGATCATGACCGGAGCCATGCTTAACCCACTGAGCCCCCCAGGTGCCCCTCTTTGGTGTATTTAAAATGCTTGATACATTAAAATTTTAAAACCTCACAAATATTTTAGAATGTAAATGTTTAATTTTAAAAGTAATATAAAGAATGGGACATAGATTAATAACTCATTTGTAATCTTAAAATTCTAACCTTGTGTTTTTAAGTACATTTTATTTCTCTATGGTGTTTCAAAGTTGATTAATCTAGAGGTATAACAATGATATAAACTAGTCAGTATCAGCATTGTTTTAACATAGTTTCATGTGTATCATTTTATTGGATGATCCATTAATCACAGGAAACAAGTAGGGTTAGAAATTAAAAATAAAACCAGGATTCAAGTTAAATGTCTTATCTGGGTCTCGTGAGTGTAAAGGTGGCCCAGGACCCACATCTAGGACTGCCAGCTGGATAATTTCTAGTCAGGAGCTCACAGAATTTCGATGGATTTCCCCAAACCATTATTTTCTCCCACCTGGAGCAAAATAAAATTGCTAGGTCATTATATTGTATCTTACAAAGGCTTGTCTACTGCAAGGCATCATACTTTGCAAAAAAGACCGGAGTTTACATGTTATGATCATCTGATTGAACTATGTTGAAAACAAAAACTGGATCCTTTCTGTTTTGGATAGAAATCCTTATCTAAGGATTGAAAATACTTTCTCCTACTCTGTAGGTTGCCTTTTCAATTCCTTGATGGTTTCCTTTGCTGTGCAGAAGCTCTTTAGTTTGATGTAGTCCCAATTGTTTAGTTTTGCTTTTGTTGCCTTTGGTATTGGTGTCTTATCCAAGAAATCATTGCCAAAGCCAGTGTCAAGGATCTTTTCCCCTGGTTTCTTCTAGGAGTTTTACTGTTTCAGGTCTTAATGATTTTTGTGAGTGGTACAAGGTAAGGGTCCAGTCTCCTTCTGCGTGTGGTTATCCGGTTTTCCTGATGGTACTTATTGAAGAGACCCTTCCTTCCCCACTGTGCTTGTACAACTCCAGAGCAAAAAGCAAATAAGCCAGTTAAAAAATGGACAAAGGACCTGAATAGACATTTTTTTTTTTTTTTCAAAGAAGACCTACAGAAGGCCAACAGGTACATGAAAAGATGCTCTGCATCACTTGTCATCAGGGAAATGCAAATCCACACCACGGGGAGATCTCACCTCACACCTGTCAGAATGGCTCTTCTCACCAAGTGTTGGCAAGGATGTGAAGGGAAAGGAACCTTGTGCTCTGTTGGTGGGAATGTAAATGGGTTCAGTACCCTGCACGGGGAGGGTAACCAGGCCTCCTGCTAGTGTATACCTCCCCGTGTGTCCAGGCCTGCATTTGTGCACATGCTTGTCTTACACACACGACAGCCCTTCTGATGCACGGATCCCGAAGTGTTTGCATAGCTCTGCTGGTACCGGGCTGAATGCTTCTCCCTCTGGGGATCAGCGGGCACTCTGACCCTCCTGCTGCCCAGGATCAGGGGTTCTGGAGGTTTCTGCTATGTTCCGTGAAGAAAATTCTAGGGAGGGAGATTCTGCGATCCTTTTATACACTCTTCTGACCCACCCCAAACACCTTTTACTTAGGGAGCTGTTTTTCCTGTTCCTTTGTTGTCTGTTGCTTGGAGTGGAGGGTGTGGGACCCCACCCCCTGCATGATGCCTGTTGGTCTTTGTGCTTCCAAACCAGTTCTAGTCTGTTCTGTTCGTTCATTCAACAATGCCTGCCTTTAACCACCTGCAGACATGCCGCCTTTTATTGAAGCTGCGATTCAGAAGCTGGATTTGGAATTACAGCAAAAACTCCAGCCCTGCTTCAGGCAGTGGGGAGGCTCCCCCAAAGTCCCTCTCCACCCAGACCATGCTTGCGTCTTGGAGAGGGCTGGTCATTTCATGTCTGCCCTCATGGGGCCAGGATACCGTGAAGGCTTTCCTGGACAGGGGAACCCACCAGTCTGACGTTCGGTTAATCGAAGAGGTCTGAACTAGGAATCCTAAAGATGGTTCCTAGAACCCCTACCTAAAAGCATGAGCACAGCTTTCTTGCTTAAACCATGCCCATGGCCATGACCTGCCATGTCACTGACCGTTTAGAATCTTAGGTTTAAATAATTTCCCCTCATGTTTTACCCATACCTAATATGAAGACATTATTTTATGTTTTTAATTTTTAAAAATTTTTCCTATATCTAGTCTTTGCCAAGCATTCTGCTTTTCCATGGAATTGGTGTCTCTTTATGGAGTTGTATTTTATCAATTAAATAATCTGTAACCGGTACACAGTTGTACAAACAAACCTGTTTCATGATCAGTGTGCAGCTCAGCTGGGGAGCCCAGGAGAGTTGAGGTGAGTTGAGCCTGCTGCAGAGGAGGAGTGGCACCTGACTCCTGGGGGAGGCAGCTCCCTGACAGGGGGCTCCTCGTGCTGGTCCTGAGCTCGGCAGCAGCTCACTGTGGCAAGGTCCTGAAGTCATCAGGACAGTCTTTTGCTGTTTTAAGAATGCATATTCACTTACATTTAAAGGTATCACGCTTCCCACATGGTACTTATAGGAGGAGTGGGGGGACCTATCTCCCCAGTCACGTGTACCCTGTCACCTGCTGCTTATCAGCCCTGTGGAGTGATAAACTATGCATTAACATAAGTGATGTCAGAACACAGAAGTCCTCAACTCTCAGGTTATTGTGTGCCACGAAGGGCTTGGGAGGTGTTCCTGAGCTGATCCAGGCTCTGCTTTGGGTGGATGGCAGGCTGTGGGGCTGGGTCGGGCAGGGGACAAGCTCAGGGGCCGTCTGCCTGTGCAGCATCCGCAGGGGTGCTGATGAAGGCCTGAGCTGGCTGGGGAAGCAAATGAACTGAAGAGCCTTCACAATGAATTAGGGGGAAAGAGAAGATGTAGGCAGAGCAGTGTTGGTTTCCAAGATGTTGCTAGTGTTTTTGGGAAGTGAGTGAGTCTGGGAGGGAGATGATGAGCTCATTTTGGACACGACCTTGAGATGCTTCTGGATGCCATGTGAGCTGAGAGTTTGAAAACCGGGAGCGGTGCTTGGAGAAACCACAGGGACTGGAGTGGGCTTGGAGGTAGCCTTTGCGGAAGTGCAGTTGAGCTCCAGAGTGGATGAGGGCCTCCAGGTGGAGTCCAGGAGGCCAGAGAAATGAGCCAGTCTCGAAGCTGAGGGAGAAAAGGCCCCCTGTGAGGGTCAAGGGAAGACCTGGATTTGCAGTTCATCAAAGCCCAGAGGAAAGAGGTTTTCTTTTTTTTATTGTTCTGTTAATCACCATACATTACATCATTAGTTTTTGATCTAGTGTTCCATGATTCATTGTTTGTGCATAACACCCAGTGCTCCATGCAGAACGTGCCCTCTTTAATACCCATCACCAGGCTAACCCATCCCCCCACCCCCTTCCCTCTAGAACCCTCAGTTTGTTTTTCAGAGTCCATCGTCTCTCATGGTTCGTCTCCCCCTCTGATTTCCACCCCCTTCATTCTTCCCCTCCTGCTATCTTCTTTTTTTTTTTTTCCTTAACATATATTGCATTATTTGTTTCAGAGGTACAGATCTGTGATTCAACAGTCTTGCACAATTCACAGTGCTCACCATAGCACATACCCTCCCCATTGTCCATCACCCAGCCACCACATCCCTTCCACCCCACCCCCAACTCCAGCAACCCTCAGTTTGTTTCCTGAGATTAAGAATTCCTCATATCAGTGAGGTCATATGATACATCTTTCTCTGTTTGACTTATTTCGCTCAGCATAACACCCTCCAGTTCCATCCACATCGTTGCAAATGGCAAGATCTCATTTGTTTTGATGGCTGCATAATATTCCATTGTATATATATACCACATCTGGAAAGAGGTTTTCTAGAAGAAGAGAATTCGAAATGTGGTGTCCTGAGAACTAGGAGGGCAAGGACTTGGAGCCTGGGACGCTGCTCATGTCTAAGCAGAGCGGTTGGGTCAGGCTGGGGGTGACCACCTTCCAAAGGGTGTCTGTTCTCTCAGGGAGGTGCCATGGGGGACTGCTCCTAGGGGACAAGGCTGAGCAGATGAGCCGGTAGAGGAGAAGCCTAAGTGCGTGGAGAGGGGAACGAGTGGACTTGGGTCCCACAGATGGACGTGGTCTTCCTGCTCTTCCAAGTTCACAACGTGAACCGTGCAGAAGGAAGGGCGTGTCGAAGCGCCCCCAAAGCCGGGGTGTGCCCTGTGCTCTGATTGTGGCTTGTCAGTGATGCCTCGCTGTGAGCGCGTCTCGTCGGGGTCTGTGGGACAGCCTCCGCCGTCATGACCCCCACCGCGTCTCTCGGGAGGGAGTGCAGCTGGCTGCCCCCGCCCTTAGGTCTGCAAGGGCGGCAGCAGCTGAGAAACGTGGATTTTAGTTGAAATGTGTAATTCCTACATTTCAGCCCCGCTTCTACCTGCGGTGAATGGATGGTGAGTTACACCTGTGATCCTGAGCCCACAGCATCCAGCGGGGAACAAAGCTCCCCTTGATCCCGTGTCCCGTCGGCCATTAGTGTCTACCTCTCTTCGTCCCTGCGTGTGTCTGCTCCTCTCCCATAATAACAAGCCTAAGTCAGCAGTCGGGCGACAGCGCCAGCCTCCCTCACACCCTCAGGGCTCCGAATGGAGAACGGAGAGCAGGAGATGGGGGAGCGGACACTTGAGCCCCTGGAGGGCGAGGGGCAGCCCCAGGCGGGGATGGCTGCGGAAGGGGAGAATTTTCACAGTGCAGGTGGGAGGTCCTCATGGAAAAGAGAGTCTTGGAATTTTTGCCAAATTATTTCATTATTGTGACTATGATCATCATTGTTATATGGGGGTGAGTGTGGTTAGAAAAAAAAAAAAGATTCTGAAGAGCTTCAGGATAGAACTGTGTTCTAATCCGGGGTTTTGCCTGAAATGCCACTTTTATTTTTGGTTAGGTGTGGGTTTTTTTTTGTTTTTTTTGTTTTTTTTTTGTTTTTTTTTTTTAGCACTTACGCTACAGTGTTCCAAATGCTGTATTTTTGGGATATGTTAGCTGTGGAGAGGTTTAAAATTAGATTCCTAGAAATCAGGTTATGGGAACTCTTGGCCACGCTACACAGGTCATGTTTTGAGCACCTGGTACTGAGGTCTGTCTGCGCTGGCTGCCCCTGGCATCCGTAGCACATCTGAGTCAGGAGGCAGGAGGAACGCGACTTTCTTCGTGTCCTTGTGGCGCTCTCTCCTAGGAGCTTCCTCGGAAAGCAGATGCACGTCTTAAAGTTTACCCTCCTCTGTTTGGTGTGTCTCTTCAGTGCTGCTCCATGAGCTCATGGTGTCGGACACAGTCTTCGTCTTTGACGGGAACGCCGAGCCAGGCTGTGAACTGCTCCCGGGCGCATCTGCACCCCTCTGACTGCAGAGAGACCCGGGGCTCCTGCCATCCCGTCACCTGCCTTTCCAGAGAGAACATTCCCTGTCTCTGGTTCCTTGGGCCGTGCTCTCCTTTCCAAAGGCAAATCCTTAGCCTTCGATGTTGACAAGTCTGATTTATTTTCTGGGATGATGAAAGGGTAGGGCGAGGGTGCGGAAGCAAAGAGCAGGAGGGGAAGGAATTATCTCATGATTTTAGTCAGGAGGAAATCACTCAGACAGAAAAAACATTGTAAGTGGGTCAGATCCCAGGAAGTTATATTGAATAAGTGGCACCATATTGCACAGCCCCGCTTCGCAGAACTGTTGTTACCCTGGTGACGGGGAGAATGAGTGCATTCAGTCTGAGTTCAGAACATACATCTTTGCTGACTCGGGCTAATCAGCAGAGTCGGCTCAGTTCACATTCGGGAGACGCTAGAGAAGAGGTCTTGGTGCAGCCTCGCTACCTGAGAGTGAGCTGTGCAGGGAAGGGGGCTCCTTAATTTCCAGAAGGTATGTTCAGGAGGATGTGCCACTTTCTGTAGAGTTAAATGATTGAACCTCTGTGTGTGTGTGTGCGTGCGTGTGCATGGGTGTGAATGTGTGCTCTGTGAGTGTATGAGCATGTATGTCTGTGTGTTTGAATTTTTCATCTCTGTGACTTACTTTATAACTGAAAGTTTGTACCTATTTAATTCCCTTTATCTGTTTCACCCATCCCCCACCTTCTTCCCCTCAGGCAACCACCCGTTGGTTTTTTTGTAGGAATTTTTTTTTTTTTTTTTTAGATCACATATACAAGTGGAATAATATGGTATTTGTCTTCCTCTGACTTAATTCATTTAGCGTAGTACCCTCTAGGTCCATCCATGTCATCACAAATGGCCAGATCTCCTTGTTTATGGCTGAGTAATATTCCATTGTATATTTATATATACCACATCATCATTATCCATTCATCTATTGATGGGCACTTGGACTGCTTCCATTCTCTTCACTATTGTAAATAATGCTGCTATAAACATAGGGGAGCTAATTTTCAAATTAGTGCTTTTGTTTTCTTTGGGTAAATACTCAGTAGTGGAAATCACTGGATCATTTGATCTTTCTATTTCTAACTTTTTAAGGAACCTCCATACTGTTTTCCAGAGGTGCTGCACCAGTTTGCATTCCCACCAACAGTGCACGAGGTTCCCCTTTCTCCACATGCCTTCAACACTTGTTGTTTCTTGTGTTGTTGGTTTTAGCCATTCTGACAGGGGTGAGTGATATCTCATTGGGTTTTAATTTGCATTTCCATGATGATCAGTGATGTTGAGCATCTTTTCATGTGTCTCTTGGCTATCTGAATATTGTCTTTGGAAAAATATTCAGGTCCTCTGCCCATCTTTTAATCAGATTTTTGTGTGTGTGTGTGTGTTGGTTGTACAAGTTCTTTATATGTTTTGGATATTAACCCCTTATCAGATTGTCATTTGCAAATATCTTCTCCCATTCCCTAGGTTGCCTTTTGTTTTGTTGGTTCTTTCCTTGGCTGTGCAAAGCTTTTTATTTTGATGTATCCCCAATAGTTTATTTTTGCTTTTGTTTCTCTAATCTGAGAAAACATATCCAGAAAAATGTTGCTAAGGCAAGTGTCAAAGAGATTATGGCCTATGTTCTCTTTAAGGAGTTTTAGGCTTTCAAGTCTCACATTTAGGTCTTTAACCCATTTTGAGTTTATTTTTGTTATTGGTGTAAGAAAGTGGTCCAGTTTCATTCTTTTGCATGTGACTGTCCAGTTTCCTAGCACCATTTGTTGAAGAGACTGTCTTTTCCCCATTGTATATTGTTGCCTCCTTTGTCATAGATTAATTGACCATATAAACCTGGGTTTATTTCTGGGATCTCTGTTCTGTTCCATTGATCTATGTGTCTATTTTTGTGCCAGTACCATATTCTGATTACTATAGATTTGTGGTATAGCTTGAAATCTGGGATTGTATACCTCCAGCTTTGTTCTTTCTCATGATTGCTTTTGTGGTTCCATCTAAATTTTAGGATTGTTTGTTCCAGTTCTGTGAAAGATGCTATTGGTATTTTGACAGGGACTGCATTAAGTGTGTAGATTGCTTTGGGCAGTATGGACATTTTAACAGTCTTTGTTCTTCCAATCCATGAGCATGGAATGTCTTTCCAGTTGTTTGTGTCCTCTTCAGTTTCTTTCATCAGTGTTCTGTAGTTTTCAGAATACAGGTCTTTCATCTCTTTGGTTTGATTTATTCCTAGGTATCTTATTGTTTTTGGTGCAGTTGTAAATGGGATTGTTGTAATTTCTCTGTTACTTTATTTGTGCGACAAATGCAACAGACTTCTGTATGTTAATTTTGTTATCCTGCAACTTTAGTGAATTTATCAGTTCTGGTTGTTTTTTTTGGTGGGGTTTATACATTTCTACGTATAGTATCATGTCATCTGCAGATAGTGAAAGTTTGACTTCTTCCTTGCAGATTTGGATGCATTTTATTTCTTTTGTCTGAATGGTGTGGCTAGGACTTCCAGTACTATGCTGAATATAATAGCGGTGAGAGTGGACATCCTTATCTTTTTCCTGACCATACAGGAAAAGCTCTATTTTCTCCGTTGAGGATGATATTAACTGTGGGTTTTAATGTATTCATTTTATGTTGAGAGGTATGTTCCCTCTATCCCTACTTTGAGAGTTTTTTATGAATGGATGTTGTACTTTGCCAAATGCCTTTTCTGCATCTATTGAAATGATCATATGGCTTTCATCCTTGTTAATGTGATATAACACATTGATTGTGAATACTGAAACACCCTTGCATCCCTGGCATAAATCCTACTTGATCATGGTGAATGATTTTTTAAATTTTTGGTTGAATTTGGTTTACTCCTATTTTGTTGAGGATTTGTGCATCTGTGTTCAACAAGGATATGGGCCTATAGTTCTCTTTTTTTGTATTGTCTTTATTTGGTTTTAGTATTAGGGTAATGTTGGCCTCATATAATAAATTGGAAAGTTTTCCTTTCTATTTTTTTGGACTAGCTTCTGAAGAGTAGGCATTAACTCTTCATTGTTTGGTAGACATCTGTGAAGCATCTGGTTCTTGACTTTTGTTTGTTGGGAGTTTTTTGATTATTGATTCAATTTCTGTGCTGATAATCAGTCTGTTCAAATTTTTTACTCCTTCCTGATTCTGTTTGGGAAGATTATGCTTCTAGGAATTTATCTATTTCTTCTAGGTTGTCCAGTTTGTTGGCTTTAACTTTTTACAATATTCTCTTATAATCCTTTTATTTCTGTAGTGTCTGTTATTTCTCCTCCTTTATTTTTTTAAATTTTTTATTCTTTTTAGAGGGAAATGGGGGAGGGGCAAAGGGAGAGGGAGACTCTTAAGCAGGCTCCATGCCCATGCTCTTAAAACGGCATTTGCTGTGTCCCAAAGATTTTAGACCATTTTTTTGATTTTCATTTGTCTCCATGTGTTTTTTCATTTCTTCTTTGAATTCTTGATGGACTCATTCATCATTTAGTAGCATGCTGTTGGGCCTCCATGTATTTGTTCTTTCTAGATTTTTTTCTTACAAGTGACTTTTAATTTCATACTGCTGTGGTCCGAAAAGATGCTTGACATGATTTCAATCTTCCTGACTATTGAAACTTGTTTTGTGGCTGAACATGTGATCTGTCTTGGAAAATGTTCCATGTGAACTTGAAAAGACTATGTATTCTGTTCTTGTTTATTTATCATTTTAGAGAGAGAGGGGGAGAGCGTGAGTGGAGGGAGAGGTGGGCAGAGGGAGAGAGAGAATCCCAAGCAGACTCTGTGCTGAGTGAGGATCCTGATGTGGGTCTCAATCTCACAACCCTTGGATCATGACCTGAGCTGAAATCAAGTTGGACACTTAACGGACTGAACCACTCAGGTGCTCCTGTATTCGGTTTTTGGATGGAATGTTCTGTATGTATCCATTAGGTCCATCTGGCCTAATTTGTCATTCAAAGCTACTTGTTTCTTTACTGGTTTTCTGTCTGGATGATCTGTCTATTGATGTAAGTGGGGTGTTAAAGTCTACTATTATCGTATTACTGTCAACTTCTCCCATTATGTCTGTTAATATTTGCTTTATTTAGGTGCTCCCATGTTGGTTGCATAGATATTTAAAATTGTCATAGCCTCTTCTTGGGATTGATCCCATTATCGTTATGTAATGTCCTTCTTTGTCTCTTGTTATAGTGTTTAACGTGTGTTTTGTCTGATATAAGTCGTGATATCCTGCCCCCCACCCCTTCCATTTGCTTGGTATGTTTTTCCAGCCCTTCATTTTCAGTCTGTATGTGTCTTTAGGTCTGAGATGAGTCTCTTGTAGGCAGCATACAGATGGATCTTACTTTTTTATCCCTTCAGTCACCTTGTTCTTTTTGATTTGAGCATTTAGTCCATTTACATTTAAAGTATTAATCATTGGCATGTAAATGTATTTAATTGCCTTTTGTTACTTGTTTTCCAGTTGTGTTTTGTAGTTCTTCTCTTTGAGCCTTTCTTCTCCCTGTGTGCGTTTGATTTGTGAAGCCCTCTCTGGCAGGGACACATCACTGGGAAGTCCTTGCCCACAACCCCTTGGCTCTCTGCTCAGGGAAGGATAGCACTTTTAAGCAGCCCAGCCATTAGGGAGAGGTGCCTGAAGGTATATGAAATCTATATTGATGTAAGTTGTGAGAGTTGATGTTTTAATGGTGCAGAAGTGTCACAGACATCAAGTTAAAAATAACATCAGTGCTGCCTTATGAGCTTTGTGTGCGATTTCCTGGATACATGATAGAATATGCTGCACAAAATACAGGTGGGTTAATAGTGGTGTTTGCCAGGGAGGAATGGTTAGTGATTAGTATTCTTGGTAACAAACATGCTGTGTAAACTTCCAGCACTCAAAGGGTCCCCAACACTACACCGATTTAACTACAGCAGGGTTTCTGTTTCTTCCTCCTTCCTCCTCCCGCCTGCATTCCGCTGTTCTGGAGTCTACTGTGTGCCTCATGCCCGTTGTCCACTGACCCCCTCAACACGGGGCCACATGCTGGCTTGCTGGCATCCTACTGCATGCTGTACTCCCTTCTTCACAAGGAAACCAGCCTGCAAAAGACTTAGGAAGAAGCCCATAGAAGCCCAGCTGTAAGAAATGGTTAATTATACGAGTTAGGTAATGTCACTGGTTATAGTGAATGTGCATCTGCATACTAATAAACATTATTTAAAAATATAATGAAAAAGTTGCACTTGGATATTGTCTTTGAGAAGAGCTTAGAAAAGAGATAAAAGTGTAACTTTCATAAAGTGTAACTTCAGTGTACTCTAGTAGAGTTGGTGGAGCATGGTATTACGTAGAATATAACAGACCAAATAGCATGGCATTGTATTGTATAGGACAGACTGCTGTAGCATTGTGTAGTCTAGAACATATCCCACAGCACAGTGTTGAAGAGTCTAGAACGGACCTCACAGCACAGTGTTGAAGAGTCTAGAACGGACCCCACAGCACAGTGTTGAAGAGTCTAGAATGGACCCCACAGCACAGTGTTGGATAGAACTGTACAGAACAGACCACACTGTACCACGTAACACAGCATTATGTAGAATAGAAGAGACCACCTAGCACAGCATTGTATGATGTAGTCTAGAACAGCACAGACCACACAGCCCTGCATAAGAACACTATGTAGTACAACAGACCAGCACAGCCTGACTTAGCATTTCTGGTCGTGATGCTTCTGTGGTGGACTCCGAGACTCAGGACTGAGAGGGAAGAGTCAGTCTGATAAGGCTGTTTTCTCTGACTTCCAGGGCCATTTATTTACTCTCTGGGGGTCATTTGATGGTCCCATTTATGTGCTTTCCGTGTGGCAGGGCTTCCAAATGGAGTATTTGTAAGTAGACGCATCTGCCTGGCACGTGTCCAGTGCTCCGTGGAGTTTAGCCATTGTTAATACTCTAATTATTTCTAAAGTACTTTCCCTCACTGAGAAGGGGTGCACTGTCCGTACCACAGGGGTGTGGAATATCAGCCTTTTCATGACTGGGGTTTATTTTTAACAAAAGCAGACTTTATTGGTTGGGGGGTGGAAGCCGCTGGTGCTGAGTGCTGGGGCCCTTCAGCTCTGTGTGCTGGGAGTAGTTTCACCTGTAACGGACTCCCACTGTTCTGACTTTCATCTGGTGGTGGTCTCAGACCCTCAGGTGTCCGCAGAGCACCCATCAGCAGCTGTCGGCCGTGAAGTGTGAAAGCGGGGGGGGGGGGTGAGCAGTGCACTGCCACTGTCCCCGGCTTGTCCCCTACCACCCCCCACCCCCGGCTCGTCCCAAGCTGTGGGGTCCTTTGTGGCCCTTGGCTGGAGCCCTCCTTGGCAGGGGTTGGGGGGGGGGGGATGGAACAGCCAGCATCAGGTGACCCTGAGAAGTGCACATGACATTGTGGTTGGTGGTCATTTCCTGTCCGAGATGCCCCATCTCGGGAGTCTGGAGCCTGACAACTCAGATGTGAGTGCATAGGGTCTCTTCCAGGTGGGACATTAGCAGGTCACCTCTGAGCCAGCCCTGGTTTCATCCTTTCTAGGTCTCTGTGAAGGGCATGGGGTCTCTGAGGCTTGAGCACTGTTGAGGTCCTTTAGTGCCCATCTCGGTGGGAGACTTCCTCTTATCCAAAGATGTACCTTATCTTAACCTTTCTGAATCAGGAAATCCTAGTGATAGGGTTAGGACTTGAGTTTGTGATGGATGCTTCCTCCAGCAAGCTCACGGGTCAGAATTGTGACTGTTGACGGCACTGTTGTCCTGTGAGTGGCTCCAGAGGACCAGCTGACATATTTGCCTTAAGCCCCACCTGTTGCCGGAGGTTTTGCTGAGCTTCTCATTGCCCATGTGCAGTTTGGACCTTGATGGATGGATGGGGGGCTGAGGTGGGGCAGGATTTCTCCCAGGTCTGTGGCTTTGGGGATGTGTCCTAAATTGAGCCCCCACCCCAGCAAATGTTGAATGTGGTGTCTTTCCTGTCGCCTGGATTTGATGACACTGGCACATTTTACAGGTTACCTTGTTTTTCTGTTGGCCCGAGTTAGTAGGGAGCTTCCTGGGTAAGGCTAGAGATGGTCTAATAACGTATTTCTCAAAGCCCGTTCTTCAAAAACTGTCTCTGACCAAAACTGTCTGTTTGCGAAAGCACGTGATCCCAGGAGCAGCTCCCGGTGCTGTGGAAACAGGCCTTTGTGCAAAGGGAGGCGTGGGCTGGGAGAGCCAAGGGCTCCCTGGGCGTTGAGGTTTACTGATGAGCCTCTAAAGGGATTCTTTGTTTGCCTAGTAGGTTGTGGGGTCTCTTAGCCATGAGACTTTTTAAGGTGTGACTGGTGTGGAATGAGGGTGCCCCATCCTTGTGCTTACTCTGGCTGATGGCAGGGGTCCTGTCCTATGGCCTGTCATTGCTGCGTGCCCTCTACAGACCCCACGCCCTACCCCAAATGTCCGACCTCTCCAGCACCCTCCCTGGGAGTCCTCCGCCAGGACTGCTGTGATGATGTTCCCTATGTAGGGAGGTGCACCCCTGTTCCACCGGCTGCTGCACATGGCCGGAGGGTGTCCAGCCTGCGTCCACGTCTGAGGGGAGGGTCTCCTGGTGGGAAGTGGGAGCAGGTCACAGGCAGGGGCCTTTGCCTCTTCTTTCTTTAGCTGAGGCCAGAGGGCCGGCGGGGGCTCGGGTCTCTGACCGGCATCAGCAAGGGGCCCTCCTCCCTGCCGGCGCCCCCCTCCCCTCCGCCCCGCCCCGCCCCGCCCCACAGGCACGCCCCGCCCCGCCCCGCCCCACAGGTCTCCGTGCGCTCAGGGAAGCGCAGGCCTGGGGGAGCTGCGAGGAGGTGTTGTGGGTCGCACGGGTGGTGTCCCGCAGCTGCTGCTTCAGGAAGTGACCAGGGCCGCTCGCAGGAGCCTGTGTGCTGTGGGCATTTCGCATCCTCACAGCATTTTTCTTGGAAAACTGGTCTCCAGACAACCAGATGTTGTCTTCTAACCAGAAGTGAGTGGTTCTGGATAGGAGGGAACAGGATTGCTGGTTTTCGGTGACATGCAACCAAGGCCTTACCCCCCGAATCTGGAAGTACTTAGGATTGACCGGAGATGCCACACCGCGTTCCCAGCCTGCCCCTGGGAGCCGTCCGCCCGGGGAAGGGACGTTTGATGCAGGAGTTTTGGGGCATCCACTTCCCCCTGAGCGGGAGGGCGGGATTAATCACAGGTGGTAGAAGAAAATTCAACATGGTCACAGACAGGAAGACCAGCTGGTGAGCACAGCGGAAGGAGCCCCTACCCCACAGGTCGGTCTTCCGTCAGTGTGACTGTCTGACGCGAGGCAAGGCGTGGCCGCGGCTGGCGTGGCAGGGACGCTGGCTTTCCCCTTGGGGGCCATGCGGTGCACAAGACCCCGGTGAGGACCACACCTCTGAGCGCAGAGGGTACTCGGGAGCGGGGGCCGGCTCTGCGGGGGGACAGCCCGTGCGGCCCGTCCAGCTCGGTCCTGGGCGTTGCTGGTCTCTGAGGGCGCTGGGCTGTCTTGCGAGGCTTGGGGGCTCCGCCTGGATGGGGAGATGCTTGATTTGTTAGCAAAGGTGACCGATGACCAACAAAGGACTTTCTGGTTTCCTGGAGGCTTTGATGAAAGTTTGTGAAAATAACATCAAATCTCTGCATTTTTCTTTACTTTTAAAGGAAATGCCCCGGAATGCCCAGCACCACTGCTCACCGTTCCCACCATGCAGGCCGCGGGTGCATGTGGGGCTGCTGGCCTGGCCAAGAGTCCGTGCTGTGCAGCTGCCACGAGGGGCGTCCAGGGGCTCCCCGCTGGAGCACCCAGCGCCCTTGGTTTCGGGGCGCAGAGGCCGTTGAGGGCTTGAGGCACCTGGGGAGACAGTGCTAGAAACGTGAGCGCAGCTCCTAGCAGACCGCGGCGGAGCTGGCGAGAAAGAACAAGTGGGATCTGTATCTGCCGGCCAGCAGAAGCGCCCAGGGACAGCAGGGACCTTTGCCGTGATCCCATTTCTGCATGAGAGAGGTGGTGACCCCCCAGGTGGGTTCTGTGCCAGTCCGTGCAGAAGATAAGCAGAAAGCGCGGTTTGTGCCGGGAAGGGGAGGTGGAGAGGGGCGCTTCTGTGTAACGGGATTTTATTTCTCCCAGCAGAAGATGGGCGTTCAGTGTGGGTGCTGGGTCGGCCTGGCCTGTGCTGACCAGTAGGTGCAGATGGGTAATAGCTTCGAGTGACAACAGCTGGTTCTTGGATCCCCAAACAAGTCAGGGGGGGTCCCAGGTCTCAGGCTGGGGCTGCGAGGCTCCCGTGTCCGCGTCCTGCACAGGCCCAGGTGTTGGCCGGCTGTGCTCCGCAGCGGGCTTCTCGAGGGTCCACGGCCGCCCTCCCCAGGGCTCCATCCTGCCCGAGGGGCTGGGCAGTGTGGTCTGGGGCAGAGATGATCCCAGTTTCCTCTGCAGCCAGCAGAGCATCTGTCTTCACCAGGGGTAGTGCGCGGTGCACAATTCTTAACTGAAATACACCCTGTTCCGGTTTCTGAATTTTGTTCATTTTATTTACTATGTTAGCGCGTCGATGAAGGTATCACCAGTTGGAATTACTGTTAGCTGTGTATGTCAGTAGTATTAATAGACTCTTCCCCAGGATGTGCGAGCATTGGGTATGTTTCATACCCGAGAGTTCTGCGCTTTCTTCCTTCATGTGCTGCGCTTTCCCTTTCACTGTGCTGACGAGTCACCTGGGCGGGGGGCACCACCTCCCATGTCTGGCAGCTCTGTTCTGTGCCGAGTGCTGCTTTCGATGGAGAGACTTTTTCTGTGCCAAGGACGGTATTTGGGGAATTTGAAGATGTGACTTTTTTTTAAATGTTCAGAGCTGCTATCAGGGGCCTATGTTCTTACATTATAAAAGCTATACACTCTGGGGAAATACTTTTTAAAAATGTATTATTGGGAAGGCATTGAAACAAGTTAAAGAAAAATTCCAAGTTTTTTGCACAATTCTTTCTGTAGAATACTTAGGCAGTAGCTGTCTCACGCACTTTCTTTTTTATCTTGAGTGTTTAGTTCGGTCATCCCCTCATTCATTCTGCCCTGTTCTGTGGTGCATTCTTCCAGGTTGAGGGTAGATGTGGGGGGCTGACGTGGCCCCAGGTCTGGTGGTGGGGCATGCTGACTGGTGCTCAGTGATCTGGTGCAGCTGGTGGAGGGTCTGGTGGTTGTGGGAGGCAGCACTGGGGTGCAGAGGTGAAGGCCCTGGACTCTGGCAGGCACCAGGGTGGGAGTTGGCTGGGAGGAGGCTCGGGGAGACGGAGCTGGAGGGGCCGCGGGGCAGGGCTGGGAAGGGCCTTCGGAGGGGTGCTGACATGGGGCGTGGGGGCATGTGTACCCGCCCGAGGTGGGGCAGGAGAGCAGCAGAGCACAGCCTGGTGTCCACCCTCTATAGATGGATGTGGGAACTCTGGGATTTCAGGTTTGGTCCCGAGTGCACCTGCAACGTGCCCAGAAGTGTTGGGGAGGGGGTTTGCATTGTCTTTCATGAGCAGGTGGGAGTGCAGGTAGAAAGCCTGAGTCCTACCTGTAGGTTGGCAGCCTTGGGGATTCTGGTGGCAAGAAGCAGAAAACCACTCTGTTCACTTATACAAAGAGCAGGAGTGAGCGGGAGGCCCTGCACATGGGCCTCGGTTGGTGGTGGCGGGGGCTGCCTGAGCCTTCCCTGCTCACCCGAAGAAACCATAGGCTGGTGGCCCCAAGCCGCTGTTTCCAGGGAAGGGATTCTAAGGAGCCTGTTGGGTCAGGGTCCCACCCCAGGGAGGGCACATCCAGACATGGCTGCAGGTAACTGCTCTGCCCACTGTGTGCAGACATTGTAAATCCTGCCTTCTCTGCGGACCACGGCCCTGACCCTGAGGCTCCTGCTGTTGTCCCCACAGGACTGAGGTTCCGGCCACCGCCTTGAAGCAGGGGCACCTGCTGCCTGGGGTTCTGATCACTCTCTGGAGGCAGACGCAGCGCCCCACAAGAGCGTCTCTGGGTGGAACCTGGAGGTGGTGGGCTCCTCTCTCTCCCTTGGCTTGCATCCTTCCCAACGCAGAATGAAAATGCTCTTCCCGATAAGGAAATCATGCACCTTGTAGACAGCTTGAGTTGACGTGAACTTTGGACAGCAAATGTGGTCTAAAGTTTCTCTCCAATTTCAATGTGTTAATGGTGTGTTACAAAGCACGGAACACTTGAATGTTGGTGCCAGATGGTCACCTAAACCATGAGTGTGTTTGTCAGAAGGACGGCATTGCTTCTCTTAACTCAGATACAGACTTTGATTTTCTGCCAGGAAGAACCTATACTTTATTTAAAATAGGGTATCATTTGGCAAGTGACTTGAGATTGTGGTTTAAACTATAAATTTCATCTTATAGCACTCAACATATTTGAATTAGTTAAGAACTCAGATAACACTTACATGCTGTGTTCTGACTCCTAATTTCCCTCTAATTCACGACATTTGCTAGAACATGACAAAACCCCAAATCTGAAAATTATGGGGTGATGTGAGAAAAGGGAAGTCAGTTCTGGTGTTTTGCTTTAAGGGAGTTATAGTATTTTACGCTTCCTGAATTCTCTCCTTTTCCAATAAGAAAAATCATTTCCTTATGATCAGATATGAACTTGATTCAGTTAATAAAAGTAACACTCAGAGCATATATAATTATGATAAATTAAATAAATATAATACTTAAAAAGTATTCAGTTGCCATAGAATATTTGTGATATTTGCTGAGCTTTTTCCCCTCTGTCCTCCCCCTCCCCCACACTATGGTTCATGTTCAAATATGCTTGTGAAAAAGCAAATGTTATCATTCATGCATGTTAACGCAGTGGTTTTCAACCCCAGGAATAGGATGTAATTCCAGCAATGGAAATTCTCAATTGAGTGGGTCTGCGTGAAGTTTGGAAGAAAAAAACATTTCTATTTTTTTAATTTTTTAAAAAGATTTTATTTATTTGAGAGATCGAGTAAGCACAGCAGTGGGGAGGGGCAGAGGGAGAAGGACAAGCAGACTTCTCCCTACTGATCAAGGAGCCAGACTTGGGGCTCGATCTCAGGACCCCGAGATCATGACCTGAGCTGAAGGCAGATGCTTCACCTGTTGAGCCACCCAGGCGCCCTGAGAAAAAAACCTGTTTAAACTGCCCCCTCCACATGTGCCCCCATCTCGAGAATCAGATTTAGTTAGCTTAATTTCCAATTTAAAGTAATTTGACAGTCTAAAAACTGTGTTTCTATAAAATTTTGCCTGTGTGTTTTGTATTTTTCAGTTGCTTAAGATGATAAATGCAAAATGAATTGTTTTAATACTTGCTGTAAAAATTTGTGCTATAGCCAAGTGTTATAAAGTCAACAAAGTAGGGATAAAGTTGTGCCTGTTGCTCTTGTCACGAGGGCCACCTTTTCTCAGGTCCGTGTGTACACAGTGGGTCTGGCACCCTTTCCATCGGTCTGCTGGTGGCGTGTTTTCTGGGTTGTGGTGGAGTTGTGGGGGTCTGCGCTCTGTGCTCGGGCACAGAGGTAGGAATGGGTGGACACTGGACATTGTCGCAATTGAGCAAGGAGGTGAGGAGCAGTGAGGGGCTGGCCACACTGATTTGTGGGTCTTGGCCCTCGGTGCCGTTGCAAGGTTCCCGTTGGGGCTGGAGGGAGTTCTGGAAGCCAGTGGGAGCCCGGGGTTTGCTGGAGAACAGAATGAATGTCCTGTAACTTCTGCATATCCCCTTTCCAAAATGTATCTGATTCAGCACCAATGTTAATTTACCTTAGTCTGGAAAATAATTACACTGTGTGCAGTTTTCTAGGGGAAAAAAAATCCACTTGATTTAAAAACCAAAATCAGAACGATGGGTGGGAAAACAACATTCTGAGGGAGCCTATGTGCTCGTGATTGACAGTGTTTCCTCAACTATGGAGTTTGTTTTATTTTTGCATTTTAAAAGAACACGTTTGTTAAACACAGGAAAACGGAGGGGGAAGTGCATGTGGAGAGAGAAACAGTAGTGGTCAGCTGGTGTGCAGCCTGGTCCCATTGTACTGTGAGATGATCGCGTGGCAGGTAAGTGGCGATTTAAAAGGCACATTCACAGTTTTCACTGCGGAAAATTGAGACTTGTTTAAAAACTACTTATAACCTCCCCCCATCAAGTCACTAAGGTTTTGTAGATTTTCCTGGTCTCTTCATATACTTAACATGTAAATTGATGTGAATAGTAAATGTGTAGTTTTTGGTTCTGGGAGTGAAGCAGCAGGAGGGCGGCAGAGGTCCCAGGGCGCGGCCGGGGCTGAGCTGGATCCGCATCCGGGAGTGATTCCCGAGCGTGGGGACCACACTGGGGACAGGAAGACTTACATTGCACTGTGTGCCGTGCCTCCCACATGCAGTTCTTGGCTTTGGTTTCCAATTTGAGGAGAGTCCGTGCTCGGGCCGACTTTCCCAGGAGGGAACTCGGATGATGCAGCTCTGAGCCCCCGTGTCTGTGAGTCTTTCCGCTGCCTTCGGTCCACGGAGACTGCTCCACGAACCACAAGTGCCAAATATTTCTCCAAAACACCCATGCTTGCTGCTTCACCGTCTTTTGGAATTCAGTTTGTGGAGGAGAAATCCGAGGCCATCCAAGATTTTTGTTTTCATGTTAGGAAATTTGTATTTTCCTTCTGAATGTTTTTGGGCTTTTCTCCCCTTTATCTTCATAGTAAAATGGATGTTCAGCTTCATCTTGATGCAGTCTTTGTCGTTTTGTCTGGAATGTTCTGTCCCATCACAGATGCCTGCTTGGGTCGTGAGCCCATGTTTTGGGCTTTCCTCCACAATCTCCGTTTTGATTTTACTCTTTACAGTTTTTTTTTTTTTTTTTTTTAAGATTTTATTTATTTATTTGACAGAGAGAGACACAGCGAGAGAGGGAACCCAAGCAGGGGGAGTGGGAGAGGGAGAAGCAGGCTCCCCGCAGAGCAGGGAGCCCGATGCGGGGCTCGATCCCAGGACCCTGGGATCATGACCCGAGCCGAAGGCAGACGCTTAACGACTGAGCCACCCAGGCGCCCCTCTTTACAGTTTTGATGCTAAGCTTCCCATAGGAGTTTTGGTTCTCGTTCCCTCAATGCCGTGGCTGTGACGTGTCCGCAGGTTCTTTCACTGCCATCCGTGGTTGTGACGTGTCCGTGGACTCCATCGCTGCCGTCCGTGGCTGTGACGTGTCCGTGGACTCCATCGCTGCCATCCGTGGCTATGACGTGTCCGTGGACTCCATCGCTGCCGTCCGTGGCTGTGACGTGTCCGTGGACTCCATTGTGCCATGGCTGTGACATTTCTGTGGGCTCTGATGCTGTCCGTGGCTGTGACGTGTCCGTGGCTTGACTACGTGTCTGAAGTTTTGGTGGCCGTGCCTTCTTTCCTCTGTTTCTGCAGGAATGACTGGGAGGTGGGGAGGTTACATCAGCATTGCCGGTGAGATGCTGCTTTGTGGCCCCTGCCCGGGCTCTCTGGAGGGAGGGCCGGCATGCGGCAGGAACCCAGCACCCCAGGCAGGTTGTGCTGTCGACTGAGGAAGGAGCTGGTCCCATCCCGCACAGGAGGCGAATGTACAGAGTGTGGCAGGCATGGGATTGTCACGGTTGTGAAGGGCTCTCTACTTCTCTAAAATACATCTCAATACTACCCAAAGGGTTTGTAGGGTCTTCACCGGCAAGTTTCTCCTGCTGTGGAGACCATGGCTTGATTAACTGTGATTACAGTGAACAGCGGTGTCCGCGTGTTGGCGGGGAGCTGACAGGCTGACCCCCATGGAGAACCTCCTCCAGCGCTGCCCCTGCTGGACCCCCCGCCCTGGACTGCTGCCCTTGCCCGAATGGAGCGTATGCTCTGCTGCCCCTGGGGTGCACGAGGCCTTCTCAAGACCGCGCCTTTTCTCTTTTTAAGCAAGGGGTGCACTTGGAGAATCCCGATCTTTTACATCATTTTGTCTTTTAAAACCTCGTTTCCCCAGGATGTCTTGTGCCTCTATGCTAACTGTGAGCCTCTTGTCCTTTTTGCTGTGAGTACAGGTGCGTCCGAGGCTTCAAGTGCTGGTGAGGAGAGGTATGACTACTTCTCACGTCTTCATGCGACACCTGTGCTCTCCCCTGTGCTTTCCAGTTCCGCAGCCTCCTCCCCCTCAAGCGTGGAACATTCTACTATTTCCCCCTAATTTAAAACTATGCAGTAAGATTTAATAGAGCAAAGCCATCAAATGAGAGTCCTTTTAAAAACTGGGAAAAAACCCAGAAATATGGATATGTGTAACATTACAAGCCAGCCAGAATTCAATAAAAATGTTTTCTTGGATGTTCTGAGTGGATAGCCCCAGACAGCTGCAGGGAAGAGATTCCCTGTGCATCATCAGAGACTAATGCATGTTTATTGAGTAAAATAGGCTGAGTGGAAGGGTAGGGATAGAGGCCAAACCCCTGCCCATCCTGATGTTCTGCGAGTAGTTCTGGCAAGCTAGGTTAAAGATGCTTTCCCTCAGCACGTCTCCGTGTGACCTCACGAATGTGGGATTGAAATGGCTTGTTCCATGCACTTCTTCCCTGGATTGTTGAATCTTTCTTCCCCTGGAGAGCCCGGCGGTAGGAGCACAGAAGTGGGCCTCACGTGGTTATGTATTACATTCCTTTCTTAAATTAGCCTCCACGGGCACCAGCTGCCGTTGACAGAAGAGTAGGGGCCAAAGGGCTTGTCCCGTCCCGATGTGAGAGCATGGGAGGCCCTCTGCACCTCAGGTGCAGACGTCTGTACCTCATGGTGTGGTGCATGTGGGCTCCGTCTGGGGGGCCTTGGACCTTGACACTTAACAGCCATTCTTCTGAACAAAGTCGGGGTGGGGCGGAGGTCTAGAGTGAGAATGATAGTAGATGCTTGAGTTGGCCCGCATGTCCTTAGGGACATAAATCTATGCAACAAAACCCACTCCACCATTTTTGTATTTAAATGGGGAACCGATAGTCCTGGTGTCTGGGCATTTGTCCTATAGATGTGCCCTGCCTAGTATAGCCAGGTATGTCCTAGTAGATCCAGAAATGCAGACTCTCCAGCCACCCTCCCCCTGCAGACAAGCAGAATCAAAAGTTCTAGGGAGGGAGTGCCCAGCAAGCCTTTAGGGTGCCCTGTGGGCGATTCTGCTGGAGTTAGGTTTCAGAACCTCTGCTCTGCTGGCTGCCAGTGAACCATGCGTTTGCTGACTTTCCAGCATAAAAAGGCCAGGTTCTGAAATAGCTGATTGTAGTATTGTGTGGTGCAGAAATAGAAGCGCTTTCTTAAAACAGGCATGGTCAGGAAAATGATGTCCATCACATTTAGGAAAGATTTCGAAGTAGTGGGCACTGTTTCTTGCCTTTGCTTCTTGGAGCAGGGATATAAAACCTTTCCCTCAAGTTAAATCCACGTTGGCTTTTTTCTTAGGGAATCTAACAGGACTGTACACCAGGGATGTTGGCTACGGGCTGTAATTGACTAGTAGATCAAGTTAGAACTGGGTCCGTTTCTCCCTGAGTGTTGCCCAACCGGAATGCTCGCTGGTGCTCAGCAGCAAGAGAAAAGGGTGCTACTTGGATTTTCTTTCCAGTGTGAGCTGGTAGGAGGGGTTCCATCCATGAGGTACCTGGGATCTAATTATGAACAGAAGCCCAGAAATATAATGATTATGATGAGCAAGGACCGATCAAGGTGCAGGGTTGATCTTCCCAGCTGGAGGACGTCCTGTGTCTTGTTGAAGGCTTTGCCACGTGGCCGCCCTGCCCGTGGGTCTGAGTGCAGGAAGGGTCAGAATGATCCAGCCCAGGGCAGAGCAGCTCTGTTAGAACCTGGAGCCCAAACCAGCCTCAGGTCCCTTGTCTTGTAAACTCCTTGAAAGTGGATTCTCAGCAGTTACGTGGAGCAGGTGAAGTAGGTGAACAGAGTGTGTCACTTGTCACCCAGAAGACTGAGGGGTTACCTAGAGGTCCTTCGGGATTAGGATGGATTTTTTTGAGTGACGGTAATTTTTTGTGAATGATCTTGGACCTGTTTCCCCCCCCTTGTGATAGGGCGTTCTTGTCCATTGCTATCTTTAGAAAGTCCCAGTATGCCAACAGGTATCCTAAGGAGAGTCACAGAAGAGAAACATGGTTGTATGATTGTGCAGTGTTGTGTATGTGTTGGACGTTGTTCTCACACGCCTGCCTGTGTGCGCACGCGCAGCTCCGTGACACATGGAGTCAGGTGCTTGGAGTCCACGTGCTCTCTGGGGCGTGGACGCGAAGCCCCGAGGGTTTGAGAAGCGTCTGTGGTGCAGACATGTTGGAGGCAGGCCTTCCGGCGTGTTCCTCCATGTGAGCACTTCCCCGCCTCCCGTCACCCGGGGCGTAATGTGTGCCGCTGAGCTGCATGCCACGTGTAGAGCTGGTCTTGCCGTGTCAGTGAGTCTGCGAGGGCGAGAGCATGAGCACCATCATACTCATGGATGTCCTCCCTCCGACGCGAGGGACTCCTGCGCTGGGGAGTGCTGTCCCTGGCGAGTCCAGAGTTCCGCACCAGGCGAGGGCAGGCCTGGCCACGCACCCATGCTCTCCAGTGGCGCCACCTCCCCATCCAGGGGCAGTCAAGGGCCCGTGGCAGGAGGAGGCAGCCTGTCCTACGGCACGTCCACAGATATGCTTCCTGGGTGCTCCCCGCCCCCGTCTCCAGGGCAGTCAGGGAGGGGGCTGGCCTGCGGGGATGGTGACCCTCTGGCTGGGCGTCTGTGCGGTTCGTGGGGGAGCAGGACCCCTCACACGGGAAGGGTTTTGTGTGCAGGTTGGGAAGTCGGCCTGGGATAGCTTCCATGCAGAGTCCGAGAAGAATTCTAGCCATACCGCTTGTGTGTGCGACCTTGGACAGGTGTCTGGATTTACAGGGCTTTGTCTTGTCTGCAAATGGGCACGACGTGCTGAGAGAACGGCCGGCGACCGCGGGCTTGCACAGGGGACGGCATGAGCTTCCTGAGCCCCTCGCCGCGGTGGTTTCTGTGGAGGCCACCCGTGTGCCGTGGCGCTCGAGAGCAGGGGAGACGTTGTTGCTCTGGGCACGCGTCCTGTGGCGTCTGCTGTAGTCCTGGGAGCCCGCTGGACGTCGCATAATTACTATCACCTTGAGGAAACGGCGCGCGTGGGCTGGGCTCCCTTATTTTGCTGCGATAAACAGCATCGGGAACCAGAGCCTAGCCGCGCTCTCTGCTGAGGGGTCCCCTTCGCTGCTTGGGGCAGCCTCAGGGACAAGAGCGCTTTTGAGGCAGGAAGCAAAATCCATGTAGACTCCCCTGTCACTTGAGCGGCAGGAGAAGAGTTGTTTGATGACAAAAGTGCGGTGGGTGACTGTGTCTTTCAGTCCTTATTTTGAGGGACGGGGGGCCTTTCTCACCGAGGCATGGGGTGACGTTACCTGGAACTCGGGAGAGGTCAGAGTATGGCACGTGGGCTTTACAGTTTGTTTTCCTGAGATGTTCCGAGAGGCCGGGAGAGCTTCGGTTGTCCCCTCCTGGTGGCCGTGCATCTGTATGGAGACATTTTGCAGCCTGACCCCAGATGAAATCGGCATCTGCACAGCAGAGGAGGGTGCCTTGGTCGGCAGTGCTTTGCACCAGGCAGGTGCTTGTGTGATTCTGAACCCGCACACCCCGGAGACCTGCAGCCTTCTGGCTTCCTGGGTGAATCCGTGCCAGAAGCATCCAAAGCCTGTGCACCTGAACCGGCAGTCTCCTGGCATGAATTTCCTTACCAAAACGGGCTGTAAGGGGAAGAGAGGACACACGCTCTCTACCCGGATGGCCCATTCTTGTGACTCACAGTCTAACTCTGTTGCCTGCCGGAGAACGCTGTCTGTTCTTGTCTTGTTTAAGGTGATTATTTATTTGTGTTTTGCGAGAACGGTGCTTCGGGGATTTAAATATTCAGGCTTAATTGTCGTGCATGATCGGATGGGTGCTATAATTTTACTCTTTGTCAAGACTTCCGGTTTGCCATTGGAGTTACTTGCATTTTCTTGCGTTAGCGGATACAAAATCTGTTAGTATGAAGAGCAGCTACACAGGATGTCACATCAGGCGCAGTTTCCTAAATTGTGCGTGCTCTTCAGTAAAGCATGGATGGGTTCACTGCTTCGTCCCGGCTCCCCAGTCGTGCTGCTGTGTTTCCCGAGTCCCTTCTCTCTGGCTCTGAGATAAGGTCACATTTTGAACTGGGCCAGAGTTAAGGATGCTGCTTTCACCCTGCAGCTTGCTCTCAATTTTACAGAAGCCGCTGCTGAGACATGGCGAGCAGGTGGTGCGGGCCCTTCCTCCTGGCGTGCCCCGCGTTCTGCGTGACTCTGGGCTGTGACTCCTCCAGGGGGAGGGAGGGTGAGCAGGTCAGTAGGTCAGCAGGTGCCTGGCCCCTCCCGAGTCTGTGGAGGGATTAGTCCTTGGACAGGAGGTCTGGTTATCTTCTACTGGGCTGGTTGTTAACTGA
This sequence comes from Mirounga leonina, assembly GCF_011800145.1. Taxonomy (NCBI): domain Eukaryota; kingdom Metazoa; phylum Chordata; class Mammalia; order Carnivora; family Phocidae; genus Mirounga; species Mirounga leonina. The sequence goes on from NW_023270453.1 coordinate 20,529,548, forward strand.
GTCCAGCCTCTCTTGTTGAGCTTTGGAAAAGAGCATGAACTGGAACAGTGAGTCTGGTCTTCTGAGTACTGACCACATGAGGACCCGAGGGTTTATAATCAGCTGTGGGAACACGGAGCACTCCGCTGGTCTGGGTACAAGTGGCGGGCGTGGATCGCTTGTCCTTCTGGGAAGACAGCCTGGTTTACTGCCCTGAGGCTCGCGCTGTCCATGAAGTCCTGGGACAGCACCGTGTCTGTGGTGACACGGTGGCCTTTCCTATCAGGAGCCACCTTTCCCCCTGGAGGGGCGTGTGGGAGTCCTTCTGGAATCCAGTGCTGTGGTGTGATTTGCCCCGGCTCTCACCCCTTTGAAACGTGACACTTTATTGGATGAACATCGGATAACCTGTCACGGAGCAAAATCAAGGTAAATTTGTATTAGGTGTTGGTGTAGGTGTGTAGACATATTTTGAGGAATAACATGTGGATGGAAGCTGACAGCAGCCGTTGGGGAAGATGGAAACCCCCTGCAGAGGGTGGAAAGGAAATCTCACACATGCGTGCGGAGAATGAAGACCTGTTTCTGTTGCCTCAACGTCGGCACTTTCAGGGTCCCACAGACATGGGGGGTGGGACACGGCCTTGGCACCATGGTCTCTCCAGGCCGGTTTCATGGAAGAAGGAACGTTAACCAAACACTCAGATGTTTGGAATTTAGGAAATGGATCCAGAAGGAAACAGCCCTAAGTCCTGGAGAAATGTGGGTTAGGATAATGTACACCATCGTGTGATTTTGTAAGATCTTGTAAAAATAATGTAAATCATCACCTTATTACATAAGAGGTCTTCACAGCAATATTTACACAAGGCAGAAGTTAACGCCAAATTCTGTGTCAAAACAATTCATTGCATCACACTGAAAAAATAAAAGTCAAAATGAGAACTAGAAATCCATATTTTTAAAATAGTGGGGAGGAGCCGGTGCGGGGATAAGCTGGTCAAGGGAGGAGGAGGGGAAAGGAGACCAGCTCCATTTTTGAGCCCAGCAGGGCTGTGACTGGTCTGGGAAGAGTCTTCTTTGGACAGCAGAATGTTGGGGAGCTGGTTGGCAAGTAGGGTGTGTGCCTCGCTCAGAAGGGAAGACCTTGCCCGAGTCAGCGGACAGGTTGCTGACCAGAGCGAGGGCTGCGAGGGCAGCGGCTGGCTCTGGGATCGAGGTGCACCTGCACTGCTCAGACGCTGGAGATGCCGTTCTGGAGCCTTTGAGCCCACACTTGCAGCAAAGGGCATGGCCTCACGCAGCAAGGTCACTGAGCCACTCTCTGGCCGTACCGTGTTTGGGATCGGGCAGAGTGTGGAGCTTCCCGCCCATGGGAAATGGGGTGCATGGAGGAGCAACATTTGACACCCGAGGAAACCCACCTAGAACAGGGCACACTCCACAGGAGTGAAGACCGTGAAAAATTAGTGGGGTGGGTAGAGGGAGGGGACTGTTACAGATCACAGAGAAGAGCGAGTCACCAAAGGCAGGGCGTGATCTTGGATGGATTGGTTTGGTGGAAGAAAAAAGGCTGTAAGAGACGTTTTAGGGGACAGTTGAGCTAACATGAATATCAACTGGACAGTGATAATATGGAATTGTTAATGGTGTGTGATGATGGGTTGTGGTTGTTGTAGGCTCCCTATTCCTAGAAAGTGTCCAGCTAAGTAGTTCGGGGTGACCATCCCGAGTGAGGAGAGATGCTGGCTTCGGGCGGAGCCCAGAGTGTGTGTGGTGTCCGTAACTGCTGATCCTCACGGAGAAAGTTGGGTATTTTCACTCTCTCAACTTTCTAGTACGTTTGAAGCTTTTCATGATAAAAAGTGGGAGAAAATCTGGAAATTAAAAGGGAAGTCCAGGGGCGCCTGGGTGGCTCAGTTGGTTAAGCAACTGCCTTCGGATCAGGTCATGATCCTGGAGTCCCTGGATCGAGTCCCGCATCGGGCTCCCTGCTTGGCAGGGAATCTGCTTTGCCCTCTGACCCTATCCCCTCTCATGCTCTCTCTCATTCTCTCTCTCTCAAATAAATAAATAAAATCTTAAAAAAAAAAAAAAGGGAAGTCCAGATCAAAGTGTACTTGTTTTTAGATTCAGACGTGGAGAGCTTCAGTGTTCATGATGTTCTCGTTCAATGCACGGTTTCATCCCTTGTGTTTGTCACCTAGTTTTTTTTGGTGAGAAATTCGGTATCTCTGGAAGAAAGGGAGGGGAAACCCCTCCAACTGAAGCCTTGTTGCCCCGCAGTGTCACTTTGGACTCTCATGAGCTGATATCCCCACGAATGGGGCTGCCTGACCCCGTGGCTAAGAGCAGCTACTCAATGCCGGCAGGTTAAAAATAACAAGTCACCGTGACATTCAGACCAATGAAATGTCAGGAGAGTTTAGGAGAGGCATTTCCCTTGACTTGCTATTCCTGGGAAGTCTGAATATCTAAAAGACAGCATTTCTGTAGATGCTAATATTTTTATTAGCGTTCCTTCTCGTGAAATGCTACTGGCTGTGGCTGGTAAGCTGAGGTTGCCCAGCCGGCAGGCTTTGTCGCTGTCCTGATGACCGGGGTTTGCAAATGTAGGTGCTTGCCTGAAGTAGGACTCCGGCCCGGCTACCCCGAGGGAATGCGCAAAGGTGCAGACGGTCTGGGGAGGTTTCTGGAAGGAACTCTGTCTCCTGGGGCTGGAGGACAGCCCTTTGAATAGGCAAAGCTGGGAGAGTGGTTAGAAACAAGGTTCAAGGAAAAGATGGGGATCTGCCTCCATCTGGGGAGCCGAGTGCCTTTTCCCACGTTGATTCAGAGCTAGTCTTCGGCCGTGTGCCGGCTGCAGGGCACAGCTACCCGAGGACCAAGTCACAGTAGAACTACTCTTCCGTAGTGTCACTGAGACGTTCTCTGTGTTTGATGCCTCGGTGGCTTTTTCTTCATGGTGGTTTTGGTTCTGTTTTCCGAATCTACCCTATGACCATTGGAAGTCCCAAAGTTCAGGATTTTACTTTATTTTTTTACTTTTGAGAGCAAGAGCATGGGGAGGGGAGGGCAGAGGGAGAGAGAATCTTAAGCAGACTTCCCACAGAGCACAGAGCCCAACGCAGGGCTTGATCTCACGACCTGAGATCAAATCAAGAGTCCGATGCTGAACTGGCTGAGCCCCCCAGATGCCCCATCAAAGTTCAGGAGTTTTTGAACACGTCTTTGTTTTTTGTGAGGGGAGTGGTCCACGGGTGGTGGGGGGGCCACTTTGCAGGTGGGCCGCAAATGCTAGGGGTCCAGCTCCTGGCACCTGTGCGGCGGCTTTGGGTGCCTGGCCTGAGGCTCAGTGGCCTGGAGCAGCCTTGTGCCCTTTTATCCGCTGCCAGCTACATGAATGCCTGGGAGTTTAGTCTAGTTATGGGAAGATGTGGTTCCACTCTAGCAGGAGACACCTGGCCCTTTGTTGTGATGGTTTCGCGAAGGAGAGGCTGGTTCGGACAGGTGGGTTTGGAGTGCGTCTCTGCCAGACGTTATACGCTTGTCTGGGGCCAGAGTCCAGCTTTATCAGCGTGGTAGAACCGGGATGGTTTAGGCCGGGGAGCACGGAACTAGGCAGGCAAGGTCTGACTGAATGCACTCGCTGGTGTCTGCCATCTGTCAGTTCCTAGTAGAAAGGCTCAGCTGGTGTGAATCAATGGGGAAAGCGTGTTTTTACCGAGGCCAGGTGGAGAGCTGAGCGCAGGGCGGGCCCAGGAGCCTCAGCCCGAGCTGCATGTTGGAGCTGCCCCAGGGTCTGCAGAGGTCTGTTCTGGAGCTGGGCTCTGGGTGGGTGGTTGTAACAGCTCAAAACGGGGCATTCTGTGTGGCTAGTGTTGAGAAGTATTCCATTTGGGCGCGGCTTTTCCATCCTGCTGCCGGCACCTGCATGTGCCCGACCCCGGCTCACGGACAGGCTGGCACACTTTAATTTGAACATTTCGGTGCTTTGGGAGTAACGGGGTTGGGGACCAGCTGCAGGGGGTGCAGAAGCAGTGGCTGTGTGACGTGACAGAATGACCTCTGACCCTCTGCAGGCTGCTGTGTTCAGAGCTCTTGGTCAGATTCTCGAATACGTGAGTGCTCCCCCTTTCCAAGGCAGTCAGGGAGCTGCTGAGCTGCTTCCAGCCAGAGTGTGTGCTCAGGGAGGAGGACTGTGGGAAGCACATCCCGAGCCTCTGTGGGATGGGTCATGGTGCTCAGGCAGACCTCCGCCCCGAGGTTTCTCGGGGTGGAGGTGTGCTTGGCATGTAGCTGCACACCATGCTCTCTCCCAGAAGAGACTCCTCGCATATGATGAGCCGGTGCGCCCCGGGGAGTGGGAGATGAATGTAGAACATGAGCAGTGGTTGTCTTTCAGGTTCACAGTGGGCACAGGTTGGCAGTTGGTACTTTCTCTAACTTTACCGCCCATCCAGAGACATGGGCTTTGAGGTTTCTTGCTCCATGACTACACCCCAGAGGACATAGGTGGACCACATCTTACTCGTCCTGAGCCCTGAAGCCGTACGAAGGAAAGCAGAGGCCACTGAAATCCAAGACATTTTAGAATCAAGTATTAAGTGTCCTAAAAACAAGTCATTGGTAAACTAGATGTCCCTTGAAAGAGAAGGGCTGCGTGCTTGTCCCCTTGAAGATGCTCTGTAGACGCAGGTGTGGCGGGATCCCAGGTGTGGCGTGCGCAGCTCCTGGCGGAAGCTGAGGGAGGGAGACAGGTGAACGCGCCTCCAGACGTGAATTCCGGTCCTGCCGCACCTGCTTGCTGTCATCACTCCCTCCCTGAGGTTACGGCTGTCACTGTGCATTCTGCGTGTGCGCAGTGTATTTTCTCAGACCTGGTGGCAGAGGAAGCCAGCTTGGCCTCTCTGGAGAGCTGTTCAGGTGGCTCTACAGAACGACACAGTCTCCTCTGTTAATCCTAGTCTTCAATTGAGTCGTGGGCTTTATATGCTTCACTTCATTCTGTTCCCTGAAATAGGTCCTGCCCCACTTACAATCTTAAATCATACTTAGTAGTTTCTAAAGGTTTCAAAAGTCCACTGGAATATTGGTTATTGAATATTGGTGGTTTGCTTCCTGGAAAGTTACATCTTAGAGTCTAAAGTGGGAGTGAGGTTTGGATTCTCTTGTGGATCCTCTGTGTTCAGATAGGAAAGCCTTCACCGCACTTCTATGTACAAAAGCTCCAGACGTGTAGACGCTCCCCGGGACACATTTGTGATTCATTCCTGAATTTTAGCGATCTCTGGAGGGGTCGCTGGAGAAGGCGGGATGATCAGCCTTGAGTGAACATTGGATCAAGACGTGTCCAAATGTAAAATTAGTTTTAAAAAATCTTAGCATTCCCTCTAAAGGTCCACTCGTGGGAGGACGTTCCTGTAAAAACGTTTTAAGAGCATGGACTCCTCCAGGTGCTAAGTACTGAGCGTCCCGCCCATCGTCCATTATGGTCTCTAAGTGACACGTTTAGGCAGCGTTGATGTTGATGACTAACCATGTATCAGACGTGATCACAAGAGTCCCTCTTCTTGAAGCAAAATCAGGTCCCTGCAGATGACATTGTCTTATGCAGATTTAATTAAAATGGAGATTGCTACAAAGTGCTAATAAACCCCTGAGGGACAGATAAAAGCCTGGGAACCTAAGACTCCAGAATCCTCCGTCTTCTTTCCCTAAAATATGGGAAATGGAGTAAATGCAAGGTACCAAGGCAACTGGTATTTTAAAACAGTTATTTTACTACCTTAATTAAAATAATTATTGGAGTAGTTTATTGGCCTTAACTTCAGTGCTCTTAAATCCATAAATGAGATGATTTCAATTGTTTGAATTCTTTCAGATAATTTTAGTTATTTTAACTAAACAACATATGATAACTTTGTTGATTGGAATTAGTTGGTGGTTTGGCGTTCTTGGGAGACTTGGTGTTCTTTGAGGGCACACGCTCCGCTTGCTGAGCTCCCGTGTTGTCACGTGATGAGTGGCCCCACAGAATGGAAACCGAGTCCCAGAGCGTTTGTCAGAAATACGTTGTCTGTGTTCTGTACACGAGGTTCAGGAGCCAGCATGCCTCCCTGTTTGTGTCTCTGAGTATGAAACTAATCGAAAATGCTCAACGCTGTTTTCCAGGCGGGGTTAAGGGCTTATCACGAACTCCTACTTTTGGTACCAGATATCTGATTTATTCCATAGGATTATCCCCGAACCAAAGAGACAGAGCCTGTTAGCACTGCGTCCCTGGTCTCAACCAGATGAAAGAGGCCTTATTAATTATTCATTATGACATTTTATACTATTTTACTTTTTATAATTATAAGAGTCTGTGTAATTAACCTCTCATTTCATTGAAGTGCTTAACATTAAGTAGGGTTATAATTACAAGTATTAAAAAAAAGTATGGAAGAATTTAAAAATCTTTAATTAGAAAGAAAACTGTTTGTTGTTGTTGTTGTACTGTGTAGTTGTGCATTTTTTCCTTGTTGACAAGTATCTTTATTTAAACAAAGCGAAAAACCAGAGAAGTCGGGCAGTTGCCGTGTCCTGGCTGGTGCGGGCTGTGTAGGTTCTCCGATTCCCCCCCGTTCTGTCTCTTGGATGGAGATGCGGTCAGTCTGTGAGCGCCTGTCCTTTCATAACCCTGTGTTCTTCGAGTGCAGAGGTGGGTCCGGCCAACATTGCCGTTTCCTGGGGAGAAAGCGAGCTCTCAGCAGATGGGCTTCGCACAGCCCCGCGGGGGTCCCGGGAGCGGCGTGCCGAGGGTCAGCCGGGCGGGGGTTCGGCTGGCATGAGACACCAGGGCGGCCCCTCTGCCCAGGGCTGTCTGTTCTGTACCATACACTGGGAAGAGTTTAGTTCAAATCTGGTTAGAAGGGACTTAACAGGAACAGGACGGAATTGATGGCAGGTGGGGAGGTTTCCGCAAAGCATCGTTGTGCCTTAGCTCTCCATGTGAAGTCCGTCACCCCTCCTTGAGGACACCTGTCCGCCTTGAACTCCAGCCACGGTGGCTGACGCTTGGTGACCTTCACGCTGAGTCCCAGTAATGAGATTAAGCCTGAAGGGCAGTGCGGCCGCCGAGCAGAGCTGATATCACGGGAATGGTGGGGCTGTTGGCTGTGCTGTCTGGTCTGAGTAACGTGTCTGATTCTGGAGGTTTCTGTGTAGGGCAGCCGCCCTCGATCTGACCTTTGGGGCATGGAGAGAGGGTGCTTGCCAACGCCCAGATCTTGGGCTCCACGCTCGTTCTCGTGGCGCCGTGGCAGGCCGGTGGCCCCGGTGGCCCTGATTGCCCGCAGGGCGATCTCCTATCGTGCTCCTAAGGAATGTGGATCAGCTCCTTCCTCAGGTGGAGGGAGCAGTTACAGCTGCCTGTCCTGGTCATCGTAAGGGTTTGTGCGTGAGCAAGCCGAGAGCTCCTGGCTTGATGGTCGGTGCCCGTCCCCGTGGCGTGCTGTTTCCCACGGCCCGTTTCTCCTCTCGCTGCCACCACATGGCAAGCACACGCCTGGTTTTCCGTGGAGCCAGGCGGTGAGAATCCAGGGGTCTCGCCAGCCTCTGTGTAACTATCCTACACATCCCATTCCTGGGATGGAAACCCACAGAAACAAAACCAGACTTCTCGTTGAGGCGTCCAGAGCCCTCCCAGCCAACGTTCCCCAAATCCGCCTCCGCCTGCCAGGCTCTGTGGGTCCCAGCTCCGTGACCCCAGGGCAGGGTGCTGGTGCTGATGTCTGGAGACAGCTGTGGTCATCGGGACTGGGGTTGGGTGGCACGGCCGTCCCGGGGAGAGGGACGCTGCCATGAACCCTACGCTGCCGAGGACAGCGCCACGCGGAGGCCCAGAACCCCTGCGGGTTTGGTGGAAGACCGTGGTGGTTCTCCTGCCCACTCGCCCCCCACGTTCTTCGTTCCCTCTGACACAGGGTCCCTTGTCAGTTATCAGCTTGCCCGTCCGCAGGGCGCCTGTGAGGTGGCTGTGCCCCGGTCTGGGTCTGCCCCTCTGGTGAGGACCACCTGGCCTGCATGGAGCCCGTCGCCCTCAGAGTGCGCAGGAGGCCACGGCAAAGCTGCAGGCTGTCGGGCTGAAAGTGGGCTTGTTTGCCCTGTTTAAAATTCTTGGGTGTGTGGGGGCCCCTGGGGGGCTCAGTCGGTGGAGCGTCCGACGCTCGATTTCGGCTCAGGCCATGATCTGGGGGTCATGAGATCGAGCCCCGCATCGGTCTCCTTGCTCAGTGGGGAGTCTGCTTCTCCCTCTGTCTCCGCCCCCCCCACCCCGCCCCGCCCCGTCCTTGTGTGTGCTCTCTCTCTCTTTCTCTAAAATAAATAAAATCTTAAAAAAAAAAAAAATTCTTGGGTATGTTCAAATTTGAGCTTGGTGCTGGCAGGCTTTTGAACAAACGGGTCTCGGCCCTCAGTGAAGAAACGCGTGACCCGGGGCCATACAGAGCGGCCACCTTCCATGGGTGTATAGCAATGTTGTACCTCGTTAACTCTGGATGTTATTTCAGCCTAGAGAGAGGTCAGTGCGAGGTTAGCCTCCTCGTCTTGACCCCCGTTCTGCTGCTTAGTGGGTGAATGATTTCCTGCAGCTACTAAAACTTTCTGGGCCCTGGCTTTCCTCACCGATGACGCAGGAATGATAATATGACCGCCTTGTAGGGGCCGTGGGTGCTCAGGAGTGTGGGTGCAGACTGCTTGGCGATGATGCTAACGACCTTTTGGATTTCTGGTTCTACGTGTCGGGTGAGTCCCCAGTCAGGAACAAAAAACCAAACTGCATATGCAACGCACCTTTTTAGGTGGATGGCGGGTGAGCCAGGCGGGCTTCAGCTGTGCTCGGCCCGTCCATGGCGGCCTTGCTGGGGCCCAAGCCGGCAGTGCCCTCGATTCTGCTGGGCCTGCAGGTAGCCTCAGGATTTCCCTCCACCCGGCTAAAGCCCTATCCGCTTGGCAAACCCACTGTTTCCCGGGTGGTGTCAAGGTGGAGAGAGTCTGTGCCTCCCAGTGAAAGCAGAAAGTGACCACAGTCCACAGGGGAGATAGTTCTGTATGAAAATGAGACTCCTTGCACTCCTGGGTTTGCTGAGATCCAGGACCCCTGGCGCTGCTGGTTGCCGGGAAGATAGCCATGCTTTCCCAGCATCCTTACTAAGAATGCTCTGGCTTTGGGGAAGCAGTGGCCCCAGCTAAAACTCCCTTCTACAGCTAGGTGTGGCTCGGTGACCAGTGTAGAGAACGGGATGTTGATCAGAATTCCTGGGGCGGGGGTGGGCGTCCCTTTCTGGATTAAAACAACAACATGCAACCCTTGGCTTCTGTCCTTGCCTGGGCCACGGCTGTGATACCTGGTGACAAAGCAGCCTTTTGGTGCAAGGAGGAGAGCTGTCTGGAAGGGTGGTGGGGAGCAGCAACCGGGGTCCTGGAGAGGTGTCCTGGGCTGCCACCCCATCCCTGCCCCCCTCTGGACCTTCCTCGTCCCTTAGGCAAACGGGCCCTTGCTCACTTCAGCCATTCAGCTTTTCTCTTACAGCTGGGAGGGCTCCTGGCACAGTGAGAGATGTAATTAGGTCTAACTTCAATGATGGGGGATGGAGCCAGAAGGAAGGAGAGGAGTTTTTCTATAACAGATAGGTCGTCGATCTTGTTCCTTACGAGTAGGAAGATGGTATCTGTGACCAGAGAGTAAATATGAATGGTTATTGGAGTAAAATCAACAGATTTGTTTGTGAATGGGCCAAAACGGGTTCCAGTGAAGAACAGAAACGGGGTTTACCCCTGACTCACTGTCTGTGGGACCTCAGGTGGCTCTGTCCTTGGTGGGCTCACTTGGATGGTCTCCACTCTTGTTCTGCTCCGGCACTTTCCCAGCTCTGGCATCCTGACCTGCAGAGTCCAGAGTATCTTCGGGGGCCGTGCAGACCCTCTCTAAACCAGTGGAGCCATTTGATGGGCTCAGTGAAGGGAAGGAGAAGAAGCCAGACGGGGAGTGGAGAGCGGGAAGAGGACCCTGTAACCATTCCCAGGTGCTGCTGGGTGGGGTGGCTGCCGTCCCCTGCCCCAACCCCCTCCCGTACATGGTCGCTGACCGCAGGTGCACGAAGGGAACCCGGGCGGGAGGGGCAGCTTGAGGTGACGCCCGCACCCTGGAGCCACTGGCCCAGCCAGAGGTGTGACCATGGCAGGTGTGCCTTGACCATTCTTTGCCTCTGTTTTGTCATCTGTGAAATGGGGATCGTAACTGTATCTCAGTCATAAGGTGGTTATGAAGACCAGTGTTGTGTGCTGAAAACAATACCTGGTAACTAAGTTCTCAACGAATATGACCCGAGTGAGGGTTAATATGGTTGAACTTTGGGAAGAGTATCCTGTGGAAATGATGACTCCTTCTTTGTGGTGCTTCTCATCTGTCCAGAGCTGATCGGCTTGCTTTTCCTGGTGAACATAATTTTTAAGTAGTTCCTGATTTTGGAATGAAGGAAGTTTTCATGTATTTCATCTAGATGCAGTTACTCTAGTTTTCCGGGTTATGAAAATGTCTTTTGACATGTCCTCTAAGAAAAATCTCCATTGGCCCCTTTTCAGGGAAATTCAGTGGTGATCTTTGTTGTTTCATTCCATTACCACCTAATGCAATATCCTCCAGTATTTAATGACCTTTAATTGATGGGTTGTGATTTAAAAATAAATTATATTATATACAATTACATGTTAATTTTCTTTTTCTTTTTCTTTTTTTGGTATTTTAGGCGATTATTCCCCATCTGTAAGTAATCGGCGATTCAGTACAATTTTAAAAGGTGGTGTTTGTATTTATTTGGATAAAGTAAGAGCTGCTAACTGCCATCACCCTCAGGAAAGACTGCGCGTGCATGTGTGTGTGAGGCCTCGCATGGCTTAGGGCCTTTTGCAAACTTAGCGGTGTTTGTTTTCCTTTCTCTTCTTCCCCAACCTTGTCATCCTGTCCGTCCCTCCTCTGTCCTCACCCGCATTCTGGAGCTGTGGCTGGGGTGTCATCTGGAGAGGACAGCTGAGGCCGCGGGCCTGGGCAGAGCCACATCCTGACAGCCTTCCCCACAGAGCGGGGAGCGCAAGCCTGTCCGCAGAGCCACGTGGGCGAGGAAGGAGGGCCCCCGAGCCACCGTTCATCCAGGAACTGGCTCCGAGCGGCTGCCCACTTTGAGAATGTATTTAAGTGTTTACGTGATCTTCCCTCCGAGCGGCAGCTAGTGTGTGGCTACCTCTTACTCATCGTCATGGGACTGCACGTCAGTCTGACTGAAGCCGGCAGATGTGGGCACGCCGCCCGGCGTCCGCCAGGGAATTCCAGCAGGCGGGCTGGCCGGGTGATAATAGAGGGTCTGTCTGTTGGTTCAGGCCGTGCAAGTTGTTTTGTAATTGTTAGCGGACATCGTGACCGGCCGGAGACACGGCTGTAACTCAGGCTGGCAGATTTCGGTTTTCCTAGTGGACCTCCAGGGTCCGGATGGAAAGTGCAGGGGGCTGTCTGACATGAGGGTCGGCTGTGGCGATCTTCCCCGGCGACCTCGGTGGTTCTGGTCTTGGAAACTGGGTGGGCACAGGTGGGGGCTGCCGGCCAGGCCTGCGGGGAGGCCAGGCCTGCGGGGAGGCCATGCCGCCTGGGGCCCCTGGAGCATGGGTAGGAGCTAGGGGGCCTTTCGGGTTTTGTCTGCTACTTGGGACCCAGCCTTCCCTCCTGCCCCGAGGCTGTTGTTGTCATGGCGATGTGCGTGTGCGGCCCCCCCCCCCCCCCCCCGCCCCAGCTCAGTGAGCTCATGTTGCCACTTTCTTCTTGCTGCCCGTGGCTCAGGGGTGAGTGCTGCTCAGGTTCGCCCCTTTGTCCGCTCTCTGCAGCTGTACCCAGCACACAGTTCAGCAAATCCTTGTGGAATGAGTAAGTGACTTGATTGTGTATCTTGTGTATTGAAATGTTTATACGTGGACTTTCCCAGGGCTCTGTGGCCAGCTTGAGGCTGTTCTGGAACATGCTCGGGTGCGGGGCAGGCGCAGCATGCCTGGTGCGTTGGCGTGGAGTCCAGGTCACTCAAGGGCATGCTCCTTTGGCACTCATACTCCATAAAAATGCAGTTATGTTAAAATTTAATACAGTAGATCTTTGAGCCTTTGGAGTGTGGTGTGCACTAAGTGGAAAAAAAAAAAAAAAAAGCCAGGTTTCCAAATGGAGCTGAGTGACCAAATCAATCTCTGTGCTCACGTCCTGTGGGTACTTTGGAGCTTTCAGGAGCAAGTTCGCACATTTTCAGTTCCGTGTGCTCTTTGTGGCCCGTTGGAGTGGACAGGCAGGATGCAGCCTCCAGCTATTGGTGAAGGCCTGGCTGACCTTGTGGACTGAAGGCTGTGCTGTCTTGTATCAGTTGGACTCTGGGATGGATGACAACGAACACAACCAATAAAATCAGCGTTATGAAGAAGCTTTATGAAACCATATGCTTCCCAAAGCATCTTCAAAGAAATTAAAAGCTATTACCAAGTACTGTTAATTGAGAATTATTCAGCCAAAACCACAAGTGATTCCCACCACCAGAAATAACCTCTATCAGTATTATCATGCATATTCTTGCAAGGTTTTTAAGGATCTATCCGTGCATCCATCCACTTACCCCATCCACCCGTCTGTCCTGGAAACCAGTACTTCTGTTCTGAAATATAGCCTTGTCAGTCATTTATCAGCTGTGTTTTCCTAGTCAGTAATAGATCATGTGAAAGTTCTGTGTTGATAGGTGAGGTTATGAAAGGTCATTTTTATTTATTTATTTATTATTTTTGGTGCAAAATGGTGGTTTTATTAAACCATGGGGCAGGACCCATGGGCAGAAAGAGCTGCTGCCAAGGTCATTTTTATTTTAATTTTATTTTTTAAAGTAAGCTCCACACCCAGCATGGTGTCCAGTGTGGGGCTTGAACTCACAACTGAGATCAGGACCTGAGCTGAGATCAACAGTTGGACCCTTAACCGACTGAGCCACCCAGGTGCCCCTGGCAGTTTCATCTTTTTAATTTTAATTTTTAAAAGATTTTATTTATTTGAGAGAGAGTGAGAGAACAAGCCGGGAGGGAGGAGCAAAGGGAGAAGCAGACTCCCCGCTGAGCAGGGAGCCCGATGCGGGGCTCGATCCCAGGACCTCAAGATCATGACCTGAGCTGAAGGCAGATGCCCAACTGACTGAGCCCCCCAGGCGCCCCTGGAAGGTCATTTTTCATGGCTGCATAGTATGCAGCACTTCTGAGTCATGGGAGTGCCTGTTTTAGAAGTAGGTGGAGCTACTGTGTTGGGAATTTGGGGGTGAGGGCATTATCACAGTTGGTACAAGCTGTGCAGAGTTAGAGGTTGGGGACGTGTAAGGAGTGAGCTGATAGAAACCTCGGTTTCCCTTCCTTGAGGGTGTGTGTGTGGGGGGGATGTCAGAGCATCACCGTCACTTGGGAGCTTGTCAGAAGCTCAGAGGATTGTCCCCAGCCCAGCCCTGCTGGACCGGAGCGGGAGGGAAGCCTAGCGGTCAACCTGTGTGGCCTCAGGGCTTCTCTGGGCTTCTGAGGTGCCTCAGGTTTGAGGATGGCTGCTTTGAGATGGGGCCAGCCAGGTTCAGATCTCCTGAGAACAGAGGTCGCCAGGCCTGGCTCTGTCTGCACGGCATGGTGTGAGGTGCTCTGACCATGTCCGAGAGCGAGGAGGGGCACAGACCCGGGCAGGTGCAGAGCTCTGAGTGGCCAGATGTGCAGGAAGAGGGCTGGTGGATTTTGGGTCCAGATCCATCCAGCCAAGTGAACAAGCCTTCTGCGCAGTGGGCATTGTGCTCAAGATTTTTGAATTCAAATAATTGAGTGGATTTTAAGGGTTTAATAATTAAAGAAGAATGTGTTAGCTTTGAGCCATTTCCTTATCTGGGTACTTCACCAACTGTTCTGGGGTAAATACTGTGATGTCAGCAAGTAACGGGAGAGATTTGCCCTTTTATGGAGTGGTTGCATCCTTGTACTTGGCACAGGCAGCCAAATACCCCAGCTTCAGACTTGGAGCCAGTCCTGGGTCTTATTTGATCAGCAAAGGATTGAAGAACTTTTGAATATATAAGGAGCTCATACAACTACTAGGAAAAAAAACCCGAATAATCCAACTAAATGTGTGCAGAAGACATGAACAGACATTTCTCCAAAAACCTGCAGATGGCCAACAGGCACATGAAAAAGTGCTCAGCATCCCTCATAAGGAAGTAAAAGTCACCATGAGGTAGATATCCTCCTCACCTGTTAGCTCTGGTCTTTTTGATAATAGCCATTCTAACAGGTGTTGGCGAGGATATCAAGTGAAGGGGACCCTCAGGCACTGTTGGTGGGAATACAAGCTGGTGAAGCTGCTCTGGAGAGCAGTGTGGAGGTTCCTTGAAAAATTAAAAATAGAGCTGCCCTGTGCCCCAGCAATCCTACTTCTGAGTGTATCTGCAGAGGAAATCAGTATCTTGAAGAGAAAGCTGCCCTGCTGTGCTCATTGTAGCATTTACAGTAGCCAGACATAAACAGTCTGTGTCCATCAGTGGATGAATGGATAGAGAAGGTGTTACACACACGCGCACACACGCACACACTCACGGGAATATTACCCAGCCGTAAAAAGAAGGAAGTCCTGCCATTTGTGACGACACGGATGACCCTGAAGGACATATGCTGAGTGAGATCAGTCATACGTTCTTGTATGGCCCCACGTGCCTGGGGACTCTAAAACTGAACTCCTAGATACAGAGTACATTGGCAGTTGCCTGGGGCTGGGGGAAAAGGGGAGATGTTGGTCAAGGGTCTAAACTTACAGTGTAAGAGGAGTGAGTTCTGGGATCTAGCGTACAACACTGTGGCGTAATCACACTGCATTCTTCACTGGAAAGTTGCTGAGAGAGTACATCTTAACTGCTGAGGCCACGCACACACCAGGCAGCCGTATACGGTCCTGCAGGTGTTGACGAGGCCTCCCCTGGTGATCATTTTGCTCCATATACACGCATCAAGTCATCACATTGTCCACCCTCCATTTTCAGTGTTCTGTCAATTAGATCTCAAAGCTGGAAAGAACCCTTCTGAATTTGTGTGTCTTCGGGAGGGCGCCCACATTCCAGTTGCCCATTTATCCACCTGCCGCCTCCTGAAGGTGTTGGAGTCTGACACGTTGGTTTAAGCCATTTGGCACCCGTTCCTGAGGCCGAGTTCTGTGCCAAGTGGCCGAGATGGTCCAGGAGGAGGCAGGCCTGTTCCTGTCTTTGGTCTAAACATCCTACGTAGTTCACAGCATTTCCTTTGTGATTTGGTGACAGGTGTGAAGTGAAAGGTTCAGATGTGAGTGTCTAAGGCCTTTTTCAATCTTAGGATTCACGATACTACAGATATTTCCACTGATTTGCTGACCCTGTGGTGACAGGCGGCTGAGTTCTCTTTTGCTCACTTCTGGGATGGGATGCCTTCAGCGGCCTCACCTGGGGGCTGGTTAAAGGTGTGTGTGCCAATGAGGCAGAGAAGTCCCCAGAGGGGCAGGCCAGTGGCCTTGCTCATACTCAAGGAACTCATGTGCTAATTCACATGAGTGGTGCTTCCAGTAGCAGAGGGAGGCTTTGAGCACAAACGTTTGGCTTGGTCTTCTCGATTTCTTTCTTGGAATATCATCTTGCCATGGTAAGCACAATGAAAACTCAGGAAGTATTTTTAGAGATTATATAATCTATTAATTTAAAGTACATTTACCACAGAACTGCAGTCTGGGGTGGGGGTCCACTCTATTTACTTGTGCTTTCTTCCCTTGGAGTGGATTTTGGTTGTATGGAGAGGCTTGTGACTAGGGGCTCTTGTGTTCCTGGCGTCCTGCTTCTGTGGCCTGTTTCTCCTCTCCCTGGCTTTGGCCTGACTGCCCCTCAGCCTCCCAGCCAGCTGAAGCCACGACATCCCCTCCTCTTAGCTGACTGCATCCAATGTCTACACAACACCCCCCTCTTCTGAGCTGACCGCATCTGATGTCTACACAACACGCCCCTCCTCTGAGCTGACCACATCTCATGCCTACACAACACCCCCCTCCGCTGAGCTGACTGCGTCCCATGTCTACACAGCACCCCCCTCCTCCGAGCCGACTGCGTCCCATGTCTACACAGCACCTCCCTCCTCCGAGCCAACTGCGTCCCATGTCTACACAACATCCCCCTCCTCCGAGCTGACTGCGTCCAATGTCTACACAACACCCCCCTCCTCCGAGCCGACTGCATCCGATGTCTACATGGTCTTGGTCTCTTGATGTCTAACGTTTCTCTTGCGTTGTTTTGGCTCTTTACAAACTTGGGCTTTGTTCTGATGCTCTGGGGGCCCCTTGGGTAGTCGTACGCCCCCTTCTTGCTGAAACCTTTCCTCTCAGTCTGCTCGGTGTCCCGAGTGGAAAATTACTTGGTGAATATCGATGCTTTGCAATTTAGAATTAGAACACAGAATCTCAATGGCGCAATCCTTGGGTTGGTGTTGGGTAATGATCTTAAGCACTTTTAGAAAATTTGCAATCTGGAATTTAAGTTGAGAACATTTAAGCTGCTTGAGGTCTAACTCACTGTCTTTGTGTCTTGCATCAAATATAGCTCCTGGTCTAGCGGTTTCTCAATAAATGCCTGAGTGATTGAACTGAGCTTAATATTCCCACCCTGAATTAGAAGGTCCATCACTGAGCAAACTGCAGTGAGAAACATGAGTTTTATCCTAATAGAGTAAGAGGTATTTCAAACATCATCATCCAAGTCAGTATTGGGTATCTAATCAAATGACCTCACATAGAGAACTTTGTTGGACCAGTGATTGCAGCATTGCATTTTTTGGCTGGTGGAAAGTACTACCTTTTCCTTCTTTATGTTTCTGGTGGGGTGTGGGGGGAGGAGCGGGGGAGGGGAGGCACTGCAGGAATCTGCGTGCGTGCGTGGTCTGGGCAGATCCCCAGGGCCAGACAGAAGCAGCTGCTTCTCCAGTCCCTGGCAGGTGCTCAGGAAGGCATTAGTAATAGAAATCCTAAAATAATGTCTCAAGTGCAATGAAGCAGGTTGAAGGACACGAAGAACCGAAGTAAGATTTCTGCACTTACGTTGTTCTTTGATTTTGTGGATTTATTGGACTTCTTTTGATCAAAAGAAAAAATACATACTAAACTATGCTAAAGAAGGTAGATCTTTATAAAAACCCCCAGAATAGGGCATTTAAAAAAACACCTTTTTGTTTGTTCTTAGATGTGGACTTTCAGAGAAGAACCCTAAGTTGTGGGTTTTAGATTGTAAACGCACAGTTTTCTTTCTGGGAGTTCCATCTGCTTATTACGGTTCTGCACCAACAAGAGGATGTCCACAGGGCTGTCTGCTCCGCACGTGGCTCTGAGCTTCACGCATGCAATCTTATTTGTGCCCCCTGACGACACGGTGAAGCAGGTTCCATCATAAGCCACGTTTTCCCTGCACAGATGAAGCTGAGGGAGGGCAGACCGCGTGCCAGGATTGCCTTGGGGG
The DNA here is from genome assembly GCF_011800145.1 of Mirounga leonina. Classification (NCBI taxonomy): domain Eukaryota; kingdom Metazoa; phylum Chordata; class Mammalia; order Carnivora; family Phocidae; genus Mirounga; species Mirounga leonina. Next base: position 20,547,118 of record NW_023270453.1, read on the forward strand.
GCTGGCTTGCCCGATGGCGATGCTGGAGCTGGGTGTGAGCGGGGTCTTCCTTACTCATCCTGTTCCTTCTCCCCCTCCTCCCACGAACGACTGAGTATCCACATGAGCCGTGTTGTCTCATAAACCGTTGCCGAGGGACCTGTTTGTCAGGACGGTGGTGCTCTGGGTTTGAATCCATCCGTGGCCCTCAGGCCTGTGCGTCTCCCAGTCTCCCCAAAACTGAACATACGGGCCTTGAAGTGTTTGATTCTTCCTCTCCAGGGACTTGGGTCTCCTCAGGACCAGCTTACTGCAAATACAAGAATGTTCACCCGCGTCTTTAACGGGAAAAGCAAAACCAAAATCTAGTACAGTTTGCTGCAATGACCAGGCCGTTAGACCAACCACTGGTAAACCAGTGAGTAAACTAAGGGGCCAGGGAAGACACATTTATTGAAGAATTCAAACAATTTAGAATGCTTTCAGGATTTTATTGTTTGACATGATTGATCCTTCACACTCTGCTTAAAAACAATCAAAGTGGGCGCCTGGGTGGCTCAGTTGGTTAAGCGACTGTCTCGGCTCAGGTCATGATCCTGGAGTCCCGGGATCAAGTCCTGCATCGGGCTCCCTGCTCAGTGGGGGGTCTGCTTCTCCCTCTGACCCTCTTCCCTCTCGTGCTGTCTCTCATTCTCTCTCTCTCAAATAAATAAATAAATAATCTTAAAAAGAAAAAATTCTCTCCTGCTTTAAAAAAAAAAAACATCAAAGTAGTAAAATGTCTACATTCAGTTTTGTCACATGAGACCCATCCTAACAAAGAGATGTTCACTGTTTTCATCCCTTTCTTGCCCTCCTCCTCACGTCCAGGCATCTGTTGTAACCTAAGCGATGTTAGTCTTGCTTTGGAGAAACTGTCTTGGGTGGTTTTTATTCATGCTCTGGTTAATCTCAGCCCGGAACCCGAATTTACCCGAATGGTCTTTTCTTTAGGCGTGGTGGTCCGCCCAAGAGGACCCCTACACGGAGGCTTTGGAAATTACGCCCTTCCCACATGTTGCTGGAAGTTCAGTGTGGCTCTGGGGTGGGCGAGCAGAAAACGGGCCGCCTCTAAGTGCCTTTTGCCGCTTACTTGTGAAGTATGAGTGATAAAGCACATGCACACACTACTTCTGTAAATGTCTAGTTGAAGGATCACGGCAGTTGAAAGAGCAAGAAATAGTCCCGTGAAGTAGGCGGGAGGAAAAAGCCACAGACACGTAATGAAACACAAATAAAACATTTGGTGCTCTAAACAGGAGGTCCATTCGTCCGGTAGACAGGCTTCGGAGCCCTTACGTGAGTGTGTCTTCACTGGGCGGGGCCTTGAGAGTAAAGGGCGCTGGTACATCATTTTGATTCGGAGTATTTTTCGTGGAGCTGCACCCAGGTTGTACAAGTGTATATGTGGGGCGTAGTGAAGACGACTTAACGCAAAGCGGCCTGAGCCGGCAGGGGTCTGGGGCCCACACAGCCTGCATGAGGGCTCAGTGTTATTTTTAGTCCTGGTAGTGGGGTCACTCATCCACCTGGTCTGTTTAAAACACTGCAAGCACCTTTGCGAGTCAGTGCTGCGGACATGGCTGTTTCCAGCCCCAAGTCGTCCTCTGCGGCGGAGCCCGGACTGGGGTGAGCCTGCCGTCCACCGCTGTCTGCTCATGAGCCACCACGCTGGATCTGGGGGTCGGGGGTGCGAATGTGCACGTCCCAGCCTTCCTGTTAGGCGTGCAGTCTGCTCTCACTGTCCCTCAGTGTCCCGGAGTAGCTCCTGGGTCTAATGGAGTCGGGGCTCCGGCACCTGTCTCCTGGGGAGGGGGCTGGGGGTATTGTCCAGGAACGTGGGCTAACGTCAGGGTCCAGGGGCTGCAGGCTGCCTGTGACCAACCAGCTGTCCTTCCAGGCCCTGTGCCACACGCACCGTGGCGTCCTCCTTCTCGAAAGCCCCCCGTGGTGTGTCATCTCTCTGCTCCGTGCTGGGGTTTTCTTGCCAGTGGAGACTGAAGTTGTCCTGAATGCGGCTCTCAGAGGTGTCCTTGGTGAGCGCCCTGGATGTGGTGACGGATCGCTATTTCACACACACCTGCTCTGACCCCTTGCCAGGCGACTGGGGCACCCCACCCAGTTGTCCAGCCCCTTGTCACTGTGCATCCCGGCCCTTTAGCAGCTGCTGTGAGAGGTTTTAGCTGTGATGGTAAGATGAGCCCTAGGTCTGAGGACAGTAACTGACTCATCTGTGCTGTGAGTGTGTCTTCGCTCACACAAGAATCCTTATAAGTGATTATTATTCATTCGTTAAAAAGAATGTGCTGGAAGTTTGTTACGGAGTATGGCAGACCGGATGGATAATGGCCCCTGATGTGCACGTCTGCCCTGGGGAGCCGGTGGGTATGGTGGGGCCATGACAAAGGTGGATGGAGGTTGCTGGTCGGGTGACCCACATAGCCCGGCCCCGATTGCTAGGACGAGGGTCCGTGAAGCTGGAGAGGGAGGCTGGGGGGCAGACAGAGGGAGGCGGGACTTGGGGGGGCTCACGGGATGATCCCAGGGGGTCTGGCCATTCATTGCTGGCTGTGAAGCCCAGTGGACGGTGGGCACCTGCAGAAGCAGGAAGAGGTGTGAAGATGGGTTCTCCATGGAGCCCCAGAGGGAGCCAGCCCTGTGGCACCTGGACGTTGGCCCCGTGGGACCCATTTGGACCGTGTCTGACCTTCAGAGTTGTAAGATAAATTTGTATCTTTTTTTTTTTTTAATTATTTATTTATTTATTTGACAGAGAGAGAGAGAGAGAGCGAGAGCAGGAACACAAGCAGGGGGAGTGGGAGAGGGAGAAGCAGGCTTCCCGCTGAGCAGGGAGCCCGATGTGGGACTCGATCCCGGGACCCTGGGATCATGACCTGAGCCGAAGGCAGACGCTTAACAACTGAGCCACCCAGGCGCCCGATAAATTTGTATCTTAAACTTGAGGCTCAGCACTGAGTCCACAGTAATTTCTTACAGCCACTAAAGCTCCTACACCAGGGTTGCCAGATGGCTCACAGTGAAGTTCGGGAAATAGCAGAAGGAGCCGCTCTGATAAGTAAGTGGCTTCCTGGTTTGGTGAAGGGAGTTGGCCGTGCTGTCTTTCTTCCGAGGTGAAGGTCTTCACGCTCACAGAAAGTGTGTCTGCCCCAGCCCTGGAGGTAGTCACCGGCTTCTGATCTTGCTCCGTTTCGTGGAGAAAGGGCCAGAGTGAGAAATGCTGAAGGTAGTTACGACCTTACTGAATTCCGAATTGGGAAAAAACATTGGAAGGACTTGTGATGTTGTGTGTGTGTTTACATACAGCATCCTTTCAGATTTCAAGTTCTGGAAAAAGCAATAAGTCAGCTCAAACTTTGAAGGGAAGTGCTTCTGGGCAGTGCTGTGGCCGGTACTCAGCCGTGTGCACATCTGGAGACTCTGTGTCCAGCAAAGCCCTCTGGAGTATTTCTCCTCACGGGCCTAGAGGTAGCGTTGTTTTGTAGCCAGGGAACCTGCTGGGTGAGGTGCTCCAAGTGCTGCCAAGTATCCAGAGGGGCTTTGTTCCCCAAATCATGAGTTATTCCATGGTTTTGGAGTCGATAACAGATGGTAGTCTTTTAACTCAGTTGCAAAAAAGCAGACAGAACCTGTGATGATTTAAAGATTATTATTCAGTAGTCATGGCTATAAATACATATAGTTTATGGGAATGGCTCTGGGATCAGCTGCAGTATCTTAAACCCATGTGACCCATGAGCAGACCACTCGTTGACAGTATTTTTAACATGGGCGGGAGACTGCACAGCCCCGGGCTCTGTTGGAAATGTGAGCAGCAGCTTGGTGCAGGGCATCTGAGAAATGTGGGCAGGCCAGATAATCCAGCCAGGGCCACATGTGCCTGGGTGAGGGACCGGGACGAGGCTGCACCACCGGTGAGGAGTTCCGTTTTTGTATCAGCAAACGTACCATCTGCTTTGACGAGCCCCCAAGTCCGCCAGGACTCAGCTCAAAGCTTACCTGTCCTTACCTCATGCCAGAAAAACTTATTTCTCAAAGAGGTATTTATAATTTATATAAATGAAGCACTTGAATACCCAGAATATGCATAAGAAAATGTTATCAATTTAAAAAATGCAAAAAAATCTTACTATTTGGCAAATTTTTAACTTCGACATTATTACTATTGCATCAACAGTTGGAAGCATTTGTTTTGTCAGTTTTTAGCATTTTATGTACGAAGTACATTTCAGCAACATCTTAAAGTATTTAGGATTTAGGACAACTTAGGATCTTAGGTGAGACATGGCTCTGGTTCTGAGTGAACGCTGGTGAGCTCCACACTGTCCTGGAGCTGACCAGCCAGGACACTGCCATTTTTATATTAAATGCATGCTGTGCTTGAAAGCAAAGTGAATTTCTTCAAGAGAGGGATTGATGCCACTGCACACCTGTTAGGATGGCCAAAATCCAGGACTGACAACGGCAAATGCTGTTGAGGATGTGGAGCAACAGGAACTCTGGTGGCTGGTGGAAGGCAGAATGGTACAGCCACTCTGGAAGACAGTGTGGCCGATTCTTAGAAAACTAAACCTACCCTTAGCACACGATCAAGCAGTCACACTCCTTGGTGTTCACTCAAAAGAGCTGAAGACTTATGTTCACACAAAGACTTGCATGCAGCTGTTCCCAGCAGCTTTTTAAAAAATCTTTTTTTTTCTTTTTAAAGGTTTTATTTATTTATTTGAGAGAGAGAGAGAGAGCACAAGTAGGCAGAGCAGCAGGCAGAGGGAGAGGAGAAGCAGACTCCCCACTGAGCAGGGAGCCCGAAGCGGGACTCAGTCCCACAACCCTGAGATCATGACCTGAGCCGAAGGCAGATGCTTAACCAACCAAGCCACCCAGGTGCCCCAAGAATCTTTCTTTTAAAGATTTTATTAGAGAGAGAGAGCACACATGTGCACATGAGTAAGCGGGGGTGGGGGGGAAGAGGGAGAGAGAGAATCCCAAGCAGACTCCACACTGAGCGTGGAGCCCTACTTGGGGCTCGATCTCACGATCCTGAGATCATGACCTGAGCTTAAAGCAAGAGTGAGTTGCTTAACCGCCTGAGCCACCCAGGCGCCCCTGTTTCCAGCAGCTTTAATCATAATTGCCAAAACTTGGAAGCAACCAAGATGTCCTCTAGTAGGTGATGGATGAATAAACTGTTATATCCAGACAATGGAACATTATTCAGCTAAATGTGCCATCAGCCTTGAAGAGACCTGGAGAAACCGTAAGTACATGTTACTAAGTGAAAGACGCTGATCTGATAAAGGATGTACACTAGGATCCAACTGTATGACATTCTTCTAAGGTAAAGCTGTGGAGACAGTAAGAGATTAGTGGTTGTCAGGAGTTGGGGGGTAGGGAGGGATGAATAAATAGAGCACGGGGGATTTTTAGGGTAGTAAAACTACTGTGTCATACTATAATGATAGATACGTGTCATATGCATCTGTCCATACTCCTAGAATGCACAGCACCAAGAGTGACCCTAGTGTAGACTGTGGAGTCAGGGTGATGATCAAGTGTCAGTGTAGGTTCATCCTTGGTAACAAATGTACCATCTGGTGGGGATGTTGATAAATGGGGAGGTTATGGAGGGGGGCAGGGGGTATATGGGAAATCTCTGTACCTTTCTCTCAATTTTGCTGTGAGCCCAAAACTGCTCTAAAAGACTCTTTAAAAAGAGGGGGGGTGGTTGGTGCATGCAGGATGAACAGACAAGCCTCACGGGAAGGGAGGGCTTCCTGGAAAGGGCGTTCTTGCAGAGAAAGGGGCTGCTTGAGACACCAGAGCATGGGGAGGGAGTGAGCTCATGGGAGCTGGGTCTGCCTTGCTCTGTGTAAGTGGCAGTAGGTGAGAGTGTGGGTATTCAGGGGTGGGATCGGGGAGAGAGATGGTGGGTGGGTTATAGTAAGCATTGCCCTATGTCCCCAGTGGTTCAGACTGTATTTTGATGGTGGTGGGGAATCCTCAGAGGGTTTCCATCAGAGACATGACCGACTTGCACGTCACTTGTTAGCGTGTGTTGAGGGCTTCAGTGATGTCATCTGGCCTTTACACAACTCTCTGAGGTAGGCTCGTTTATTGCCCCGATTTACATTTGAGAAACCTTGAGGGTCTAATGTGTGTCTTTAAGGTCCCACTGCTTGTTACTGGTGGAACTGGTATCAGAGCAGGTCCTGACTCCACACCTGGCCCCAGCCTGTTGCTAGTCACCACAGCCTGGGGGTGGGGAGGAGCTGCTGGGGGGGGGCATGAACAAGGAGCGAGGAGGGTCCTTACGCACTTTAGGGGAGCAGTGGGGAGCTGAAGCAGCTAGCGGTGCGAGGAGAGATAGAACAGAATGTTCATGGGGCGTCAAGAAGGCAGACACACCACACTTGGTGGCTGTGTGGAGCGAGGGATGCGGAGAACCAGGAGTCCAGGATGAATCAGATTTTCGGTTTGGAACAGAAGAAGAAGAGTGGGGTGATATCTGTGGTTGTCCCTGGGCGTGTTGAGCTTGGGGAGCAAGGACTACCTGAGCAAAGGTAGCTCCCTGGTGGTTAGTGTGCCACAGGAGGGTCCCTCAGGAAGGAAGTGCGTTAGAGAGGATGTTCCCAAGGCACGTGTGTCCACAGCTGACATCCTGAGGATGTGAGAGCACAGGAAAAAGGCACTTGGATGGACCCGACAGACTGCCACCAAAGGAGATGGAGAGCTACCAGTGAGAGGGATGGGAAACGGTTAAGGTTGGGAATGTGGACTGATTCAGCCGCCAAGTTGGCATTGGCGGTCTCCATGAGGCATGTGTGTTACAACGTTTATTTGGGGGTAAATTCATCTGGTTACCAGAGGTCAGTCAGGTCTGCCAAAATCTGGGAAGCTATTTAGCACTAAAGATGATTATAATGATGGCTTCTCGGGTATGATAACCAGATTAAACCCCAGCATTTGTGAACTGGAATTATATTTTTCTTTCCTTGGTTGGCTTTATTGAAGTGAGGCTCTTAAAACCAGACATATAACCAAACAGATAACTAATATATATACTTTTTCGTTTATTATAGGAAGAGAGTGTCCTCTCAGATTTTTAAAAAATGCTTAGAAGGTCCCCAATGGAGGCGCTAAATGTTTCCGTTGATGTTACTTGCTTCTGCTGGTAGTGAGTCATACATATGTATTTTTTTCTCAACTGTTGCTTTAAAAATGCTTGGATTTGAATGGATCAAAATAAGTGCTTTTAAATCAGTTTTCCCCTGAGCCAACATATCTGAAGGACACAGATTTGCTAAGGCAGGGATTTTTTTGCAGAGGGAATCTAGGATGTGTATAGTTGGACAGAGCTCTCTGGATAATTCCAACATGTTTTCCTGGAGGAGGATCTCTTATTATTGAGAGTCACCACACGATAATATGCAGGGTTTTCCAGCTCAGGATTCTCGGAGCTTCTGCAATCTGTGGATTTATGTCTTTCATTAATTTTGGAGATCCTGGGTGGTTGTCTCTTCAAATATTTCTTTTCTCCATTTTCCCCTGTTCTGTGGGACCATCCCAGCCTTGGATGCTGTGTTCTGGTTCCTCCACCCACTTTCCTTTCTCTTTGTGCTTCTGTTTGGGTGATTATTAATCTGCGTTCAGGTCCCCCCCTCCCCCAACTTGGGTTGAGTCTGCTAATAAGCCAGTTGAAGTCATTCTCCATTTGTTACGATGTTTTTATTTTCTTTCCTTTCCATTTTTTTCTTCGAGTTTCCTTCTCCTTGAAGTTCCTCATCTCTTTATGTGTGTTGGCCACACTTCGCATTAGAACCTTTAACATATTAATCATCATTTTGAAAACTTCCCATTCTGTTTGTTGTTACTTCTGGGTCCTCTCTGTGTCTGGTTCTGTGGGTGGCTTTGTCTTTATGTTGTGGGTTTATTTTTTTAATTTTTTATTGCTTTCTTCATGTGTCTTTTTTTTTTTTTTTTTAAGTTTTTAAACTCCAGTATAGTTAACATCATCTGTATGTTTTTGATTGAATACCTGACACCAGCATAGGAGGGCAGAGACTAAAGTGAAGAGTTTTTATGCTGGAAATGGCCCCACTCTCCTGCAAAGTCACTGGTGTGGGAGTGGGGTTTGGGGTTTCTTGTTGTTATAGCCCCTTCAGATTCCTACAACCCCATCTTATTCCTGGGCTGGGGTGTCCTGAGGTTTTCTTAGGATTCCTGACCCACCCTCAGGTCAGAAAGCTGTGGGTCTCTCCACGCCCTCATCCCTTGTAGGCTGCTGCTGGGCATGGGGGAGGGGGAGCCCCACTGGGCCCATCCACAGCCCCTGATCTGGGGTACCTTGGGGCTTTTTGGGTGATGTTAGCTCTCTTCCTCATGGCAGCCAGTCTCCTGTTACCATTGGCCGTAGACATTTCCTGCCCCTTCTCCAGGAATGGAGCTCTTTTTCTGCCCCTTCCTCTTGGCACTGGGTCTTGCCCTGTGCCTTGGGGGCCCACGGCGCAGACACCCTCCCACCCACGGCTGAAGGCATGCCACGCTGTAGGGGAGAGGGTCCTGCTTCCCCTCTTCATGTTCTCCTGTGGGAGCGGCCCCGGTCCTGAGTGCCCAGGGAGGCGCCGGCTGTGTGCAGGCCGTGGCTTCCTCAGTTTGTTACTAAATTAGGTGAGATCTTCTACCTCCCTGGGCTGGCACCGGCACCTTGGCCCTTGGGCCCCGCCTCTCCTTGGAGCCTCAGTGATCGCCCTGTCTCCCCCTCCCAACCCTGCCCATTTGGAGTCTGATATGTGAATCACTGACCTTTTAGGGTGTGAGGATGATTGAGTCCAGCCTGGCTGGACTGAGGCCATGGCTGCCTTTTATCAACCACGTGGTGCTCCAACTTTGTAGCTAGAGGATCCCAGTAAAATGCAGATTGCTAGGCAGCCCCGTAACCTCTCTGTGCCTGCACCTGAGTATTTTGAGGAAGCTAAGGACGAGATTCTGACCTGTCCTTGCCGTGGGCCGCTGCATCATGGAGGGAATTCCGTTAGCTGATACTCACTCTGGGGCAGACACGGTGCTGTACCTGAAATGGGCAGGGTTGCGTCAATCCAACAGTGACCCCGAGAGGCCCCTGCCTGGGCCGGGGAGACTCAGGTCAGCGTGGTTTTCTTTGTCTCAGGCCCAGTCCAGCGTGGGGCTGGCCCTGCTGCTTTTTGTTCTCGCCGACGGGACCCATAGGAGGGTTTCCCCATCTGAGAAGGTGGACACAGGCCTACTCAGGAGAAACATAAGTTTATGAGATTTTCCTTAACACTATAGATTTTAAAATTCATACTGGGGAGAAAAAGAAACTTTTATGAAGGAAGCAGATTAATTTGCATTTGACTGAAGATGCTCTCATTGATTCAATAGTTGGTTTGTTTAGGAAACTGGTCCCATGAGCAATTTCTATAGATTGATCGGAGCTTTCATCTGGGTTCGTCTGTAATGTAAATAGCAGCTTATTGTGGCCCAGTGGCTTGTGAATTTTGCATCAGATTGTAGTCCATATTACAAACTGCTGCTTGAAAATTTAATTGATGAAACTGTTAGAAATTCTGTGCTTGTTTTGGAGCCCAAAGTAAGAAGAATGGAATTTTTTCCCCCCAAAAGGCGTACAATTCAGGGTTAGACTGGGTGGTGGGGAGCCGTGAGCCTCCCCTTCTGCATGGAAGCAGGAGCATGGCCCGCCGGTTTCCCCGCAGTCCTCCGGATGGCACCGGGAGGAAAGGGAGCTGGAGGTCCAGATCCCCACCATGGGTTTCTTTCCCTAAGCCCTGAGCCTCTCACGTGGTCCTGAAACTGGGCTACCTGGAATCTGTGCAGCCTTCCTGCAGACACAAAGTAATTAACTGAGACACAAACTAGTTCGTAACTGAGACACAAACTAGCTCGTGGCATCTGGTCTCTGGGTAGCATTTCCTGGTAGGAGCCCTTTGGATGATGTGAGGGGAGTCCAATCCCTGTTGCTTTGAGGACGAGTGTAATCTGATGCCGGAGATACAGGTTTTCAGTCAACTAAGCTTCAGTGAAGGTAACAAAAAGGGGATTTTCCACGACAGAGCCCAGCATCTCTTCCCAGTGGGTTGCGCGCTGTGCGTGGGTGTTTCCTCCTTGGGTGAAATCTGTTGGTGACGTTGTTCCAGACGCATCTAAAGTTCTACTGAGGGAATAGGTGAGGAAACTGTGCTCTGGGCTGCATGTCTCCGCGAGCCAAGTACATCAGTGTTTCTCTGTCCGAGAGGGGCCCTTGGTAATGCCGTTTCTGCATGTCTCCTGCGCCTCGGGCAGTGACCGTAAACGACCTTGAGGTCGCGCTCATGAAGGTTGGGTCTGTTGGACGTGTCTGAGGAGGCAAACCCTCAGCAAGTAACTGGTGCCTCCGTGGTGTGCACCCGCCCACAGAGCGTCTGCACGTTTCCAGGCCTGTGGACACAGCCGTGGTCGTCCTCAGTGATGAGGCTGAAGACAAGCCGTTTGCTCTCTTCTTAACAGCTGAGCAGATGATTTCTTCTGAAAGGAAAAAGCAAGTGACGCACACAAGATTTCTATTTCTGTCACTTGGATTTTGGCAGAAACAGCCACTCAGAGGAGCCCCCCGGGGGCTGCTCAGGTCCTGCACCACATCACAGTGAAATTTCCGGGTAGATCTCATTGAGGAGCATAGGCTGTGTTGTGGAAACGCTCTTCCCGTCCTCCTGTCATGAGAGCCTGGGGCAGAAGCTGCCTGTTCTGCAGAGGGCGTGGGTGGTAGTGTGGGCGGGCAGGCTCTGTCTTCCCTGTCCTGGACCCGCCCGGGTGGCAGGGTCACCACTTTTTGCCGGGGAAGTGGGGACGGAGGTCACACCCAAGGTAGGGCTGGAACTCAAAGCCAGGCCGTCTGACTCCGGAGGCCGGGTTCTTCTCACCACACATGTTGTCTCCTTTTACCTGACGACTTGCTTTGTGATGATGTGTTGAACTCCTCGGGGAATCCGGAAGAGCTTCTAGACATCTACAGGCTCCCCCGAGCTGTGATGTCCACTGTGGTGGCCGGTCGCCAGGGGCTAGCGTAAATTTAATTACGGGGAGTAAATAGATTTGCCAGAGAAGTTAATTAATTGAAGGTTCGGTCCCTGAGTCACACTAGCTAGTTTTCAGGTGTTCGGCAACCCCCTGTGACTGTTGGCTTCTGTTTGGACAGAGCAGATGTGGGGCCTCCCAGAGTAGGGGCACCTGCACAGAAGGGCTGTGGGTGCGCTTCAGTCTTCGTGGCTGGGGTGTGGGCGGACACTGCTGTGCTGTGCACGTCCGGATGGCCTCTCATCTCCGCTGAGTCACTCTTTGCCTTTTTGTTTGTTGGTCTCAGGTGGGGGATGGGGCAGCTCCTTGCTTCCCTGGCCAGGCCCCATCCCAGTGAGTCTCCAGTAGTATTTTGGCAGAGAAACCCTCGCTCCCACTGTCTATACCATGTTGTGTTGACCTCAGATTGTGAGCACAGGTGGAACTCTGCTTTGATTCCTGGCCACACACAGAACCTAAACAGTTGTCCGTATTTCTTGTATGGGGAAAAAAAAAAGTTGTGTGCTTGCTAGTTTGAGTTCAGAGTATCTGCATTTGAAAGGAGAGATCCTGGCAACCATCTCTGAGCTGGGTCTCCTGGACGTCTGCACCGAGAAACAGAGTTCCTGAATCAGGCTGGAGGCAGGCAGGGCAGGGCCCGGTGTGGGTGATGTGTTGGGTTTGGGCAGATGCACATGCGCCCCGGGGCTGCTGTCTGGGGCCTCTGCTCGGGAGGCTCTGGGCCGGAGGAGCTGCTGCCGTGGCCACATTTCCGGCGAGGAGGGAGAAGCCTGGTGGACCCCATCTCCAGGCGACAGTTCCTGGTATAAAGTCCACTTGAGATTTGGTCGCAGACTGTGCATGTGCTCTAATGACCTGCTGCGAGGGTCCCATGGCATCGATCACGGATGAGAAGCAGTGATAGTTATCAAGAGGCAAGGCATCCACGCCATCCGGGTGGAAAGTGGGGCGGTGTGTGCCCACCCCAGCCTTGCCAGGAATGCCGAGCCAGGGCCACCAGTGCTCCGTGCCTTGACTGGCCTCCAAGTCGGATTCCTGCCTGGCTGGGCTCCTCCCAGCTGCGCCACCCCTCCCAGGCCTGGCGGGCACATTCCAGGCGGTCACTCTCCACTCCCATGGCAGGACCAGCTGCTTATTTATAGAAGCAGCTCCCCATTCGTCTACCTGTCACACTGACCTCCTCACGGAGGCAGAGAGGGGTTCCTGTGTCGTCCTGACATCCAGGACGCCCTGGCTGGCCTGGGGGCCTTGCCAGGAGCAGAGTGAGCAGGCAGAATACGTCTTCCCTCCCATGGGCGTGCACCTGACGTGGCTTCTTTAATTCATGGCGGAATGTGCCAGTGTCGGCCTGGAGTGTGGGGCTGTCTGGGGCCCTGGCAACGCCATTTCTGTGAATCATTGTCTAATTTTACTTGTTAGGTAAGCTAAAATTTCCCGTTGGTTTTCCGGCGGGTCTCCTGTTGAGATACGCTGTGTCCGGGGATAGGGTAGTCTGTGGTCGAACATCCATTCCTGGCTTGGCTTAAGCAGAACTGTGACATGAAGTGTTGAAAGGTCGGGTTTCTCTTCATCAGCTTCTGGGAATCCACAGACCCTGGTGCTTGTCCGTCACCACCTGTGAGCTTGAGAACCCCCATGGGCCCACACCCACAGGTTCAGAGTCCCTGGGTTTGGGAGGGGCGCAGAGCATGTGCTGATTTAACAGGCTCTGGAGATTCGGATGCCATGCCCGTCCAGAGCATCCTCTCATTGACTTGCAGGGAGCAGGCGCCCTTAGATTTCTGCACACCTGTTCTTTAAAGTTCTTATGGAATGGAATTAGAAATCTTAAAATCCATTTCTTACAAATTGACGGTCCTTTCCTGTATAAAACAAGAACTAATGTTCTTCTGTAGATGAGACCGCCCGCAACTCTGCTGTTGACCACCCTAAACCAGACACATCTATCTTGTACCACCAGTTTCACAGGCACGGAATGTTCTGTCATAAGCAAGACCAGGGGAAGCGTGCGGCTAAAACACGCCACTATCGCAGCCAGTTCAAAGTGTACACCCATCTGCTGAGAATGGTCAGTAGTCATTTATTTTTTTAGGTTTTATTTATTTATTTTTCGAGAGAGCAAGCACGAGCAGGAGGAGAGGCAGAGGCAGAGGGAGGAGCAGACTCCTCTCTGAGCAGGGAGCCCGACAGGGGCTCCATCCCAGGACCCTGAGATCAAGACCTGAGCCAAAATCAAGAGTCAGACCTAAACTGATTGAACCACCCAGGAACCCTGGTCATTAGTCATTTGAAATAACTAAGTTTACTTAAGGAATAAATAAGGAAGGATAAGCAAGTGCTTTCAGTAACAAACCAGTGTGTCTCATGTGAACCCTGACCCTTTCTGACCTTGAAGAAAGGACACTTGGCTCTGTGGGACTTGACCGTTCCTTTTCTTTCTCGAAGTTCTGCCTCTGTTCAAAGCAATGAGCAACTACATGTGGATTCTGATCCTTTCTGTGAGGACATGTGGCAGTCACTCAGCCAGATCATGAGCAAATATGCCCCTGATGTGCACCCGCCCATTGTGCTCCCCCGTGCAGTCCCCTCGGGGGACGTGGAGAAGTACCAAGTACAGAACATGCTCCAGGTGCCTCTGCTCTTTTGAAATAAAAATTCAAAGAAACCGTTTTTCCTCGATGTCCTGCCCCATGTTTGACTTCCTCCTGGAGGCTTTAGGTTCTCCTGATCCTTGGGGGACTTCTTCCCAACGTCACATTCTCATTTGAAGATCGAGCTAAGCTCAACGTACTGGATTTAAAAATACCTTTACGTATTGAACGTTTTATTTGTGAAAAATAGGTGAGTGGGTTTATTCTTGGTGGTCACTGATACGATAGATTCTTAAAACAAAACAAAATAACAACAAAAGCAGCTGTGTCTGGAAAGCCCTGAAATTAAAAGACCCATTTGGACAGGATTTGGACACCAGTTGTGAATGGCCCCAGGGCACACTCCACTGGTGGATCCAAGGGTCTGAAGTCACAGAGATGTTTTTCAACCTCTAGACAAAATACTGATACTAACTCAGCTAATAATTGCTGTGTGGCAGGCCCTGTTCGGGGAGACAGGGTTCAGTCACAGATAAGCAGCAGTTGACCCTGTCCCCACTGGGCTGCTTTTTCTCTTTTTTCTTTTTTTCCTTTTCGTTGAGTAGAAAGCGTAGAATGTTTCATTGCCCAGAGTAAGAGAATGGAAAGGAAGTGTTCAGATTTTCAATTGCTAAATCCAGAAAAGCTTCATGAGGGAAAGTTTTAGGAAGTGTTGGTGAGACGGCTCTTGTATTTTAGGTACGCAGTGCTTCTTTGAGAAAGGCTGTGTGGGACGCAGGCCTGGTTTGCCTGGGTTGGGGAGAGTAGAATGCCTGGAACAGCCTGAGGAATTCTGGCAAAGGGCTTCCAGAAATAGGTGAAACTTAGGGACTTGACATTTGTTGCAGAGAAGAAAAAAAATTGCCAGTCTTGGGGTCTTTTGTCCCCTATATATGGCTGTCAATCAGTTCTGCCCTTAGTTTTATTTAGTTATATTCTTTTTTATTAGGGTATTTTTTTGTTTGTTTTTTGTTTTTTGTTGTTTTTCTTTTTGATCCTTGTTTCTCTGTTTGGGAAATGTTAGCCACTCTAACAGCTAGGTACCCACAACTCAACACTAAAAAAAAAAAAGTCTTAAAAATGGCCAGAAGACCTGAACAGACATTTCTCCAAAGACAAACGGATGGCCAACATCACTTGTCATCAGGGAAATGCAAATCAAAACCACATTGAGATACCACCTCACACCTGTCAGAATGGCTAAAATCAACAACACAAGAAACCACAGGTGTTGGCAGGGATGCAGAGAAAGGGGAACCCTCATGCACTGTTGGTGGGAATGCAAACTGGTGCAGCCCCTCTGGAGAACAGTATGGAGGTCCCTCAAGAAGTTAGAAATAGAACTACCCTGTGACCCAGCAATGCACTGCTGGGTATTTACCCAAAGAAAACAAAACACGAATTGGGAAGATATATGCACCCTATGCTTCTAGCAGCATTATCTGCAATAGCCAAGATATGGAAGCAGCCCACGTGCTGACCTATTGACTGATGAATGGATAGAGATGCAGTATATATATACACAATAGAATATTAGCCATAAAAAAGAATGAGATCTTGTCATTTACAACAAGTGGGTGGATCTAGGGAGTACAATGCTGGTGAAGTCAGTCAGAGAAAGACAAATACTGTAGGATTTCACTCATGTGGAATATAAGAAACAAAACAAAGACAAACCAAGAAACAGACTCTCGGCTCTAGAGAACACAGTGCTGTCCAGCAGAGGGGAGGTGGTGGGGGTGCGGGGAGACAGGTGATGGGGATGAAGGAGTGCATCTGTGATAAGTACAGGGTGATGGAAGTGTTGAATCGCTACATTGTATAACGGAAACTAACACTGTATCTTTACTTCAACTAGAAAAGCCAAGGAACATGAGACTATCCTGTTAAATAGTCTTAACTTTAGATTAAACAGAATCATTTGAAAGAAAGGGAAACTGTTTTGGGGAAAAAATTACTCTTTTTTTCCCAAAGATAAAAGGATGACTTATATTGTTTTCTGAGTTAATTATTAGATCGTATGAACTGGTTTTGAAAAGACACCATGGGAGCTGTTGTTAATTCAGGAAATTACTCTTGTTCTTAAAGTATCAGCTTTCATACAATGGACTGCCAGTATTTCCAGTCGGCTTCAACATTGCTTCCTGGACTGTTAGTGAATAAAGGACATCAGCTCCTTCCCTTCTCTGATACTTTGCAAGAGAAAAGTTCCTGACAGCTGAGGGAACAACATTCTGCCAATTTCCTCTTGATTCCAGAACCAGAAAACGTTGTCACCTTGTTAATTCTAGCGTTTACTTTTGGAAAGTTTGTACCATGAGGGAAAAGGTCACAGTGCTTAACAGGGACTTGAATTTAGGTGGAGATAGTTAAATATATTCTAATCATATTTGTCTCTTGATATTTTTAGCAATTTTACATTGTATTTAGAACAGTGAGTCATAGCAGCTAAATGTGTTCCTACCTTTTCCTTTTCTGGTGCAATATTACTTCTGTTTATATGACGACTGTGATAGGAACCATGAGGATTATGCTTGCAATTCAGGGGTTTTCTGCTTTGAACATGTGAGGAATTTCAGGGGAACCAGTTAGTCATACTTTTAATAAATACTGCTGGGCATCAGGGTGAGTAGTGCTTAACTGTATCATGGGAATGATAATCCCATGAAACGGTTATATTTTTATACAAGACTTCTGTGTAGTGAACTCCCTCGTGTCATAGGATAATATGCAGCAGGTTTGCAGGAGGTTTACCCCCAGAAAGTCTGTTCTGAATGTAAGTGTCAACGTATTTTTGAGATGATCTTTGTGCGTGGCTATGGGAGGGAGAAGGAGGGTCCTATCAGACTTGCTGATGAGCGTTTGTGCATGTTTCGGGGAGAACCGGCAGCAGCGTCTGCCCGCTGTGAGCCCTGCGTCCTCCTCTGGGGTGCTCACCCTGTGGGATTGTAGTGCGAGCCGAAGCCCTCACTGCAGGTTCGTGCAGCTTAGTGACAGGGCGCAGGTGGCTTTGGAAACCTGTTTTGGCTTTGTCTGAACTGGTAAAATGCTACAATCTTATTGTAGATTCCCACCTTATCCACCCTGAAGATTATAAATCGTGGTTCCCTGAGTGTCTGTTGATGAGGATGGCAGCTGTAATTTATTCGTGGAAATGGACACCGTCTGATGTGGGCTCATGGACATATATGGTTGTGAGCAGTCCTCTCCAAGTCCGCCTGAAAAGCTGGAAGGGGATTGATGCGTCAGCTACTGTTCAAGGCTTGTGGACTCCCGGATGTGTCCTTGCCATCCTCCCAGCTGTGTTTTCGTCATAGCTCAGCAAGTGGTTAAGTGCCTTCTGAGGGCACAATGGTCACCCAGGTTCGAGGTGCAGTCTTCTCCCGTCTCAGGGTCCCATGCACGCTCGAATTGTCCTCTGGGTCCAGATCGTGTCTGTGTCTTCAAGGCCTTCTGGAATGACGAGGAGGAGGGAAGGCTTTAGAAGCCTTAAGAGCAGACCGAACACCCTCTTCCCTTGTGCTGAAGAACCCCGTTAGAGTAAATAGGACGTTGTGGGGTCTGCTCTGCGCTCGGTCCCCATACGGGGCACCATGAAGGGCTCATAAGATGCAAGTCTGTCCTAGAGGGTTACCCATTGGCGCAGAGCTCATGCACACGTGTGTGTGTATGTACGGCAGAGGATCCGGCATGTTGTGACTACTGGAACATATGGTTTTGGGGGTTGTTTTTTTGGTGTATTCTGGTTACCTGTCAAATAATTGCTAGAAACCCCTCTTTAGGCTCTAGTCAGGTTTTACTGCAACATAGTTCTTCCAGGTTGCCGCACCAAGATGGAAGAATAGCATGGTGATCAGATACAGTTGACGAATCAGCAGTCCCACAAACTTGTGTGCCGGTGTTTTCTCTGATTTGGGGATGGGTCTGGTTTCTGAAATGGAAGAAACATGACTCTTTCAGAGGGGTTTTGGCTCTTGTTAATCTTGTGTGGGAGATAGCAAGGAGTCCTTGAGAAGTGGGACGCTTTTGTTGATTCAAGAGAACTCCCAAGTCCCAGCAGAGAAACTGGGTGGGCGGTGGCTGCATGGGGCCCCTGCAGAGCCTTCTGGAGGCATGGGGGAGCCCGCGGGCATGGGCACGGCAGCGGGAGTGCGGGCCGGGCGAGCTGTAGCCATCTTTGATGTGTGATGTGCTCCCGCTGGGGGCTGTGAGGGGCAGGTCTCCCGTGGCAGGCCCTTCCTTCCTTATAGAACTCACCTGGAAGACACCGCTTAGGATTTGCAGAGCAGAATGAAGAAAACAGACTTGGTGGTTCACTTGTATCCTCACTTTCTGAAACTTCCCAGTGGCAGGCATTGCGGCTGGCTCTGGGGACCCATTTTGAAAGACCATGGCATCCAGGTGATACCGTGGCGTGGTGCCAGGCGTGGACCTGGCCACTGTGGGCCCGGGATGGAGGGATTGATTTTTCATCTTGGGGTGGGGGTGCTTCACAAGCAGGGACCCCTGAGATGGGCTCACAACATTACATGTGCCCAGAAATGGTGTATTCTCAGAGAGTTGTCGTAGCCTGGGCTTGAGACCTGAGGGCCATTCTGCTCTGGTCCCGTCCGGTGAGATGAGTCTTGTTTTGGTTGTTGGGGGAATCCCCTCTGTCCTGGCCGTAGGGAGCATTCACACTTCTGTGTTTATTTACGAGTGTGAGAGAAATTCCCAGGAAGGCAGTTTTATGGTATTTTTATGTGATCTTTGTGTCTAGGTGAATGACCTGCAAGTATTGGTGGACCATGGTTCACAGTTTGAGGAGGATCGATACCCCAAACAGAAGGGGCTGTGGTTCAATCACATCCTCCTTTAGAAATGACTCTTCTGTGTCAGAGACCTGGTTCAGCAGCAACCTTCACATTCAGATCCAAAACGGGGATGATGAAATATCACGGTTTCTGGTTTCCACCGAGAATTTGCCTCAATAACCGTCTTTTACAAATAACAGTTTATATATTTAGACCAGGGCTCAGGGCAGGGCATCCATGCATCTTGTGATCTGTGGTGACGTTATGTTTTTGGTCAGGGATTGAGACGTCACTGGATTTGGCGAGACAATGCTGAGTGGCAAATGGAAAAGAACATTTCAGGAAACTCTGGAATCTGGTGTGAAGCTAATAGATTTGGATTCTCATAATATCCGAAGACCCCCTGAATGCCAGTAGTCAGGATGGTGGTAGGCGTCTGACTGTGCCACCCTGATTTCCCATTTTAGGAAGAAAACCTCACTTAGATCTGAAATGTTGTGTATGTAAGTCCTGGCGTCCAACCATCTCAGAGCCCCCAACACTCTGCACTGGGGGGAGGAGGTTGTGATTCTCAGGTCACATACGGGGAGCAGAGGACCGACCCTCCACCACACACACACACACACACGCACGCACGCACGCACGCACGCTGGCCGTGTGCGTTCCATGTACTCTCCGAGCCTCCACAAACAGCCGTCTGCCCCCGATACTTCGATGTTCTGTATTGTCATAAAGCATCGCATTGTCCATGTCTCTTGATTGGCTTGCGCTTAGACTGTTCAGATAGCAAGGGCCCTGTCAGTGTCCTTGAACTATAATTTCTGTGATGGACTAGTATTGAGAATGTGCAGGAAAAGCATCAGCCAACAATTTGATAGGGCGAACCCTGAACATATGGCCTGGGCCTAAGTGAGAATTCATGTTTTCCTTCCCCCCAGATAATGGTTTTACAGCCCCCTAACTGGCCAGGGGTAGGTCATGTGTGGCCAAGTCCTAGGCAAACCCCCAAATTAACTAAATAGTTCTTGTCTCTATTCTTTAATATACTTTCTTAGTGTATGCGGGACCATAGAATTGAGAATTGTGTTTGTAGAGGAAATTCATTTCTGTAATTATGGAGAAATTTGTTTTGGGGGGAGGATAGTTCCTTTAAAAATTCCAAACATAAAGGTTTATATAATCAGGAAGCTGTTTATTGTAGTGAGATAAGATTTAGCTGCAGTCCTAGGGGTGGGTTGGGGAGGGGCCTGAGGTATGTGATGCCGGCTGTCGGCCAAGGAAGCTGGAGAGGAGGAGGGACCAGCCCTGCCCACACCTTGAATTTAGCCTGGTGAGATTCCTGATCTCGAGATCAGGAAACGAATCCAGCATTTCTGTTCTTTACCTCTGAGCGTTTTAGAAATAGCGACATCGTATGAGCCTTTCCTGTCCCTTAAATGATCATGAGAGGTGGTTTCTAGGAAATAATCGGTAACTAAACTTCAGTGGAAAAAGAAAAATTGGACAGAAGTAGTATCTACTTGGGTCTATTATTTGGGCCTTAAAAAATCCTATATTTTAGTCACATAGTCCCTTCCTGTTGTTGATGCGTTGGAAATGCTTGTTCAGGTCTCCTGGGAGACTAGGCTTTCCTGCACTGTGCGTTTACAATACAAAATTAAAGCTAATTAGAGATCTGCAGAAGTCCCGAGTCTGCACTAATCGAGGTTTGGGGACTGGGATGCAGAACTCACCCAAAGAACTGTTGGGAACAGTAAAATGGCAAAACTGGCTGGAAGTTGTCATTTTCCTATTTCATGTACTTTGTAATAACTAATGTTCACATAGGTTTCACATGTGAATTGACATGTTGGACCTTAACTGGGAGCATCCAACATCTTTCCAAGCAGATCGGTGGTGACCGGGCATTCCTGGGGCGGGCTTTAGTTTGTGTTAGAGGGTGTAGGGCAAGTTGTTGGCTAATTGCTCCTGAGAGAACTGTCCTTAAAAATCAGCACTGGGAACTCTCCCGGATGTCGTGTGTTTATCAGCTCCCAGTCACTGTAGGGTGGGATGTGAGTCACGTTCAGCGCCCCCCCCCCCCCGACCTCTGCAGCAGAGGCTCTGGTTCTGGGCGCACCTGTCTCTGCCGAGCCACGTGCCCTGCTCCAGAGGAGTCCATCTGCATGTGTAGGGTTTCCCTGGGACTCTGGCCCATTGAGGAGCCATGACTGGGGACAAGACGTTGCCTTGTGTCCCTACGGCAGAACCCTGCCCTTTTGCCTTTGCTTCTGGGGGGGAACAGGAGCGGCATGTATGGGTCCGAGGGTCAGTGCCAGATGCTCCAACAGGAATGCAACATGAAGACTTTGCTCAGATGGCCTATGGGAGGGCTCTCGGTCGGCATGTGTTCCAGACCCTACAAACCTTGATGTCTGACAGCAAGGAGGTCAACTGAGCCCCGTGTGCTGCAGGACAGGTTGGCAAGGAAGTGCCCACACCTGCTGTGCTTCCTGGAAAGATCCCCAAAGACCGAAAGACCTGATGCCCCTGTGCACCCTCCACGCTCCAAAGCTTTGCGTCCTGGGTGATGAGACCAGCTGCTTGCGCCGCTGATCAGTGGGAGCAAAGTGCTTGTTCCCCAGATGCTGCAGGCTTCTCTCCATCCCGAGGACGCCGCAGCCTCACACCTTCTCTCCCTATTGTGGACTTGCCGTTGCCTGCCCCCGGAACCCCTCTCAACAGAGCGGAGAGTGTGCCCACGTTCCAGACCACATCGGAGTGCATGGGAAACCTGCGTGTATGGGAAGCGTAGTTTTAGCTTTTAGCTTCATCTGGAATTGAGATCAAATGAGCCAATCCACAGCATCCGTCGGGATCCATAAACTTATTATAGTCCTAAAAGTAGTCATTTCTTAAAATAAGGTTTTAAAAAGTGGTCATTTCAGTTTTAAGAAAAATCAAGAGCATTTCAACTTTTCTCATGCCTCTTGACATCTAAAATGAGAATGGTGATTTTTGAAGCATGGGTGTATTTTTTATTGTTGGGTGTTGTAAACCTTTATGTAGCTTTATTTTCGGTTTTGCCTGATGATCTAGAAATCTACCGAATACGTGGTGTGGTAATAATGCTAGTTATGTTTGTATGACTTTGTTTTTAGAAGCAATGAGAGTGTTATAATTTAAAACCTCTACAGTTGACCATTGAACAGCATGGGTTTGAAGTGTGCAGGTCTCCTTATATGCAGATTTTTTCCGATAAATACAGAACAGTACTGTAAATGTGTTTTCTCCTAAGATTTTCCTTACATTTTGTTTAGCTTTCTTTATTGTGAGAATACAGTATATAACAGATATCACATAGAAAATATCGGTTAATGACTGTTCTCAGTAAGGCTTCCCGTCCACAGTAGGCTATCAGTGAAGTGTTTGGGGGACTCAGTTACCCGTGGATTTTTCAGGGTGCAAAGGTGGACGCCAGCGCCCGTGGCATTGGAGGATCAGCCGCAGCACAAAGTAGGATGATTGGCTGGAGAAAAAAGTCAGCTGTTTGGTTTTCTTTTTAAGGACACAGGACGTAAGTGTAGACGAGTGAGTGTGGGCGGAGCGGTCCCCCTTTCCGGGCTCGGCGGAACCCGAAGGGGAGCACGGCCTTCCCGCAGCTCCGTCCGTCACGTTCACGTGTAACATGTCACCTGTGGATCGTGGCTGCACTGCAGCCTGATGCGCGCCGTCGTTCAGCAGGTGAACTCACGCTTGGGAGGGGTTTTCATGAGTGTGGAAAACATCGGTTCACGTCATCACCCAGCGCTGCTGTAGGGATGCTTTGAGGAGGCACTCTGGGTGCCAGCCAGTGTCCGCGTGCCCGTGCTGGACCCGCCTGAGCCGCCGTCAGACCCGAGGGATGCGTGTGTGGGGGCGCGGGCCCACGGGAGCACCAGGGGCGCTGAGAACCTCCTCCCTGCGTCGCTTCCCCTCCTGCTCTGCGTCCCCCGCAGGCTTCGCGCCGTTTCCCTCACGGGCAGCTCTTGGCCGGGGCTGGAAGGGAATGGGAAGGGCTCAGATGGTTTCAAAACTCACCGGGGAAGTCCTCTTGATTTCTGTTCTGATGAAAGTGTCTGTCGTCTGGGAAGGTGGGAGGAGGACCAGGAGAAGTCCGTGCTCTGTGGCGGCTGTTGGTGGGGGTGATGTGGCCAGCAGGTGAGGTGGGGTCTTGGCTCGGGACCCTGGAGTAGCAAAATACCCCCGACTAGGGCTTTACCAGCCAGCATTGTGACTGCTCCCAGCTCTGGAGGCTGGAGGTCCACGTGTGGTCGGTTCTGGGGAGGGGGGTCCTCCTCCTGGTTCTCGCTGTGGCCTCCCACGGCGGGGTGGGATAGAGGGGAGTCCGAGGGTGACCTATGGCAGCCAGCTCCCTGCTGCTTCTTGCAAGGGCACTAACCCCATCACGGGGCCCCCTCACGACGTCCTCACCTCCCAGAGGCCCTGCCTCCTAATAGTGTCCCGCTGGACGCTGGGCTTGAACACCTGAGTTCTGGGGGGATGGACACGGAGTCCATAGCACAGGGCACCTGCCCGCCTGCTCTGCTCCCTCTGGCCCCTCACGTCACCCAGCGACAAGGTAGACTTTCTGAAACCTGGAGCTTCAGGGGCTCCGAATCTCAGCCTTGTCCCGGGCGGTGCCGCAGGACGAGACGCGCAGTCTCCTGACTCCGGCCCAGAGTTCTTCCGTTTGTTCGGGTGCCCATGGGTGTGTCCACCACGTGCTCTGGAAACTGTGGCCTGGGCTTCTCCTCATGCCTCCCGACACCTCTGGGGAGCTGCAGGTCCCCCCATCACTTACTAGAAACCTGGGGCCAGCCTCCATTGCTGCCTTGCCGGATCCCACACAGCCCGAGAGGTGGGCCAGGTGCTGTCCGTGCATCACCGCACTGGACCCTCACGACACCTGGCAGAAATGAAGTCCCTGAAAAGCCATCTCATGCAATCTCCACCTAAAATTCCTGTGCATGTTATCAATCTGGAGGGTCCCGGCCGTGATCGTTAGGTGTGCAGCCCACCTCGAGCTTTGGGGGTGTGCAGCACCTCTGCTTTTTGTGAGCTGTGTTTTACTAGGGAACCCGGAATACCAGAATAAAAGTTTTGTGGCCAAAGCCCTGCAGTGGGTGTCCGTTACCCGGACCCTCAGCAACACGTCACCCACCCACAGTCCCAGTCCCAGGCTCCCTCCTGGACTTGCTCTGCACAGAGCCCTGTTGGCCCAGTTCAGCCCTTCCTCCTGGACTGGGGTCAGTGTAAGTCTGAGACAAGCAGGTATAGGCAAGGCTTCGTACTGACCTCAAGAGTGCGCAGCCCAGCCGCTGGCAGACGGTCAGCCGAGGCCACAGGCCTCTGTGTGAACGGCACTCTGCCGCTCCCTACACGGCGTGGGTTCAGGTCATCCTGCAGCCTTCCCACCTGGGTCCTGGTGTTCCTGCCGTTGCCGGGGCAAGGAGCGCCAGGCCGCGGAGGTGAGGTGCCTTGAGTGAGGACAGGAGCCCTCCAGCCGAGGGTCGGATCCAGGCTGTGCGTGTCTGAGATTCGTGCAGCGGAGGTGGGTGTGTAGGGTTTGTGTCGATGAATGCCATGACCTGGACCCTTCCCCTTCTCTCGAAGCCCCATCCAGACTGTACCGGCTATCCGTCATTTCAACCAGGCTCAGGTTCTGCACTAAGGTTGGGCCCTGTACCTGCCCCTGTGAGCAGGGTACCAGCGCCCCTTGGCAGCCCCTGCGTGGGGACTCAGGGCCTGATAGGGAGGCCCCAGCGGAGACCAGCAGAAATGCATATGGTGGACCCTTGTTGCATCACCAGCAGGTCTAACGACGGGTCCCCTCCTCCTCAGGGTCTGAGCTGATGCACGTGAGCAACGGCAGGGTTGGGAGTGGGGGCAGGCCTGGGAAGGCAAGTCGCCGTATACAGGGTGTTGTTTCTGCGTGTAATCCTTCGCTAAGAAAGCCTGTCCCTTCCCAGACAACTGTACTCCCTCCCGAGTCCTTAAGGAGAGGGCCCATCCCTAGGAGTGGAGGGATTGGGAGTGTGCGTAGTTTCTGGGTATGCACACGTGCGTCTCTGCCCCACCTCTGCATCCCACAGCAGTTAGTGGAAAACTTACAGAAGTTTTATGGATGTATCTCTTCAAGAACATTCTAGAAAAGTTGAGGGTACTCATAATAAAAGGAGTTAACTTCTGTTAGAGTCCCACATTTGGATTCTAAAGATACACAAATCAGTTGTAAGCTCTTCAGTCTAATTTCAGTGGAATTAAAGCGAAATATGTTGAAATTGTCTTGCAGATTTTGTTGGGTGGTGGTGATAAGAGGGAGGTGGTTAGAAATAATGCCTTGTGTGAGGAATACTGTTCCTTGTTTTTTGAGGGACATGGGGCATTTACTTGGCTTTTTTTCCCCTCCAGGTGAAAGCAAAGACAGAATATTTAGGTGACCCACGCTATGGTATTTTTTTCCTTTGTTGTTAAAACATGTGTTCTGTGGGTTCTGAAACCTCAGACTGAGCATTTTTTGACATTCCCATGTCTATTCACATAAATGCTGTTGAACAGAAACAGTACTGTAGACGCTTGAAGCTGAATAGGCCTCTCATTCTAAAACACAGAGAGATGACAAGAATGTGGGGTTTTGTTGAGGGACTTTAAAAATGGTTTTAGCCTTTTTCCTGAGAGGAAAGAACTAATTACTGGTTGGATTATTCTTATATTAGGAGGGATTCTGTATACAAGTGAAACTTGAAATGGCAGAGACAGAGTTCTTCTCCTGTCCTTTGGGAAGGTTGGTATTTGAGTTTGGGGATTCAGTAAACCACATTTAGGTGAATTTGCAAAGCTTCTCGCCACTTAATCTCCTTTTAGTTTGTGTTTCTTGCTCGCAATCTAAATGTGTTGTTTTGGAACTCATGATCTTTAGATTTCTTTATTATTCATAAACTCTATGAGCTACAAAGACAGATGGGAGGTGGGTGGTGAGGAGTCAGGGCACCTGGTTTGCCTTGCATTTCCCCCGAAGGGTAGGCGAGTGACCTCCTGTGTGGCATCTGGATTAGGTGGCCTGGACGCTCGTCCGCCCCTCTCCAGTTTCCATCCCTGACCTACTGTCCAGCAGGCGGGCTCCGTCCCAGCAGATTTGTTCCTCAGTATCTTTCTGGCAACAGGAGGAGGAACCCTCCCAGGAGCTGATGTTTCTGTGAATCCTCGTAACGCCTGTTTTCATGGGTGTTGTGTTCCAGTGGGACGGCTCCGTCCTTAGCCTGCTCTGTGTGCACGGTCAACTGGTTCTAACCATTTCAGTGAAGTGTCGCTTCTCTTGACATCCGTCCCCCCACAGCTAGGGGGAAACGGCATTTCTTCTGTCCTTCTGGGGCGAGGGGTCAGGGATTCTGGCTCTGAACTGAGTTCATGACTGGGAAAGGTGTGGTTTGTGGGCTGACTTGTTCCTTCTTATTTCTAGGGTGCTGGTTCCCTCTGTGTTTGCAGCAGAGGTGGGGGCCACGTGGGTCCCTGATGCAGACGTCTCCAGGAGTGAGGTTGTACCCACTGTAGACACAAGGCTGACATCCTTGGGCTTCCGTTTTGCCGGTGGTGGCAGACGTTACCTGTAACCGTTACCTCTTACCTGGCTTCAGGTGTTTTGCTCCGCCTCGTCTGCTGTCATGTTCATGCAGCAAGTGAGGGTTCTTACTTTATTCTCACACTTACAAACATCAAAACAGAAGCTAGGCATGGTGTGGGTTTTCTTTTAAGCCCTCAGGCCCTACTTGGCTTTGGATTTGGGGAATGAGTGTGTCCACGGAGATGTGCAGCCATGGTGGCCCCTGGGGGTTTCCAGGGCACTGCGGAGGTTGGTGGGTGGGGACAAGGGTGTCCCTGTGGTGTCTGCATGGGATTTCAATGGTTTCTTTCCCCAGGTAATGCGTATCATAGTTGTATGTATGTTTTTTGGGGGTGGGCATTTGGATTTAGGGAGAGAAAATCCATATTGAGATTCTTCATTGATTTAAAGGCTTGAACCCCAGAGGGTTTGGGCTGAATTTCGGGATCTCTTGGAAAGGCAGGAAAGCGCTACCTTCAGTGGCCCTGGAGCAAGAGGGAGGGAAGACACCCGTGTGGCAGCGGCCAGCGCCAATGTGCACCTGCTGAACGATGCTGATGATGTCTCACATCTGTTCCTTTTTTATGTGTGAGCTAAGTACTCTCTTAAGTTGATTGACTGTGGCACCTTTGGCTCCTTGTCTAGGAGGACATACGGGTCTTCCCCATGGATGAGTGGTTACCAGATCAACTCCTTCAGCCTTGACCTGCCCGCGGGCTCCTGGTGTCTGGAGGGGGACGCCTACTGTGGTCCTCAGCGGTGCCGTGTGCAGAGCGTGACTTGAGCTCCTTGCGTTAGTGAGCTCTCTGGAACACGAGGAGGGCAGAGGGAGAGCATCCCGGCTGCAGGGCTGTTTGTGGGGCCGTGGCGAGTCCCCCAGGATGACTCCCAAGTCAGGGGCAGGTCCACACTCCGTCCTCACTCCTGCATTCTTGGTGTTTGCGTGTGTGGGAAGGAAAGGAATTGGGGTCAGTCCGTCCCTTATGGGGGCAAGTTCTGCCCTCATGTCATCTCCGCTGCAATCGGTGATATTATTTATGTTCTTCTAACCTTAGGCTTATTTTATATAAAAATAAGAAGGGACAGAAACAGTTCAAGGACATTTAAAGACTTACATAATACAAGCCTAGTTTTATCATGTCTCGTTAGGAGCAAGTCAATGAAACAAATTCATTTAGATAGTTAAAAATATCTTCACTATTTTCATTTTTGTGGCAAGCATTGATTATTAATTGATAGTAAAACGTTTGTCATCTTTGTAACTAATGCTGTTGTGCATCCTGTTTGCTCGGGGTCTCCGAGCATGGCCCAGAAGGGGTAGGGGTGCTGGGTGTCAGGGTGAGGAGCAGACCACGGGCCACCTCTGGGCAGCCTGCCTTCAGGGAGATAAGCTGGGGTGGATGCTGGGGTAGACTTGAAGTGCGGTTTGCGCGTGTCTGTCCTGTGCAGGCGGTGGACCTCGGGACGCCAGGCTCTGGGCGGGCAGCAGGCACAGCTGGAGGGGGAGGACGGATAGGCAGTAAGTTGCTGAGACAGGTTCTCCGGACGCCGCTCACCCCTCCAACCAGCTCCCTCCCGCGGCTCAGACCTTTCAGGGAAACTGTCCTGTTGTGGCTCCTAAAGTATGGTTTTCTTGAGAGTTGAGTAAAGATCTGTAGAATAAACAGGTAGATAATGAGCTTTCCCGCCGTGCATGTGGGAAGGAGCTCCACACGCCGTACAGAATGGAGCTTCTGCGGGCCCAGGGGCCGGACGAGGACATTACCAGCAGGATGGATTGTCTGTGGCAAGGCCGCCTTCCTTTGAGGACAGCAGGGGCCTGTCAGGCAGCTCCCTGCACCCTTGCTGACCCGGTGATAACACATTGCCTGGTTTAAGATTCCACTCCCGGGAGAGGTTGAACCTGTAATTCGTTTAGGTATGAAGTCTCCGTTTCGTGATGTGGGCTTAGCACGAGGGACTCTATTTGGGGCCTATGTTTAGCATCCTTGATGAAAACACAAAGCAGGAAGTTGTCTGTGTGGGTTCCAAGCATTGAGACCTGCAATTGTCATTTGTGGGCTCCTGGGTTAAGTCACTGCTTTGGGTCTAAAAACAGTTATTTTATGTAGGGGACTTCTTTTTCTTATTAAACTTTGTTTTGCTTTTTTGAGCAATAGTGTATCAACTCAGTTATTACCCAATCGCCTTGCCTGTTCACTGTGATACATTGTAATAATTTAAAAGAAGAATTCTGGGCTTTGTTCCAGCCGACTAGGGGCAGGGTGATGAAACCGTGAGCGGTTCTGTTCTAGAATAGTGCTGTGTGGGGGGAGCTGTGACCCCAGCTGCGAGATGTGTCCTCGGCCGGTGGCTCGCCAGGTCAGTCCAGAGTCTGTGAAATGCCACACCATGAGCATGGTGGCAGGACGGCGCTCCGCACGGGTCTCATCCCCTCCATGGATGCGGGGCCAGGAACTGCTCTACCAGCATCACGGTCCTGTTCCCACCAACGGCCCGAGGGATGCTCCGGAAGGAGGTGACCTCCAGTCTCCTGGTGAGCTCCTTTCCACTGTAGGAACAGGTGCTGAGTGTTGTGTCCCTGTTAACCCTCATCTTATGGATGTGCCTCTGTGTCCCCAAGAGTCCCAGATGCTTGCCGTGAACTCCCCGATGGCCGGGTGTCTGCAGTCTGGGTCTTCAGCTGGTTTCCCCGTGGTCACGTGCCTGGCTGCTTCTTGTAACCTCCTGTAGAGGGCATAGTCCAGCCTCATCCCATTGGCCAGTTACGGCTGCTCTCTCAGAAGCCCTTGCAGGGAGCTGCGGCCTGCCGGGCCTGGAGCTGGAAGGGGCCCCTGTGGGCTCCTTTCCCGGAAGCTCCTGCACAGGGGCTGGGAGCTGGGGGACTGTACCGTGGCTACCCCCAGTCCCACTCATGAAGAAGGCACCCTCCACTGGGTCCTGGACGCCTCTCCACGGCACCCCCAAAGTAGCTGATTCTCTGCACGTACGGTGTGAGATTTAGGGCTGTTTTTCAGGGCGGATAGCCCAGCATCTTCCGGGCCACCAGTATTGAAGCCCACATGATCCGGGACAGACATCTGTCGTAGCATAAATACAGCTCGAGCCCAGAAAGCTGGGCTTCAGGCCCCTGCCTGGGGGTTCAGTCCTGGCTTGATCTTGAGAAAATACCTAATCTTTCTGCACTCGTTTTCTTCACTCCGTATTGGTCCTTTCCCAGCGGTGGGGATGTCCAGTTAGGAGGCCCTGTCACTCAGGAATGGCACCTCATGCCTCCCTTGTGTGTTACATAGAGAGCCATGTGGGTCAGGGTGGGGTCTAAAATGGGAAGTTTCACGTCGGGGTGTACAATACCTGTTAGAGGCTTTTCCTCCTGTGAATGCGGGTGCAGGGATTTTGGGAACTTGTGCAGTTAAAAAAGGGCTTTTGTAGGGAAGAGTGTTGCACATAAACAGCTGATGTGACCTTAGGCCTTCACCCTGTCCATGCCTGGCTACTTCCGCACAAAACACAGCAGGAGTTTTGAAGTTCTGTCACTATGTACTGTATGCTCTTTTAAGTACGGGAACAGATCCTACATGTGTGCATTTAAGGGTTCCTGTGCGGCTACATTGTTACAGTGAGCTGTGAGGATGAGCTGAGCCAGGAGAACTGGGAGTGGCCGCCATGTGGGCGTGGATCCCCAAGCTGGTGGCTCGGCTGGGTTGTACGTAATAAGTGGGGTATTTTCACTGCTGCGGAAAGTGGGCTTGCTGCGCCCTGTCCCCCAGGCAGTCACTCTCCGCAGACCCTTGGTCATCCCTGGAGGTTCAAGGTGAACAACAGGACCTTCTCCAGGGAGTGGACATCCAGCAGGGAAACCGAGGTAGACCCCAAAGTGCAGCACAGAGGTGTGGGATTTATGTGTTCAGCACTTGCTGTCCCTAGGGGCTCCATCTCACGATTTGTGAAGAGCCTCAGGTGTGTGCAGAGGCTCGGGGAGGAATGGCAGGAGCAGCTCCCGGGCTTGCCCAGGCACTCAGCCCACGAGCCGGCCCGGCAGGGACTCCCGCCCCACGTGCGGGCCTCCCAGACTCGGCTCTGGAGGCTTGGTTGTGGGCAGAGGGTCAGCTCTGGTTTATTTGGCTTTCGTGCTGTGGAATATTCTGTTGTGGGAACATCCTGCACTCATCCCTTCTCCCACTGACAGACGTTTGGACTGTTTGGTGTGTGTGTCTGTTCAAGGCAGGACTTCTTTGTACAAGATAAGAATGTCATTATGTGATAACGTTATCTGCGAGGGAACCAACAGGAGCTCTGATTATACAGATGCTGTATTAATACCCAGAACCACTTTCTCATATTCAAACACGTATAAAAGTCATCCTGACGTCCAAATGGCTGCTCAGATCTTAAATTTGTTAGTTTTATTATTACTTTGGCTACTTGAGCAAATGTATTACTTATACAGAAGTCTGAGAATGTTGAAGTTACACATATAGAACAGAAAGAAACTGCATTTTAATTAATGCTCCCAAATGGACAGCCTGCATGTTTTTTCTTCTTATGTGACCATGGTGTTTTTCACTTGAGATGTAAAATTGTATTTGAATATACTTTTCTAGCTCTTCTGCAGGACTCCTCGTAGTTCTTCAGTGAATTGTAAAAACTGTACAGGAATATTCAGTATTTGCGGCACATCATTTCCCAGGACTCTGTGTGCCCTGTTCCCGTCTGCATTGGATGACTTCGTGGTCTTCTACTCAAATGGCCTTGAACCTCTAGGGATTATGAAGCCCTGAGTGGGTCTCTGAAAATGTCTGCATTTCACTGTCTTGCAGCCCTTAAATATGGGGGAGTCACAGAAGATGCAAGTTACTGCAGCTTCTTTTCTGTTGATCCCTAGAGTTTGACCTGAAAGTTCTCTTGCCTTGATGTTCCTCAAATTTGTTTCATCGACTTGTGCTTTATCCAACTAGGAGGGAAAGAAACGTAAAGGGATGCTGTATTCAGTCACCAGTCGGGCTCCCTGCTCAGGGGAGAGCCTGCTTCTCCCTCTGCCTCCCCCCTGCTTGTGTGCATGCACACACTCTCTCTCTCTGTGTCTGAAATAAATAAATCTTAAAAAGAAAAGATGCAAGTGTGGGTGTGTGGTTGGCTTACCAATTACACTAATAATGCAAAGTGCCTACATTATCTGGGATAAATGGAGATAATTATTTTGATTTTAGTGACAAAACGTATGGAATCCATGTTGCAGTGTTGTTGACAAGTGAAAGGTAAGAACACGTAATTGGTTGACATTCCTGCGTGATTTCCGTGGGCTCTTTGAGCACAGCGTAGGGATCTGTGACTACGGTGCATTGACAAGCACAGTGAAGGAAGAAGAGCAGCTGAAGGTCCAGGCAGATACAGCTGGTCCAGACGCCGCTTCCTGCCAGCCCATCAGGCTCACCATGTACACCATGATTGTACAGTCTGAGCCTCCTCAGGTTGTGCAGATGACCATGGGTGGAGGTGGCCTGATGGATGGAGAGCAGGGAGCTCTTTGTGGTCACTGAGCTCCCAGAATAGGAAGGGCAGGGCTGGGGCACCAATGGCAGTGAGCATTCGCTTCCAGGAACGGGGGAGGTTCTAGAAGATCCTCCCGTCCAGAGGAGCTTGAACAGGATGAGGAGAAGGATGGCACTGGTTTTCCACCACCTCTGTCCTCCTCCAGGATGCGGGGAGGCAGGGAGGACCCTGCCCGCTCAGAGGTTGTCCCTTTGGGCACCAGGTCTGTACCTCCAGATCCAAGGAACAGGAGAGCCTTGACCGGGTCTCCTGCCGTTTCCACGACACTGAACGCTTGTTCCGTCTCTAAGTCCGGTTTCCTGAGGGGGTCAGGTTTCAAGATGGTTTCTTTCCTTCCATCATCCGCTTTGCCCAGCTTATCCACCACACGTGAACAGCCAGGGACACTAGTTTGCTTTCAACCTGGTGTTTAACTCACCAAAAATAGTTCTCTGTCGCTCTTGACTCCTTATAAAACTCTAATCCTTCACGGAACGAGGATGTGCTGTTATTGGACACAAGATACAACATGCCAAACGGCCACTGGTTTGAGAATCCCATTATTTTACCTCAGACCCGAAGAGTGAAGATTTATGGTTAAGGAGATCCCTGACGTCTTTCCCACCTCAAAGAGTTTTATGAATTTTGTTTTAGGCTGTTTGGGACAGAATGAAAAGGTTGCGTCAAGAACAGTTCCAGAAACATTTGGTGCTGTGCCCTCCATTCATTGGAGCAATTGTGCCTTTTTCCTCTGGTGGCCTTTTCGTGACACCGCCCCCCTCCACCCCCCCCCCCCGGCCGGGTGGCTTTTGTGGAGTGTGCAGGGCATCACCGCTGTGTTGTGTGATGGTGGGGTAGAGGGTTTGGCGGAGGAACTTTCTGGTAGCGGTTGGTTGGTGCGCATCAGTGTGTGCGTGTGACTCTCTTACGGGGGGATGTGTCCCCTCTACATGCTTCATCAAAATGGTGACGACTGCCAGAGCTTTTATTCTTATTGCTTTAGCAGAGTTTCCAGGTTTCTTCTCCTTCTACGTTTAATTTCTAGCACTCTGAAGGCAGAGGAATGGACAAGCACTCCTCTGACTCATAGGGACCGAACACTCTGGTAGCAACAGTCAGGAGCCTCTTCCTGGCTCCGTGTTTCGTTAAAGAGGAGCAAACCCCTCTCTGGATCAGTCGGGGCGGGAGGTGCCTGTTTAATCTCCAC
This sequence comes from Mirounga leonina, assembly GCF_011800145.1. Taxonomy (NCBI): domain Eukaryota; kingdom Metazoa; phylum Chordata; class Mammalia; order Carnivora; family Phocidae; genus Mirounga; species Mirounga leonina. The sequence goes on from NW_023270453.1 coordinate 20,580,025, forward strand.
GTGAATGAATCAGAGCGGTGTTTATGGCAGGCCGGGAGAGGGTGGGCATCCGAGTTCTTTGTTGAACTTCCAGGGTTAGAAGGAGATGTGGAGCCTTGTGTTTGGGGTCATCATTGAGGGAAGACGATCAGTGTGTGGGTACCGGTAATCCCAGCCTTCCCAGGGCTGAGGAGCAGAGCTGTGTGTCCTAAGAGTCCGTGCCTTCCCCCCGAGGCCATGTCCCATGCTGCGCTCTTACTTGGCACCACGTGCTAGTATTATGCTTTTCCCGATAATTACTTACCTTTGCTGCTCTTGTCCCAACAATCCAGCCCCTCGTTAGGGGACCGGAGAGGCCATCTGCTCTGAGGCCTTCGGGGGCAGGCCCTCAGCCTCCGCCCCGGTCCCCAGTTTGGTTTATGAAGTTAGTCTCAGGATCCACCGTTTGGAGGGAGAGAGTGTCTGCTTTCCTGCTCCATCAGGCTCCTGCTGGCAAGGAAACCGCCCCAGTATCTTTCCTGCTTCCCCTGCACCTTGCAGGTATTTATTACCTGGTCTGCGTTGGTCCACCAATCTTAATCTGCAAATATGTTCATATCATAATTTTAATTAAAGGATTTTGAGTAGTTGTTGATGAATTTTGGTCTGTTGCTGAGTTGATGGTGTGTCTACATCGAGAAATTGGTTCTACACTGATAGAGCCTTTGGAAACTATTTTGAGATGAATTGCTTTCACCCTGAACGTTGCTGAGTTTTACGTGTGTATTTGCCTGAGAGCTTTTAAGGCATTTTTGTCTTTCAGGGCTTCATCCCTTCCTTACAAGAAGAGGAGTGGCATGTAGAGCGTTATTAGTTTGTTTTTGCTTCCAGAAAGTAATGTCATTTTTTTTTCCCACACAGAGACTCTTGCTAAAGTAAGTAGTAAATTATAATATGCTCAGGATGGAACATGGATCAATAGAATATGGCGTTTATAAACAGACCCGCATAAATATGACCACTGATTTTTGACAAGGTGCAAAAGCAACTTGGTGGTCAATGGATCATCTTTTCAACAAATGGTGCAGGAAGCATTGGGCATCTATATACAACAAATTGGAAAACCCCATATCCAGAAGTTAACTCTGATGGGATCACAGCTGCAGATGAAAACTCTGAAGCTTCTAGAACGCAACATTAGAGAAACTCTTTTTAACCTGAAGTTAGAGTTTTTAGAATACGATGGTTCACAGAGGAAGAACATAAGTGGAGTTCACCAAAATGAAAAACTTCTGCTCTTCAAAGACGTTGTTAAGGAAAACACAGAGGCCACCTACACGCCGGGGGGAAAATACTCACCATCACATCCCCTGCGGAGGACTTGTATCCGGAATTTATAAAGGACCCCCACAATTCAACGCTGAGGACACAAACCAGATCATTTCAGTGGCCAGAAGACTTGAACGGATGCTTTATTGACAAGGATGTGAGGACAGCAGACAAGCACAGGAGACCTTCGACAGGACTAGTCCCACGGCGTGCACGTTGCCGCCACGGTGAGGTGTGCGTGCACACCTGTGGACTGGCCAGCATGTAGGCACGGACAGTACCACGTGCTAGCGAGGATCAGCAGCTGGAACTCTCGATGCTGCTGGTGGGGAGTCAAGACGCCACAGACGCTCGGGAAACAGTTTGGTAGTTTCTTACACAAGTGAACGTGCACTTAGCACGTGACCCAGCGGTCCCACTCCCAGACGTTTACCCTAGAGAAGCAAAAGCTGATGATGTTCAACAAAAACCTGTGCTCCAATCTTTGTAGAAGCTCCATTCATAGTTGCCCAGAAGAGATGAGCAGATAAACTGGTTCCTCCTTTGATATAGTGGAATACTACGCAGCAGTAAAATCAAACATTATCGATAACAGCAGCTTGGAAGATTCTCAGAGGCAACATGTTGAGTAAAAGAAGACAGTCTCAAACATTTCATTCTATGAAATTCCATTTATATGACATTCTGGAAAAGGCAAAACCATAGAAATAGAGGAAACATCTATATTTCTATGAGTTTTGCTTTTTTAGATTGTGCATACAAATGAGAAGATACAGGATTTGCCTTCCTCTGTCTGACTTAGATCACTTAGCGTGATCTCCAAGTTTATATGTTATCGCAAAAGACAGGGTTCCTTTTATGGCTGAATGATATTCTGCCACGTACATACACTGCGTCTTTTTTATCCATTCACCGTTTGTGGACACTTCAGTTGCTTCTGTGTCTTGGCTGCTGTGTGACAAATCCTGCCGTGGACATGGGGGCACAGACGGCTCTTAGACTTCGTGCTTTCATTTCCTTCAGATAATACCCAGCAGTGCGATTCCTGGGGCACAGGGTAGCTCTATTTTTAACGTCTTGAGGAACCTCCATACTGGTTTCCAGAGTGGCTGTACCAGCTTGCATTCCCACCAGCAGTGCACGATGTTCCCCTTTCTCCACATCCCCGCCAACATCTGTTGTTTCCTGACTTGTTAATTTTAGCCATCCTGACAGGTGTGAGGTGGTATCTCGTTGTGCTTTTGATTTTCATTTCCCTGATGACAAGTGATGTTGAGCACTTTTTCATGTACTTATTGAAGTCTTTTGACCAATTTTTAATTGAATTGTTTTTTGTGGGTTTTTTTGTTGTTGTTGTTGGGTCGTAAGAGTTCCTTATATATTTTGGATGTTAACCCCTTATTAGATGCATGACTTGCAAATATTTTTCTCCCATTCCGTGGGTTGTCTTTTCAATTTGCTGATTGTTTCTTTTGCTGCACAGAAACTTATCCGTTTGACATCATCCCATTTGTTTTTGCTTTTGTTGCTGTGCTTTGGTGTCAGATCCAAAAAAAACCATTGTCAAGACGGATGTCAAGGAGTTTTTTTCCCCTTATGTTTTCTTCTGGGAGTTCTATAGTTTCAGGTCTTACGCTTCAGTCTTTGATCCATTTTTGAGTTAATTGCTGTGAGTTGTGTGAGGTAGGGACCCAACTTCATCTTTCTTCATGTGGGTATCCAGTTTTCCCAGCGCCATTGGTTGAAGAGATTGTCCTTCCCCCAACTGCATGTTCTTGGAGCTGTGTCGGATGGTTGACTGCTGTACATGCGTGGATTTATTGCTGGGCTCCTGATTGCATTTCATTGTTCTAGGTGTCTGTTTTTGTGACCATAACATACTGTTCTGACTACTCTAGCTTTGTAACGTATAGCTTCAAATCAGGAAGTGGGATGCATCCAGCTTTGTTTTTCTTTCTCAGTATTGCTTTGGCTGTTTGGAGTCTTTTGTGGTTCCATACACATTTGGGGTTTTCCTATTTCTGTGAAAAATGCATTGGAATTCCACTATCGTACTGAATGTATAGATGCCTTTGTGTAGCATGAATGTTTTAACAATATTAATTCTTCTGATCCATGAACGCAAGATAGCTAGTTTGTCTTCAGTTGCTTTCATCACTGTTTTATAGTTTTTAGGAAACACCTGTATTTCTAATTTGACACAAAATGGAATTGGAATTCATGGTGATTGCATTTTTTTCTTTTTTCTGGAGTCTTAGTTGATAAGGGAAGACAGCATAAGAAAACTTGATTTTAAAACACATATTTAAAAAATCACTTTTAACAACAATGGCAACAATAGGGAAAGTTACCCTTACGTTATTTTTGAAAAAACTCGGTTTCCATAATAAAACTTTGTGTTGTCTTATTTTTATGTTTTGATGTGGTGAATTGGTGAATTGAAAGAAAAGTCACAAATGGTGGTGGTGGGGCTGTAGATGGGGGCAGTTCAAGGGGACACGGATAGCCTGGTGGTCTGGAGTATTAGGTAAACCTAACTTTGCAGCTGGGAGGGGCTCTTGCCGTGCATGCGGGCTGGGAGTGCTAGCCTCTGATGGGGGTGATTGTGTGGTTTTGGAGGGAGCTGCTCGGCGCTGGTCTCTTCATGAGGAGGCTGTCTGTCTCTATCCTCAGCACCTTGGTGTCTTCCCTGAAAGTGGTCAGCAAACGTGTGTCGGATCCCTTCCTGTCTGGAAATGTCAAGCCTTTGCTGAGAGGGGTGTTGGCATCGAGTCCTCAGACTATAGGGTCTGCAGGCAGCCCTTACCCCCAGCACGGATTTAGCCGACACCGTGTGTTTTAACCCCGTGACCCTGGGAGGGAACTACTGTTGTCATCCTCGTCTTCCTGAAAAGGAAATTAAAGTTTGGGGGGTTCAGATAGTTTGTCTAACCTTCACAGTCTGGCTTTAGAATTCATGCTCTCGATCGTCTCCAAACCCCCGGGTTTCCCCTGCTTCCAGGCAGCACTGGAGGGTTTGTGAGATGGAACCAGGACCTCCTGGGGACGGATATAAGACATTATCATTTTGAGACCCATAGATTCGCTGGGCCCGGCACGGGCTGGAATGTGAACAAAGGTAATGCATATGCTCTGCTGGACATGTGTGCATTTTGTAAGTCATCAGCGCTCCTGAAAATCTGTGTTTCACAGTAGAAATTCTGCTTACTCAATATTACGTAAACAGGAACAGGTTTTTCTGGCTTCTAGGTGGAAAGTTTTTTGAGCAACGGGGGTAGGTGAGCTGCACCATGTCACAGCCTAGCGGGTTCTACTCTCGGTGACCGGTGACCCCTGGTGCTGGAAGTTTGCTCAGACACCAGGCACCCTCGAGTGTTGATTCTCTGCAGAGCTGGCCTGTCTCGAGCCTCGTTCCCTTGGGAGCCGAGGGATGGTGACTGGGAGTGTCTGGTCCAGAGGCAGGCCTGCATCGAGGGCTCTCGGCAGGGATGCAGGACAGTGAACCACCACGGACATGACTCATGTGTTCCAGTCTTGGCTTCCTGGGTCTAACACACGCATGCACTGTAATCTTCTGCCAGTTTTTATCAACTTGGAAGGAAATTTGGGGTTTTAACAACACAGTACGGTACCAGACCCCTAGGCTCAGCCTCTGTGGAAACTTCCCTGTGTGTTCATTTTCTTTACCTGTTCAGAGAGGCTCACGTGATTGAATTCTCATTCTCTCCTGGAGATGTTTGGAGAGTTAATTGGGTAGAAACTTAGAGTTAAGGAAGTGAGAGAAGAAAGACCCCAGTGAGGAGAGAGCGTGGTGCCACCTTGGATAGCTTTGCTCTTGGAGGGGTGAGCCCTGAGCCCTTGCTCAGGTGCAGGGCTGTTCCTGTCGCATCCATGCTTGTGGTCCCCCTGCCCTCTTGGTTTGGAGGGCATAGTCTCTTAGGGGCCTTTTGGGGTCTCTAAAAGAGACTTTGTGTTCTGGCTGAGCAAATTGCTTTCCCCCTCTATATGGCAGTTAGGAATGTTTGATGCAAAGTGAACAAACAAGGTCCCCTTTTCCCCCAATATTTTCATATGATAATTATGTGGATTTAGGTGTGGGTCAGGTTCATTCTTTAAGGGTCATGGGCTTATCATCCTTGGGTCTCGTAGTTGCTGTTATTGTCATGAAGATCCCCCGACGAATGCATTATACCACACTCCTCAGTTGTGGATGGTGCTCACAGATGTACCTGGGAGGGGCATTGGCAAGCCTGGGGACGATGGGCGTGGACACCGAGAAGCACCTGCTTCAGGCAGTCTTCATGCTCCCTGTGAACTGACCCGGCCCAGCTCTCTGGCTCCACTGTCCTGAATGGTCTAGGCTTTAGGACGTGTGCCCTCCAAACCAGAGCCATAGTTTGTGGAGCTAATAAGGCTGTGGATTGTTGGTTTTATGGAATTATGTGCTGTAGGGTTTTTTAAAAGTAAAAGTGCCAGAGAGGTATTCGGACACTATTTGCTCAACATAATTCATGTCCAGTTCTTTGGGAACATTTCGACTAGAATGATATGTACCCCACCTTGTTCACATACGTGCTGTTTGGTTCCCTTCACATTAGGTTGGGAGTTTCTTTAAGTGAGGGTTTTCTTGTCTGTCTTCTCCTTAATTCTGTTATTGTCCGAATCCTCTCTCTGCTCAGGTTGTCTGTTGTCTCGGCTCAGGCTGCTAGGACCCAGCACCACAGACGGGGCTCAGAAAGAAGCACAGAGTCCCCCCAGCTCTGGGGGCTGGAAGGCTCACGTCTGGGCGCCAGCAGATTCTGTGTTCTGTGAGGACCCTTCTGGGTTCACAGACAGTGTCTTCTCCTGTGTCCCCCTGTGGGGAAGGGGCGAGGGGGCTCTTGCGGTGTCCCATCATGGGGGCTCCACTCTCATGGCCTCATCACCCCCCAAAGACCCCCACCTCCTCCTATCATCACCTCGGGGTTCAGTTTCAACATAGGAATTTGGGGGGAACACAGAGACACGTCTACAACATTGATACCCTGAGCCTTTCCTTATCTTACGGACATGATGGGCCTGAAAGTCTGTGGAGCATCCTGTTGGAGCCCCTGCCTCTCGTTGGTCCTGTTTCTGGACTCACCTGGCATGTGCTAGCTGGTAGGGATCGTGTCACCTGTGTTTCATCACATGATGCTTCCGGAGGAGAGAGTAGGTCCTTTTTTTTTTTTTTAAGATTTTATTTATTTTGAGAGAGAGAGAGCACGAGCAGGGGGGAGGGGCGGTGGGAGAAGCAGGCTTCCCGCTGAGCAAGGAGTGGGATGTGGGGCTCGATCCCAGGACCCTGGGATCATGACGTGAGCCGAAGGCAGACACGTACCCGATTGAGCCCCCCAGGCGCCCAAGAGAGTAGGTCCTTAACACACACCGTGAATCGTCGTGGCTGCCGTTGGACGCCGGACGCCAGAGGTAAGAGGTGGAGGCCGGAGCCTTATGTAAAGATAACGACGGGAGAGCCCCACCTGGCCCTGGTCTAGATCCTGTGAAGACCGGCTCTCCGGCTCTCCGGCTCTCTGCAGGGCGGGTTTTGACGTCCATGTCTAGTCTCCCGTAAGCCCGCGTCTGCATGAGCTTCTGGTTCTCCTGGGGGGCAGTCTGCTGCGTGGACACCAACAGGCTCACCTCATCAGCCTCCTGGGAACGGCGTCACCGGCCACCTGAGCAGCGGCCCTTGCCGGCCAGTGTCTGCGGCCTCCATGGTCACTGTCCTCCTGGTGGCTGCTCGCGGGAGCTGTGACAAGGCCAGTGTCTGACCACGTCCTCCTCCCACCCCTCCCTGATGCACTGCAGCCCACGCCACGTGGCCGGTGAGGAGCCCGTGTCCTCATCGGGGTGTCGGCCCTGACCCCACAACTTCTGTCCAAGGAGATGCGTGCGCCCTTGCGAGTGGACTGCATTTGGGACCCTGCTTCGGCAGGGTCACAGGGAGCGGGATGGAACGGAGCCTCGAACAGAGGGCGCGAAGACTCTTGAGCAAGAGCGAATGGGGTTTCGTGGCTTCTCTCGCGGAGCCGCAGGCGGTGCTCACCACCTTCTTCCTTTCTGGTGAGAGCCGGGCTGTGTCCCGTTTCCTCGTGGTGTGGCTGGGGCGCGTGGGGCCGGGGGGGTCTCACCGCTGCTGCCCGCGGCCTGCACCTGCCTCTGGCACACGGACAGGTGGCCCAGCCGCACTGGGGCCGGTGGGGTGCCCGGGAGGCCAGGCTCTGTGCAGGCCACCTCCACCCTCGTGGGTGTTCCGCAGCAGTGGGCCCCTGAGTGCTGCCCCTGCCCAGCTCAGGTTGTGCTGCTCTGAGGGGCTTGGAAACGTGACTTAACTCCTCTGCAGTTCAGAGAGGATCATTAAATTTTAATGTGTGAATTGGTGGCTGTATTTTATGGCCTTTATTTGATTTCTCTCTTGGTTGATTTTCTTTCCCCGTAAGAGAGGAGGCATTTCAAGGGAGAGAGCTCGATGTGGCTCCCATTCTGAGGGTCTGGAGCAAATTCTGAGGGCTCGTCATAGAGGCAGGAAGGTAATAAGGAGCCGTTGCCATGGTTGTGCTGTCCACACTCGGGTGTGCGACTCCTGAGCAGGAGACCCCGGCCACGTGGGAATCGGAGGCTCCAGAGCTGTTCCATCTTCCTCTTCCTGGAGGAGCCGAACGATGGCCAGGGCTGTTCTCACTGACCTCGGGGTGCGGGGAACGTCCTATGCCGCCTTCCAAACGGGGGTCAGTCCTGCACTGACTCTGGGAAAAATAAACCAGGAGGTGGTTCTTGTCCGATGCTGGAGCTCCCAGAGCCTGTGGCCTGGGCTCCAGGACCCCAAGGGCCATCCCAATAGACCCCAAAGCTGTCAGGATCACAACCCCGACCCTTCTGGCCAGTCCCACTTTCACCTTCCTGTGACTCCGAATGTATTTAGACGCTGCTTGGTGGAGCCAGTTTCTGGTTGAGGTTCTGGGATCCTGAGCCCAGGGGGCGGGGGGAGGGGCAGGCCCGAGCGGAGGTCGTGGTGAAGTCGCCCTTCCATGAGGGAGTTGGAGGGCCTGCCCCTACAACCCAGGAGCTGACACCTGCTGATGCTGCCTACTATCCTCCACGTTTCTCTTCCTCTGCCTCCTCATGAGCCAGCCCGAAGCCTCGTGGTCTCAAGCAACCATTTTCTTCTCACAGATTCTGCAGGTCAAGAATTCACACGGGGCAGGGGGAGCATGTGTTACTGTCCCATGATGTCTGGGGCCGCAGCTGGGTACGGCTTGAGCTTGGGGTCCTGGAGTGATCCTGCAGCTGGGCTGAGCCACGCCCATGCTGGGAGTCCCTTACACAGCGTCCCTGCGATGCTCTGGCTTCTTGCAGCTTGGTGTCTCAGCCTGGGGCATTCCCCATGGGCCGTCCCAGGGCTCCTAGGCCCAGTGTCCTGGGCAGCAAGGACTTCGTGGTCTAGCCACGGGGGGCACGTTGGGTCCCATCCATCGTTCACAAGCCCAGCATGAATCACGAGGTCACAAACGCACCGTCCGAGAATTTGTGGCTGTGTTGAAGCAGTCTTGCTAGGCTTCTTTTATTTATTTTAATAAAGTATATTTTTCTCATTTCAGAATTAAATAGGAGGACCCCCAGCCACGCATGGCTAGTTTAGGTATTGAGTGGAGCATAGAGTGCTGAGAAAAACTGGCCGGACCTTGAGATCACAGCAGAGGGAAGGCCACATGCCTCTCGGCGTGGGGCTGGACACTGTCTGACAGGCCCACTTGTGGCATTTAGTGATCTGAGGGATGTGCATTGTTGGGCTCAGTTTTATTCACTGTTGACTGAGGGCCAAGAGTGATGTTTCTGTGAAGTTACAAGTTCGCCTGCCGGTTTTGTCTGGTAGCGATGCCCCTGGTTTCCGTGGGACATGCGCCTCTTTCCTATCAGGCTAGCGTGCAGGCTGCTGTCATTGTCCCAAATGACTATAAATCCTCAAACATTCTTGGAACCGATTTTACCACCTGCTGGCTCCTCATTAATGATTGAATCCATTTTTGAAGGGTGTTCATCCTAATTTTTTCCTGCGTGGGAGTTTTTAGCTTTTTAAAAAATCTTTTATACATAGAGCACGTAAGTATCTGGAAACCAGCTTTTCTAGTCCTGCTTCTCTTGGGCTGGGCTTTGCTCTTGCTGCTATTCAGTAGATGGGAGGGGGGTGTTCACGCATCTGCTGTCCAGTCGAGCCTGGAGGAGGCAGATGAACGTCTCTTCTCATGTCTGTGTTTGGTATTTTTTAGGAAGAGCTGTTTCTCCCTTATGGCTGGTAACCCTGGTGGCTTCTGGGTTTACAGCCCTCTTAGTTGATTTAATGGTCTAGTTGCAGGTGAGCAGCTGTGAGCATGGGAAGCCAAGCCTAGCACACAGGTGGGATGCTCTGGGAACCTAGGGTGATGGTCAGACAGAGCTTTAGAAGCAGCAGAATTTTCATAAAAGCATAGCTTCGTGTCGAGTAAACCACACTGTGGTACTATCCATACTAGAAAAAAAAAATCCATTGTGCCTGGTAATAGGTTGTGTTTTAAATAAGCAGCCTTTCAGAGAACGATGTGTTCCAGCTATTTAAACCAGTCACAAACTGTAATGAAGAATTACTGTTTGTCAAGCACAGTTTAGGTGCTCAGGAGACCAGATAAGCAGGAGGTCCTCAGCAAGCAGGCCTGGCTTGGGGGGCGTGTGCCTAGCATGTGCACAGACCTGTATGAAATGCACGTGGAGCCACGGGTGGGCGGGGCTGGCACAGTGGAGGGGCTTGGGATGCCGGAGACAGGGGTGGGGAGGAGGCCCCCTACGAGGCCAGCTGGACCCTGAAGGAAGTGACGTGCCTGTCCCCGTCGACACCGTAAAGCAGTCTATCCTGCAGACGAGAAACTGCATTGTCTAGAGGGGTAACCTGGTCTTCACGCAGTTGCCCAAACACGCAGTTCCACATGCGTGCACGTGCTCTCAGTGGGATTGAAAGAATAGTATGAAGCATAGAGAACACTAGGAGGTGAGACTTTATTCTTACTTTGTAGTAAGTGTTGATGCTTTCCCCTGTCAGTCATCACTGAGGGCGTCTGGTCTCCCTGCTCTGATTGATGGGGGGTGGTCTTGCTGGAGGAGGGAGAGCGGATTTGCACAGAGCTGGAGAACCACAAACCACACAGGATCTCCTTCTCTGGAATCTTGGGGGACTCACATCTGCAACATGCTGCAACCTTGTCCCTGCTGTGTGGACGTGTGAGGCTTCACCCCTGTGTTGGAGGAGAGAGCACAAGACCGTCCGTGATGCCCGAGGTGCTGCCCTCCCTGGAGGCATGGGCCTGGTGTGCAGGCCGTCTTGTCGGTGCCTGGCATCACCTGGGTCACGGTGAGAGTCGTCGGCTTCTTAGGTTCATGTATTTTGTTCAGGAAACTGGCGACTAGTGCTCTTTGGTTTAGAATTGCAACGTCTCTAAGACCCACATGAAAGTGGCCGCAGGAATTCCAGCAGATAATCCTTTGCCTGTGGAGACGCTGATTATGCTGGACGGGAAGTGGAGAACACCCATCTCAGGTTTTCCAGAGGTGCTCCCTTCTGGAGAAGGGCAACCTTCTCCTTGTTTTTGGACCTATTATAACTCAGCTGTTGTCAAGCAAGGCAGTGGCAGGAAGACCTTCCGGTTAAAAAAATTCCCTTTATAGCCCTTTAGAATCAGGACAAGACACATCCAAGTTTGTGTTATATTAATTCTGTTTGGAATTTGTTAGACTCTTAGAAAATGGAAGAAAACAGTGTTCTCTGCCACTTTTGAATTGGGCCAGTAATGGAGGCCATACCCCTAACCCTAACTTTTAACTTCCTTTTTTTTTTAAACGCTGTAATAAAACATAAAAGGCAGAGCAGAGTATCCTTTAAGGTCTAAGATCTGTTGCTCACAATTTATGGGGATGAAGCAGGAGAATAGGGTCTAGAGACCCATTCTGCCCCTAACGTGGAGGGAGCTCAGACGAGGGGGTTTCTCTGAGCCTCCGTGTCCTCCTCGGGAATGGAGTGAGGGTGATGGTTATGTATGTTGTGGGACTGACTGAGATCATGCACCTGCAGCGTGTAGCCCAGTATGGTCGGACGGTGAATACCCAGCACTTTAGCACCACCCCCCCCTCCCCCATAGCCCTGGTAGACTTAGGACTAGAAAAAGTACAGCTCCCAGCTTAAAAATACTTAAGGGCTCCTGTGTGTATCTCTATGGAAAACAAAAATAATGTTTTTCTAAATTCTTATAAATTCTTTCATTCAAAATAGTTCTTACATATATTAATTTCCAGAAGGACTGGGGAAAGATCTCAAGCCCTCCTTAATCTCAGAATTTCGTGTGCATGGTTTAACAATAAATGTTTCTTTGTATTTTCTCCCTTATCAGAAGAAGGAAATGATGAATTCAGCAAGTTGCTTTTATTGACAGGAAAGGAAAAATAACATGAAACTTAATGTTGTTTTCCTTACATGGTTTGTGTGTTTGTGTTTAGCCCAAAATGTTACTCACTAAAACAGCCATGTTTCTGAGAAATGACTTACTGTTTAAAGTACCAGGTAAAAACTTGCAGTTTAAACTTGATCCAGTCCATGCCGGCCCTGTGGAATTCCCTTGTCTGTTGCTGAGCCTTTGTGACGTGGGGTTATTCCTGAGCAGGGAATCCAGAAGTCTGTGTGTCTCTTGGTGTGGCTCTGCAGGAAGAGCTCGACCCCTGCTCTTCTAGCCAGATCCCCGTTGTTCTCCCCTGGAAGAAGGGTCAGAACAGGTCTTCTTTGCATTTTATCACTATTGGCTGCAGCGTCCCTTCCCTGACGCAGCCTGGTGCACTTAAGCCACACAAACCCCAGGGACATGTGTCCTCGTGGTTCCTGTGCCCTGCAGAGCAGGTGCATATGCCAGTGCAAATTTGGGAGGATTTCCTCCTAAATCGTGCTGGGGAATCAGTAGTCATGGGCATCCTTGCCAGGCCAGCGACTCGCTCAGGCACTGGGAGCTCAGGCACTGGGAAGTCAGCAGCCCCGGCTAGGTCAGGCGCTGGGAGGTCAGCAGCCCCGGCTAGCTCAGGTTCTGGGAAGTCAGCAGTCCGGCTAGCTCAGGCACTGGGAGCTCAGGCACTGGGAGGTCAGCAGCCCCGGCTAGCTCAGGTGCTGGGAGGTCAGCAGCCCGGCTAGCTCAGGTGCTGGGAGGTCAGCAGTCCGGCTAGCTCAGGCACTGGGAGGTCAGGCACTGGGAGGTCAGCAGCCCCGGCTAGCTCAGGTGCTGGGAGGTCAGGCACTGGGAGGTCAGGCACTGGGAGGTCAGCAGCCCCCGCTAGCTCAGGTGCTGGGAGGTCAGGCGCTGGGGGCTCAGGCACTGGGAGGTCAGCAGCCCAGCTAGCTCAGGTGCTGGGAGGTCAGCAGCCCCCGCTAGCTCAGGTGCTGGGAGGTCAGGTGCTGGGGGCTCAGGTGCTGGGAGGTCAGGTGCTGGGGGCTCAGGTGCTGGGAGGTCAGCAGCCCCGGGCTCGGGCTCCAGGGCGTACATGTGTCTGTTAGTGGCGTTCTGACCAGCTTTGTGCTTTGCTCTTTCCTATGTGTGTTTCTTCGTAGAAGACAAGGATGGTTCTCTGTGGGGATGGAAAAGTCTAACTAGAAACTCTCCATTACACAGTTAAAAACAAACCTTGGTGAACAATTTCTTCCTAAACACCCTCCGTGCACAGGGCTCCTGCCCTCATCCCCGGTCATTGCCGTGTGCTGGTTCTCGTCATGCTGGGTCTGTGCCCGCAGAGCCGCAGGACTGCACTCAGTGTGACTGTTATTGGTTACATCGCTCATAAATACGATGGACCTTTAACTGTGGGACCACTTTGTGAAACCCCACTTGAGCTAGATCAGCTTCTTTTCACGCTAGGGTAATAATTTTATTTAAAGTGGTATAAAGCTAATGGAATAAACATTTTTTTATTTGAATTCCTAGGAAATTTAAAAAATATCTAATCTAATTATCTAATTGTTTTCACATCAACATACTGCCTCATCAGCTTGATTCTTATCAATTATTCTTTCAATTTTTCTGAGTCCTGGCGTAATTGTTAGAGAATTCAGAAGAAAAAACTCCCTTTCTCTTTTTCAGCAGTCCCCAAAGAGAAAGGAGTGTTTTCCAGTAATTAAAGAAGGTGTAACTGATGGATTCTTTTACTCTGCTGCATCTTCCTTTTGCGTGCTGACAGAGCTCTGTGTGTCCTTGCTGCAAAGCAGTGTGAGCTTGGGAACCCTGGAGAACACCCCCCCGGAAGCTTCTGGCCACCGTCCTGCCGTGCTTAAGTCCCAGTCCTTCAAGTGGTCTCCAGAGACACATTTGTTTTGTCCTTATTACGGCAGAACTCTCACATTGTGCTGAGATGCCTCTTGGCTCGTGGTCTTAACTGTGTGGGGGATTATTCTTTATCACTTGCGCTGCAGGACGCGGGAGCCGTCGTTTGGGATGATGGCTCTGCTGGCTGACATCCTTTAGAGGATATTAGTTTTCCACTTCTATTCTTCACATCAAAGCTTTGCGATAAATAGGCATTTTGCAATTCATTTCAGGATGAACCTGACTTGATCTCATAGTTCAGGTTTTCATTAAGCCTTTCATAATTTAACATAGGATTAATTCTGAAAGCAGATTGGGCAAAATCTTTTCTGATAAAGTTTATTATTACTTTGAGTACCTGGTATAAAATCCAAGGGAGCGGCTGGTATTCAAGACGATTGCTGATGAATGCGATGTTCTGAAGCCGGTGACCGCAGCAGTACTGAGTTACCTGTTTACTGAAGGGCTCTGTCGTGGGGTGGACGGAAGCACCCTCTCTAACCTCGGTGGGTCCCCAGTGTCTCCGCTCTAGGACTTAGCTACCAGCCTCCACTCACCTCGTGGCGCCTTCCTAGTTGGGTGCCTTCCTGATTCTGGAAAGAGCCTGAATCAGGGCTCCAGAGTGGTGATGAGCAACCTCCAGACCTGGAGTTGGCCTTGTCTGTGGTCTGTGGAGAGACAGGCGAAGGACCGGGGCTGTTGGGGGGGGCGGCAGGTGTCAGATGAGCAGGCTGTGGTGCCGGCTGCCCCCAGGATGGCCACTGGCATGGGTTCTCCGGAGGCGACCCTCGCCACCTGCAACAGTGCATGTCCAGCGGCCCGCCAGTGCATGCTGAGCTCCAGCGGGCTCGCCTCCGGGGCTGCTTTCTGTCCCCTTTCCCTTGTTTGGGAAGGCTGCAAGCAGCAGAGCCTGGGACAAGACTGTCCCCACTTCCTCCTGGCTCAGCCCCAGGTGCAGTGACTGGGTGGCCTAGCCCAGCCTTGTCAGCAGCTCCTGAGGAGCAGGGGGTCTGGCCGGCCCGGCGGGTGCTGGCAGGGGGTGGCTTTGGGAAGCGCCCGAGTCTGAACCAGGCACAGAATGCATTCTCCCCAGACCTGCTGTTTTTCTAAAAGTACTTCTATAATTAGAAACTGAGTTTCTCTTCAGGGAAACGTCTTGTACGACTTGTTTGCTGAGTATCCTCCAGACGTTCCTGATGCACAGTTGGGGTCTTTGAGGAGTGGCCCTTGTCTAAAAGGAATTTGAAGAAGATTAGGAGGCATCTCTGAGCTCCCATGCTCAGCTAGCTGGCTCCTCACAGGAGGGATGATAATGTGTTAGTAGCATTTGTTTGTTTAACAAGGGCAGTGGGAGACTTTAAAAACATGAACTTGGGGGGTGCCTGGCTGGCTCAGTCGGTTAAGCATTCGACTCTTGGTTTCAGCTCCAGTCGTGATCTCAAGAGTCGTGGGATCGAGCCCTGTGGTGAGCTCCACGCTCAGCATCGAGTCTGCTTGAGATTCTCTCTCCCTCTGCCCCTCCCCCTGCTCGCCTGCTCGTTCTCTCTCTTTTTTTTTAAGATGCTCTTTTAAAAAACAAAAAACCAAAACATGAACTTAGTTATTCTTTGAGCTTGGAAGGGTCACATTTTTTGTATTGTGAAGAGGGAAATCCTCACTTGTCCTCCATCCCTGAATAGATTCCAGGGATTTTCCACCAACAAAAGGTGATCTGTCTGAGCGAGGGTCAGTGTGCAGGCTCTGAAATCATGGGACCTGTCAACTGACTTCCTAAAAAAACATGCTCGGTGAAGATGTTCCCGTCTAGCTAAAACATTTCAAAAGCACAGGTTAAGTGGTTGTTGCTGTTGTTTTAGTGATTATTGTAGCTTTCCTGTTGCTTTAGGAGCAAAATGCCCCTTGAACAGGGCAGGGCTCATGCCTGTTCTTCCTTTCCTGTCTGAATATTTGATTTTGTCATTGTTGATAGTTAATGGGTGTGTAGTTAAGAGGATTTCAACCCAGGATTTGGCCCCAGGGGAATCTAGTGTATGGAGTAGTTCTGTGTGGAAAAGGCAGTATCGGTGCTGGGGGAACGGAGGGCTGTCTGCATGGCCTGCTCGTCAGGATGGGCACAAAGGCCAGAGGTCACCGATTTTGCACAAGGTCACGAATAAAGGTGGCCGCAAGCCCAGGGCCAGTGTCCCAGTGATCACACACAGCTTGTATCCATGCTCTTCCGGAAGAGTCTCTGTGGTCATTGATGATGGCCCTCTGGATTTTCCATGTTTTGGTTCACAACAAGTTTTTCAGTGAACTTTTTATTTGGGTGATGAATAGGTTGGAATTTGGCTCTTGTAACATTTGGTTGTACATTTAATATGTTTCTGTATCAGGTGCTTTTCTCTTCAATATGATCTTAATGATAACAGTCATAGAGATTACTTGCATTTAGGGCTTAATATGACCTAAGCATTTGCACATTTAAACTCAATCTTAGGAGAAACCAGTGAATTAGGCAATGTTATCTTCATCTTACTTACATAGAAAATGAGACTTAGAGATGAATAAATGTGCCCAAGAGCACGTGACTAAGCAGTGGCGGCGCGGGGCGGGGCTGGTTTCCAGCCTGCGTCTCTGCTCCATAGCAGGTGCCTTACCTCCCAGCCGTTTTCTTTCTGGACTTCTTACAACGCTGTCTTTACAGATTTTCCTCAACTTCCTGTGGGGTTACGTCCCCCCAAAACCCTTCTTAAGTTGAAAATATTGCAAGCGGTGCATTTAATACCCCTAACCTTGACCGTCCCAACGTAGGCTCGCCGACCTGAAACGTGCTCAGAACACTTACATCAGCCCACGGTTGGGACAAATCCTCTCCCACGAAGCCTCCTTGATAACCCGGTGTTGACGGTCTCATGCAGTGTATCGAATACGGCGCTCACCGTGAAGAGCAGACGGTGGGTATGGGTGTGGGACTGTTGTCCGTGGATCCGCTGTTACTCCCGTGATCGCGGGGCTGACGGGGAGCCGCTCACGAGGCAGGATCATCCCACTGGCCGCTAGCCCGGGACAAGACCCAAACTCAAAAGTCGAAGAATGGCTTCTACTGAATGAGTATCGCTTTTGCACCATTGTAAAGCTTGGACATTGGAAAATTCCTAAGTGGAACCATCCTAAGTCATCATCGGAGTACTTAAAATCCACAAGGGGAAGTAGCTACTTGTAAGAGCTCTTACCGTAAGACACAGGTAAAGGGTACTTCTGTAGAATAATGCATTGCCTTTTATCTTCCATGCGGGCCCTAAATAACGTCTTTCATGGCAGCATTTCCTCAGTCTTATTCCCAAGCTGATAGCCTGTGAGGACGACCAGTCGCAGCCTCCCCATGTGCGCTCAGAGCCCTACGGCGGGAGCGACTGTGCAGTTTCGGAGTTTGTTCGAAGCCAAGCGGTGCTACTTGGTACTGAAGTTTGTGCAGGTGATTACACTTCAGAGGAGTGATTTGATCGCTTGTAATAAAAATATGAAATCATTCATACTTAATATAAAGGTAACACTTCCTCTGAAGTTCTTTTCCTTCCTCTGAAGTTAAAAAAGATTACATAGTTCTTTGTCCTAAGGTCTTAGATGTTCAGGCACAACTTTATTGCGCTTTGCAGATTGTACATTTTTCACAAATGAAAGGTCTGTGGTGACCACAAGTCTGCTGGCCCCACTTTTCCAATAGTATTGGCTCACTTCCTCTGCCACATTTTAGGAATTATTGCAATATTTCAAACTTTATCATTATCATAGTTGTTACAGTGATCTGTGATCCGTGGTTATGATGAACAGCTCAAGTGATAGCTGATTAGTGTTTTTTAAGCAAACTATTTTTGTTTTTTGGTTTTTTTTAAAGATTATTTATTTGAGAGAAAGAGAGAGAGAGAGCATGAGAGGGGGAGGGTCAGAGGGAGAAGCAGACTCCCCGCCGAGCAGGGAGCCCGATGCGGGACTCGATCCCGGGACTCCAGGATCATGACCTGAGCCGAAGGCAGTCGCTTAACCAACTGAGCCACCCAGGCGCCCCTAAGCAAACTATTTTTGAATTAAGTATATTTTTAAGACATAATGCTATTCTGCACTTGATAGACTATAGCATAGTGTAAAGGTAACTTTCATATGGACTGGGAAACCAGAAACTGCATTTGACTTGTGTTATTGTGGTCTGGGAGCTGTGCCTGTAGGTTCTTGGCATGGCTGGTCTCCATCGCTAAGGGATACCTATGGGTTCTCCCCCCACCCCCCATCTGCTATTGGAAAAGTAACAACATTTCTTAATACTGCAGTGAGCATTTTGCTTATATTAACATGTAATAAAATAGGCTTTTTCCCCCCTACATTATAAAAGATTTCTTGATGATAAAAATGAGAATAGAATTATTGGCCTGGAAAGTGTGCAGATTTTCAAGGGTCTTGGTACAAATACTGAATTCCTCCCCAGAGGAATGTGTGCTCTTTATTCACTGCTTTGTGTTCCACGGGTTCCTAAGAAATCCCGTGGTGTTCCTTGTGTCATCCGAGGAAGCTGGATATGTAGAGCTGCCTCTAGAAAAGTGGGAAAGGTTTCTGGAGAGAGTGTTTGTTTTGCATGTACCACCTGGCTTTTCAGAAGGAAATGAATAGAGTGCTTCCCAATTAATACAACTGTGCTGTTTTCTCATTAGTGCGCTTAAATGGTGGAATGTTCCTTTGGAGGTGTTGTCATCATACATTTCTGTGTATGTTACATTTTGTGGGGGATAAAAGTGGTCACTCACACAATTTTGAAGATCTATAAGATTTTATAAACCTCCAAGATGCCCAAATGTCTGTGATGTCTGTGAAAATATCAGTGACTCACAAAATGTCCTAAATGCCTTTTATTATATGTGGTGAATGGTTTAATGGACATACTTTTTGTTTACAAAGCAAAATCACACTTTCCCCCAAAGATACGATAGTTGTCATGGACGTGAGAAGTTTTCTTACCTGAGAGTGGAAACACCATGTTGCTTTGCAACTAAATCATAGAAACATACATGCCCTTACTTCTCCTTGATCAGCAGGCATTCTGAGAGCCTGGAAGAGTTCCCTTTCTTCATAGCCGATGTTGGGGCAGCGCGTGGCCCCGTTCTATAAAAAACAAGAACAGGTAGAAACACGCAGCCTCGTCAGTGATTCCTAAGGACAGGACAGGGTCTCATGGCCAGGTGGGTATGCATACTCAGTAGGAAGCCTATTGTTCTTGATATTCCCTCCACCCCAAAGTCACTAGGTTTCCTTAGGTTTTTGTCGTGAACGCACTGTGGGTTTTCCAAAGGAGAATTTTCTGTATCTCTTTGAATTGGATCAGGTCCAAAGAGAATTCCCATGACAGGGAGCTCTCCCCCGATTTCCCTCCGACCAGCGAGGGTAGCAGGAAGTATCTTGTGTGGGTCATGGTGTTCACAGGCCAGGGTCTGTCTTGTCAGAGTCAGGTCTAGACTCTTCCCTTGAGGTTCTCAGATAACTGTGGACACTTTAATAAGTGAACGTGTGCTCAGATGTTAGTAGATGTTTGCACTCAGGCTGCTCTCGGAGAAGCTAAATTGGAGAGAGTTGGGAGCTTGGGAGATTGACAACGTCTAAATATGGGTTCTTCTCTCTAGCAGCATGGCAGCACCTGGGAATAGGATTCACCCAGAACATAACGACCACAGGTTCAGCTGCTGGCTTACTGCTCACATCCTGCAGACATGACCTTACTGTATATTCACTTACTCCCTCTTGGTTATTAATCCTATTCATAGCTTCCAATAAGGAATAATCAAGTCCTTTACTTAAAGGGTACAGTTTTATTTGTATCAAAAAGACATAAAGACAATATTGTATGAATTTTCCAGATACTGGTATGTTCATTTCTGATTTCCCCTCTAGGTGTCTAAATATTGCAATTAAAAAATCTTCAAAAAAATCTTCATATTGGATTAGCAGCTTTGATGAATAATTTGATGGACAGTTTTCCTTGGGTAAATTTCCTTGGTTTTTGTTTTGCCAGAAACTCATTTATGGCAAAACAATATATCATTTATGTTTGGAAAAGACTTTGTGCCCTTATTTCTTCTATAGGGGCCACATTTGTAGTGAAAATTAATGATATACTGGTAATAGATACCAGTCTCTCATGTAGAAAGTTTTAATTTTTTAAAAATATGAACACATGGGCTCTGCTTTTTTTTTTTCTAGCTTAATTCAAGAAGCAAGGACTTGTAAAAAGAAAAACACAAATAGGTCAGAAAGGTTATACATGCTGAGTGGCTGGCAGCAGGTGCCCTTGGGGTGCAGAGCCCTGCCTGGCTCGGGGCTGTGCTCTGGGCGTGGCAAGTGGCTTTGTTCTGGGACAGTGGTCTGTTTCTCCAGAAATTAAGAATAATCTGACACACAGAATCTGCAGCTCAAGAAGCAGAGTCGGACCTCTGTCAAGGATGAAGATTTGTCTCAAAGGCCAAAACATGAGGACATTTCTTTGCTAATTTTATAGAAAACTTGCTGGACAGCTATCTGGCCTCACGTGTCTACTGCGTCAGGAAACATCTGAACTTCGTCGTCAAGCCAGACCTCCAAAGGAAGTGTTTTTACATTTTTCACGGTTTTGGTCACTAGTTATAGGCATTAAAATTATTGTTTAAAACACTGAATTCTGGTTTAAAAAAAATTGCTTCCATAGAACTGGCAGCACTTCTATGGAGTGTAAAAGGGTAACATTAAGCAAGGGCCTTGCAGGGGCTTGGTGTGTCTGCTGTGCATGAACACGTGTGTGTATGTATGCCACATGTGCATGATACCTGTGTGCACACTATATATACGCGTGTGCGTTGTATTCCCACACTGGGCATGTGTACCGTGTGTACATTGTGCACACACATGTTATATGCATACATGGATACTGTATGTATATGCACCACATGGATCTAAGCTCTATATGTATACGCATATACCCTACATATGTATGTACATTGTACATAGACTGTGTATACTGGAGGTATATATGCATACACACTGGGTCAGTGCCTGTAATACACTATGCATATACATTTTCCACTGTGTCAATACTGTATGCTGTATGTACATATACTGTGCACTCTGTGTATGCACCACATGGATATATGCATATGCACTATATAGACACATGTATGTACTCTATGTGGATATTTGTATGGACACTGTATAAACTGTTACGCACTGTATGGATATATGTGTGTAATATATACACATACACTGTGTCTATATGCATAGGGTATACACTGTGCATATATTTTACATACATAGTATATATATCATGTATTGGTATATATTATATACATATATCCTCTATGTGCATACACTATGTGCATAGGGCATATATGTGCATGCACTGTATACCCACCATGTGTGTATATATTTGTGGACACTGTATATGCACTACATGTGTATATATACTGTATATGGTCCTACGTTGTATGTATATACACTGTATATGGTTATACACTGTATGTACATGCACTGTGTGGGTGCGTATGTCTGCATACTGCATATTACCAGGAACACGGCTCCTGGAGGCTCCAGTGAAGCACCATCTGGCTAGTGCGGGCATAGTGTAGGGTGAAAACAGTTGTTCTTTGCTACACTATGAAATTTGGCGAGATATTGGACCTTTGCCGTAATGCGGGAGCCAGTCATATTGCAAAATTGATGTGTGTGTGTGTGTGTGTTCACGTAATCATCGTAATGGCTCTACAAAGTGGGTTTTATTCCCAGAAGGGAAGACTGAGATTTCCCAGGGACCAGGTGACCTGTGGAACCAAAGAACTATCAATTCTCGCGTGTCCCTTTATTGTCTTACCACAGCCTTTGTTGGTGCCGCTTAACCAAGTTGCCACCCACTCTGAAATGTGTTTGTCTTCCTCCTGCTGAGCTTTGTTCCCAGAGAAGCCAGGATAGTGTGTTCTTCGTCTTTGTCGCTAAGTAGCAGAGTTTCTCTTATGCTGCTCCTATAAGCAGTTAAAAGTCAACACAGTATCTCTGTGTTAAAATTGAACACAGTGCATAAGCTTATTTTTAGGAATTGTTTGGAAAGATAAGTAAGAAGACCTTCAGGGTGAGAGAAGGCTGGAGAGTAAGTAAACAGGGAAAATAAATTTGCGCAAAAAAACATGCCCAAGATTGGGATTTGAAAGTAGGATGTCTCAAATGTTACATTATTTGTCTGCCGTTTTGGATTTTTAAAGAAGTTATTTCAGTTTGCCATTTCTTGGGGGATTTTACTTTTGACGGACTATCACTAGGATATTCTGCTTTCTCGGAACAAAAGAACAGGCAGTCTCAAAGGTAAACTTCAGGTTCTACTTCTGGAGAAACAGAAGTTGCAACTTTTTAAAAAGACACCGTCTCAGCTCTTTTCTCCAACAGTTAAAAAATAATGTTTTGTCACAGCCAAGTTCACCTTACTGAACTACCACAGACTTCTCAAAAGTGTTCCCAGCCTCTTTATTTTGTTATTCATAATTATTTAATGTTTCACAGAAAGAAAATCTTACACAGGTTAAATTTAAGTACCTTTGAGGCAGGAGTTCCATAAACCACAGGGCCAGTGATAGCATGGCAAACCCTTCATCTGACCTTTTATTCCTTTGACGAATGTTCACGAGTTCCTACTTTGTGCCACGCATGGTGTTAGCTGCTGGGGCACAATGCTGAGCCTGAGGTTCTGTATGTGGGGAGGGTCTCATCCCACTCAGTACATCAACAGCTGTATGATAAAGTGTAAGAAACCAGTATACAGATATTTTATGGGCACATTGAACATGGCATTGACCTGAATGTGACAGATTTTTCAGGTTTACATTTGCCTTTTTAAATTTCTACTTATAATTCTGACGATTTTCTTTTTCTACCTTTAAAAACAAATCATTGCTAATCACCAACAGATTTGTGATAAAGTATATTTATGTGTTCTAAATCTAGTGATTTATTCATTTAATTGGAGGCTATTCTCCTTGATAGGTACCAGTAATATGTCAAAAGACGGTTCAGTTTTGCACTGTCAGAGGATCATTAAATACTACAGGGTGTATCCGTACTGGAATTTGCTCATTCATTAAATGTAAGCATTTTAGCTTTTGCTGATAGGCACACTGGAGGTGCAGGCGTGATTAGTTCAAAGTTAGACATTTTGATCCATGTCAGGAGAATGCACAACATCACAACAAATGAAAATATTTAAAGATCAAGTACTTGTTAAGGAATTTGAGTAAATGGCATGTGGGCATTCCCTGGAGGTCTGTCTCTATTTGTGACATTCCATTGTGACATTTTTTATTATTTAGTCTCAATGAGAATATCTGGTTTTATTCAACTGGGGAGAAAGAAAGTAAACTGAGGTGAGCATTTACCCAGCCGCATACCACAGGCAGGTGCCGTGTGACAGACACGGGGCTCACCTGCATCCCATCAGCTTACGAGGTGGGTTTGTTATTGGAGAACCTACAGGTAAGGCTTAGGGTGGGGGCTTGTGGGCAGGCCTGGAGCTGGTTCCTTCCTGCTGCCTCTTAGCACCCCGATAAGAACAGTTGTCAGAAGTCAGCGATGGTTAAATGCAGTGAAAACCACAATGTGCCGGTAGCCTGCAGTGTACCAGCGTTTACCACACTGCCCTAGCTCATGGTCATGCCTGAGTAGAAGCTACTCTCCCTGCTTAGCATATGGGAGTGCCAGGAAGGGAGCCCAGTTCGTAAACAGCTGCTGGTTTTAACAGGCATGGAACTTGCTCCATGTTCGCATATTTGGAGTAGAATAGTGTAGTTAGATAGAATACTGACCAACACATGTGTATGGCAACTTTAAATCTCCACTCCTTTTGTACTAGATGTGAATTCTTGCTTCATGGCTGATGGCTGTGCCCATCCTGCTTCTGGAAACAGCCTCTCTGTTGGGGAGGGTGATGCTCCATACAATGAAAATTCAAAATCATTGAAGGTCTAACATGTGGCTGATAAGGCTAATCAAGTCTTGCTGCAGTGTGGGGATGGGTACAAGATTGGATTTCACAGACATTTTTCCAAAGAAGACATCCAAATGGCCAACAGACACATGAAAAGGTGCTCAATATCGCTCGGCATAAGGGAAATCCAAATCAAAACCTCAGTGAGATACCACCTCATACCAGTCAGAATGGCTAAAAGTAACAAGTCAGGAAACGACAGATGATGGCGGGGATGCGGAGAAAGGGGAACCCTCCTACACTGTTGGTGGGAATGCAAGCTGGTGCAGCCACTCTGGAAAACAGTATGGAGGTTCCTCAAAAAGTTGAAAATAGAGCTACCCTATGATCCAGCAATTGCACTACTGGGTATTTACCCCAAAGATACAAAAGTAGGGATCCGAAAGGGTACGTGCACCCCGATGTTTATAGCAGCAATGTCCACAATAGCCAAACTATGGAAAGAGCCAAGATGTCCATCGACAGATGAATGGATAAAGAAGATGTGGTGTGGTATATATATATATACATACACACACACACACACACACACACAATGGAATATTATGCAGCCATCAAAAGGAATGAGATCTTACCATTTGCAATGACGTGGATGGAACTGGAGGGTATTATGCTGAGCGAAATAAGTCAAACAGAGAAAGACATGTATCATATGACCTCACTGATATGAGGAATTCTTAATCTCAGGAAACAAACTGAGGGTTGCTGGAGTGGGGGGTGGGGTGGGAGGGATGGGGTGACTGGGTGATAGACACTGGAGAGGGTATGTGCTCTGGTAAATGCTGTGAATTGTGCAAGACTGTTGAATCTCAGATCTGTACCGCTGAAACAAATAATGCAATATATGTTAAGGGAAAAAAAAAAGATAGCAGGAGGGGAAGAATGAAGGGGGGAAATCAGAGGGGTAGACGAACCATGAGAGACAATGGACTCTGAAAAACAAACTGAGGGTTCTAGAGGGGAGGGGGGTGGGAGGATGGGTTAGCCTGGTGATGGGTATTGAGGAGGGCACGTTCGGCATGGAGCACTGGGTGTTATGCACAATGAATCATGGAACACTACATCTAAAACTAATGATGTATGGTGATTAACATAACAATAAAAAAAGATTGGATTTCACTGTTGTGTGATTCTGGAAGTGGTGTGTTTGTGCCCCTGGATTGAGTTCTCCCTACATGGAGAGCCCGTGGGGTACCGCTCTCTGCATTTCGTCTGGAGGGGTGAAATGCGCCGCGCAGGGTCTTCCTTCCCTGAGCCCGGAGAAGGGGTGGCCTCCCTGTGGCAGTGCCCACGCGCACAAAATGACAGGCGCACCCTTTTCTCTGTGCTGAGGCAGCTGCTCCTTCTTGCCCACCCCATGGATTGTCCTCCCTGCGTCATTTGTCCAGGACGGTTTGCTGTTCAAGCTCAGACCCTCCTCTCAGATGTCAGGGCTGTAAGGAGTGCTGTTTGTTTTCTCTTTTCTGATAATGCAGAATTACATTGTTACGAGGATCACATGCGCATTGACCTACTGTAGAATCTGGATCTCTCTTAAGGAGGGCTCTCTGTTTAAATTTCCACAGTCCTCTTTTTTCCCCCCCACCAATGAAAGTGACCTGGAGTCTTAGAAGACCCCGAAGACGATCAGTTGCTGGCTCTAGTCCCCTCCCTTACGTCCCCCTTCCATTTTAAAAACAAGGCTGCCTTGACCAGCCAAAGGAAGTTTGTGCAGGTATAGTTAGTGCTAATGATTACTGGTATTTGAAAACATGACCCTCAAATGAGAATTTATTTTTTATAAAAGCAATCTCAAAGGGTCTTACTAATTGTTTTATGTATAGTTAGTGAATTGTACTCATAATAAACTTTGTCATCTAAGTAATTCTCTGGTTTCAAATTAGTGTTTGCAGCTCATGCTCTAGAGTTTTTTTACAAGGTAGAGTTGAAAACACGACCATATTAGATGGAGTGGGTCCCTTTAGTTCCACCCCTGTGTCTGTTTGTCTTTAAGCTGGAGCCTGCGCGCTGATGGGTCCCCTCAGTTTCTCAGCACCCAGCACCAAACCAGCTCCCCCGGATCTTCCCAGCTGTGCTCAGGGTATGGAAGCCATTCCCGCCGGGATGGTGAGAACAAAGAATCAGCATGTCGAATTTACTCTCTTCTCTGGTAAATGGAATCCTATTAAACCAAATATGCTTTCACAGCAGACTTTGTACATATAAAGCACTAAATGCTGAGAGGGGTCGTTGAGCAGTGAGGCTTCTCTCTGCAGCCGGCATGAAACCTTTGGTATTGTAGCAAAGTCACAACAGCTGGCTTTGAGCATTCGAAAAAATGGTGTACGTACCACACTCTGATTTTCGAGAGCCTGCCTAAAAATCTCTGTGGTTATGCCACATTTTGTGTTTGTTAGCAAGAGCTTAATAATGTTGGCATTGGGGCAGATAATTTTTTTTTCCAATCAGCATCTCTTAAAAAGAATGTGTTGCTTTTCCCACAAGAAGATGAAATGAACGTTAGCCCCACTTTCCTGGATTTCAGCCCACTACGATGACCCACCTGGGACTGATGCTTTCTTTCTGTTGCTCAGGTACCAGGCTTGGGTTTGGGACAGGGTCCTTTGCCTTGTCACATGCCCCATGAGGACGTCACCTGAAGGATTGTCTCCTATTTCACTGTTATCATTACTGGAAATGCTGTTTTCCAAAGAAGAGCCTACTGAATTTTTTCATCTGAATTTATATGTAATACAAGAGAATAGTTGGCTTTAATAAACAATATGCAGTTCCCTCATCTTAATTATTTGGTTGTGGAAAAAGAGTCATGGAGATTTTCTTGCTATAATCTATGCTAGGAATTGTGCAAAATCTTTATGGAAAATGACTAGTCTGTTAGGCTATAGGGATTTATGTATAAAAAAGAGACTTTTATTGCTAAAAGGAATGATTATTGATGTGGGTAAGGGTTTAAACTTACTATTGACATCTAGTCAGTAAGATACATTATAATGTGACTTTAATGTAAGAAAAGCATCAGTTTTTAAACGGTCCCTGTGACATTTTTTTAGACTCTTCTGCAGGATAAGCAGAGCGGAGTGAACAGAATAGAATGTCGCCAGGAAGGCCATTCAAAATGAATTCAAACATCCAGAGCATGAACTAGTTTTCTAGAAATGCCATCCTGTTGTTTTTGAGTTTGTAGTCAGTGTCGGTAGGGTCCATGGTATGACTTCTGTAGGAACTTCAGAAAGCTGCTTTCATGAATAAAATACAGTATGTTTTTTCTAGCATTTCAGTTGTGAGTTTTGAGATGTGTGAAAACTGTTAACCGTTTCTTTTCCTTCTAGAATTACTTTGCTTAGTTTGGAAAAAGTATGTGAATGCCAACAACCATCTGAAGCAGTTAATCATAAAAAAATTAATATTCAGGTGTGGATGGACTGCCCACTTTCTCTGTATATCATTCTAGAGTCATGTAAATTTAACGTTTAGTCTTTTACGAATATTGAAATTTTCCTCATTATTCCAATTTTTTCAGTGTATTGTTGCTTACAGTCTGGAACAGTTGGACCTCCTGATTGGGGTTCTGATTTGATTGCTGATAGCTGGGACTGTTTTCCATTTCCTTGGATGTGAGTTCTATGACTTTGACTTTTGAAATGATATGCTACATTTGATAATAGAAGCAATAAAACTGAAAGCGTTCACATCTATTAACATTTATGTGCTTTAAAGTGTCTCCTTCAGAGAACAAAAATGGTACCTTTTATTCATGGGTTGATTGCATTGTTTTCTGCAAATATCTTTGTATTTCCACCTTACTCATTATTTGGGCATAATGTCCTGTTGTTTGTAGAAAATCCACAGTGGGACGTCTGGGTTCAAGTGTTTTTTCTGCTCTGAGAGACACCAGTCTCTGGGCTACATAGTCTAATGTGATTGGCTACTATCTAGTTGGGTGCTGGAAAGAGTGGACTCCTGAGCATGCTCGTCTCAGGGTGGTGGCTCTCCAGATGTGTACCTGTGGGGCCTGGGGGAGCCGGTTTCTCACCTGGGCTCACAGTTAAACCCCGCCTACTGATCTTGGCTTTACGAAAGAAAACGTACATCTATACCTATTGGATTTGTATAAGTTATGCTGAAAAGAGTGCTCCTTGATTATTTTGTCTTGGGGATTACGGGGGAGTTTTATCCTTGGTAATCTTAAATCCAGCTACTGTAGGGTTGATCCACAAAGTGTTCACTGTTTTGAGTGTGTGCAGGCACACCTTGGAGATGCCTTGGGTTCCATTCCAGACCACCTCTGTGAAACAGTATGCAAGTTAAATAGCAGAACTGTACAATCTAGGATAAATCAATCAGTGTTAATCTAGATAATGTTTTGCAGAAATAGCCGCTTGCATCTTGAGTGTGGTTGATACATCCCGTGTGTCACCACCTGTCTTAGCAGCTGAACATGCTACATGGGCACCTGCACACGTGACGTGGAAATCCTAGGGCAGAAGTTGGTTACGAGGCAGCCATCTGGTGGCCTAGAACATATGTACTTAACTTTAAGAATAATCCTTGCGATGAAAACACGGGATGAAAAAGATTTCCCAGTGAACCTAGTGGGTCCTGCAAATGCGTTGGCTCACTTGGACTGAGACAAGTGGAAACAGAGAGGGGGGAGGACGGAACAGAGAAGGGAAAGGGACCCGAAGGACAGAGGCAGTGAACGTTACTTCCTTTGGGACGTGGTACGCACGGTTGGGGCAGGGCAGCCAGCAGAGGCAGCGGGGGTGGAGGCCGCTCTTCAGCCGGGGCCAGCTTGAGGAGTCCGGCTTCTGGGGGGCATGCCGGAGGCCCTCTGATTATGGCTTCTCCTTCCTCAGTGGGTGACTGTCCACCAAAGAGATCATTGCCGTGACATTGGTCATTCGTGATGGCCACTTGCAGAGATGCCTCTCCTCCGTCTGGACCGTGTTTATGCTGTGATGTTCATCGCGGTCCGCTGCGTGGCTTCTCCTTGGGAACGGGAGGGTTTAGTGGCATCTCCATATCGCCTACGGACTGGTTGGCCAGTTCAGATTCTTGAGTTCTTGAAGAAAACCCGATGTGAATTTTGCTGGGCTCAGGTAGGTCCACTGTGGCAACACTGAGGTGATGTGCACTGCCTTCGTCATACAGGAATCTTGGTAAATGTTTTCTACTGAAAAAAATAGCCTCTTACCAAATAAAGCTGAATAAGGAATAGTAGGTTTTCATTACAGTGCAGTGATCCTAATTTTCAGTGACCGTAATGGAACTTTTTGTTATTACTAAAGTCCTTCGCGATCTTCCCATTCTTTGAAAGGAGGTATTTTGCTCATGTTAACTCAAGAATTAACTGGGGTGGGATAGGAATTTTTTAAGACAGGCCCCTCTCAGACTCTAACCAGTCAGACGGTGCCGCACAGGAGTGTCTGAGGATCCCTTGTAAGGTAGGGATAGCTGTGAACTCGGGCTGACGAGTGAGGGGGAGTCACTCCCGGGGTCTAGACGGCCTCCCGCATGAGGGGTGCTGGATCTGCGTGGAAACATGGTGAGGTGTGCGCGTGTGGCTTGTGTGAAACCGCAAGGGGGGCATGGGAGCTGCAGGTTGTGTTTTGGGAATGGCTGGCACCCGGCCTGGCTGGGGGATGGGCTCACGTGAGGGCAGTGGATGTGGAGACTGGGGGGCTTGGGCAGAGGTCACCGTCCTGGCCCCAGAGTCGGGAGGGCCTGTGCTGGGCTCACGTGTGTGTCATCCTGGACCGTGCACTCAGGTGGCCTCCGCAAGGCGATTTCCTTCTCTACAAAGTGGACGTGGTAGAACACACCGAGGGAGCTGAGCTGCTGATTTTCCCTCGCGGGCACATGCCCGCTCACCGATGGTGCCGGCAACAGGCTGGGCTGAGAGTGTGCTGCACAGAGCAGGGGAAGCGGCGCGGACTCAGGGGTACAGAGCTGGGTCTTTGCTCATGGGAGGACGGCCTCAGGGTGGCACCGAGTTCACTCTGGTCCGTGGTGTGCACGGAAATGCTCAGCTGCGTAAATAGTCCAGGGATGAGCTGTTCGGGGCCGTGACGTAGGTCCAGGCAGAGGAAATGCGGCGAAGGTCTGGAGGCCGGGAAGAGCGGGGCTTGTGACTGCCAGGGTTTGTCGGCTTACAGAGCCGGGACGTGCAGGAGTTAGAGACTCGGTACGGGTGGCCGGGGGTGGCCAGGGGGGCAGGTGCCCGCACGTTGGAGGTGCGCCATCACACGGATGGGTGCCTCTTAGAGCCTTCCATTACAAGTCTCGTCACCTGTTTCACTGTAGCCCCCGAGTCCGCTTGAGCAGGGTGCACACTCGTGTGCACCGTCTAGCTGCTTGGTGTGGTCCAGCCGGGCTTCGGGTCGTGCTGTGCTCGACTTTGAGCTGGTTCATCCGCACAGACGAGCACCTGTTGGCTATTCTGCCAGTACCTGTCGTTCCATATCTCAAGCTCTACCTCTTCTCAGCTGAATCGCCTTTCTTCTGAAAGCTCCGACAAAAATCTGTGTTAAGGACAGGACCTTACGTCTCCACTTAACGTGTTCAGGAGTGTCTGCCACAGCCCTGAATGTTCCAGCGTGTTGGTTTCAGAGAATCTGTGGCATTATTTTGTAGAAACACTGTGGCTGGAGCCGGGCGGGCAAACTTTCTGTCAGGAGCCAGGGGGCACACGTCTTATGGTGTGCTGGCCACATCCGTCTCTGCCATATTCTTCTTTGTTTGCTTTTAAAAAATCTGTTAAAAATGTAAAATTCACCTTGAGCTTATTGGATTTCTTTCATCCTTTGAAGACCTTGAATCGCAGTTTACTCAAGTTTGATGTTTGCATTTGTTACTTTGTTGCTTGGCTACTCAGTCACGTGGCAGCTTGGCAACTTCCCCTAAGAACCATGCCCGTTGATTCTAGAAATGGACCTTGCAGCCAGCTTCCCTTTCTCGAGGCCAGTGTAGCTCCGGAGCCCAGGCTGCGGCTGACTTCCGTGCTGTGTCAGGCCCAGGAACGTGCGCGGGGGGCCTGGGTCTCCCAGCTTGATTGTCACTTCCCTAGGGAGTAGCTCTTGGGAACGTTTGCAGAAACACTCTGGTAGATCCACAGCCATTCTCTAGATGGGAAAGGAAGTTCATTTCTCCCTAAACACATGTTGTTGCCACATAATTTCTAGTGCTTCCCATCTACCAATCCTGTTTTATCTCCAGGTTTAGTTTCCTGCTCCCATTTGGAGCTGTGATACTTGTTGAAAAAAATAACGCTTTTTCTTCCTAAGTTAGAACTTGAGCTCTGATTTCACAAGTGGATTATTATCTTTTTGAAGATTATATTTATTTATTTGACAGAGAGCGCGCGTGCACACGAGTGGGACGGGTAGCAGAGGGAGAGGGAGAAGCAGGAAGACATGGGGCTCGATCCCAGGACCCCGAGATCACTACCCGAGCCAAAGGCAGATGCTTAACTAACTGAGCCACCCAGGCGCCCCTCAAGTGGATTATTATTTACTTGTTTTTAGAGCCATAAAAACAAAGACCATTCCAGCAGGCACTCTGTTTTCCTTCCTCCATGCCTGAATGTGGGAGAGTGACTGTGTTTCTTGTTGACTGTTTCCACGCTGAGATTGGGTCTCCCTCCTGGGACCAGGCGGCATTGCTTTGCTTCCTCTTCCCTCACCTGAAAGGGCACATGGTAGGTCTGGGGTGCGACCACTCACCCTATTATAACAGGCATAATGTCAGCTTATAGAGCACCATCCTCATCCTCATGTCTCCAGTAACCCGGAAGCTCAGGATGGTGACTGATGGCCCCAGGGCACCCTTTCGGTGCCGTGAAGCTGGCCCCGGAACCCTGCTCTGAGCCTTGATCAGAAACTCTTCATCATGCTGATGCTCAAGGCGTGTAAGCCAAACTGAGAACAGTTTCCCCAGAAACATTCAGATAACATAGGAAGCACTTTTGACTAAGAGAAACCTCAACCAGGTTAATTTTCTGCTGTGTTTCTCCCCTTTGTGTGAGTGTTAGCCACAGCATCGCAGTGAGCCAAAACCAAGAATCAGGCGCTTAACAGACTGCGCCACCCAGGTGCCCCCAAATATGTGCATTTCTAACAAGTTCCCAGGTTGTGCCGAGAACCACTGGTCTAGGCTCTGGGCAGCCCCCTTTATGTTGGAGTTTCGCATCTTAATTCCATTTATTTGAATTACTTTTCCTGAATAGGTCAGTTATCACAAATAGATTTAAACCCTGGAACATCAGGGGAGGTTGTATGCTCATTTCCTGGTTTAGGGAGGAGTGTTTCTCTGAACCGAGTCTTGATTCAGAGAAAGGGCATTTGAGGGAGAAGGGGGATGGGGAAGCCTGTGGTATGCAGAGCTCCGTGCCTTCTCTGGCCCGGCACTCGGGTGGGCAATAGTCCTGGATTGTCCGGTGATGGGCATTTCCTCGGTTGAGGATGAAAAGTTAGAGGGCGCGACTGTGCCCCCATTTGAGCTGCTCCGTGGAGCTGGTGGTGTCCCTGTGGTGTCCTGCCTCTGTGGGTGAGGTACTCATGGACTCTGGGCTGCTAGATAGACGGGCTCATGTTTTCCACCTGCCCTGGCCTTCGAACCTCTGCTCTGGGCACCGGCAGCTAGAGATGGGCAGGAGTGGCGGCCATCCTGTCCCCTCCACACTGGCTGTCACTCCTGCCTCCTAAAGGTGTGAGCACTGAAATCGAAACGAACTGCAAAGGTAGCAATTGTACCAGACTGTGAGCACTATTTTTTTTTGGAATGCTTTTTAACAGAAAAGAAGAAAGGCAAGTGTAGAAGTAAAGGGTTCGGTCG
The DNA here is from genome assembly GCF_011800145.1 of Mirounga leonina. Lineage (NCBI taxonomy): Eukaryota > Metazoa > Chordata > Mammalia > Carnivora > Phocidae > Mirounga > Mirounga leonina. Next base: position 20,612,542 of record NW_023270453.1, read on the forward strand.
TGTCTCCTGCTGGCTAATGTTCGTGTCACGTGAACAAATAAATAGTAGTACCATCTTCTAAAGAAAAGCACACGTTTACACTACAGATAAATTAAAAGAAAAAGCATAGGATTCCTTTTTATTTATTTATAAAGATTTATTTGAGACTGAGAGTGAGTGAGTGCAAGCAGGGGGAGGGGCAGAGGGAGGGAGAGAATCTTAAGCAGGCTCCCCGCTGAGCAGGGAGCCTGACAGGGTGCTCGATCCCAAGGCCCTGAGACCATGACCTGAGCGGAAATCAAGCGTCAGACACTTAACTGACTGAGCCACCCAGGCGCCCTGTAGGATTCATTTTTTAAAAGCCCATTAAAAGTAGGCTTTTAATAAATGGCAAAAATTACACGATAGCTCTTTAGAAAGTGAAAATGTAAGGTATTGCATTTTTTTGGACAGAAGATTTTAATATAAAATGCTCTAAAAGAAGCATTGATTTTTAAAACTTTATATATCTTTTAAAAAACTTCTTATTCCTTAAAATGTGTTCAAATTTTGAAATAGACCTCTTTTTTTTTTCCTGATGTGGTTTACAAATCTTGTTTTCCATCATAAAGTGGCAAAGGCGCCAGGACGCAGGTCTTTATATGTGGTCGTGAGACGCCTTCCAGCAAAGTAAGAGACCAGATGAAAATGCAGTGATGTGGATTTAATATATAACATCAGCAACAATGATTTAAGGACGTGGCTTTTGTACGAAGAGTTCCATTTTCCCAGATATATTCTAAGTACTAATCATTAATTTTTAGTTTATTTGGATTCAGCAATATTTCTGTTATGTTATTAAACTATCAGATACTTGGTAACAGAACATTGCATTGGAGAGTGTCTAATTCATGTGTTTCTCTTTGCAATTGTCAGTTTATATAACTTTGCTTCTCCCTTAGATTTTGAATGACTCCATGAGTTTGAAATTTAAGTGCATTTGGTGATAGGGTGTTAGAAACTAAATGTGCACGTGGCAAGTGGAAAAAGCATCGTTCTGTATCTTACTCCTTGAATACATGTGAATTCTAGGAGAAACTGGCACAAGAGGCTGTGGAAAATGCCTTCTTTTAAAATTGGAAAAACTGATTACTCCTCCTATACGTTGTTTAAAAAGCAGAACCAAAATGGAAAAGAAAGTTTCTGCCCTGATGCTGGTTGAAGACCGTTTCACTCATGTGGAAGGAGTATTTTTCAAAGTGTGAGTGGTGACTTTGCATTAGCATATGTGTGTTCTTGTTTGAGTTTGTTACCCTCTTTTGGAACTCAGGTACCGTTTTGTATTTTTAGGAGTGGCACGTTTCCTTAAGTGAATTAAACATTTTGGAGGACGATAACTTGTTTTATACTTAACGATGTATGTGTACTGTAGTGTAATTCTTGGCACAGAGGAGATGTACGTGACTGTCTACGCTTGGTCTATGGACAGAAGGATGTGCTCTTCCCCCGACTTGCAGGCAGCTGGGGCCGTGATGCCGAGCCGGGTGGCCCACAGAGGGGGTGTCCTTCCGGCTCCCCCCACTGCTGCTCCTGTCGGCAGTGATGATGCGGTCCCATGCCTGCAGCCACACAGCAGCTCACTGCTTTTCCCCTTCAACAGAAGTAGGGACATTTGTGGCCGGTAAGGGGACCAAAAAAGTTTTTTCTGCTTCTGTTAATCTTTGAGAGGGCTTTGTGTGGCCTTGCCAGGTTTTGTAGTAGAAAACTGAACTCGCTCAGTTGTAATGCAGTTTTGTTTGAATATGATAAAAGGAGGTCAAAAAAAGAGACGAGAATGACTTTTATTGTCTGGTTGTTTGAGTTTTCCAGCAAGTCAGGTTGGAAAAATGTTTGTTTTCTTGTTTCTATCCGTATGTTTGTGAAATAGCAAAAGCAAATGGGTGTTTGTAGCCAAAGTGGCCCAAATAATAGCTGTTTTTTATGTAATACCTGCTCTCTGTGAGGCACTGCTTGGAGTGCTTTAGGAGTCCTTGATTCGTTTAATCCTTCTAAAAACCTTGATGTCAAATACTATTACTTGTATTTGCACATGTGAATTCTAGGTGTAAGTGGGATAGTAGGCTGCAGAAAAGGCCTTCTTTTAAAATTGGAACTCACTTTACAGGGAGAGACGGTGATGTTAAAAGGGTACAAGCATGCTTTGGAGATATTGTGGGATTGGTTCCAGACCCTGCAACAAAGGGCATATTGCAGTAAGTTGAATATTACAACAAAGTGAGTCAAATGAATTTTTTGGTTTCCCAGGGGGTGTAAAAGTAACATTTACACTGTATCATAGTCAAGTTAGTGTGCAGTAGCATTATGTCTAAAAAAAATGTAAATTCCTAAGTTAAAAAATACTTGATTGCTAAAAAGTGCTTTCAGTGGGTCATCATCACTGATCACAGATCATCATAACAAATATAATGATAATGAAGTATGAAATACTATGAAATTACCAAGATAGGACACAGAGACATGAAGTGAGCAAATGCTGCTGGAAAAATGGTGCCGATGGACTTGCTCTACGCAGGGTTGCCGCAAACCTTGAGTTTGTAAAAAAAAAAAAAAAAAAAAAGGAAAGGAAAGAAAAGGAAAAAGAACGTCTATGAAGCTCAGTAAAAGGAGGTATGCCTGTACTTGCAAAGGATGACTAGAGCTTCTGTCCAAGATGGAGTGACCACTAGCAGAGTCCCCTTGGTGCCTCAAACAAAGCCCTGGGCAAAGTATGTGGACAGTCAGTTTCCCAAGAACTGTAACCTAACAGATGGGAAGCGAGGGATGAGTCCTGAGGGGACCTCTTACTGCCTTGAGGAGGTCCCTGGGCCTCAGGGCTGGGAGGGGACCCCAGCAGAGCCCCACAGAATTTCAGTGACAGGCTGATCAGTCCTAGAGACGAAGGAGCTGAGGTTGGCTCAGTGCATGAGAGCCAGTGAGGTTCCCATGACCCCCCTCCATTAATGAAACAGGAGGGATTGAAATTCTTCCCACTGAAGACCTGCTAGTAAGCCGTATGGAGAATACCACGTCCCTCGAACTCCTTGTACCTCCTTGTACCCAACGTCTTGTCTGCCTTTTCCCCGGGATCACTCACAGCACATTTCAGCGGATTCTACATCGGTTTGTACTGAATTAGTGTTTTCCCAGCTTTGGAAATACTCTCCTTTATAGTTGGTGCATCCACACTCTTAACTGTTCCTGAGTTATTGCAGACTCCGCCTAGACTCCTTGAGTCAACAGCTGAGCAGTGTTGGAATGATTGACTCATCAAGAGCCAAGGAAAACTTGAAATAATTTGCCTTCTTCGTTAATAGTTGATGTTGCTCAGTGTTCTCCAGCGCTACGCAGCCGCTCCTGCTGCAAGGTTGCTGCTCATTAGGAAGTTTATTTTCCTCTGGACACACTGGGTTCTCGAGTTCCTGCAATCAGATACAATCTAATTATCTCACCATCACCCAGCGCCTTTCCCTGCTTGGCTAACAAATGTACCTCAGAGACTTGGCTGGCAGGTTTAATTTTTTTTTTTTTTTTTGGTCAGGTTCTGCTGTGATGTAGTGTTAGATTTTGAATTTCCTAATTTTTCTGTCTTTCCTTCCGTGAGTTGGAAGTAGCGTGATGCGTGCTGACTTTGATTATGTTGGCCCCTATTGTATTCCTTGTCGCTGGGCTGTCCAGGCGTTAGAGAGCCCCCTGCTTTGCTCTTCGTTTCCGTAACTAAGTACTTCACACTCTTCTGTGCTTAAAGGGGGTGCATTTGAAATCCACTCTTTTTCTGTTTAGCTTTGATGTGATAGAGTAAAATATTGCACCTAGGGGTTTACCTGGCACTCAAAACGCTCCTGAGAGCCAGAGAGAGAGAGAACGAGAACCGCCTGCCTGGCTTCCTGGTGAACTGGCAGCCCGGGGCCGCGAGGTGCACCCAGCCATGGCAGAGAGACGCACACGGTCACACGCCAGACACAAGTGGCGAGGCTGCGTCCCCGTGAGACTGCACTTATGGACACTTAAATTTGAATTTTGTAAAATTTTAAGATGTCACAAAATATTATTCTTGTGATTTCACCATTTAGCGGTGTAGGCACTGTGTTTAGCTCGTGAGCTGTAGGAAAGCAGAGTGTTGACTGGGCCCCCAGGCTGTGGTTTCCTGACCCCCCTGGCTTAAATTAGTTTTGAGAAGGTCACTTTTAACCTGCTTGTATTCTCCTTTTCTCCTGAAGATGGATCTGACCCAGTTTGGTAAATTCTGTTATTAATTTTAGTTTTTTGGGGGGGAGGGGTGCTTTTTGGGACCCCCTCCTGGGGTCTGGAATGAGGCGTCTTGCTTTCCCAGCAGACAAGTTGTCCACGGGACCAAAAGGGAGGGTCCGTGGTCGCGTGACTGAAGAGCTTCCCTGGCTGGGAAGGGCAGGTGAGTGCACGGACATTCTTGGGAACTGGGTCCCAGCTCCCGAAGCGAGAGCCAGTGTAACCGCAGGGCTGACCACGCGTGTGGTTGTCAAAGGGGTGAGCTCCAGGGGAAGCAAAAGGAAAAATACAAAATAGGGCACTCCAAGTATTCTGTGATGTGGTCAAGTTTGGGAGCTTTTGACCTGAGAAGCCCTAGCAGGTGCCGCTCGGCCAGTCCACCACCGAGTGTGTGTGAGTGAGTGTGTGTGTACACGCGTGTGTGAGATCACACGTGTGTGAGATCATCTCCTTCAGGCCGTTTGGAAGCCCCTCGCTGATCATCAGTCCTGCTTTGTGGGGCTTTTGTCCATCAGGGTACCTGCCGCCGTCTGTTAATCGTGAGCTTTCTTCACCTCCAAGAAAAAGAAAACACGCATGTGAGAAAGTCCCAGAAAGTGATTCATTGTGGAAGATACCGTGTGCTCATTGATACTTTCTGAAATTAGCTGATAATTTTGGCAGTCGGTGGGTTGTCCAGCACGTTCCCGAGTTACAGCGAAAGGAGAAGGTTTCCTTTGAATCCGGCGGCCTAGCAAAGGAAACGATAGGCCCTCTTCCCTGAGATTGATTCGAGGGCTGCTTGCCAGTAGCAGGAGGACACCTGAGAAGCCTGCATGCCGACATGCTGGCAGGTCGAGGACGTAAATCCTGATTGACTCTTAATTAACAGCCGGGTGTCCTCTGCAGGTGAGCGTTCGAAGGACTCCTGTGTCGCTGGGTTTCATCTCTCTTTGTTCCTCGTGCCAGCCGCTGAACGCAGGCTAGCCCCATCCACTGGCGTCTCCCATCTGCCCTGAATCCTTGGCCGTCCTGCAGCCTTCCCGCCAAGGCTTGCCTGCATCTACGCACGCATGTCCTTCTCTCCATGGGTTTCCGTCTCAAGCCCGACGCCATAGCCACGTGTGCGGTGGGTGCTCAAGACCCACTCGCGTGGTGTGCCTCCTGCCGTGGGTACCTGCTGGTCCCTGCCACTGAATGGTCTTGGCTTCCCAGCGGCAGCCTCCCTCGGGCCTTCGTCAGGCACAGCGGCAGAAGGGGGTGCCAGACGAGGCACAGACGGGGTGCCGGTGGGACCGAGCCAGAGAACGGGAAGGGGATCTGGTCAAGGGCAGCAATCAGTCTTGATGTCTGTGTATCTCAGGCTAACAGGCTAATCGGCGAATTGAGCAGCTCTCTCTCCTGATGTGACCCTGACCCCCAGCGGGTTGGGAGGGAAGCCCACAGGTATGAGCTGAGCACAGCGCCCAGGCATGGTCAGGAAGGCCAGCAGGAGTCTCTGCAGGTGGGGTGTGCAGCCACTCTTGGTTGGAGGTTCTCCCCAGACTGCAGAAGGAAGCGGGGTCTTGGCTTGCACCTGTGGCGGGAAGACCATCAGGAACTATCGTGAAGAATGCTAGCTAACCTGCAGGTCACACAGGCTTCGGGGACGTGGCGCCCTGAGGCAGGAATACTTGTCTGGGGCTAATAGGGTTCCTTCCTGAATAGAAAACAAAATCCTGGGGCTGATGCTGTTGGGGAGAAAAAGCCATTTTCCCCTCTACCCTTTGAGTTCTTAGCTGAGACCACCGTAACAAAAAAGACTAACAAGAGGAAAAGTTGAACGTGTGTTATGTCACGTACACACAGGAGACGTCCAGGGAAGATGGGGAGGTGGCTGAGACCCAGGCTCCCATCCTGTCCTGAGACGGCAAGAGAGGGGGCCGAGGCCTTGGAGGAGAGCGGAAGGGTTAGGGAAGAGGGCTGGGTCCTTCAAAGAACAGGTGTGGGTGTGACCCCAACAGTCCATCTGGGTGTGGGGTTGACCTCTTGTCTCTCTGGGACAAGAGTCAGTCTTCCTGGCTGGTGAAGCTCCCGGGGAGGGGCTGAGTAAACTGAGGTCCTTTTGGAGGATCTGTCTTCAGGCAGATGAGGGGAGTTCAGAGAAAGCCTCTCCCTGTACCTGCTGTGTTTCTAGTGCCTTCCGCTCAAATAACCAGTATGCCACAGCCATGCATTTTGGGGTGGCACATCCTGGACCTCTGTTATACTCTGGGGTGATGAGCCCTGAGCTCCTGCGGTCCTACTGTGGGGTGATGTGCCCTGAGCTC